>NC_141228.1:11150000-11852500 GCF_054856515.1 Filicampus tigris
AAGATTAGGCCTTTGAATTCTAAAAACAACGACGCCAAGTGTTTTCACACAGCAATTCCTTTTTCTTTCTTGCCGAAAACAATTACCGGGTACCTCAATCAACTGAATTTACCACAGGTGCACTCCAATTAAGCGGTAGTAACATGATGCACCTGACCTTCATTTTGAGCTTCATAGCAAAGGCTGTGAATGCTTTTGTACCTGTGATTTCTTGGGTTTTCATTTTTAATACATTTGCAAAAAAAAAAAAAAAAATCACATTGTCATTATGGGGTATTGTGTGTAGGATTTTAAAAAGGAAAATAGGAATGTATTCCATTGTGGAATTAGGCTCCAATATAAAATGTGGAAAAAGTGAAACTAATCTTGACGCTTGTGATGATGCTGCCGGTTGGCCCAGTACAACCTTGGTTTATGTGTAATTTGGTACCAATAATCAGAGTGAATCAGAGACGCCTAGTGGTGCTGGAACATTTTATACAGCACCACCATTGCAGTCTTTACTAGTCCATTGTTAGTTGTAAAAATACAAAAATAACAGATCATCTTGCTGTTAGTTCCTGCTATCATTTTCTGTGTAAACCAAAGAGAATCACGAGTCATTCCATCCATTGTCGATAACCGCTTATCCTCGATCGCACGATAGACCGGTCGTGAGTTAATCACAGGGCACAAACTGTCATATCGTAAATCAACTATTCCCATTGAAATGGCAAGTCTGTACCAGCCCCCCCAAAAGACACCAAACATTTTTTGTAACATTTTTAATATTATATATAGTAATATAACATAAATATAATATTTAAGAATATGGCTAATAACAGATTGAAGGAAGGATTATTATTTTAACTGTTCACTTTATGCCTCTGCACAGAGCACGCTCAGGAAGGGCAGAACAGAGATCACGGTTGTAAAAAAAACTTGTCGGTTAAAATTTTTGCTCGCAACACAGATCTAAGACTCAACATAGTGGCAGCTCATAATTCGAAATACACATAAGTTGAAGAACCTGTAGGTCAAGGTACCACTATACTGTACTGGCACCGCAAACATACCCGGTATTGGAGAAGCAGTTCCAGAGCCCTTGGCCATGACTCCAGAGTAGTCGGTTGAAGACACGGTTAAAGAGACGGTACAAGTGAAGGCTTTCCAAATCCGGCTCTTTCCAGATCCGCTGTAGTGCTGAGCGCACATTGGTCCTCACAATGTCCAAAACCTGTGAGGGGAGAAAAAGTTAAGAGGAAAGAAAGATATTTCCATTTTGTCCCCAGCACCATAGTGACTACGTTTACATGCAGTCAATATTTGGGTTAAAATCAAAATTCTGATTTCTGAAACATTCTGAATATCCCGTTTACACGATTGAGCGGACAGAATTGCTCCGGCATTTGAATAAGCCACTGTGTACGGCGACACATGGCGCCATAACTCAAATGGACGTCATTTCCACTTGTTACTTTCAACCGTCAATAAAACACTTAGGCCTGGAATGAACAAGCTCTCAGTCTTTTTCTCGGGGTCTACTTATTTGTGCAACATGTTCTTTAATACAATTAATGCATTATATATATATATATATATATATATATATATATATATATATATATATATATATATATATATATATATATATATATATACATATACATATATATATGTCTGTAGTAGAGAAAAAGGACTGCGTGGTGGAGCCAGTGGTGAACACTGGCTAGAACTAGAACTAATTGCTCTAACCAAGTCAATCCTTGACAGAATGTGTCAAAATGTGAGGGCACTCTGGCCAGCCTTCCATCTTCCCTTCAACCGACACCTTTTCTCTCCCTTTCACTTTCTTCCTGTTTTTTTTCCCACTCCTATCGCATAGCTGTGCTGTGGCTTTTTGGACTTTTGATTCCTTGCTCCTCATTACTGACGTGCCTGTCAAATTCTACGCGCGCGCATGTGTGTTTGCGACACGATGAGACAAGATTTGCCTTCAGCAACACGACGCGAGCCAGACATGCATACATGCCGTCAGACAAACTGATAGATGAGTACGCACACACACAGACATGTTTTGGTATGGTAATCAGATGGCAGAGCGGTGGGCGCTTCATTCCTGACCTCTGCCTGCTTCTCATTAGGCTGCTCCACTCCAAATCAAACATCAGCGTCACCACAAAGCCGAGCACAGTGGGGTAGAAGGCGGTGGCTGAGAGATGGCATCATTAGGGGCATGCTTACTGAGTGTCGTTTCAAAAGTTGCCCCCTCTTCTAGTTTGTTTACATCCTGTTTCCGTCTTGAATCCCTTAATGGCGATGTAATGAGCCTGAGCTTGCCTAAATTTCCATCCCCTCAAATGATTGTAAATGCAACTTCTGTGGTTTGATTATAGAATTTTAAAAATACTATTAAAAGCACATCAGTGTATCTTTTGCGTGTACAATACTTGTGCACCCTTGACATAGTGTAGAAACATACCTCACACTTTTTTTTTTACTTTTGGTTACCTGAAGTCCAATAACTATCCCTTGGCTTTAAATTATTTTAATAAATGGTAGCTTGGACGCTAATGACATCTAGACTCCAACAAAAATGCTATACTTCTAACAGTTTAAAACAGGGGTGTCAAACTTATTTTTGTTGCGGGCCACATCATAGTTATGGTGTCCCTTGGATGGCCGTTAGGATTGTTGATCGCTTTATATTATCACACATCCACAAAAATTGATGAATAGCTAATTTTGAAATCAGAAGCCAGTAAATAGTTTGTTCAACTCTTTACAATTTATTTTATTTTACTTTTTAATTTATTTTATTTTCAATTAGATTTATTTGAATGCATTTTTTCAATTGATTTTCTTTTTTCAATTTATTTTAAAGGCGTGATTGATAACAAATGTTTATCTCACATGTGATGTTTAATGTGAAGACAATTTGAAAGAAACATGTCGAGTCAACGCCCATGATTTGCCTTTGCGGGCCACGTAAAATGATGTCGCGGGCCGGATCTGGCCCCCCGGGCCTTGACTTTGACACCTGTGTTTTAAAAGATTTTGTGAGGCTTAGCATCGATGTAGGCAGCCTTCTTGTGCGGACTTTACCATTTCTCCCCATGCTTACGTTAGCTATTTTAGGTTAATGGAAAACTCCTGCCCATAGATGTGAATGTGCATGTGAATGGTTGTTTATCGATATGTGCCCTGCTATTGGCTGGTGACCGGTCCAAGGCATAGCCTGCTTTTCGCCCAAAGGCAGCTGGAATAGAGTCCAGCTCACCCAGGACCCAAATGAGTACAAGCACTGTAGAAAATGGATGGATGGAACTGCTGTCTGTAAGCTTGCGTTAGCAAATGTTTCGACACTATCTGAAGTCAACATTCAGTAATCATTCTTTATTCGCCTACCTTCCGTTGTTTTGTGGAGTCCAACTTTACAAGCCAGTAGGAGGCTACTTTTGGTTTATGGTATTTCCAGTTGTCAAGGATCTGTGGACAAAAGTTTGAAGTTGAAATGACAAAAGATGTCGTTATTAGTAATGTTTGAAGATCAGTATAATATGTGCACACCTCTTAATTTAATTAACACCTTAACATCCTAATTTTACAAAGAGAGCATGATGATGCCATGAAATTGCAAATAAAACTGTAACTTCAAGAAAAGGCCATGTCGCAGTTGAGCAAACTATATGCCTTTTTCCATATATTTGCTTATTAATTAACTGAAGCTCATGTTGAGTGAAATCGTGTATTCAGTAATGGCAAACTGAAATACATTTCTTGTTTAAATGGAGATGCTCTTTTGCAGGTTTTCATAGAAACAGGACTAAGTTAACAGAGTATGTTTGCTTGCTCTGTGTTGCCTCTCACTGAGAACTGTTTGAGCCTTGTCTAGTGAGCTGCATGCTCATTTATCACAGTTATTATAATATGTACACAAATTACCCTCAATTAAAACACAAAAAAATTGCACGTGATGCAGTGCACCTTTCAGTGGTTGCAACTGCAACAGAAAGCTCATTTTGACTGCGTGATAAAGGAGGCCATTAGTCCAACATGCCAACCCATTAGTGCAATATGCTTCTCACTTGAAACAGTGGCAGACATCAAATGACAAAGATTGATTTAATGTTAACTGAAGATGTGTTCTGTCCTGAGGGGGAACACTGAGCCTTATCGCCATGAGTGCTCCTCTTTTTTTCTCTGTTTCTCTCATTAGGGTTTGTTAACATTACAGGTGTGGTGCTAATTGTCTGACAATTCCCATTTCACACAGCCCCAAACACACACGCACACACACGCATTCTTTCTTTCATTGTGAGGACTTTGTATGGGCGTACACTACCGTGTGGTTAAGGCCTATGCGAGAGCTGTTTTATAATGTGGAAAAATACAAAATGTCTCATTTAGGCCGCTTTTGAGTTTTTGTGTTATGCTGGGTAAGAGGCGAAACCATAACCTATTCCGTTTCATTCACATTCAATGACTCTTGGTGTATTAGCTCGCTCTCATAACTACTCCAGGCCTGCCAAGCACCGCTCCCAATGCTTTAGTTTGGGAAACAAAGTGACTCTACAGTTTGACCCTCGTGAGCAAGACAGCTACAATTAAGATCGGGTAAATGTTTTATTAGCTCCTTTTACAATTTGACCAGTTGACCACATTGTTTTGCTGCTGCTTTGCTAGTCAGGGTTAAAGAGAGTCGTGCATCCGTCTGTGTTTTGAGCACCATGGGGACTTTGGTGCTGAGCGGACAGCTGGTTCTGAGGACAGCCATGGCTTTTAAAAGGGTCCGAAAATTAGACAGATGGGTGCTTTCATCGGACTCCCAGCGCATATTCAATGGACTGTGGTGCTGTTGCTTCTCATGGAAATTCAAGGTGAAACTCTGTCTTGAATATGTGACAAAAAGAGTGTGCTCAGGCACGATTGTGTCGAGACTCAATGCTTCTATGCTTTTATGTCTTACGACCTCCAATATAGGAATAAAAATATGATTTTCAAGAAAAATGTAAGCATGAGCAAAAAAGGTTAAGAAAGTGAATTGTCACAGCAGCGTGTTTCAGAAATTACAATGGCTTAACCGTGAAATGTTGCTAAAAATCTTTTTTTCCATAATACAGTAAAGTAAAAATACAGAAATAGCCTTGTCGCAAATTTAATAATATAATTTAAATCGTAATTTAAACAGTAAATATATCGGCATTTTTGACAATACTCTTAAAAATAAATGACTCTGTAACTTCTATTAACAACTGGGCTGAACTTAGTTCCACGCTGACATTCAAAAACCTTCAGTCAAGATGTATCACTTGAACTTCAAGATTATTATAATCTTGTGCATATTCCCTTCTAACATGAGTAATTGTTACAGTGGCACTCGTGAAGATCAAAAGTAGATGTTGTCCACTCACCTCATCCAGTACAGCCTCGGCCTCCTCTTCCGATTTTCCAGGAAATCGGATCCTCATGGCAGTAAGCGCAGTCAATGTCTGACGTACAAGCTCTGCCTCTTGTTCTTTATTCCTTAGGTTAATTAGTGGATCACCCTAAACAAGTCCAACAAGAAAATATTTACCTATATGATGACATAATAGCAGTTTATATGATACTTAAAGAGGAAGTCAACCCAAACTTTTTTTTCTAGAATATGTTCTATACAGGCCCACAGCTCACCTGTTTTCTGAAGCTGAGCCATGATTGGTCATTATCTGAGCTAGGGCTGTTCGATTTTGCCTAACAAACACATCTCGATTATTTTCTCTCAAACCCGATTTTACGATTACAATTACGATTTCTTTGTAAAATTAAAAATAATGAAAAATGAAGTATTTTAAATGTCTTTTATTTAAACTTAATTTTTCTTTCTTTGAACTCAAAATGCCAGTCAATTTAACTTAATAAACACAGAACATTCCATTGGGATTAACAGCATTTTACTTACACAATAGATTTCAGATCTGTTCTTAATTAAACCAATAATGACAGAAGAAAGTGCATATACCATCTGAAACGAAATCATCAACATGAGAGAAGGTAGACATAGTCAAGTCTGTAAACCAAACAGTCTGTCAGCAAGTCATGTTGCCAACCAGCTAGTGACTAGCCTTTCACCTTTCTCCCTGGTTTTACATAACCATAAATCAATGATTAGTGCAAAACTGTCACTCAATAATACAATGCACTGTCAATCAAGCTCAAGTACGGATGCATAGTCCGGCTGGACCAGAGGTCCGCTGTAGAGGAGGAAAAAAAGGACGCCTTTCAGACGTTGAGTAATTTGCTCACGGGTTGTATTGTACATGCGGGGCACACACTACACTACAGATCTATTTGCCCGATTTATTAACTAAACGCTCACTTCCCTGAGCAAATAGCAGAATCGCCGGTAGCCATGGATGTTGTTTTTGCACTGCACGCTCGTGGGAAGAAGCGGAAATGCAGAGGTAACTACGGTGGCTTAGATGCACCAAAAATTTAAAAAAATCGAACATGCCGATTTGAACGTTTTTAACATTGTTTTATCCAGAAAATTCTGTTACGGTTCAAAATCTCTTAATCTGAGCCCTGAGCAACTGTGATGTCATTTTCAGTCGACAGAAGTGACAAAATGGCCACCCCCAGAGATGGCTAAAAATGGGTGGTTTAACTCTTATTCCACAACAAAATATTAATCAGAATGCCGTAGTGAACCTGAATTAATATTCTTAAAAAACATATGTTTGGGTTGACTTCCCTTTAATTATCTTTGCCATGAGTTCGACTGTATACAATCTTTTCTTGCTCTCAGTCGAGCCACCCACTGTTGATTTATTGGCAATAATGCATTTATATAGTTACTTTGATTAAGATGAGTACCAATGGTGGGAAATTAATCCAACAATTAGAACTTTAAGTCCCTTTTTTACTGAACAGTGTTGTATAACTTTCAAAAGTGTAAACGTTCCATGTTGTATGTCAAGATGCATGCAAACAACGATGAGTCGTCTTAGTATCTGAATTTTGCACTCAATTTGATTCCCAAAGTTAAAAGAGAAAAACAAATTAGTCCCACTTGATTTCAATGCACCCAAACATTACCAGGACTCTTGTTTAGCAGGTATGAGAGCCGAGGAGGCAGGCGTTAAACGACAGATGGCAAGATAATAGACAATCATTGTCACGGAGGACAGTTGGAAGGAGACAAAAGGACAAAATAGTTGTAAAGAAGAAAAAAATCATGTGCGTGTGTTGTTGTGCATGCGTGTGTATACTTGCGAGCTTACAATGTTGGTGTGGATGGTGCCCAGGCTGTTGCTGTGAGGCACACGGTGGGCAGAGCCACTGCGGCTTAGCGAATGAGAGCGTAGCGTCGCAGAGCTCGGCCGGACGAGAGTGGTGATGACAGGCACGTTAGCGGAGGGCCTGGTGGACAGCGCTCGCAGTTCATTGGGTGACGAGAAAGAAGCGATGGACCGAGGGCAGGAGATGGAGCGCCTGATTGGGCCGGAGTGAGTCGGGGAAACGGAAGGGGCCGGACAGGTTTTGATAGGCTTGACCATTGGTTTCCAATGCATCCGACCTATGTAGGAAGAGAGCAGAAGGAAAGACGACTTGTAAGGAGACTTGTGGAATAAATCTGTCTGGATCAGGGGTGTAAAATGCATTGTAGTTCAGGGGCCATATACACCCTAATTTGAAGTCAGGTTGGCCGGACCAGTAAAATCATAGCATAATTCATTAAAAAAAATGTCATATGGCTACTAAAACAACCCTGTTCAACCACAATGTATTTTACGTATTATGTCTAACTGGGCGTTAAAAGGATGACAAGAAGGCGGTCGATCAACTGTCGCTTTTAATGCGCACTGTCAACCGTAACCATGTCAAAAATAACAGTCAATGTCAGTCACATCAACGTTCTGCTCACCCCCAACACACAGGTTCCCCTTCCTTACCTCGCACCCTTTCCCGTGGCTTTCTCATCCAATCACAAGTCAGGACTCAGCCTATACATATTCGCAGCCTCATAGACAGTCGAGTGACACTGCCAACAGTCGACAGCTACTACTACCAAACATGATACCAGCTATTGGAGTGCCTTCTGGGACTTGTAGTTACAGTAGTAACGGTCTATTACTAATTGGCTGGTTTAAACATAAACATATCGTCGCTGTCCTGTGAAAAACACGTGTCAAAGTTTTTATTATTATTATTATTTTTTTTAATTTTCACGTTAATGTTAAAAAAAATTGAAACAAAATGGACAACTGTTTTTCACAGGACAGTGATGATATTCTGCCTTGACAAGCACTCACTGTTTAAGTGACGGTAAAATGAAATTTTGGAATGGGCATCTCTCACACACACGCGCACGACGAAACATACGTCAAAGCATACGCTGACTCTCTCCATCACCCTTGAAACTCCTCCAGCTGCTCTTGTAACCAGCATGCTTGTCTTTGCTATATATTTACTGCATCACATGTTCATGAGTGTGTGGCTGCTGAAAAATCCCTGCTTTCGATGCCAAATGAGAGCATTATGGGGCTTAGACATCCAGCCCTTTGATGGCTTGGTGTGGAGTGGGTCTTGGCAGGGTTGCTGTCTTGCTCTGTACACACTCATTCACAGTCCAAATGTTTCATGGCTTTGTCTTCTATTACATTACAAACACAAAAAGCTCATTTAAAGAGGAAGTCAACCCAAGAATATGTTTTTCAAGAATATGTTCTATGCAAGCCCACTAGTTGAAACAAGGCATTCTGATAAATATTGCGTTTGTGGAATAAAAATTAATCCACCCGTTTTTAGCAATCTCAGGGGGTGGCCATTTTGTCACTTCTGTCGACTGAAAATGACATCACAACTGCTTAGGGCTCAGGTAACGACCAATCATGGCTCAGCTTCAGAAAACAGGTGAGCTGTGATCGGTCGTTACCTGAGCACTGTGCAGTTGTGATGTCATTTTCAGTCGACAGAAGTGACAAAATGGCCACCCCCTGAGATGGCTAAAAACGGGTGGATTTTGCTGCTTAACTCAGATTCCACTAACACAATATTAATCAGAATGCAGTATTTTTAGCTAGTGGACCTTCTGGGAACATATTCTTGAAAAAAATGTGTTTGGGTTGATTTCCCCCTTTAAATGGGTGTTAAGTCTACACGGATTTCCCTATTTGGGCCCTATCCTCTGTGAATAGCAGGGGTCTAGTGTATAGACCAGGGGTGCTCAGCTCAACAGCGAGCTCTGAGAAGCTTGATAACGATCCTGATCATTTGAATCAGGTGTGTTGGAGGAGGTACACATCTGAAACATGCTGCACAGGGACCCTCGAGAACCGTAGTTGGACACCCCTATATCAATCGACAAACGCTAACAATTACACGAATGTGTATTCAATTCAATGTTTTTTGGACAGTGGGGTCAAACCACGTTACCAAAAAAGAGAGACAGTACAGTTGTATTTTGCCTCAATCGTGAAGCTATATAAAATGGCCAGATTACATAAACAATATGGAGTACAGTTCTGCAGCACTGCAAATTCCTGCCACAATAAGTGTATTAGATACATGTTGTGTGGGGTATACATTATGTGTCACACGTATTGTAGATAAGCCATAAAAATAACCCACAACTTTACCTGAGCGTTCAGCCAAGTTCTTCTCCTTGCTCCCAAGGTCATAAGAGACTTTCTTCTCCCTCTTTTCTCCACTTCTACTTCCCCCTTCTGCTTTTCTCCTCTCTTCCTCCTCATCGTCTGAGGATGAGCAAGAGTTTTCAGCGCTGCTGCCACTGGTGAAGTCAGCCAGATAGTCCGGCCGTTGACGTCGTGATGTCTGGCTGCACTCTGGCATAGTGGTCAAGGGCTGGCAAGGATGAACACATTTAAAGTCAAGCGATGTCATAAACAATACATTATCTATAAATATGTATATGTAATACAGTTTAAAAACAATGCAACTATTAACATTTGACACCCCAGAGGTTGTAAAATATGGGACTTTAACAACATTTTCAACATTGCTGAAAAAATCTAGAGTTTGAATCACGGTCACGCATGACGGAAAGCAACCTCAACAAATCTCATAACTTTTGACTGACTTCAGCTCAGTAAGTATCTAAAGATGAGTCGTCTAATGTGAGTTTTTTTCTTTAACGTTTTTATGTTTTTGCAGCACAAAACAGTACCGGTGTTTTCCAAGATGAAAAATGAAGACCGGAGAAGTGGAAATTTGAACTAATTGCAAAGTGTTTATGCATTAATCATAACCCTGTCCTGGCTGCTCAATTAAATATGGCTAAGTCGACATTAATTAGAAAATAAGAAGTACAGAACAGAAAGTCAATGTGAAGATCAAGTAATAATCTCTCTTTTCAAGTTCATTATTATGTTAATCAGAAATGATCAGCTATGGATTCCTGTTGTAGAAACAACTTTTTTTTCATTGTTACATTTTACTTTTCAAAGCAGTTGGCTTACTTTTACACTTTTACGGCAGTGACAAATGTTATCCTTTTTTCCTTTGAGAAAAAGGTGGATCAGGGGAATGAAGTGTGTTTGACCAAAGAGTTTCCCCAGTACTTGAGTATAGATAAATATTCATATTGACACATGATAAAAACAGCAAAGTTTAAACCACCCAAATTTGGGGGTGAAAAAAAATAAATTCACTCACTAACACACAGATTTGAAGGAGAATGTATAGCCCACCCCACACACTTAAACGTGCTGGAAGCCTTCAACGTCTCGTTACCATGTCACTTGGACCTTCTATTGACTCAATATGCAGTCGTAAAAAAAACTACACACACCTTTTCAAAGCCAGTGATTCCCACACCTGATATCACAAGTTAAGCGACACTATTTCGGCACAAACCAAAGAAAAAATAAAGCAACGTTGATAAAATCATGTGTCTATCCACCATCCTGTAAGCCTTACTGTGTAAGGTAGCAAGTTGATTAATAAAGCATGTATACATCTGCCATGCCAACCAAACTAATGGGCAGGAAGTGCTTGGGAGGGCTTACACCGTGGCCGCAAGCTAGTTGTGTGGGTGATTGATGGAGGAGGACGGGGACGGTAAGAGATTAAGCTCATGAGGAGACAATAAAGAAGAAGATAAGAGCATCAGGTTAATAGAGAGACAAATTAGGAGGAGGGCCCACCAAGGGTTGAATTAAGAGCGAATGGACTCCGTTTTACAAACCTGAAGCTATCTAATATATAACCGTCTGCATTGAAAAAGTAACATTTATTTCCGGTAATGCGTACAAAAAGGTCTAACCTTAGACAGCCAGGCTTAGCAAAGCTTCACCATGATATGACTGTGATTTGTCAACAGTTGTTTGGACCAAATCCATTTTTTGCTGAAATTCAGGAGGCCCTTTGTTTAATTTTGGTTTTAATTTCCATGAGTCAAAAGCAAGAAGCAGCCCACAAAGAGAATAGCATAGGGGCTACAATGCTAGCATGACACCAACAGTTGTTTCAATGCTAGCATGACAGCAACAGTTGTATCAGAATTGGACATTTCATCATTAACGGAAGCGCAAACAATAGCAGTTACCCAATGGAAAAAATGTTTTCGCTCTTTTACGGTCTGGTTTAAGCAAGACACTGGCACGTGCTTCTTAACCCGATTGTCTTTGAATGAATGTGACAGATGCAATACGCTTCCACACCGACTTTCTATTTCCATTTCAATTTACGAATGGCATCTATCAATTATTTTCAGATGGATTTGTGAATGCCTCAAATGTGGACTAAGCTATGAAAAAGACCATATGGCTTCTCGCGTTGAAGTAACACTAGAGAAAAAGAGCTCAGTAAAACTAAGAGAAAAATGAGACATATCCAAATGATGGAGTGGTTGTCGAGTTACATCCAAACAGGAAGAAGTCTTAGACAAGCAACTGAAAAAAAAAATGTAACTTCATATCCTCTCTGTCTTGTGTCCCTTCCTTCTCAAAAATCCTGTCTCCAATCATATTTCTCACTCTCTTTTCTAGTTTTCGGTTCACCATTTTCACCAGATGGTGTGTGAGCACGACAGCCCACCGAGTAAATTTACCCGTCACAGCTCTTTCTTTCCCCGGCTCTGAATGTCTCTCTCCGCACATTCAGCACCATCGAAGGTGACGCCATTCAAATGAACTTGGACAACAGTGATTGTGTCTAAACAAGTCCTTATTCTAGCTAATGCATCACTGAACTGCCCTGTCGAGTGAGTGTTCCAGCCAATTTAGCCCTCAAGTGAGGAATGGATGTAGATGTGCGGGAAGGGAAACGGGATCGGGTGGGGGGGTATGTGGAAGGGAGGCGAGCGAAGCAAGGTGATGGAGGGAGTAATGTGCTGTCGAGGGAAATCTTGGGGGCGTGGAGGGGCATGTGACAGCGAAAGAGGGCGATAGAAAGATAGTGTGGCGAGAAAAGGAGGCGGTCTGACAGCTGTCCCCTTGAGGCACACGGGTCCTTTCTTTGGGCCTCTCCGATTCTTTCCTCTTGAGCCTAACACAGGACTTGGAATCACATCGGCTGGGGGCATTAGATCCGTGCACCTGCCTTCCCACCACCCTCCTCAACTCCCCATCGTTGTACTTTTACGAGGGGTCCCTGGAGGCAAGTGGCCTCTATTCTCCCTCGTCTTTCCTAGTTTGTATGTTTCGTTCTCTCGCTATAAAGCACCTTAGGGCCACGCTGCCTTGAGGATTTGCCCATCAGCCTCTCGTCATCCAGTTCGCATTGCTCAAGCAGATCCAAGATGTCCTCCTCCTATATGCCAACACATACAAAAAACATCAAGTAGATGATAACGAAAATGAATAATCTGTGTACACAGGAATAAACATTAAATACCAACATTAAAAATACGGGGGAACATCCAAAGTCGCATAAAATCAACATATCCACTGTCTGGTAGAAGAAAGAAAGTCCTAGCTGGACATGTCGTGCTCTCTGGCAACGCTGTTAGAGGCTAAATGTCGCAAAGGTGGTTCACAACCATCATGGATATACTCGGCCTTTTGCCATTTGGCCATTGATTAAATGCAGGCAAAGGTGACCGTGATGTTATTTCACCATTAGAAGAATGAATAGCTCTCATTTGCCACTCAAAAAAAGATGAAAAGAGACTTTACTTCAAATTTAAAATGCACTTTCGTTTTTGTAAAAGGGCCTCTGGTTTTCTGTTCTGTGTAGATTAGTGTGCACGGGAATGTTTTGTGAGGGTTTTATTTTCCTCTAATTATGATGTTTGTTCTCATGGGCATCATTTGGAGCCATATACAATAGATAAACTGTGACTGTTTGGGTAGAGTGTGCACACTTCAAATTCCAATATACAGATTTCAGGTAATTATTGCCAGTGTTTTTCCACAGAGGAACAATAATGGGTGAACAAAATGGTGAAACAAAATGCTGTAAGCAGGTAACGCCGAATATGGAATAATGTTCTACAACATTTGGCAGTTTTTATTGTAAACATAAAACACTGGCCACAACATTGTGTACACCTGCACAATGTAAAATTCATTCAAACAATATTTTTTACATATATGGCCATTTGCAGATCAAAATGGATGCCTTCTGTGTGTGTGTGTGTCCTGTTACAGTCCTTTGCTGTTGCAAGGGTAAAAAGTTCACATACTTGATAGTCCAGCACATTTCTTACACCAGATCAGTGCAGTCAATTCTGTTTGGAGCAAACCTTTTGCTTATTGAGGTTTGTTGAAAGAGCAGTATTTTATCTCTGTTCTTGGCAGCTTCTACCGTGACATTCTCTGCCTCCACAACCTGGCCTCCACAATGACACAGGACATTAATTTCTCCATTTATTTCCACTATAATAGAACTTGGATTTCTGCTTGTGGTTGTATGCCAGCCAGTCAAGTTGCGGCTTGCACAGTACATAACATATCTCATGTCAAGACTTAAAGGGAATTTTAAAAAAATGTCATATAAACGTTCTCTTTCCGGCTTCTGGTGTTGAACAATGGCCGCTAAATTGTTACCTTCTGGAAATAAAGTGTCAGGTTTTTTTTTTTGTTCTAACGTAAAACATAAACTCTAATACAAATTTAAAGAAAAAAATCACTGAAAATCATAGCCAATCATGACTTTGATACTTTCACTCCCACATTTGAATCATTGCATCCTCAAATGTACAGTATACACTACCAGCACTTGATCCAGTCGGAGACGATTTTGATTTATATCAAGATGTTTGGGTTTTGTTGCAACATATTACAAAATAGGATTAGGGCCACATTGATTGGCAGAAAAAGGAAGCATGCTACAATGATAAGAAAAAAAATTGAGAAATTATGAGGATGAAGTCATCAGTCTTTGTCACGAACAAAAAACAAAACTGGCACAATCATCTTAAGGATGTGCTCATAATATTAGACAGGTATATAACAGTGTCATTCTGGACATTTTAATGAAAACGGTTAAGCAGCACAAACAAAAAGAGGTTAGGAAAGCAACAAAAAAAAAATGATCTGCCGAGAAATCATTAAAAGTGATTTGCTGAATGTTTGTGCCAGGATCAGATACAATTTGTCTTATTTCTAACCTGCTAAAATTCCCATCTCACAAGCTGGCCCTTCTTGTGGTACAACCCTGTTGTCACACTGTCACACTATTATCTGACTGCAGCGCCTCATTTGTCCTTCTTGTCTCCATCCTTCACACTTTGAACAAGATCGCATCTCTGTGTGTTGACTAAATGTGTGCATTTCCTCTGCTTGCTCTTGATTGGCATTTGTACAAAAAAAGAATGTGACGGGCAAGAGGTGGATGTTTCAACAAAAGCTGCAATAGTTGCACATGACATCTCTGTCAAGTCTTTTCAGACTACTTTGTGTGGTGTCAGTCCAACTGTCAAAAATCCCCTATTCACCATTCACTCTCATCGTTAACTATTAGTTATCAAGTTTGAAGCCTTTTCAGTTTTCACTAACAGGAACAAAAAGGGTAAAATAAAACAGGAAGAAAAGGAAACATGATATGTGGGAAATGAATTGTATCTCCCTGACTTTAAAAGCTTGCGTAGGTACAGACTTACTGCATGGGGATGGAGTGAATTGAAAAGTGTCAGATAAAAAGAGGCAAAAAAATAATACTTCACAATTTTGGCATTACATACACATTACTTGTTTTCAGCACTCTAATATAATTGCATAGTTGTGTTATTATCCATATTTCCGTGTGCAAGTTGCTGTTTGCATACCCTATGCGTTTCAGTGTTTGTGCACGTGTTTGTGTATGTGCGCGCATTTGACAAGTCAGTCAGCCACCAAGATACGTGCCTTCATTTGTTTCAGAGGATTATTCATTTCCTTCTGAAGCGAGGCAGCTCGCCCAGCGAGGAAGGTCTGAAAGGCGGAAGAGAGCAGGCTTTCATACTTCTCCAACAGCAGCTTGTCGTCTGGGGGGTAAATACGTCTGTTGGCCACAAAGACACATACACAAAGAAAGAGAAGAGCACGGATAGTGAGGGTGGAGTGCAGCAAAAGGGAGAAAGAAGGGTCATCAATGCAAGGAAGAAAGAAAGGTGAAAACCAAAAGAGACCAAGTTTCTGAAATTCTGAGACAGTAAGAGTAGTTCACAAAGGAGAGATGTGGAAAAAGGGGGACAACAAAGGTTGCATACAGGGAGGGAGGACAAGTGGTGACAGGAGAGGCTTGTGAGTGCTTATAAAAGACGATGGGGTGCGACCGTTTGAGTTTTTGCTCATCAGGTGAGACAAATGTAACAAACAAAGAGCCAAAAGTAGTGGGAAACGAATTAATTCATTTCAATAACACGGTGTAAAATAATGAAGAGGCTGAAGAAAAGTGAGTCGCACAAAAAAGCAAACAAGTGGAAACCTTGAGATAAGAAACGGTAAAAACGTCAGTCATTCCCTCAAACCCTCAAGACTAAACCAACAGCGCTCAGTGTTTGTGTTAGGCCTGAGGGGATTAGAGGAAATGTATAAACCACAGCCTGCTTATCCTGAGACTACATCTCAAAAAGTGTCATCTCGAAGTCATCAGTTTAGCCATTGGATCAAAACCGTAACTAATGACTGAGCAAGCATGGTCAGTCTGAACGTGTCAAGTCAAACTTGACTCGGTCACAAATACAAAAACACAGACACTCTGAACACAAAGATTAGAAGCTATGTAATATTAACACAGCAGCAGATGGGCCACTCTCTTGTCTTTCCTTGGCCAAATGTAATCGGAATATAGATTACAAATTCATGTAATTTTCAATTTATTTTCATTTGAGATGCAGGAGCTGCCATGATTTTCAAACAAGAAAATGCTGTGCTATTTAGACTTTGTAACAAGTAAGCCTCTAAATTGGAATGCCCCTAAAGTCGTAGTTTAAAAAAAAAGAGAGACAAATAGCAAAAATATGCCCCAAAAGTAGCAGAAAAACAGCCATTGAACTGACGACTCTCATGAAGTCTCACGAGACCTCTGCAAATCTCGCAAAGCTTCATCTTATCTTGTAATACTCTTTTGAGCCACCACACGATAGAGAGGAAAAATATTCATAAAAGCAAAAATACTACTAATTGTAATGTAGCTCCAGCGCCAGGCTGAAAGTATGTCCGTCCTGACTGCTCAATACAATATGACTCAGTCAACTATTAGTTGTTGACACTAATAAAAGATGTGAATGACAGTAGGAGAACTGCATCTACTCTTAAAAGTGGAAATCAGCCCAAACACATTTTTTTTCAAGAATATGTTGTATGCAGGCCCGCTTGTTGAAACCCGGCATTCTGATTGATATATTGTTTGTGGAATATGAGTTATGCAGCAAAATTCACCCATTTTTAGCCATCTCAGGGGCGGCCACTTTGTCACTTCTGTCGACTGAAGATGACCTGGAAGTTGCTCAGGGCTCTGTTAACGACCAATCACAGCTCACCTAATTTCTGAAGCTGAGTCATGATTGGTCGTTATCTGAGCCCTGAGCATCAGTGATGTCATTTTCAGTCGCCAGGAGACAAAATGGCCGCCCCCAGAGATGGCTAAAAACGGGTGGTTTAACTCTTGATGTGAGGCAAGCCCCCTCTCTGTCCATTTTTAAAACCCGGTTGAAGACACATTTCTATTCTGTGGCTTTTGATCAGACCTGAAATTTTCGTCTCTTACGGTGTCTATTGTATATAGTGTTTTATGTTAATTTATTGATTCCACTTGTGGCCTTTTTCATTGTTTGTATGTAAAGTGCTTTGTAACAGATCTAGCTGTTATGAAATGCGCTATATAGCTAAAAATGTATTGTGTTATTCCACGAACGCAATATTTATCAGAATGCCTTGTTTCAACTAGTGGGCTTGCATAGATCATATTCTTGAAAAAAATATGTTTGGGTTGACTTACACTTTAAGGAAACTGTTTCTTTTTTTAGTCCCATGCCGGTCGTAAGTACACGTAACACTAAACCATCATCGTCTGCCTCACAAAGTCAACTCGGAATTCTATGCAAATTAGCAAAGAGGTCATTAGGTACACACATCCAGTATCTGCCCTGCTTGTACAGTGCAATATGGTCAAGTGAATTATAATAATAGAAGAATAGAATGTGGTGGTGAGCACATCTCTCAACTCATTTCTAAAAGTGTCTGACAGTTTCAAAAGTTTCACATTTAAACTGCATTGCAATATATTTTTATCAAGAAGAAAAAAAATGTTTAAAGAATACCTTATTTTAAGAAAAGTTGAATCCTTCTATATAAGTCAATACACTGCACACTAAAGTGTATACTGTATACATATATAATGTATGTATATGCTTTTATCTCCCATATTATGAAACCATCTTGTTGGCTTCCCATCAAGGCTACATTTTTGCCCTTTCTTTGTAAATACACTTAAAATTGTCTCTTTCTAGAAGTGAACAGGAACGATCATATCTGAGAGAAGTCTGTAGTTGTCATTTCCCAAAGAGCGCCATAAATCACGAGTGAACAGCAAAAGGCCACCACTTGAATAGTGGATGTTAACAGCTCTGTGTTGCACCCGTTTCGCCTGAACTTATGGACTTGTCATTATCACAATGACTCTGCAATACTTTTAATATAAAAGCTGACATTCTCCTCTCCCTCCAAGCTTCCAATTGGACTTGATGATTCATATCCCATTTACATCCATCTCTTCATTTCAGTAAATAGTGTCTTTCAGGTACCCATCTTACAAGATGTTAAATGGACGCTGACACAATCCAGCTGGCTCGTCTTCACTTGATGATGAATTTAGACTTATAACAGCCAAATGTGATGCAGTGTCAAGACTCCAATTTTGTGCCAGGACACCGTCTGACTGCAAAGGAATCTCTCAAAACACATTTTATCCTGTACTGACTGTTGATAAATACAAAGTAACACCCAAAAATCGGGAACTTTTTAACAATCCAGTAAAACCAAGAGTGATGGAAAAAAATATTTCATTCATAGCAATTGAAACGTTAAAACATTCGATTTAAGAAACAATAATGAAATTTTCTTTTCTTTCCTTTTTTTTAAAATTACGTCCTGTAGATGGCATCCTCCTGTTCAAATGCAATCAAAACTTCCCATTTTGGGGGGGAATCACCCTATATCTTAGCTTTCCTTGCAAAAGATAATACAAAAAATAACACCAAAAAATACTGGTATGCTTGACCATTATGCATACATGAAAGGATTATATGAAAAAATAACAAGTTGTTCCTTATTTGCAACAGCTACTGTTTTGGAAAGGCATTCTATAATTTGTTGTGAATTTTTGTCAATTTATCCAGTGCATTGGATAAAGTTATGCCTATGATTCAAATCCTTAACTCGAACCTACACTCTAAAAACAGTTCGGTTAAAAAATAACCCAATTCTGTGTCAAAAATGGACAGATCCACTAGATGGATCAATAAACCCTATCCCTAAACCAACTGTTAGTTTTGGACAAAACAACCTCAAAAATGGTCTGTTTTGTTCGAAACAATGCAAGAAATTTGGTCAAATTGACCCAATTAGTGGATTGGTCCATTTTTGACACAGAATTGGGTTATTTTTTAACCCAACTGGTTTTAGAGTATACACATGCATAGTAGAGTTCGATTTAATAAAGTTATGAGTGAATTCTGACAAAAATCATCATAATTTCAGTTGATATACTTAGGTTTTTAGGGGTATTGTTTCTTTGTACATATATATTTTTATATTTTAGATTTTGCTAATATACAGTATAATATGTACCTTGGCTCAATAGGGTTGGGAAACACTGGAGTCGAGTATTAACAATTGACTTTATGGAGAAGAGAGGGAAAATCAGTGCTGGCACACTATACCAGTGACGGTGTCTTTGCAGCTCTGTGTGAATAGAATATTGTTTTAAAACCGTTGGCGTAGGGGGGAACACAAACAAACAGAAAATGTAGACAGAATATGCGAACAGCCTGATTGCATTTTGAAACCGGAATATAAATAAATATACACACTGACTCAGATGCCTTCTTGCATTGCCAAAAATTACATTATGGCAATAGTATTTACTGAACTTGAAGCTTTCTGTGTGTGTGGGCGTGCATGTGTGTGTTGGGGGGCTGACAGATTTATTTGAGTGTGCAACAGTTGTCTGGCGGTCAAATTTCTGAACATGTACGGAACTGTGCAACTTTGGGCACCACTGCACTATAGACTGTTCTTTTGTCAACATAAAGTACCCTTATTGTGTAGTCTGACTGGCTGTGGGTGCCGTGCGTGTGTGCATATTAGGGCAACATTTCATTGCTTGATATTCAAAGGAGCCACGTAATCCCAGTATACAGTCAAATTGAATTGCGTTTCAAACGATAAGACATTTGGAAGTTGAAGTTTTCGAGGCCGGCAAACATCGTCATCAGGAAACAAACTCAGGCTTTCATTTAGCTCAAGTGAAAATATTGCTAACTGAACAGCCAGTGTGAAAGAAAGACAGAAGCAAAAAGGCTTTCAAGCTCCTTCGATGTACATCAGAACTTGTTGAGTCACAGTGAGAGGTGGATCTGATCTATCTTTGAGGTAACTCTATAGAGCTGTCTTCCAAGGTCTCATCGAGTTAGCGGAGAGTACAGTATAATACACGTGCGGGGGAGAAAGGATGAATTGCAGTAAGAAGGTAAAGCACACATACGGAGTCCTATTTCGCGCTGCAAAGGAAAGACACTGTACTTGTCGTTAATGTAGTCCTTTCTTTTTCTACTTGTTGACTTGTACAAATGCAGTATGATTCTTGTGTCAATATGCCCACAACCATTTCTTTTTGGTCGCTCTGGCGCAGAATGAGTTCTACTTGGAGATATCGAAGAAATCAGATGTTCCCCATAATTGCAAGTGGAGCAGACATCAGTATTATGGCTGGTGCTCCTGGAGGAAAAGTTCTTGACAGTTTGCCGCTTCCTTACCTGTAGTTGCCCAGATGTTGTTTTTCATGCGCCTCCCTGCAGATCTGCTTGCGGACCTGCGCCAGTCGTTCTTTCTAGGAGAGGAGAAATCCAAAAAGAGACATTCATTCAGATGAAATTCTGCCTTAAACCAAAGTCACTTATAAATGTCTACGTGTCACTGATGCCGTTTAATATAGGTATTAATATGAAGGGAGGGAAGGTATGCGCCAGTAATAGTAAGAACTAAGTGACATGTACATTCAATAGACCGACACCTGAATGTGCACTTCAAACACCATGTCCCTTTTTTCAATTATAGGACACTCTTTCGTACTACACACTGATTACTGCTATGGCTCATTCAAATGCAAATCAAAGAGGGTGCGAGGCATGAAGTAATAGTAGCTACAGATGAGGAAAACTCCCTGATTGAAATATAATTAAATGTTGTACACTTGTCTGTGGGAAAATTAGGCTTTCAGTGTCTACAAAAAATTGATTTTTTTTTGGGAGGGGGGGGAAACTTATGGGTATAACGACCGGTTGTGCATTACAGTGTGTTTAATTAACGTCCCTGAGGAAACTTTTAAATACATGCTGACGAGCGTCTGTGAATGAACAATCTACAATTATATTTGTGCATTGTGAACACTTCTGAATAGCTTTTTAAACTTGCTTGACCACAGCTGCTCAGCAGATGTTCCACATTAGTATGTGTCCAATAGAGTGGAGAAAACCATATGAAGTGTGTCGAAAAAAATTCCATATTTCAAATCCAAACTGAGAACTATGAGTTTTCCCCTTCATTGTGGGCCATACTATCAACCAGTACAAATACAAAAAGATCCTGTGGCATCAGTTTTGTTCAGTGCGTGAGAAGGGGCAAAAGCTGCTTCACCGTGAAAAAACACCGGCTCACAATACACTGAGCATCCGACAGTTCCTGGCCAATAAGAACATCGCTGAGCTGGACCAACCTCCCCGACCACCCAACCTGGTGCCGTTTTTCAAGGGAGTCATCATGGGGATCCGTTTTGAAGACACGGGCGACATCAAGATGGCCGTGATTACGGAGCAGTGAAAAATCCCACAAGACTCCTTTCATGAGTCCACGAAGACCTGGCAGAGAAGGCTGGGAAAATGCCTTAGACTATTACTTTGATGGGGAAAACTTGTCATTTGGATTTGAAGCACATTTTTTGTGATACCAGTCCTGTAACTTATCGGAAACACGTTGTAAACCTACTTGGTAAATAAAAAGCCTTAAACTAAATTTAAATGAAATGTTTTCTTTTTTTGTAACTCACAAGCTCTTCCCGCCTTCGCTCCAGGGTGTGACGCTGTCGCTCCCAGTCTGACGAGGCAGCCGAGAGTTTCTTTACAGAACCATGCCCATAAAGTCGCCTCTGGGCCTCGGCTTTTTGCTGTGCCAGGTTGCGTTTCTTATCACTGGCTCTACATCAACACAAACAAATACAAACTCAATGCAATGTAGTGTTTGACTTAAAACAAAAGGCACTGATACCGACACCACCAGTGCAGACAATCCACTGACGAAGTACCGTATTTTTCCCAAAACACATTGAAACAATCTGTTCAAGGCCAAATGCTAACCTCAATTTTTTTTTGTATTGTACTAAATTTTTACTTTAGGAAATAATGGTACGGTTATTGAAATAATCCATTCTAAACTACATTTTTACATTATTAACTCTCATAAAAGTGTCCTTTAAGTTACATTAAGAGCAGTCTCCCTAATGGTGATAAGTGTAAAAAGACGTTAACAACTTAAAAACATAAAATCAATAAACCATGTACCTTAACATGGGCAACAAGTCAGAATGCTTTTGAGGATGCTGGACAAAAGCACTCAGACACCACAGTAATCTGACTGCTTTTGATATGAGTCTATTTAATTCGCTCAAATAATGACTCTTGTTACTCTTCACTTCTCACATCATGGTCTGAAAGTGGGCGTCAACCCAAGCATATTTTTTTCAAGAATATGTTCTATGCAGGCCCACTAGTTGAAAGAAGGCATTCTGATAAATATTGCGTTTGTGGAATAAGAGTTAATCCACCCATTTTTAGACATCTCTGGGGGCGGCCATTTTGTCACTTCTGTCGACAGAAAATGACATCACAACTACTCAGGGCTCAGGTAACCAATTACAGCTCACCTGTTTTCTGAAGCTGAGCCGTGATTGGTCGTTACCTGAGCCCTGAGCGTCTGTGAAGTAACAAAATGGACGCCCCCTGAGACGGATAGAAACAGGTGGATTTTGCTATATTTATCAGAATATTTATCGGAGTGCCTTGTTTCAACTAGTGGGCCAGCATACAACATATTCTTGAAAAAAATATGTTTGGGTTGACTTCCACTTTAATGCACCATAAAGCAAGACAAAACACATGCAAAATAGCACATACAGAGTAAATCATTTGCTCTACGCTCTTGTGCGGTGTGTTCGGGAGTCGATTTATGATATTTTGCATGACGTCACACATGACAGCATCATTAAAAACTTAAAGGATAGGCCCAAAATAATTTCTAAACAAATATCTTTTGTTATTTTTTTGTGTGTTTTTTTTTTCTTTTACTAGACAGCTTTGTTATAAGAACCCTAATCAGCAGAATGGTGCTTTTTCAAGTTGCCCACTAAGGAGTGCATTGTAACATTAGCACTTACAAACTTTGTTTTCTCATAATACAGAAGACACAGATGCTATAAACAAAAAATAACACCGTGCCAAACATCGAACACTGCAATCAAATATGACACTGAGACACAAATAAAATCACTAACAGAAGATGAACATGACCAGACATCTAATTCAAGTAGGCCGTAGCTTGTCTGGAGAAAGGGCAATATATTTTAGTCAAGCGCTGGCCCTTTAAATTGGATATTGAGTGCCGTTAGGGTGGGGACAAGGTTTATCAATGTCCATGCCCGACCGAGTCTGAATTGATCCCACATTAATACAGTTGGTGTTGCGAGCGGACTCGCCGACCACAAGCCCTCCCTCTGGGAGAAGTGAAGCTTTTGCCATAGAAATGAGGCTCGAGCGAGGGAGAAGAGAACAAAGACCATGCTCACTTGGAGCATGGACATGAACATGTTGTCATGTCGAAAAGAGCCCGTAGAAAACCACCACATTAAATGCGTTCTACAATTCATTTGTTATGAAATAATCAAGATAATTCTGTTTTGAATCTGGACTGTAAGAAAAGTGCCAAGATCAGACTCGAGATTATTTTCCTTTTGAGACCTTTTTGATCAGGCACTGTTTAGACCTGCTGAGCCAATGGAGGAATCAATTTTTTTCATCCTCTTGGATTTTTGCAACCCCCACCAGAGCTGACCCACCTTGATCTATTCTGCATGCAATTAATTAATTGTGTGTGTGTGACATTGGAGCTGTAGCCAAGTGTACAGTGGTCATTTTGTGGAAAAGTTCATGACCAGAAGTAACAATAGAAGGGAACTTCCTCAATTGACCAAGGAGGAAATTAACGAACAATTTAACAATTGCTATTTTCAAACATTATTTTAAATGGAATGGGAGAAGAGCAGCCTGGCAGTGCGTGTGGTAAGCACGTTCTGGGTTTGAATCACAGCTTGGACCTTTTTGTGTGGAGTTTGTATGTTCTCCCAATGCTTATGTGGCTTCTCTCCGGATACTTTGGTTTTCTAACACATTCCAAATATTAACTGAAGACTCTAAATTATCCATCAGTGTGCGTGTAAGTTGAACAGCTGTCTATCTGTTTGTGACCTATGACTGACTGAAAATAAGGCCAAAGTAAGCAGAGATGGATTCTCGTTAACCCATGACCCTGAACACAATAAGCGTTTGGAAATGAATGGAAGCTATGGGAGACTCTGAATGTTCTTAACTCAAGTGTTGTATTATTCACAATAATTCTGCCCAGAGGAGTTGTGCCATGGAGGGTAAATTTTTGAATGTTGCTCAACTTGCCACAGCTGACGTCTTGTTGTAAAATTGTTGAAACCAAGTAGTGCACTTCATTAATCAAGCAATCAATTCCACAACCATTAAAAAAACTATTGCATTAAAATGAGAAGCTTGCGTAAACATTAAGGTGAAGAACAAACATTGAAGTATGCACAATCTAAATGAGCATACAAATACAGGGGGCTTCATATTAAGTTTTTATACTGTATGAAGAGAGCATACTGGTGCAAATTATATGCAAACAAATTATATGTATAAATTACATATAAACAGACACTGCTTTAAAGGAACACCAAATCAAAGGCGTGTTACACAATAGTGTGCGTGCGGCGAATGTCAATTATTTAGACAAAAATATATTACTTTCTAATATATATACATTTTTTGTTCATTTAAGTATGCCAAGCATGTATAGCAACACGCAAGACAATTAAATGCTCTTCCACGAGAGGTAAAGGTACATAATTAACCTGTATATCGTCTCTGTCCTGTGAAAAACACTTATGTCCAATTTTTGAAAAAAAAAAAATGTTCACGTTGATGCGATGTCTGTAACGCGGAAACACAATTCACGTAAAAATAAGAACAAATGGACATAAGTGTTTTTCACAGGACAGCGACGATATCCACTTTTTGTGAATTGTTTTGCTAAGTGGTGTGCTGTAATTTTTTTTTCCCCCACGTGAAATATGTGCCTTCGCTCAATAAAGTTTGAGAAACACTGCAGTAAATAAGGATTTGTCTAGAGCTGAAAGGAACCCAACATTTTCAGGCTGATCCTTGTGTGCAAGTTGAACTGGATTGTACACAAACATCAGATCGAATTGTTTGGCTAAATAAAGAATACCAGATCACTGAACCTCTAACCCCCTCCTAAAGTAAAGTATGAAGTTAGTTTTGCACTTGAAGCATAACGGATCCTTAAATTGAACTGTGTGGGAGAAGATTACCTAATGTTGAGTAGTTTCAGAGCGTTGAGCAAAACTCCTCTCTTGACATCAAAATCAATCCTCTGATCTGTCCCAAAGCTTGGAGCTCGATTGATCTGTTAGAGAGAGTATGGAGTGAATACATATCACCTACTTTTGTCATCCAGGTCATTGTAATAGTCACCTATTGCTTTTTCTCAAATTAAATAGACAGACATTGTAGCCAATTGCAAAGAGCAGCTCTGAAAAGAGACGAAACCTGTCAGGTAAAAAGTAAAGAAAGTAAAACAAAAGTAATATGAATGGGGTAGGTACGGTGCCTTGAAAAATGATTCATACGCATTCAACCTTTCCCCATTTTGACACCATACGACAACAAACGTGAAAGTTTTACTATTGAGATTTCCTTCGGTGGACCAACACAAAGTAGCACAAGTGTGAAGTTGAGTGGAATTGATGCATAGTTTTCAAATTTGCAGTTTTGTTATACTTTTCCCATTTTTGGATGATGTGTTCAAATCTTAGGATTGTATTTAAGGATGTGAGAGCTGAATACAAATGCACACCATATTTTTCAGAATTGTATTTGCTTAAAAATTTGGAAAACTGTACATTTTCCTTCCACTTCACAATTTTGTGCTAACTTTGGGCTTCTTTATCAGAATAATTTCACAAAATACACTTACATTTGTAATTGTAAGGTCACATAAATGTTAAGAAATTCAAGAGGTATGAATATTGTACATTTTTGTTTGAATGAGAGAGTGACCCTTAATGCTCAAAACTGAGTAAGCAGTGCCAGACCAAAATAAACCCTATAAATACAAATTATAGCTATGCACTGAAACTGTCAAGAATCCACATTAATAATAATCCTGCATGAGAACATCAACAAATTATATTTGATTTCCATCATATTCACTCAAGACTTCTCTCAGAGCCAATGGAAAAAAGCCCAAACAGAATATGACACAATAACCCAATTAGATGGTAAAAGGAGCAATAAAATTATGTATCCACCAATTGTCATTCGTATGACAGAATAAGTCATGACTTCTTGCGAGTATATATGCCAGCTTTGTGTTCAATTAAACAGGCCCAGATTTCACACTGAGTAAGTCCATTTGTGAATAAATGGAGGCGAGATCATAATTATTTCACCAGTCATATTTTTGTGACATTCTTCTCTGGCAGTGTGCCATTACATTATTCCAATGTAAAACGAGTGCCTTGTCTCAATAAAGGTTGGCAAACACTGCTATAGCCAATGTGTTATTTGCAGAATAAAGGGCCAAATCACTTGGAAAAAAAGAATTGTCCTTTCAAACATATTTCACAACAGTCCAGGTCAATGTCACATATTGTATCAGGTGTAACACGAAACACAATACTGTACACCTATTCTGGCTTTCACTTCATTTTCAAAGGAGATCAAAATGAAGGCGTTAAACACGCACCAAGGGGCATTGTCTTGTTTTTGTTGAGTTGGTTGCATTTGGAGGTATTTACACTGTATATTTGGTCAGTGAAGGTGTAGTGCTTCACCTGCCTGACTTGGTACACAGGCAATGTGGCTTCAGTTCCCAGTCATTGATGGTGTGAATGTGAGTATGAGTGCTTGCCTTTCTTTAAATGTGCATTGAGATTGACTGTTGAGCTCAGCTCACCATGACCCTGAACATGATAAGCGCTATACAATATGAATGGATGGTCTTTATATTTATGATTGCAGAATTATGTTTTTTTGTTTTTTTATTATTCCTTGCTGCCCTGACAGTTATCAATTTAAAAAGTTAATAATATTAACAACAATTAATACTGCGACCCTCGTGAGAAAAAGAGTGAAAAAGAGAGAACAATGAATAATATTAAGAAAATGAAGGCAATGGATTTCAAAGCCTATATTAATAGCTACCTTAAAATGAAACGGTAATAATTGATATTGAAAGTCAAAAACACACTGCTTGATGGTGTTTTAAAAGAAGCGCTGCATCCAGCTTTAAACAGTAGCATTTTAGCATCAGAGTTGTGTGATGATGGTAGGTAGACACAAAGAACTTGAGTGTAAGGGAGAGAAAAGTATACAGTTGTTGTATACAGTTAACTTTGTTGGATATTTATGAGTTGAGGTTCTGAAAGTTTGTGATATGTTTCCCATGATAAGCACTAGAAGGTGGATGGATGGAGGAAAACGTGTTTAAAATTTCTATGATGTAAATCTGAAAAAAACAAAAAACTTATCAGATTCAAGTTAAAAGAAATGTAGTCAGGCAGTCTGGTTGATATTTTCGTCTGAAAAAATGTTCACTCGTTCCTATCCTCTTTTCGTAAAGCTATTAAACACACAGTGTTGGTCATATTGCAACAATGATCCACTCAGGGGGTTTAAGAAAAAGAAGTACGAAAACAGCATCAAACCTTTTGGAACCATAAAGATTTTCGAGAAAGAGCCCCTTTACAAAGATGTGCAAAGTCCCTGGCACTCAGGAACTCCATCCCTCTTTCTTCCTCTTCTGAATGAGTCTTTACTAATCCTCACACAAAGGTGCTTACTGTGCTGTGACAGATTGGGGAACAAAGCTGTAAAATGATATTTCACAAGCATAACCAAGCTCCCAGAAACGGACCGAGCCAGGTGGTTGACCATGTTTCCAACAGTGGGGCAGGTTGCTTAAAAAAAGAGAAGAGCACAAAATAAAGTGAAGTAAAATTCTCAAACTACCCTCTCCACCAACAACAATTTGCCTTTCATCAATACTCTTTGACGTCATAATCTCGGCTATCGCAATCTACTGTCCGGTATGTTGTTTTATTTTTTTTTAATCCTGAAAAGTTGTAAAGGCTATAATAAAATTAAGTAATTACAAAAAAACTTCCATTAATGGTCAGTGTAGTATGTTTGCGGCAGTGTGGCGTTAGACACTAAAGAAATGTTACTTTTGTATGACAACAGAAATGTAAAGATTGAAATGAACTGAAATGTCATGTTGCTGTCATTTGTTGAATTAACTGGAAACTACAGAGTATGAATAAAGGCGCATAGTCACATGCTTTTTCTATACAACAAACATTTAGAAGGAAGAGGGCTGGATGCTAGCAATGGCCTCAACACAAAAAGAAAAAAAAATACAACCCTATTGGTTTCACTCAATAGAACACGATCAATAATTGATTGTAGATTCGTCTGTATACTGAGGACAGAGCCTCAGTTGGACCTACAATACCTCACTAAAGCGCAGAAAAACAAAAGTTCTGTTTCTATTTAAAGCGGTAGTCAACCCAAACATATTTTTTTCATGAATATGTTCTATGCAGGCCCACTAATTGAAACACGGCATTCCATTGCTTTTATGGAATATGAGTTAAGCAGTAAAATCTCTCTATCCCTGCCTCTCAGGGGGCGGCCATTTTGTCACTTCTGTCGACTGAAAATGAAGTTGCTCACAGTTGCTCAGAGCTCTGTTAACGACCAATCACAGCTCACCTGATTTCTGAAGATGAACCAAGATTGGTCGTTATCTGAGCCCTGAGCATCTGTGATGTCATTTTCAGTTGACAGAAGTGACAAAATGGCCACCCCCAGTGATGGCTAAAAATATGTGGATTAAGTCTTATTCCACAAATGCAGTATTTTTCAGAATACCTTGTTTCAACTAGTGGAGCTGCATAGAACATATTCTTGGAAAAAAATATGTTTGGGTTGACTTTAAGATCTTGCTGATATAACAGCCACCATGAAAAGAAATAAGGTTTTTAAGTGCCTAAAGGAAAGGCAGACTGTCTGTGATCCCGCTGACCGTTGTCTCGTTACTTGTCTTCATTTCTTAGTTTGATTTGTGGTGTCAAGCTGTCAAGGTAGACTGGCGTGGCAGCACTTGCTGTGCCTTTCTTTGCTCTCGCGTGGTCTTACTCTCAGCCTGCCGCACTTGGTTAGTTTCTCCAACCTCTCTCCTTCTTACTGTCTTTCAGCCCATTTTCTGCCCACTGTCTGGTTGCTACCTTATTCATCTCTTCTTCTGTATTTCTCCGTTTCCCTTCCCTGGCAGAGGAAGTCTGGCCAGTCTGGTTCTAATGAACCCCTGTTGGCTCCCAAAGCCCCCACTCTGATTTCCTTAAGTGACTCTGGCAGGATCTTAGAGGAGCCCTTGGTTACTCCAAGACGTATTCAATAAAAATGTCAGATGAAAAGATTAGACGCTCCTTTTACTCCAGCTTTGATTCCTTTTAGCATCGGCATGGCATCAATGTAACCCAAATATCACTTACGTAGTCGAACAGCAGGGAAAGTACGTATCATGTCACTAAGTTTTCAAAGGACAGTTTTATCCTCTTATGATCACTCAATTATGTCTGACAAGATCAGAGGCTGAGCTGCAAATTTTTAAAACTCTCAATACTGTTGGCTATATTGGTATTTCACTCTGCAGGGATCTTTATTTCCACTGTAAAGTATTGTATATGTAACTTTTAAGTTTAACTTTATGTAATTGCCACATGATATGTTTTTAAGTATTTTCCACAAAACCGTGACCCATTTCCCTTTATTTCTCAATGTATAGTACATTAATCTTTTTGAGTAAAAAAAAAACAAAAAAAACAGGCATAATAAATATTTGGCATTTGGTAAATATGGTGGTCGACTGGTTAGCACGTCCGCCTCACAGTTCAGAGGTCGTGGGTTCGATCCCGGCTCCGGCCTCCCTGTGTGGAGTTTGCATGTTCTCCCCGTGCTTGCGTGGGTTTTCTCTGTGTGCTCCGGTTTCCTCCCACATTCCAAAAACATGCATGGTAAGTTGATTGGACTCTCTAAATTGCCCCTAGGTGTGATTGTGAGTGCGGGTATTTGTCTTTGTGTGCCCTGCGATTGGTTGGCAACCAATTCAGGGTATCCCCGCCTACTACCCGAAGACAGCTGGGATAGGCTCCAGAACGCCCCGCGAGCCTTGTGAGGATAAGCGGTATAGATAATGATTTGAGGAGACCTTGAGTCCTCAAAAAACACAAGACAAACATAAAGCAAAGACGTGTCTCTGTTAATGGTGCAAATGTGTGGAATAATTAAGAAAATAAATTGAAAAGCTATGGTTTCATGATTTCTTTCAAAAGCTCAAAGTATGGACTAAAATCTACAGTATGAACAAACGTAAAAGAAAATGTTTTCAAAACGGGTACATTTTGTTGATCTGACAAGGGTGAAAACTTTTGTGAAACAAATGTTGTTGTTTTTTAAAAGAGGGTTTCTTGTTTCTCTTGAGTTAATTCTACTGTGTGAGATGATGAATTTTATGTAGGCATTCTTTGCTGAAATATGTTTTGTTAAGTAAAAAAGGGCGTAGGCTTGATCAGCTGTAGCTTCACCCTGAGCCTTTTCGTTTGGCTGAAGGAACTGACTGTGACTGTTTGACTGTGTTTTTTCTAACTGAAGCTGATCGAATAAACGTAACCAATCCTTCACTCAAGGCTGAAGTGCACAAACTTACAAATTATGTTTTCTAAGGACCTGCAAGCAGACCTCCACAGGTGTATGATGTAATGTTGGTCAGGGCCATTACAGATTTTCACTGTGAAGTGGGCACTTGGAGTCTGCCTTCCACCCTTATTGTTCATTTCTGTTTGTGAACACCCCCGGCCGCCCAAAGCTGTGCTGCGGCCAAGGAGGGCAGTTTTAAAAATATACACTGTTGTCAGATTTATGAATGAAATAGGATGACATCCACCACACATATCCACAGAGCTCATAATCTGTCCGTCTGCACCTCAATCAAATTCACCAAAATCGCATTACACCACCTGCGCCACAACTTACAGCTAAAGTTTAGTCTACTTTCAGTCCCCAAATTGTCAGGCGCAACAGGCATGTGTAAAAGAAAACACCCTCGATCCGCCAGAATGCCCAGCATGATGCAGCAAAGTCTTCCAAAGTCTAAAACGCACCTAACTAGGCTTGCACCAGCAAGAAAACCAAGATATGCCTGTTTTTACGCCCGAGTGAATGTGCGCTGTCTGTGAAAATAGAGCCTTGAGTGTCACTGAAATGCCTGTCTAGATTCTCAGTCCCATCTGAATGTTTCCTGTTATTATTGGTATTTCAAACTTCGGCGTAATAAATGCACTCATAATTTACTGTAGTCACGCTCATCCGTTATAAGATGACTTGGTCCTTGAAAATAAACCTATAGTTGACATCCATTTACTGTCTTTGCCCGATAACATGGCCATGGTGATGGCTCAACACCAATCAGCTGCCTTCTTTTCCAAAACAAATCACCACCCATTCTGTGTCTGGAGAAGTCGTCAAACAAGTGCAAGGTCTCCTCTTGATTAATCAGTTGAGTAAAATTCCTCCCTCTTATTATTCTAAGCAGTGTGTAAACAACCGCTGCTTTGACAAGGCCCCCTTTCTGCCACGCACAATGGAGGGTATCGGCACAGTCCAACCGCTGCCAGAATGAAGTGTTTGTTGCAGCGCAATTGTGGAGAGAACAAGAGAGTGATTGAGCAGAGGAGTGACTAAACAACGGACAACCAGACAGCGAAACATACAGTTACAATGGATATTATAAGTCGACACACCCCTGTGCAGATGCCAGGTTTTTGTGATATAAAGAAATAGATCAAGATGAATCATTTCAAAAGGGGAAGAGGAGGAGTAAAAAACAACTGGGATTAATGTAGTTCTGGTGCTCACCCTTTTATACCTGTGAATATACAAACTAATGTTAAATGAGAGTCAGCATAACTCCAAATAAAATGTGGATGGTCTAGTAGTCTTTTCCTGACAATTTTCTGCTTTCTAGAAGAAGCCTGAAGGTTTTGTGTTAAAAGCGACTACTATTTTGAACTGACCATAATTCCCTCTACCTTGATTAAGGCCTCATTTCCTGCTGAAGAAAAACAGCCTCAAAGTCATGACGCTAACACCACCGTGCTTCATTGTATGAACGGTGTTCTTTTGATGATGGACAATGTTGTATTTGCGCCAAACATACTTTTTGGAAATTTGGCCAAAAGGTTCAGGTTTGGTTACATCAGACTAGAACACATTTTCCTATGTGCTTGGGAGATTTTGTTATGGTCTGACACCAGTCAGTGTGAGCACAAAACCCACAGGCCTCCTGCTAGAAAGCAAAAAAATATTTGAAGGAACAGTTTTCGAGAACGTGAACTTTTGAACTTTATTTAGTTCATCGGAAGCACCTTAAATGGTGGCAGGTAATGGTGGGAAAATGAAGCTTCAAGATGCTTCATGAACCAGTTGTTGTGTTTTTGAGTCAAAAAATACAATAATAATTGCCCTCTCCCTAAAATGTTTTGAGTTATTACAAGTTCGCAATACAAGTTATTGGTCACATTAAAGCTGGAAAAAGACATGAAATGAATTTACTTGGCCTAATTATTCTATATCACAAAAACCTGCCATTTAAATAGGGGTGTGTAGACTTTTTATATCCCATAAGTTGTGGTCTTATTTCAGCCATCTTATCAATACTGTTGTGTTCTTTCCTTTTGTGGTGCTTTGAGGGCTGACAAAAGCCAAGCAACTGCTGCTGGTAAAGGTCCTGTGAGTAAACAAGTTGATTCTTAACTTTACAGTATATCTTATATTTTACTTTTAAAAAGTCAGCACACACAATGGTGTAATACATTAATAAGATGTATCAAGATCGTAATATTTCGTTATGACTGGGACAAAATATATTTTTTCATCCAAACATCCAACACATTCAACATCTTTGTCTACTGTTTACATGCGGTATTTATCTTCCGCCTCAATGACGTGCGTGCCCAGTCACACACTGTCAGTGGCATTGCTACGCGTGATGATAAATGACTAAATGCTGAGGTGTGTTTTCAAGCGCTCCATATACAGTATGAGGCATGTGCAGCCCTAATTTGATACTTATTCTATGAAATAGTCATCTTAGAGGAAAATGGATGTGGATAGACACAGACAGTCCCATACATCATTCTAATTATTCCTTAATAAACCTCTATGAGCTAAAGCGTGGCTTGTAAGTGTCTACTGCCACCTACAGCTTACAGGAAAAAAGGAAAACCCCTTGAGAGTCTGGGACAAAATCAATGAGCATTTAAATAAGAATGAACCCCAGTAAGTGCGGCATATTAATCAAAGGCAGAAGGAAAATTAAAAAAGGAAAGGGGATTAAAGCAAGAAAATTAAGAATATAAAACGGTATGTTTTCACTGTCATTTTTCACCCCTAGATTTCCAAAAATTGAATGAGGACAACTTAAAGTATACTGTAAGTAGCAACTAAATCATGACCACTATGGAGGACATTGGAGGGTTTAGAAAATATCTTAAAGGCTGCCAAAGCTCTAAATCTTTCCTCCAAAGATTCAGTGGTATGCTTATGGCTGCTGTTCAGCTGTTCAGATTTACAACTGTAGGAACACAGACCTTTAACCTCACAGAGGATTCACCGCACAGACCAACGAAAGTTTGATACACGTGGCCACAAAAGTGAGAGACAGTATTTATTCTGTATGGGAAACTAAGTACTACAAGGCAGTTGCATTTCATTTGCGGTGCGCGTTTGTATGCGTTGGGAGGTGCAGGAGAATAAAACATCCATATGTGGGTTTCTTTGTGCACGTGAGTATTGTGGCATCTGTTTACACTTGCCATTGCAGATTAGTCCCCACAAACACACGCATACATTTGCACTCCAAATTAAAGGAAGTCTGGATTATGTTGGCTCTGAGGGATGGACAGTTAAACCAAACTCATCTTGAAGCAATCGGGTATAGCGTACTAAAAGAGAGGAAAGTTGCTGGTAGTGAGGGAGGGGTTGAAGTATCACCGCCTTTGGGGAAGCAGTCCAGCTGCAGTCTGCCGGTCTGTTGTCGTTATGCCAATTCACACACACCCGCACGCGCACACTCACACTGAGACACAAACATCCCATGCCACGGTTGACCTAACCATGCCCGCCTCATTAGTTGCCAATCACTCTGCACAACCCTTCTCGAGCAGCAGGGGGGATAGAAAATGGGAAGGAATGGATGGTGAGATGTAATCACAACCATCAATAATCACGCTGCCTGCACTGCAGCATGTACTGGCATCTCTGGGGTTCTAGTGACTATAATGAGGCTGGACCTCAATCTATTTGTCTTGTGGAGGTTCGTGGACACCTTCTGGAACCTTGCAAAAATGATCAATTATAGCTTAGGCTGTGTTTATTCACTGCATACATTCTGTTTTGCCAGCCACCTTAAACAATAAGTAGTCATAAACTTGACCAAGGGCCGTGTTGCACATCTGAATGAGGAGATGGCTTACAGTTTATGATTCATATGAGTTACAATCTTAACATTGAGTGTGTTCTCATTTTTTTCAAACAGCTTTCAAACTAGTGAACGCCACCACATGGTTGAGTTAATGTAAACTAAGGCGTGCCAAATTAGGGTTTAAGCCTAGGTTGGGTGACAGGGGATACAATCTGTCAACGTCTATTGAGAGATAAGGGACAAGTGAGTGCGTGCATGGGTTGCAGTTAAATGAGGCAAATCAAATGTCTCATCTATGGAAGGCATGCTGTCTGGGCAGCTTTAATGAAAGTGTCATTTGGGTGAGGGACTGTATGTACACGATTGTGTAATTTCCAAATCAAATAATGAATCATTCTACTGTTGTGGTGAGGAAGAACTTCTTTGAGTTTAACTACAACAGACATTGTGAGCCAGGTGCTTTCTCAGTGTCCTTGCCAGGCGATCGTCAAAGGGGCATTGGTGGGCGTCATTACGCACAAACGTTAACTATGTTAACCACTATACTACCAATATACAAAAATTTCCTATTCTCCGCTTCTCTCTCCAATTGTTGACCTTAATTGAAGAGCCATCACTCTTGCCTGTAATGTCTTCCCTGTGAAGATATTTAGCTGGTATGCATTTGTCATAGTCTTAAAGCGGAAGCCAACCCAAACATTTTTTTTTAATAATATGTTCTATGCAGGCCCACTAGATGAAACACAGCATTCTGATTAATATTTTGTTTGTGGAATGTGAGTTAAGCAACAAAATCCACCCGTTTTTAGCCATCTCTGGGGCAGTTATTTTGTCACTTCTGTCGACTGAAAATGACATCACAGACCCTCAGGGCTCAGATAACGACCAATCATAGCTCAGCTTCAGAAACCAGGTGAAACCGTGATTGGTCGTTATCTGAGCCCTGAGGGTCTGTGATGTCATTTTCAGTCAACAGAAGTGACAAAATGGCCGCCTCTGAGATGGCTAAAAATGGGTGGATTTTGCTGCTAAACTCATATTTCATATTAATCATATTGCCTTGTTTCAACGAGTGGGCCTGCATAGAACATATTATTGAAAAAAATATGTTTGGGTTGACTTCCGCTTTAAGGCAATTTTACATATATTGTATATATATTTGCATCTTCATTGTTATGAGGCAAAACTTCTCTCAAAATATGAGACCTTTGTTCCAAAGACTTTATCCCAAAATTGCAGCTTTTGGTCTGTCTTTAATGGGAGGATGTGAGAGGAAGACATGTTCTTTTTCAATCACCAGCCTCCTACACCCTCTCAGAAAATGATTTAACATGATTCAAGCACCAATGCAACGGAAAGGGCTAATTTAATTTGACAGCATCTTCTATTTGATACCATCGAGCACTCAGGTATCCACCTGGCTTTGAGTTTACACAGATTGGAGTTCCATTTCCTGTCTGCAAGTAAGAATGTCCAAAAACCAACTTTGACATTTGAAGGAGTAAAAGAGGATGACAGTGTCAGAACGGCATACTGGGTAAAGCAGCATGCAGGCCTGGCATGGCTAATTCACAATGACACCAACAGTGAAACCTGAGAGGTTACATCTACAAATTAAAAACAAACCTGGGAAGACGAGATTTGGTTTCAATTCCTGACACGAGTCTTACCGTTTTGGAAGTAAAGAGAAGTTGAATACTAGAAATGGTTTGAAATAGATCTAATTAAGCGCAAACTGTAGCAAAGTAATCTTTCAAAAAAAATTTCATTCAAGCTTGAGGGCTTGCCAAAGGGCACCGTTTTCAGAAAGCCTGTCCTTGCTGCGTTTAACGTCCCTATTGAATAGCAATGCACATCAACAGGCTACAGAGGTAATAAAGTTATTTTCGGACGTGACAGCCTCCGCAGAGAGCATTTAAGAAAGGCTCTTGATTCTCACAACTGTCCCCTGACTAATCATTTTGAGTTTTGGCAATAAATGACTGTTGCTGTAAATGTTGCATGAAAGAGAAGTAGGTGTATGTGCGAAGGATGTTAATTGATGAACGTTATAGAGAGCTGCTCTTCGCACAGGGACGATCATTACTGCTGGAGGGGAACAACTGCAATCATGGCTCTGTAGCATGTGTCTCACACACACACACGTACGCAAACACGCGCACACACACAGTCACAATGAAACTTAAGTAGCACTACTCTTCTGCACCCTTTGTCATGTTATACTTTGTACAAATGCAAACCAAAATGCCAGGTGATGAAATTAAGAATCCGAAACACAGACTCCAAATATCAGTCCTACCATTTCAAAGGAAAAGAACCACACCGCAATGCAAAATATAACATGTAAGAATTAAGTAATACACTACAATTGATAATTGAATATTCATTATTACATCACAAAATATGTTGTGCCATAAACCAGACACGTTTTTTTTTCCGCAACTAGCTAATGATTACTTGTATGGCAGGTCTCTAAAGAGAAAGACAGGGCGTCACAATTGTGTGCTGATTTTTACAGTCACGCATAAAAAGAGGATGTAGAATTACAACTTTACTCTTAAAGTATCACATTTTTACAGAAAATTAATGGAATAAATTGTCATATTTTACTTCCCATTCTTTGAATACTATGACTTGTATTTATGACTTTATTGTGCCTTTATTCTTCCCCAAAAAAATTCCAGTGTGGCCATGGTAGGCCTACCACTGTACTCTGTACAATCATGTACATATCAGTACTGCAAATCAATTATCTTTTTAGGTGGTGTGATGGTGACAACAGGACAAAAATCTCTCTAGCATTCGCCACTTTAGTCCATTTTGGGAGCGCAGGGAATGGAGATGGTGGGGGTGTTGCTCATTCGGGTTTAAGGATTTAGGTCAGACTTTAACTGACTGGTTGACATGAAAATGGTCAGCCACAAATCCTGGAATGGACTCTAAATTGAAGCCCACTCTGCAATGAGTGACACTTGAGAGATTGACACTGAGTTGTGGGCGTGTTCCTTGCTATCCTGACCTATATATTCTACATGTGTGTGTGTCCGTGTGTTATTGTACTGAACGCACATAAAGTCCCGTCTTGCTTTTCACGCATGTATTCCCATACCTACATTTTTACGTGAGTGTGTGCAAGTGGGTGCATGCGTGTAATTGTGTCTCGGCCTGATTAAACAGTCCTTAGAATGAACGAGGGAATGTTTCATATTCTAGAGTGTATATATACATATTAGAGGCCATGTGGGTGTGTCTCGGCGTTTCTGTGCACCAGGAACAAGAGTGTACAAGAAAATCAGTGTGTGTTTATGCGTTCTGTCAAAGTGAGGCACCGTTGCCCTCCCTCCTGCTTGATGGAACAGTGCTTCACTTCAGAAGCCGCTGGTAGCAACCGGACAGGTGAGACTCCACAGACTGCAGCACTTCTTGCTGAACCACACACACTATCAAATACCGCTTTTAATCACAGAGTTTCAACTCCGTTTTGCGATCCATCCATCCATTTTCTGCCGTGCTTGACCTCATTTGGGTCGTGAGTGATCTGGAGCCAAGCCTATCTTAACGTTGGGTGAGAGATGGAGTACACAATGGACTAGTCAGTCAATAATGGGGTTTAAAACCACTTAATCATTTAAAACGTGAGTATAATCAGAGCCAAAAAAATATTATGTTAAATAGTTATTAGAATAACAATGTAGGGAAATGTATTTCAAAATTGTCATTAAAACTGGTCTAGACAGCAATGAAATTGTACCTCCAGGAGCCAAGGTTTGAGTTTACGGTCCAGGATTATGTCAAAGCCCAGGACCTCAAAGCAGACACTGTCGCTCCCTGGTGGCTGGCCGGGCCTGCACATGCGGTACGCATGCAGCACGTGGGGCTCCGCCACTATTAACGTCTTAACGACCAGTTCCTGTCATAACACACAAAAAGAGACACACCGTCACAAATTGAGTTGGCAGAACAAAAAAAATCCCACATCAAAATATTAATTTTGTCAACCAATAAAACTTTGGTACAACAAACAGTTTTACCAAAACAAATGTGTGTGCTTTTTAATATTTAAAGCCACAGACAGAAAGCAGTAAACAATCCACAATAATTTGTGAGTATGCACATACACTAGGTTTTGCTGGCTTGGACTCACACGCGCACACACACGCCCACACAGCCCCCCACACACACACACTTTTTACACAAAGCTTTCGCTCTCCAGTCAAGTCCCATGCAGTGTTGCTGGCCCATACACTGCTCAGACCACACTAACTGTTGGTTGCAAGAGGGGGATGCAATATTATGGCCTTGGACTGATAAGGCAAAAGCCCCACCGTCTGTCCCTCACACAGGTCCGTGCAACTGTCCAATCCACAGGCTGCCTTGTACGGACACCTGCTCCCACTATACCACCCTTCATGCCAGAAGAGTGTGCTTGTGTGCGTGTTTTTGTGTGTCAGCCCCCAAACAATATAAGTCTATCTCGAGTGCATGTTTTGTGTGAGTGTGCAGAGTTTAAATGTTTCTCGCTAGCATACTTTGTCTAACCAAAGTCAAATTCACTCGTCCTATCAGAGCATCATTACAATACTTGAAATATTGTACAAAGATTTGCAATGGCGTTGAAAGGCGCATTTTAAAAACATACTACCGGTACTATAATACTCTATGGCTTTCTTGTTGTGCTCCTTGCAGGAAAAGAGTCCAAACAGCCCGGCACCCGGTCTGTATGCATCAAAGTGTAAACACAAGATGAAAAGCGAAGGATAGTGGGCAGAAAGCAGTAGCAAAGTGCAGCTTCGGATAAAATAGCAGGAAAAATATGATGAGAGAGCAAGAGAGGTGGAGGACATCTGGCTGAGTCAGTGGGTGACACTTTGGTGTGTCACCAAGGGATGGGAAGAGACCGCATAAAGGTCCAGAAGACAAAAAGCACATTTTTATATTTTCTCTTTGCTTACCACTGCATTACATTAAAAAATATAATAACTTGCTTGGGCCTAAATCTTTTCCAACAAGGTTACAGTTTTACAACCATGGTCAAAAGGAGTAGCAGAACGAGTAAGAAAGGAAGAAGGGTGTAAAAAAAAAAATGAAGGAAAAAAAAGTCGAGGTGTTTAGATGAGCTGGGAGCAGTGCCAGACTGGGCGAGCTCACCCTCCAGGAATGATGTTTTGACCGGGTTCTTCCAGTCAGTTAAACAAAATTCTAAAGCTGACTGAATATCTGTCAAAACACATCTTGTCAAACCTTTGCTGGTCCACTTTCTGTGTCCCAGGCAGCATGTGTACTGTATAAGTGAGCGTGTGCTTCCAGATGTCAGCAAGCATGTGCTGTTTGCCTTTGCAGTGCATCTGCTGTGAATGTGTAGTGCGTGAGTCAGCTAACCACGTACAGAGACGTCACCCCAGAATTTGGCCACGTCGTAATCGTTGGTGCGCAGGAACTCTGTGAACCAGCTGATGGATCTTTTGCTGCCTTTGTCCACCGTCTCATCCCGCTCAAAATTCTCATTGTGTTTGTTGACTGAGTAGTTGGTAAGATGCATGTAGAGTTGGCTCTGAGGAGATAAGGGTGGGTTCGAAGGAAGGGATAGTTTGTTCAACTGTAAATGTACAGTCATATTAACAATGATAAAAAAATGTCAAATAATTCAGGCCACAAAAATCCTCATCAGTATTTTCCCCCATCAATTCCGTTTTAAGCAGTTTGATGCTTTATACATAAGGAAAGCTCATAATCTCAAATATAATATGGATGTTAAATTTGTATTGATTGGGGGAACTCTGCTATTCATTTGTGAGTGGTGGTTAATTATCCCAGAAGACAGCATACTCTATAAAGTACATATGTGGGATGAGATGATAATTCCATTTATCTATTTGATTATCATCAAGAATCGTGCTGATGATGTAGAAATTGATGTACAACAAGTTTATGTAACATAGTCGCTTTCCTCTCAAAGGAGTGAAGGCATAACACACTTCACTGCTAAGCAAAGGGACCAAAACATACAGGCCCAACCAGTTTGCAGCCTAAATGCAGAAGAAAACGAAACAAAATGTGAAAGTTTTATTCTTTAATGGTGATCCTTGTGAGGATAAGCCCATTGGATAATGGACAATATAAACTGCAGTAAATAGCACTGATCCTACTACCAGGCGAAATTAGCATGTCAACCACACCTTTACCTTATGAACTGATCAAGGAGAACTGTTCAAAAGCCCCTCCCTAATACATATAGACAATAATATCTAATATAATCTTCTCTTCCGGGTCCTCCCATCAGGGGTCACCACAGTGAATCATGTTTCTAACTTAATTGACTAACCTGATTTCTGGCTCAGTTTTAACGCCGGATGCCCTTACTGACGTAACTCTCCCAATTATCCAGCACTGGAGATATCCAGTGGCTGGGTGTGGGGAGACTATCTGGGAACCAACCCACCTACTGGCTGCATGAAAGACAGCAGCGTGAACCATCACACTACCGACGCCTTATAATTTTGACCAATAATACAGACAAAAAAAACACTCCCTGGCAATGATCAAAGTTGGGGGGGGGGGGGAATCATCAATAAGATCAGTGCTATGCAGCGTAAATTGGCAATTGTGACTCACTAAATCTCAATCTTCCCGCGAATGTACAAACTTTGTAGCATCTCTCCTGTAGCAGGGACATTTACCTCCGGAGCCGCTGCAAATAAACAAAGAGCCTGGTTCCAGACCTGCTGTGTATGAGAAGTAGACTAAGAGAACTGCTGTTGAGAGTTAATGCCATGTACAGTACACAAAACTGAATCAAATAAGAGTGATAAGAGCTATAGTGCCCCATAGTTCCCACAGAACATGGCTGGGATGCATCCCTGAGTGGCTGCCTATTAGTGGCCTTGTTGCACCCCTCTCTTTATAATGCACCCACGTCCTTAGCTACAAGGTAATAATACCGTGACCGCAGGCCACTCTACCTCCTGATGGCTGTCTGGCAGCCACTCTCTGTGGAATTGGACATCCATCTCCATGGCACGCTTGATTCTATCATGTGTCACAGACTTGGTAAGACAATACGTACTGTGTTGATATGCATCGTGCTTGATAGAAGTATGTGGGTGTGTTTGTACATGTGCACAACACAAGAGACTAAGCTGGTGAAGAACATCAAGGTGGATAGGAATACCTCAATATTGCAAGAAATATGTGTGACATTCACCCTACAAGTGTGTAGGTGCGTGCGTGTCATAATTATAGTTTTCGTCTCATACTATTAGAGTTTTGTTCGATTGAATTTTATTGCAGTGTTTTGTACATAAATTCAGCTTTAATGAGTGTGTGGCAAATATAGCAGTTTTTTTTTTTACTTCTTCAAAAGTCACTAAACGCACCAAAGGTTGTACAAATGTGAATTCACCTAAAACATCTGTAAAAATAAGAGCACCATTCAGCTTCATGAAATGTCTGCTCTGTGAGCACGTAAGCCAGGGCTGTCCAAGTTTATTTGCGGCCAGCAGCTCTTTTTTTTATTGGCCAGCAGCATATTTTAGAATTTTGCAATTCTAGAAAATTCAAACCAACCCACATCAGAACTTATAAAGGAGAATTAAAACCACACTAGCAACAGAACGGTAATATTACAAAATATCACATGGATCACAATATTGTCCACAAGTGTCTTTTGCATTTTTATTGGCTTTATTATGCCACCACGTAAGGGCAAAAAGGAGAAAATGATGAAGACCAGAAGAAAAAAAATGGGCACGTAAAGTAGTTAAAGTGGTACATGCGTCTATATCCCTGATGATCAGTGCAAATATTGCTATAAAAAAAAATGTTCACAGTGGTTAACTAATTCTTACATTGATTGGCCGTTGACAACATAAATTGTTAAGACATTTACAGTTAACACAGGTTTTAAACAGAATTTATCAGAATTGAAATTTTGTTTCGAAATTAGACCAAACTAGAAGTCGACCAGCATTGCAGAACGGACAGTATTCGACTTTAAAGGTTCCCCTGCGAGTGTGTTTTCAATGCGTGTGTTTGTGTGTGGGCGAATGACTCACCAGGTTGGCCTCGCTGGGTGCATGGTACTTCTCTGTGCCCATGCGGACCAGGCCGTCGTTGTAGAGGAAAATGCGAAGCGGGTCACAGGAAGTGACAAGGATGTAGATGCGCAGATCAAACTTGTAGCCCTCCATCAGGAAGGGTTTGTCCAAGTACTCCTGAACAATAAAGTGCTCCTGGGCAGGCAGCTTCTCACAGTTACGGATAAGTGAGATCCTGGATAGACAGAAGCCTTTATTAATCCTCTGGGGGGAAATTGGAGTGTCGTCAGCAGAATAATAAAATATGGCATAGTAAGGACAAAAAGATAATTAGAAAAATGATAGATGATGGCATAGAAGCGACCATGAACACTGACTGATGACATTGGCACTGGCATATGTGTTGGATAAAAATGGAGCTAAACTGTATACGCATTTTACAGCTTTCAACAGAGTATTCGTTTAAAATTGCTAATGGTTACAGGCATATATCTCGGGTGCAACATTTAGCGATGTCAGTATTTTTTAAATTTAGCCCCAAGATTAGCGTTATACTTCTTATGTTACTTAAACCAATTAATAAAATTTGTTTCGAGGAAGCAAAAGAGCCTGTAAATGTGTATTTTCTTAGTGTGCTTGATTTTGTGTATTTACTAGGGATAGACCGATATGCTTTTTTTCAGGTCCGATACCGATTATTAGTAGTCAAGTATTTATTTGTAGAAAAAAGGGGTCAAATGGTGTCAAATTTATGAAAAATAAAAACTCCCAACACTTCACTTCGTTTAAATGCCTTTAAGCCCATGTTTATTAAACAACTTTAGTGATTTACTAGATGTTAAAGCTTTTCTAGACCTTAAAAAAGAAAAGACAACTTTGTTTTAAGTCTCACAAAAAAGTGCAGGGAGCTCCCAGGCTCAGCTGCATGTCTTATAGTTCAATGAAAACAAAATTCTCCCTACAGTAAATAGTTTTCTAAAAATCCACTACAACTGAAATGTTTATCTTTCACACATCTGTGTTTTAAAGTTCAAAAACATAAACGTGAATCCTCAATGCAGCTACTAGCCAGAAAGATGAGCATGTTTCCAAGACCGGACTTTCACATGCAGTCAATTTTTGCACCATGTACAGCACTTGGATCAGTGGTTGTTTTAAAGTTCTCTATGAATAAAGTTGAGTTTAGCTTTTCATGACATGGCTTACACACAGAGACGCACACACTGGCACTCACGTCTTACTTTTATCACCATTTTCCTATATTATAAGCAACTTTACTTCTCTTAGGAGCGATGTCGTTCACAAAGCAATTTAACTGGTGTGACATAGGGGGAGTGGTTAGCTTGAGCCGCAAGGCAGCTTACTGTAGCGAGCAGAACTGCCCCTTGTGTTTATATGACATACAACGGCTCATAGTAATGTTACAAGTGAGCTATAGTAGACTGACATTTACTAAACTTTCGGCGAAGTCTATTGCATTACCTTGAACTACTAACTCGCCGACTCCCGCCGTGTATGTGCCTGGCTCGTCCAGGAGACACAGAGAGAGAGAGAGAGCAGAGAGCTTTACGCTGATTGGCTGTTACGCACTGCACAAGGAACCAATCAGATGGCCAGTGGTGCAGCAAACAGAGAGAGAGAAGCACGCTGCAGCAAGCACGACCAAAGCAGTTTTTGATTTATCTGCCTCAAAATGAAAAGAAAAGGCCGATGCCGATAATCGCCAAAATGCCAAATATCGGCCCCGATAATCGGCCCGGCCGATAATCGGTCTATCCCTAGTATTTAGTGTACATTAAAGTTGCCAAGCCTTTAGGTGTTAAAAGATCGGAAGCACGGTGCCCCGGTGGTATTCATATGACCTTCTACTGCTGCGGAACCTGCCATAAAAACATGTTTAAATAAGTGCCCTTGGCATGATTTATGACAAGTTTAAGAGCGATGACTTATTTGGCACAGCAGCGCACTAAGCCTTCCAAAATCTCTTTTACTCTGTTGATTAGCTGGCCCTTTAAATAAAAGTCAATGTTAAAAAAAACACACAGGTAGTTCTGGTTTTGTGTGAGCATCTGGAGAAGATTGTAATTATCTAAAGAAACCCTCATCAAAGACCATTGCTGGTCGCTGAGGTAAATATGAAAAGGCATTGGGCTTCATTTCTACATTACATTCCTTCTAATTCAATTTCCTTTGGTCTCATGTCACTGGCACTCAGGCTTAGTACACAGACGTGGACTGAGTTGTGTTTGTATGCATGCATTCATGCAGGTGAGTGTGCACGGAATCTGTGGCGCAGCATGTGTGAGTGTGTGTCTGCCCATGTATATATACAGTATGTGAGCTGGTGGTTTGAGGGATCACTGTTAAGCAGCCCCCTACCACCATATGTAGACTCAACGCCACTGACCTACATTCCCATCACTCAGGGAAGTCGACTTAGACTTGGTTGCTTGCAGAGATTTGAAGGTTCCATTATGTAAGGAGGTATTATATAAAATAGTCACACACACAAATACGTCAGAGGCGTAAAAACCGTTGTGATTTTTTTTTTTTTTTTTTTTTAGCACTGAGTCAACAGAGCAACCCCAGTTATTTAACCACATGTCCTGTGAAAAATGTTGTCTAAGCAAAGAGTGCATTGTGGAACCGCAGTCACATTGATTCCCATTTACTGAATGAAAATCAACAAGTGAAGTGAGAGCGTCGGTTTCCAGTCATTATAAAGCAGTAATGTCTTATCTTTCAGGTTAGACAGCAATCGTGATGTTTTTACTATACCTACGCTTATCAATCACATCGCATTACCGTTCGCTCCAACCAAGGCTGCTGCGTTACAGAGCGGCACTTCATCTGCCCACTTATCAGCACTCTTGAGCAGAACCAAACTGGGACAAGTTGCTAGAAGCCTGACCAATAATGTGAGTGGCCCTAGATGGCAGACAGCAGCTGATTGATGAGGACAGGGTTAACAGTGTTAGTTAGTCGAGGAGGAGTAGCTTAGGAGAAGACGACATGATTGATGAGCCTGGGTGTCACATAATCATAGCCCACTCTCCCTTGCCTTTTTAATTTGGCACCAGAGGGGCTCTCTCCTTTTTAAGCCTTGCACACGCTTTGATTTTGTTGCCTTTATAACTTCACACACAAACAATACCTTCATTTAGTGGGCCGACCGCAAAATAAATTACGGGGGTTGCCATAACTTAATTTCCTGCTGCGGCATAACATGCGAAAAATAGAGGCAACTCTAATCTTGTGAGACTTGTGCTGTTGAGATGTTGAGCTAAGATCAGCATCTTTCATATTGCAGTAAGTCAGTCTTAGCTGCATTTTATTCTTTAATAAATAACAGCTTAGTGCAACATGGAGCTATAAGTAATGCTCACGTTATACCATAAAGGACAAATTAAAAGAGAATTACAGTAGAGGGAGAGGTAAGCACACTGAGCTATTCGCACTTCAATATCCCCATCTATTGGTCCTAATGATCAATGCAAGTACTGTAAAATATATCTTGCATACAATTACTGCCTAAAACATTTAGCAAATACTGTGATTACTATTGGAATCTGAATATTGGATTATTTTAGGGGAAATCTTAAGTCTTATCTCAAGGAACAACTCTGGATATCAACTGGATCTTTCACTTGAATCAAAGTTACATGAAAATACTGTCTCTTTTAGTAGTTTTTTTTATTTCGGCTCCTTGAACCCCCAGGGGTCTACAATCCACATCTTGGGAGTATGCGCAATAATTTGAAAAAAATTATTATTGAAGAAAATATGCATACAAACAGGGGCCATTAATTTCTATATAAATTGTTTTAGTTACTTTCTATTAAACATCTTGTGAAATTTAAGTTGAAATGCTCCAAAAATTAATCATTCCTAAAGTATTTATTAGGGGTACACATGGTAATTGGGTTTAATTGGTGTCAGGATTTCAGAGGGGGTCCTTGGAAAAAATCTCTCCGCTATAAAAGAGGTCCGACGATCCAAAAAGTTTGAGAATTCCATTAGTGACTTATTCCTTAAAAAAAAGTAAGTACCGGTAGTAAAAAGTGGAAATAAGAAAAAAATGCTTTGAAAAATGCTTTCCTGTGACTTTTTGGGATGACTAAACCAAATCAGACTTCTTTGAAGTTCAATTTGTTAATGAAATCTAAAATTATCACTGGGTAGATATGCCTTAGTCTTATTGACAATCTCAAGAGAATTGCTAACATTTCGAATGTCCCAGGGCCCACCGCTCCCCTATATTGTTCAAACATACGTGAGTATAAATAAAATGGCATTTTGAAATGGAATACTACAATTCAGTGCTCACACTTCAAGACGACTGGATTTGGTTCTCTAAATAGTTCATGGCTTTCACTGTCAGAATAGTAAAAAAAAAAACTACCATGGAAGTTTGGCATCTTCTATGCTTTGACCCCTGGGATTTCACGTATGAAAAATGCATTTACTTCTGCAGTCTGCCGTCTTATAATAAGAAATGCTTTTGAGTTTCCCCATATCCTGGTCCATTTTCCAGTCTGCCCGGTGTGTGCTGATGGTACCTCATAAAGGAATCCAATATTCATATGCACACACCTTCGGGGAGGAGGTACAGTAAGTGCCAGGGACGCGTGTGTGTGACTTGTGTAAAAGTGTGTGTGTGGGTGTGTGTGTGTGTGTGTGTCATCTAGCCACGATAAGCTCTGATTTATGGTGATTGTGACCATGGAGGACAAAGAGGCCAACACTGAGATTTAGCACACCCTCTCAGCCCACACAATCAATCTGAGCCCCGCCATTATGCTATTTCCATGCCAGGGTCAAACACACCTCTGAGTCTTGTTTTCTTGTGCTTGTGCTTTGTTTGCTCCCCTTTCAACTTTCTCTCTCAGTCACGCAGCTCTTGTCTATTTTGTCATTAAATCGTTCATTTTGCTGACTCACAGTCCCCCACTCGGTGTGTTTTTCGATTGTTCTGGAACACTTGTTCTTGCCTGTAACCTACCCGTGACCCATGGCTCCATTGGCTGGTTTGACAATAAACGTCTTCTGCTTGCGTTTCCGCCGCAGCTCCTTGACGTAATTTTGGAACTGTGTGTACTCAGCGGGGAAGATCCATGTTTTGGGTACAAAGCTGTACTCTTGGGACTGGCACTTGATCATTCTGGAGAAGCAAAAATGAGTTGTACCACATTACAGCAGAACCTCTTAAGTCGAATGACCCTAAAGAAAAACTTTGCAAGATTAAGCATCTTGTGACACTTCATAAAACTGTAAATAAAACCCGGCGTGACATATAAATCAGTAAACTATACATCGCTCATAGCTGCAGCAATATTGGTCAATCAGTCATAGATTAACAATAATACAAAAAGAACAATTTATACCAGAAACTCACTCCCAGTCAAAGACATTAAAGTTAAAGTTGTGTACACATTTTATTTCAACACTTTACATCTGAACTTGAATGTGAATTTAATTGAACTTTTTTTCTTGTAAGACAGTCAAGAACATTGAAAACAGGTGATGCACCTTAAAGTGGTAGAAAACCTTGAAAGCACTTGAAATCAAAGATGACAACTCATTTTGTTTCCGTTTTATTTTACCAGTGGCTAAATACTCTTTACTCTTGTTTTGTATATAATGTTCAGATGTACCTTACAAGATTGCCTATAAACATTTCAGGCTGACCACAGTTTTTCCAAATTTCTTATGTGCATTTTTTATTTATTTTGTTTTAATATTCACTATAATCTCGACATTGATGTTATGTCACAAGCACTTGCTAAATGCTGAGCCCTAAGGGAGAAACTTACTTTGACATGTTTCTTGCTAAGCAGTCTTTGCGGCAAATTTCACCCATACCTGGAAAATGGTTAATTCTCTGCAGAGGGACAGACAGACATAATTACATTGTTAAGGCCATTACACTACTCAATTCCACCCCGCCCCTTCCGGAAAACGAGCACATTAGAGGCAGCAACCTGAAGTGATCTTACAATGTTCTGACATTTATGCCCAATTACGAACTTAAAACAAAAAGGTGACGCTGAGACCTTTCGCAACCCTTATTTAGTTTACAATGTTTTTCCGACTTTAAAGGTTGGGGAGGGAAGAGGCAAGAAAAAAAGATCAATCTCGGCTCTGAGGGGCCGAGGTAATTGGTTCTGCATCGTAAGCTCCTGCAGTGACAGCTGAATGAATTGCTTTAAATGTGCCAAAAGTGGGGGTGGGGGGTAAAAGAAAATCTTTGGGTTTTTTGTATTCTTTGACCAAATGAGCCTGAACAGGGGCGTTAATTAGGCTCGTATGAACTTAAACTTGACAGCAAACTCCCATAGTACATTGCTTGAAGGGGGGAAAAAGAAACAAGAATGTAGAGTGTAAAAAGGATATGTGATTATTATCCCAACGAGACAGATGTAATTAGCCATTGGGAAGAAATTGCGCAATTATGCCAATTCTGCAGGATGACGCAGTTTGTGAGAGGAAATCAAAACCAATTATGGAAGGACTTTTTTTTTTAACTGAGAAGTGATCATGTGACACACCACTGCACAAAAAGGCACAAGTGATAACAATTTACAACATATTCAATGTACCGCGGGATGGATCAGCAACATACTGTACATGCTAAGCTATATACCATAGTTTACCCCACAGAGACTTTGCTGCCCACAGCATATAGAAACTAGCCTATGAGTCAATTAATCATTAATGACCCAGCTCAACAGGATAGGGGGGGGGTCAAACATCAGGAAGATATCTGACAAGATACATGAGTCTAATTACCCCTCGTTGTTCTAACTAAAAAAAGTCAAGTTAGTCATAAAGTGTTAGTCTTCCTGTTGGACTTCTTGCCTGTCTCCATCCAGTTTATTTTGTCCTAACATTTCTCCCAGACTAGTGTGCTCATTCATTTATGTCTCTTTTATTTATATGTAATCTGGATTGCTAATCTGCAATGACTTCCCGTGCAATTCAGAATCAATTATAATATTCTGTTGATAATTTATAAGTCGCTCCAGGATTTCCAAGAATAAATGACAAACGGTTTTGTGTCAACAAAGGAGAATTACAATATAAGCAATAAGGCAGAAAATGTTAGTTCCCTTAATATGGAAAGTTCAAAACCAGAGCTTTGCATGATGGGTTTTATATTATTCTGTTTGCCTTATAACGTTTATCGAACAATAAAGCATTTTTTTTTTTCATTTAACATCTTTAGCCCAGTACTTCCCAGCCCCAAAAATGTGCTGAGTTGACAGCATAGCCATGCAGAGTACCTGATAATTCCTGAGCTCTGCAATTTTTTCATGCTGTACAGCCGAGTCATTCCAGATGAGATTGGCAGTCTCGTCCTCGTCTCGTGTTTTCAGAAAGTCCATCTCCTTGATGACGATGCGAACTGGTTGGAAGACACTCAGATTAAAATGTCATAGAATAGGCAAAGAAAGCAATTCACTAGTGTTCCATTCGAAGAATATTTTAAGATTTGTTTAATAATGACACGAATACCTAATCAAATACGTGCACTGTGTGAACAGGACATATAGAGCAGAAAATTGTTTTAATAAAATGCTTGGATAGAAAGGTGATGCATGGTGATTCAAAAGATTAAAACCCTCCAGCAATATTTACTATTCATGAAATGGTTGCAGATCAGATGAAAGTAATGGCCCTCCAACAAATATATATATTAATTGTACTTAATGCATTCAAATCCCACTCGAGTCCCTATAGTATGAGAGATAGGTGAGGAACCCATTTGGATATTAATCCAGCAACTATTCATTATTCAGTGAGTAATGAAAGATTCGGATGCCCAAACAAAATGGCATTTTAATTAATTTCTTGAAACTCAACACAAACCTGATGCCAGCTTGCCTAATGTTGCATGATCGCACTTGAATGGGAAAACAGCGTTTCCGATGTGACTTCATCAATCTGTGCACGCTGGTGGATGTTAACTGTGTTTTGATAACTTGAACAGGGAGGATTTACGCAGCAGCAGCGCTGCGCTGACAGTTACCATTAAGTTCCAGAAGACCCAACTTATAATCAATTTTGTCTCAGCCACTTCACTAAACACATGTCTCGAGGCCCACAGCATACATAACCACCCCTTCACCGGTGTAAGGAAAACTACAACACCATCTTTGAAATTTTGCCGATTACATTCCCAAACAAATTAGGAAAAAGCAAAAATGACCCATCAATTTGGCTTTTAGTGTTACTTTATCCTGGACACAGTGCATAGATCTCCGCTGAAAATGGCCAGTGAGGATCTCATCACAGCAAGCAGAATCATTCACAGCTTGATTCCCATCTACATGCTGGATTCCGGCCGCCCCTGATTTCTCCTCCACTGCTGCTGACTCCTTCGTTTCAAAGGTTGTAGTTCACCCCTGAGAGCTTTGACGCCACGCAATATAGCCAGCATCTTAGGAGTGCTTACTGCGCTCTTTTGGCCTGTCTCAAAAAACACTGACTGCCACGTTAGATTAGTGCCGTCGTGCACCATTGTGGAATGGAACGTAGCTGACTCCCAGCCGGTCCATTAAAATTAGGGTGGTCGACGCACACCCGCACTTACATTGGCACGCACAAAGTGCGTTTAAACAGGTGAACTGCAAGAGCTCACCTTGCGGATGATGCAGTCGGGATGATGCACCCACGTGTGTCCGTGTGTGACTGCCCCCCGCGCACACACACTTGCCCTGGCACGAAAATGACAATGTGCCCATTTTCGCGCCAATACGACACACAGCTTGAACATTCTCAACTAGGTTCTCTTTTTTCATGAGTGACATCTTTCTGTCGGCAAAGCTGCTTCAGTTGTGCCTAAAAACAAACACTGCTGCTTCGAAATTCATACTGTTAGAAATCATTGTAACGCCATACCAATCTCGTATTTGGTGCCAGCAACATTGGCACTGATGATGCCCTTCTTCTTTTTGGTGTGCACCTTCCGCTTGCCATGGCCCTGGTAGGAGCCCACAGATGGCAAGTTCACGGGGGATGCGCCTCGATCCTCTAAAGGTAGAGACAGGACACGTCAGAACAAGCCTACATGATGTTGTCACAGTGTGCACAGAAAAGTGGTTAGGTCGCCTCATTTCTGCAGGGAATTGTACAGTCTGGTGTGGTCTAACATCTAATATGTGTGTTGCACTATGAGGAGGGGCAATTAAATAAATAAGTCAGACGCAAACAATGGAGCTGGGAATGGTTCGATTAGATAGGTTTGGTCTTACTCATCAGAGAACAGCAGTTGTATGTGTGCATGCTTCGGTACAAAAATCTGTCAGTCTGTAGTATTGAACTCACCTCCATCATTGGGAGGCGAGGGCATCTCCGGTGCTGGAGATATGAGGAAGGATGCCAAGCTTTCTGCCAAACGAGGCAGGCGGGCCCCGCAGGGTACTCACGGTACCCTCGCAGGTCGACTCTCACACCAGATAGTTGTCACGGTCTCGGGCTGCGTAGACAGTATGGTTCGCAACCGGTCCGCAGATCATCTGAGCAGCTTCCAGGTGCCTTCCAGCAGGATGAAAAGCAGCACTGGTTTGAGTGGGAGTTTTAGGAGGCTAGCAGTGATGGGGAAGACTAATGGAGGGGGGTTGTGGGGATGGTGAAATGATAGGGGGGAACTTGAAAATCTACACATGAGCCAGCTTATTTACAGCCCCATGTGTAAAAGACGGCGAAGAAGGGTGTACACAAAGATGGATAGGAATGCATGTAGAAGGGAAGAAAAAAAAAAAGGATGTTTTACTGCTGCGGTACAAGTGGGCCAACTGCTAAGGGTTGCCACAGTACACAGAATAATCATTTGAAGTGAAAGAGCAGCAATACTTGGGTATTCACAACCTCTTACATCAGTTTGTCTAAGATCAGTCACAGTATCAGTCACACTGCAAAATTTGCAAAGGGCATTTGATTTGGTTTATTTGTGAATAAAAAGTTAAAACATGAATAGATTAAATTCTAAATGAATAGATTTAACATTGTTTAGGAAATGATCTAATATGCCTCGAATAAATAATGACTGCAAAGTGCAGGGTAAAAATTCAACTCAATTTGCGTTTTGGTTTTATCCAAGATTTTCCCTCTTTTGGTTAACTCTCAATTTCTCACACATACAGATGCCCAGTTTATTTGGTAAATGCTAATATTTATTTCTTTAGATTTCCAGATATTTTCATTTAAAAATTAATCTATTTAAATTCCAAACTATTCACAAACTCATCTTCTACAGTACTTCTTTCTCGTCATTAGGGTCGTGGGTGAGCTACAGCGTATCCAATGCTGATTATGGATGTGAGCCATGGTACACCCTAGACTGGTGGCAGTCAAGCACTGGGCCCATGTAGACAAACAACTATTCACACTCACATTCACACCTATGGAGAAGGTTAGCATGGTTGCTACTCTCCGTAAGAGTGGCCCGAGCACAGCGCAGAAAGCTCACTGCGGTGAAAAAAATGCTGGTGTCGGATGAAGACTTCCAGTAATATGTTGACAAATGTAAAAAACCTAAAACGTGAAATAAGAATGGATGTCAGAGGATCGCACTGGGTAAGCCTCTGCTTTCCCAAAAATATTGGTACCTGGAACCTGAAACCTCAAGTTAAGTTGTCTGGAAGGAACACACAAAGTTGTGTGTTGAGAAAAAACACATTGTCATCAAAACCCAACTGTGAAGTATAGTGGAGGCTGCATCGTGGTTTTGAACTGCTTTGCTACCACAGGGCCTGGACGCACTGATGTCCTTGGCATAAAAATGAATTTAATAAAGTTTATGAAGACATTTGGCAGACTAAATTAAGACCATCTGTCGGCTAATTTAATTTTAACAAAGGATGGGTGAGGCAATAAAGTTCTATAAAAATCGCAACAGGAAAAGCCCCAAAAGAGTCCTGCTCTTAACCTCTTTAAGATGCTTTGGCATGACCACAACAGAGAACTGAAACAGTTTTGTAGAATGGAATGGTTAAACATTCTTCTTGACCATTTTGCAGATTTGATCTGCAACTACAGGAAACATCTGGTTTAAAATTATGGGGGCCAAAGCAGGCTCAACCACTTATCAAATCCAAAGGTGCACATTGTTTTTTCACCCTGCACCATGACATTTACCTGTTACGTTTAATAAACAAAAATAACATGCAAACATGTAATTGTGTGGTATTAATTGAAGAAAAATGTGATCACATTTGATGACCACTATGCAGAAATCCAGACAATCCCCAAGGGTTCACATACTTTTTTTCTGACGATTGGATATTCCTTTCAATTTTCAAAATGTCTGTTAATGAATTGCATTTCTATAAACTCTCATTTACACTATTCTGGTTTATTGCCACATAGGTTTGTCAACTCGTTTACAGTTTATTTCTGAATATGTCCATATAATCCCCTTAATTCCAATGTTACTTTAGCTCTATTACTGTGGAAATAAAACCATCTAAAGATGTGTGACGACTACTCGGCTAAATGGTATTTTGTAAAACCCTCATGCAAATTTGTGTCTCATGCTTGTGCCAGTTGGATTTCACTGTATGGCTGAGAGGTCATCGCATTCAAGCAGATGGCACTTTCACAGTAGTTTGTAAAATGGACGCTTCAGGCAATGAACAATGTGAGGAATTAACACCAGTCAGCATGCCAAATTTTGTTATTCTTTGGCTATGGCCTGCTAGTGGGCTGACAAGCAATTCTTTTTTCCCCCTCAGTTATCAACCATTGTTGAGATGTTCTATCACTTAATTATTCTGCTGGCTCAGAAAGCATTGTGACTTGTGCTTATCCTGTTGGTCCAAATTATCCCATTCCCGACAAGCACACAGGGGTTTCCAAACTGTCCACAGGTGCAAAGCGGACAAAACTTGTACATAATTCTTATGAAGCGTTTCACAATGGTTAATTTAATAATGTGTAAAATGAGATGTCAAAAAGTAAATGCATAAAAATTGTACAATTAAAAAACACGATCAATTTAATAGGACATTATAAATGTCTTTTGTTGTTGTTGTTGTTGTTGTTGGAGCACAATTGCCATTAGCTAAATTTCATAACATGATGATTCATGATTCATAACATTAGTTCTCAAGTAAAAATTTCCCAACCGTTGTGTCCCAAAGTGATTCCATGATAAAATTCTGATGGCCTATGAGATAACAAACAGGATAAGAAACACACAACACACTCCTGCTTGCAAAGGCCTTACACCACAGTGTCATGTTTGTAATCTCTATTCTTAGAAACTACCACAAAATCAATAAAATTATGTCATGGCAGAAGATGATAATGTGAATCTCTAAGTTTGTTGTACAATGGTTGAATTATATTCAAGCTGTATCAATTTTTCAGAACAAAACTGAACACTGTCGTCAAATAATACGGAAAACAGAGCCCACATGTTTTTTGTACCACAGGACAGATGAGCTCCTTTTACAAACGACTATCGTCCTTGGTATGAGTTTCATACAGAGACCAACAGTGCCCTCTAGCGGTTACAATGCTCCTCTTGCAACTGTTTTCCTGTCCCTATACAGACAATTCTAATCCATTTACACACATTAAAGATTATGCACACATACTCACACACTGCCCCCATTGATTCAATGAGCACTCACTGAACAAATTAAAATAGGGAAACAATCAAAGTGCATTATTCCATCACTCAGTAGAGTTTTATGTTTCTCTGGTGGTCTTTTTTAACCGAGTGGAGCATCGATTCCGGGGAAGACAGAGGCTGAAATGAGTTTAGCAGAGGGCGAAACAACAACAGTCCAAGTGATGAAGTGAGGCAAGCTGTGCTGTTGACAAGAACACCCGCCCACCTCCCACTACTATCCTGTATTGTCAGCAGGGAAGGAACATTGACTCAAGAGAACCACCGGACCTTGGTGCCACGTCCACCCCCTCAGGAACAGGCCTAATGTGACTGCCACATGATACAACAAAGACCTGAAGAATCAAACATAGTGCACTTGTCCTTCAGAGAAAAAAAGCACAAAATTTCCATAGTCAGACAGCAAAGAAAGAATACAACGTATTCTTTTTGGTATGTCAATTATGAAAATAGAAATGTAAATCTCCAATCTGATAAAGTTCAGTCTTTATCTCAAAGGTTTGCCAGAAGCACGCCGTAAGTCATGTCACTGACCCTGTGGTATCTGACGTTTTCTTTCGCTGTTATTAGTTTGTTGGTTAGTTATCTAGCGAGCTAGTTAGCACAGTTACACAAAATGTCCATTAGAGTTTGTAGAAAGTTCGCACAGGAGCTTTGGAAGTACAGTATGCAATTGAGGCGGTCTTCCACTTTTTCTTTGTATTGAGGCAAATTGAGTGACCCGCCAGATCCAGCAGATGGTGCTGTAGTGAAAGCAAGCTTGCTGTGTATGGCAGTTAACACCCATTCTGCATTATATGTAATGGGCACCAGCAGTGTAGAGAGCTATGTTAATCTGAGCTCCGGCCTTCTCCGGTAGAGTTTCCATGTTCTCTCTGTACTTGAGTGGGTTTTCTCTAGGTACTCATACTTATGTACTCCCACATTCATTTTTTTAAATCACTAACAGTACATAAACAATAAACATAATAAACATTTAAGTAAATATGCCAGTGTTAGACAGAAGGATATTTTTCATCCGCAGCCCCTCGACAGATGGTGAATGTAACAAAAACAATGCATTTACTAAATGTACAATTAAGCTACAATGTACTTTAGAGTCAGAGAGGACCAACAGTTAGACAAACACACAAAAATATGAAATTATTCACAAAGCAAAATGGCAGCTAGGGCCAGCAAGAGCAAGTCTTGTTAGTGTTGACAGTTCTGATTATCAATTAACCATTTCTTTAGTTGGAATTTAAATGTAATGCAGTATAGGCCAATGTTTACAGTTATGATGGTAATGGGGGTGGGATTCCACTCATTAACAGGTCATGAACATGCATGTTAGGTGAAATAAGTCTCTAAACTGCCCATAACATTGAATATGTCAGTGGTTGAACAATCTGATTTAACAAGTGACAAAGTTTTGGAATTCTTCGAAGTCTGTTCTGTTGTTTTGTGGCTTGCCCTGTCCTTTGGAATCAGATAAGGGTTAGTATTAACTGATGGAAGATGAATATTTTGACATGGCATTGCAAAGGAGAGTTGTGCAATATCACAGTATGTCCTGTTGTAAAAATACCAACACCGAGCCACTACTACTGTACCACTGGATGTGAAGATGATGCAGCAGCTCAATTTAAACAAGAGAGGGGGCTAACGGGTCACAAATGTACAGTACCTGGAGTGACAGAAGCCTTGTAGATTTGGAGAGGGGTCTGACTGCAGACCACGGTACGGAACGCCCCCTACGCCGCCGGTACGGAACGCCCCCCGGTACGGAACGCCCCCTTGATACGGCCTTGTAGTAGAGTGACCAAATGTCCCGGTTTGCGCGGTACTGTCCCGCATTTTAATGATTTTTAATGCGTTCCGCAAATTGACTCGCTATCCCGCATGTCTGATCGGCAGGCACCAATTTTCAAACATGCGTCTAAAATGTTCTTTTGTTTTATCAAACGCCTGTGTGCTCAGAGCAGACAACACACAGTGGAGGCTATTATGAGGGCGGGTCTCTGCTGTGTGTGTGTGTGTGTGTGTGTGTGTGTGTGTGTGTGTGTGTGGGTGTGAGGAGGCGTGGGGGCGGTATGGTGTTCGGGCGGGTGTGACTGTGCGTGCGGGACTGTGAGAGGCAGGGGTGTGCTGTCAATCAAACAGCCGGGCGCACACGCAGGCAATACTGTAGTTGTTTATAAAGATACGCCTACCAAAAACAAGCATTTTAGCGACGCGTTCCAGAAATTTGTGATGAATTAATGAAAATGGACGACTCTAAGAAAAGTAAGAAGACTGCAAAGAAAATGAAACGCAGTTAAAACAAGGTCTGGGAACTCATTGGCGGTGGGTGAAGCCAGCCTTACATTAACTACAAGTTCAAACAGATATGCATAATTTTTACTGTACAGGCAGTCGATATACTACACTGAAACTATAAATATAGTAAAGAGAAAGTGGACAAATATGTGAAAATGTTCTGCTGAACTGATTAAAGGTGAGCTCATTTTAAGCCTCAACTATGACATGTCTTGCTCTGTGTTTTACTCTGCAGTTGTCAAAGACGTTTCTGCCGAGGCAGAAAGCTCTTTGCCCTTGGCAACACACAGTGAATATTCTAATTGGATAACAATAGAATATTCTAAATTATAGATTGATAAATATATTATATATATATGAATTAATTGCAAATATCACTACTTTATCTTGAGGATCAATACTTAAAACTGAGCACTATGGATCGGAATATCAATATTTTGGTATCAATACGCCCATCCCTCGTTGAAGGCAGTCAGGTCGGCCGTCCCCGCCGATTAGGTGTCCCTTATTTATTTTTCAGGGAGTTGGCAACCCTAGTTGTTATGGACATAACCGAAAATGTTTCATAAGTGCTTTCCTTGGTTCTGGAAGTGCATAGTGCTGCTAAGGTGGACACGTTTGCTTACAACTGAATTGATTGTAGTTACAGTATTGTTATCTCCCGACTATTTTTGATATACTTCTTGTTTTATTTTTGTTTTATGCTGTGGCTGTTTAATTTGAAAATAATTTGAATTGCAGTAGTTGTAGTAGCCTGTCTTTGTTTGGATTGTCTTTGTTCCATCCATCATCGATACACAAGGGTCGCAGGGCGTGCTGTAGCCTATCCTAGCTGTCTTCGGGCAGTAGGCGGGGGACACCCTGAATTGGTCGCCAGCCAATCGCAGGGCACACAGAGACAAACATCCGCACTCTCAATCACACCTAGGGGCAGTTTAGAGAGTCCAATCAACTTACCATACATGTTTTTGGAATGCGGGAGGAAACGGGAGTACCCGGAGAAAATCCACGCAGGCACAGGGAGAACATGCAAACACAGGGAGGCCGGACCGAGATCGAACCCACGACCTCCGAACTGTGAGGCGGACGTGCTGGATGGTCTTTGTTACTGTAATAAATTGTTACTGCACTTCATGTTCTACATGTTGACTTGAGATTTGACATGGTTCTATTGTGTGAGTGTGACTATTGTTAAAGTGCATCTACCTCAAGATATGATGAGACTGACTAATTTCAGCCTTTATTGTGAGCTCCTATTGATATTAATGTCTCGTAGGGGGCGTTCCGTACCGTGGTCTGCCGTCTGCAGTCAGATACATTTGTTGGAGGATTCTGAGCTCATGCACATACTCTGCTTCAACACAGGCGCTTTATTGTTAAGAGCTATCTCCTCATGCTGCCATCAAGCATCCCTCTCTGTTCCACAGGCCAGGACGAATCCATCCATCCATCCATTATCTGTACCGCTTCTCCTCACAAGGGTCGCGGGGCATGCTGGAGCCTATCCCAGCTCTCTTTGGGCAGTAGGCGGGGGACACCCTGAACTGGTTGCCAGCCAATCGCAGGGCACACAGAGACAAACATCCGCACTACAATCACACCTAGGGGCAATTTAGAGTATCCAATCAACTTACCATGCATGTTTTTGGAATGTGGGAGGAAACCGGAGTGCCCGGAGAAAACCCACGCAGGCACGGGGAGAACATGCAAACTCCGCACAGGGAGGCCGGAGCCGGGATCGAACCCACGACCTCTGAACTGTGAGGCGGACGTGCTAACCAGTCGGCCACCGTGCCGCCCAGGACGAATCCATTACAAATAAATATTTGTCTTCCAGGGTGTTGAAATGCTGAGCCGTCTGCTTAGCACGAGATGTGACTTGACTACAATACAGTTGTGTACTGCTGCACCACAATATATATTTTTTTTCTTTCGGAAAATACGTGTTAGCAGGATAGAGGCTTAATCGGAGCTTGTTAAAATAAGATCAGAAACATCATCATATGGTTGTGGCAAGAGTTTCTATCAAAAGCAGCTCCATAATAAAAGCATCACAAGAAGCTCTACAGAAAGTGTTATGAAGAAAAGCTGAAGTGAACCAGTCAGCTCTTTCAGCAGTGTCATACAAGTCTCTTCTAGAATGAGCAGGACATCCCTGAGGGGTTTGTTTAATGTTTTACTTGACTTACATGAAATTACAGTGAGTTTCCAACAAGAGAAACAAAAAAGAGGCTTGGGGGAAACATCACTTAGCTTTGTGTTATGTTCACTCCCTGATATTCCCTAGTTCACTGGACCTGAGTGTGTGTGGCATGAATAGCTATTGAAAAAACACTGGTAGAGAATTGACTAAAACCTCTAAAGGCCATGCAATTTGGAATTTGACTAAACTTTTCATGGGAAATGTGACTCTAAAGCCACAGAAAACCACACTAAAGGATTAAATCTTGGCATGTTCTAATTATTTTTCTGTCGCTTTTTCCAACACGTATTCCAAAAGAATACTAAGTACTAAGAGTGTTCCAATGAATCAAAACAATGAAAGTAAATGTGTTGTTATATACAGTTTGGGGAAAGTTACTTCCAAAATGTAACATATGACACATTACTAATTACTTGCATGTGATAGAGTTCCTTAACAATATTACTCTATTTGTAGAGCAATGCGTTACTCAAGTTTAAATTACTTTTAAGTTACTTTTCTTTTTTTTTAATCGGGGATTAATTTATTAAATAATGATTTCGACACTTTAAAGGCGAAATGCAAAGTTTGCTGCCACACTGTAGCTGGTAAAGTTAACTTGTAATAAGCATATTGTTGCTCTCCTGTGTAAAATACCTATGTCCAATTTTGGAGAAAAAAAATGTTCACGTTAATGCGATGTCTGTAACGCGGAAACACCACTCACCTAAAAATAAGAAAGTTGAAGAAAATGGACAGAAGTGTTTTTCCCAGGACAGCGACGATATTTAACTATATAGTGTGGGCCATAATATTAAATGTTTCAAGTCTGTGGTGGGAGATCACTACCTTTGATCAATATTTGTATCAATAATATATATTTTTTTTATATATAAATATTGGAACTTATATTTTGTCCGGTAAATAATTCCAGACTGTAAACCATTTATTAAATTATCAACATTATCAAATCAATTTACACACAAATAATAGATAGATAGATAGATAGATAGATAGATAGATAGATAGATAGATAGATAGATAGATAGATAGATAGATAGATAGATAGATAGATAGATAGATAGATAGATAGATAGATAGGGCATGTGTATTAAAAGCAAATATATGCTTTGATAAAGTCAAAACTGATCTAACTACAAGGAAATAAATGAGTGCATTAGACTCTAATTTGATGGCGCGTATTGTAGTTTGTCCTATCTATGTTGCCGTAGCGTGACGTCATCGTCTACCGGACTATTTCGAGGCAGACGATTTGCATTTTGATTACGAACAGCCTATCAGATTGACCACTGGTTTACATACTGCAATTGATAGCATTAAATTCATTAAATCATATCTAAAAAGCACAATGACTCATATTCCTTCACAATTTATTCACTGTGTTTTACTTGGTTTTGCTTCCTTCTTGTATTTTGAGTAACGGTGTGTTTTGCATTTTATTTTTATGAAACCATGACAGTGATTTGTGTCACAAACGATAACTTCTCTGCCATTTCTTCTCCAACTAATCATGTGGATGTGAATGAAAGGATTGAAAGTTATTGATGCATGAACTCTGTTCAACATTATTAACTGATGTTTACAGAAGGATAAGCAATTCTGATAGTGATGGTAGTTTACTATTGCAAGTGAGGTAGTAAGGTTCCCTTCTGGCTAAACCATACTTGATTAAATTATTGTTGTGATCCTGAAATTTGCAACGCGTTGCCACACTCTGCAACTCTAAGACAATGTAATACAATTCAATAGAAACAATATTACTTAGTCATTGCCCAAACATATTACAGTACCGAGTTAAACGCATTACCCCAACACTGGTTATGTTTTTTTTTTAATATTCAAGAAACAAGGGTTTAGATATTTTCACACATTTTAATAATTTCAGTAAAAGTATTACAATGGCCGCAGTTTGATTCTGCAGCAGATTATTTTATTTCCATTATTTTCTGTTTGTTTTTTTAATCCAAACAAATCAGAGTTCAAACATCACCATGAAAGAGCTTTAACATCTTGATTAAAACTTTAATTTTGTTGCACATGTTTGACTGAGTGAATGCAAAAAAATAATTTTGCTGAAGTATAATTACTATATTTAATATAATATAATTGTAAAAACTTTGTTTATTATCACTGCAAATGTGTTAATATTGTTGTTTTTTGTTTGTTAATAAATGGGATTAAACAGCTTTAAACTACTTAACCAGTTCCATGAGACTTGGCAGAGCAACATGTGCCAAACACATAGTACAGATCCGGTTAAAGGTTAACCGTTTTTTTTACTTCTGAATGCATGTCAGTTTTTCAAACTTGCCTTTGCTTTCACAGTAAATAATGCATGAATGTTAAAAACTATGTTAAGATGGTTACAATAAGCGTTTGATCACCTCAAATCAGATCATCTCAAATAAAATGATGAGTTCATGAGTTGTCTTGCAAGAAGAGAGAACACATGTACTGTACTTGCTTTGTGCCTTCTTCCACAAACAAGTGTGGGAGCTCTCAGCCCACAGGGCACTGAAATACTCCAACAGACACCTGAATGCAAAGCTAATACAATCCACTGGCTACAAAGACGTGACTCAAGTTCTTTGTAATATACAGTACATTTAAATTGTGACGCAATGCCTCCACACCAACAGTCCATGTAGGGCGATAAACCAAACAATTAAAATGTAAACTGCATAATGAATAAACACATGCCTGCCACAGAGATTAACCCCACTACAGACTATTTTGAAGCCTTAGAGCATATTACATACTTCTATACTTGTAATAACGTGAACAATGCAGTCCATGGCATAAATAGGCAAATCCGTTTTTAAATGATGGTGTTTTCAACATTCAGATGTAATGGCAAATTACATCAGAGTATATGCTGTAAGCACAATACTGCAAGAAAGTTATTTGGTGAACGGTGGGCACACAATCGCAACAGCTGGATGGCAGTATAACATCTGCACAAATAAATGCTTTACGCCCAACAGAACTTTCTGCAATTGAGTAAATAAATGCTCCTGGGAGCATGAATCAATATAACACACATAATCTATACAGGAGGAAAAATATATATATTCATAGTATTGAGAAATCCTATGTGAGACTGTTCATGTCGACATGCACATTGTATGTGTACAATGCACACTTCATCCTGTGAATATTTTAAATAAAGATACAAGGGACTTAGCATCCTGCTAATCTTGCAGGTCACTTTACGGGTCCTCGCCAAGTAAGCTACAGGCTAAGCTAACGAAAACACTAATGGGGATTGTGCCTGTCACAGCAACTACTGAGGGCCATGCCATTTTTATAGTCTTTCAAAATTATTGGCGTTTTTGTTTGTGTGTTTGTTTGTCTTTTCTCGCTATTTATTTCTATACACAGGCAATCCGCGTCTCTCCAAAGTCGCACAAAGTAAGCAGGTGCACTGAGGAATAGAGTGCAGTAGTTAGCTTGCTTACAGCTATCGAGCTCTTTGGCTGGTGCAGGTCCAGTTGGGGGTTCTCGTTGTGAGAAACAACCAGGCAGTGCTGCTATCAAAAAGCATAGCTGGTACGCTAAAAAAAAATGAAGCGTCACTGTTTTCATTTAGAGACGCCAAAACAATAAAATTCGCGAACACATGCTGTGCATCTATCTGATGATGCAGAAATGACAATGACGGTGAAAAATTGGCTTGGTTTTATTATATTCTTGGGGAAAGACTGAGGGGCGAAGTAGCTCGTTACCTTATTAATTCCAGTCACTGGTAGTGCAGCTCCTAGCTTGGTTGCGACCAGCGAAGGCGCAGACAAACCACCTAGTACGGAGAGTATTTACAAGAACGCATCAATGTTTTTGTTGTGCAGATAAACACACACCCCAAAAAACTGGTTGACATGCACACGAAAAAAAAAATCTGTGTCTTGAAGTCTGGTGGTGTACAATGAGCGCTGGAGCGAATCCATGGGCGAAACCATTCACGGTGCGAATTGGGGGTGAAACTATCTGAAGTTGTTGAAGTTGGAAATCGCAAATAAGGTTTCCCCAGTCAGCACAAAATGTGTCTATTGGTTTTACAATAAGGCAGAGAAAACACGCGAATGTTGTCAAAGTTTACAATGTACTCGACGAATCTATTTGATTATGCGGAGTGTCAACGTGGCTCTTACTCTTAGCTATAGCTAAATGCAAACACTGGAAGCCACCTAGCAACAGTGTCGCTGACCGTGGTGCTAAAATCAACCCTGCTGTCATGGGCGCGTCCTACTCAGAGGTCATCGCCGTGTCATTCACATCTTAACATATTGTGTATCTGCAACAATCGTGAGGTCAACTTTAATTGATATTGTTCTACTATCCCTTGATCCAGGCATATTTATTTGTTGTTATTTGCAAATATTATAATTAGGGATAATTGCATTATTTTTATTATCATTATTATTATTATTATTATTATTATTATTATTATTATTATTATTATTATTATTATTATTATTTCAGTCACCTATGGGCTCCTCAGTGGACAAGCTCCAGCAGACTTGATGTAGTTTTATTGTCCTCTTAGGTTACTGAGGTAACTAGTAACTACCATTTCCCTCACAGGAAATTAAAAATTAAAGGTGATATACGCTTTCCATCCATTGCCTCTAAATTGTGAAATTACTGTATTCTATCAAGCAGTGATTCTCAAAGTGTAGTAGGACCACAAGAGGTACAGAGCGTAGCCCTTTGCCATTCCACCTGGCAATTTTACCTGAACAAAAGGTGCACCAAAGAAAATTTGATGCTGTACTTGAACCATTTGGAGTATCGGCAGAGTTTTGGTCTCTTGTTGAAGGTAACACTATGAATTTTTCTCCTCAACTGTCAGAATCTTTTTAAGTGCTACTGGCACTGAATTATGGAGGTTTGAATACATAGAAGGCCGTGGGTCGTCCGTGGGTCGGCCTTCTTATATGTATTCAAACGTCCATAATAGCACTTAAAAATATTCTGACAGTTGAGGAAAAAAAGTTAAAGTGCTATACCTTCAAAAGGAGACCAAAACTATGCCGATTCTCCAAATGGTTCAAGTACAGCATCAAATTTACTTTGATGCCCCTTTTCGTTCAGGTAAAACTGCCAGGTGGAATGGCAAAGGGTTAAAGTATTTATAGTATTTGAAAGAATCAATTAATTAAATGTTCAAACTGTCCGTAATGTTACAGTGATTCATAATGTTTAAGCATTTATGAGCATTTACATTATCAAGAGTCCTGAAATATTTAATGCATTTATTTAGCAAACCCCCACCCAAACAATATTGGTTAAGCAAAATGTATTTATTATTTATTTTATTAATGTTTATTTATTTTTATTACTTATCTAATTAATTTGTTACTTAATGTATTTATTCTAAACAGTACCATGAAAAATGTGTGGTAAGAAACAATATTTATACATGCAATGTTCTTTTTTTACATTTTATTTTATTAACCACAGTGAAGCATTAGATTCATTATTTTATTAATAAACTAAAGCATTACCTTAAAAAATGATTAATGTCATAAATGGTCATTTGGCCCATGTGTCTGTTTACAAATTAAATGTTGCCCTTTAGCTCAAATGTTTGCTCCCCTCTTCTCTACATTATACCAGAAAGATGGTGTAAGACAGCGATAATCACCTACAACTGTGATTATGTAGTTATTGATAAGTAACGCTATATTCAACTTGCGAAAATAAAACAGTAACGCTTGTCTTGTAAACATGCTGCAAAACAGGTGGTTTTCTGATTAAAATAAGAAAGAAAAAAACATTACATCCAATCTCTCAGAACCACAAAGAATAACTTTTATACCAGATAATAAACAAACGTGTTACAGTATGTACTTTTTAACACCTATTGTCTGCAATGCCTCGTCACAATATAATTATATACTTTTGGTCATGATCTGAGTTTTGTTCTTTTCATCAATTTAAACGACACATGAAGTATTGTATGGGCAACACGGTGCACTATCTCCATCTTTCCAGTGTGAAGTTTGTATGTTCTCTCCTTGTTTGAACGTGTTTTCTCAAAGTGCTCTGGCTTCCTCCCACATTTAAAAAACATGCATGTTAAGTTAGAGAAAGACTAAATTGTATATAGGTGTGAATGTCTGTTTGTCCATTTTGCCATCAATGAGGATAAGGGCTTGAGAAAATTGATGGATGGACGGACGGACGGATGGATGGATGGATGGGTTAGATGGGTTGGATTTCACAGACCCTTGTTTGCCATTGCTATGTTTAATTCTGTTTAATATCAGAAAGAATCATCTTTATTGGTCAAGTATAAAACACAAGGAATTTGTCTCTGTTAGAATCTGCATTTAGAACATATAAACTAGCGTACAAAGTGTAGCGAGTCATTAAACAAGAGCCTATGTGCATATTAGTGTAATACTGTACTACATCAACAGAATTGTGGAAATGATGCAAATGGTTACAACGATGAATACATGAATGGTGCGAATGTGGTCAATGAACTTTTAATGAAGTCGCCACATATTATACTCACGGCTGCATTATGTAAAAGATTTGAAAAGTATTTGCGATTTTCGACTAAACTTGAAGGCACCATTTCACCCGTCATGTCGGTTCGCTCGGCTATTCCCACACGACTTGAACGCAGCATACAACGACAGCAAGCAGGGGTGAAAAGTCTGGATCATGTTTTCTTTCCAGCGAAGGCCTACTTGAATGCGAACAGACATTTTGTTTAATGTTAATGTTGTTTAACAACCTTTCGCAGAGCACATTTGTCCCCTGTTGACAACGAGGGGAAATTGATGTTGCGGCTCTCCGACCTGGTTGAATTCTGTTAGCTAGCTAACGGGGGAGGAGGAGGAGGAAGAGGAGGAGGAGGAGAAGGAGGAGGAGGAGGAGGAGAAGGAGGGGGAGGGGGAGGAGAAGGAGGAGGAGGAGGAGGAGCTGCTGCTAGCTCGCTAGCTAGCTAGCCACATCGCCACCGCCTCCATCGTCGCTCGTAGCCAGCTGTGTATCGCCCTGTCTTCCCGTGATGGGGAACGCAGCTACAGCCAAGAAAGGCAATGAGCAAGAAAGCGGTAAGCATCGTCCATTTAGCACCGCCTGTAATGTTAGATGCTGTTTAGGCGTTTTCAGTGTGACAGCGCTTGCTGTACTGTAATGTTATGTTTGCGATGAGCAGCCTTCAGCAGTTTGTTGTCCAGTGTTAGCTGATGCTGCACTGCTCTTATCATTACAGTACAGACCAGGACTGAATACCGTTTTTGGCAGGGCATTAACATGTTCTGCCAGTAGATAGTCTAGTCGTTTGTTTTTTTCTTTAGTATGAAAATAGTGGTTAATCCTTCTACTTTTTATTAATTTTGCACCGCTGCATTGAGTACTGCATGAGTACTGTACAGCTACATTGTTACAACAATTATCTTGAGTGTTTCCCACTACAAAATGCATCAATGGGTCAATTGAACGTGCTTCCCAACCTTTATTGAATCATATTTTGCATTTTTGCACTTTACAATGTCACAAACACTATGCTAGGGGGTCACCAACCTTTTTGAAACTGAGAGATACTTCTTGGGTACTCAATGCTGAGGTAAATCAGTTTGTATTAATACACACACACTGGTAATATTTTACAAGATAGAAAACATACATATTAATAGGCAAAACTGTATCTGTAATTCTCTATGAGTGTTTACATTTTTAAATGATGACTTCTACAACCTTACTAGGACATCAAAATGTCCCGTCACTCGCAACTTTATTTATTTGACAACAGCTGCAGCTGTACAGAAAACGCTCTCTTCACATGAAGGAGGTGCAGAGTTTTAGGAAAGGTCCGCTTCCTACTCGTGGTCCTAGTGGTCAGCCTAATATTAAGATGTGAATGACACATCAATGACCTCTGAGTATCTAAGGTCAGCCTATAGGACCACATGACCCCTTCAGTAAACTTAAATAATAATGACCTTGCCTCAGTTTACTTACTGTATATGTGAAATCTGGGCATGTTTATCCATCCACCCATCCATCCATTTTCTGCACTACTTACTCTCACTCGGTTTGTGGGTGAGCTGTATCCTGTCCCAATTGACTTAGAGTGAGAAGCGGGTCACACCTTGTACTGGTTGCCAGCCAATAGTAGTGCACATAGGACAATTTAAAGTATTCAATTAAACGAAATAAACATGTTTTTGGAATCCGGGAGCAAGCCTTTGAAAACCCACACAAGCGCAGGAAGAACATGCAAACTCCAAACAGGGAGGCTGAAACCCAGATTTGAATCCCCAACCTCTGAACTATTCGGTGATGTGCTAACCATGCGACAGCCATTCCCCAGAGCCTGTTTAAGTGAACCCAAAACTGTTACAGTTGCAGGAATTTAAAAGACACAACTCAGAGTCTCTCTTTTCTTTTTAGTTTTTATGGAAATCATGCTTTGAAAGCAATTATAAAGCTAAAATAATAATTTTCTAACCAAGTAAGTGAAATTGAATAATTTCCCACAGTTTGCCTAAAGATCTCTCAGAACACACTAATGTGGGTGGGAATCACTGAATTACAGTGCCATTATGCAATGACACTTACATGGTTAGCAAAAATTCAGTCACCGTGTTCGAGGCCTGGTAATAGCAACTGTTATTATCCTTATATAGTACCTACACTGCAAGGCCTTATTACAGATAGCATAATAGCCAAAGTAAATTTAAGTTCATGAAAGTTTGCTAAGGCTGAACCTGCATTGAACAAGTGCACACAATGTTCAAATGTATTGTTTTGCAGGGCCATCACTCACTTAAGTGATTCGCATTCCGTTCTAAAAGATCTTTGTAATAGTTGCACCTGTTAAGTGCAATCGTAAGTGCCTTCCACTAATATGTAAACAGTTGGTAAAGGGTTCGGGTACTGTTTTCGTTTATATTTTCCCCCAAAATTCCACTCGACTGGACCACGCCTCTGGTCTACACAGAGAGCACTGATCTTGACCTGCTTTCTGACTGGCAGTAATCCATGCAGTTTCATAGGCTTCTTATTGAAAACACCAGTAGTTCCTGTTCAGCGGCCGTGGCTGTTGTGTGTTATGATGTAATTATACTGTTATGCAAACAACATACTCCATCGAAGTGTGTTTACGTTAAGATTGAGGCCCACAGTAACGGGGTCATCTGTAAGGACTTGGCTCAAGGACAGGCTCTCTAAATGCAAGAAGAAAAAAAAAAGTCTACTTTTTTTTTAGATTTGAATGGCAGGCCAAAAATGCTGCCGCGGACTGCGTGTGTTGCATTACGCCATGTATGACAGTGGTTGAACATTTGAGTTTATGTGGGACTTTTGAGGCAGATTTTTACCGAAAATGTCTTTTACGTTGTTCACATTTTGTAGTTCCACCGAAAAATTTAATGTTTTAATCATTTATCATGGCATGTAATGAATATTATAATATTTTAAGTATTTCAGTTACTGTCCTGCAGTGGGTTAAAAGTCTCCCTTTGAGGCTGACTTGGACAAAATGATATCAAAATGTGCATTGCAAATTCAGTGCAGAGGACACAGTGTAGCATAAAAAGCATGCAGTGGGGTGGTCACTGAAACTAAAGAGGAGTGCTTGAACAGGAAGCTGAACTTTATGTGGTTAGCCAAGTGTTGCAGAGTACTTGACTTAATACAGGAAGCTGCCATTCCTCATCTAGTCCCCTGTCTGGAAAGTGTGTATTTTGCCTGTGAGCCTCTTCTCTTATTACGCATAGAAAACAATTATCTCTAAATGAAATGGCCCAGGGAAAGGATCACTCGTTCGCCAGCCGCTTTTTTCACAGATGTCGTAAAAGTAGCCAAGAGCAGAGAGGACAAGAAAGTGAGGCGCCGCCGCACATCTCTGAGTTCACCATCATGTGGGATAAGTTAAGTAAGTGAAAGGATTTTTGATTGAAATTTGATTTCGAAAACATAAGCCCCCTTTTCTGTGGAAAATGCATATTGGTGGTTTATCAGCAAATAAAAATCTCCTAATGCGTTTCAATGGATGTCAATTAACGCAGACTTTGAGTAATCGCGGACCGGCCTAATTCTATCCCCGCATTCTAGCCTCCAATACATGAAATATGTAAATAGTTAAACTTGTCACTAAGTATGCTCGGACGACAGCCAGTGATGATTTTGATATCTGATACTTCTTTCACTACTCTGAGAGATGATGTTGCGACTTATTGTGATATCGACATCATGTCCCACCCCTTGTGGAAAGTAAAAATGTGATGCAAATAATCAACTGAAGATAAAATGATCAAACATTTCTTTTCGCAATTAGAATGAGGAAAAGTATCACAGTTAACAGTATTAGTATGATATTGCTGACAGAAATGTACAAAAAAAAACAGACACATTGAAAGCAATTTTTTGAAATACAAAATATAGTGGTGCCTTGGACCTTGACTTGGAAGGTTTATTTGTACTGTGACCACGCTCATAACTCAAAACACTCTTATCTGAAATCATTGTTCACTGTTGAAATGAATGGAAACGGCGTAAGGGCTAATCTTTGGCGTTTTGCATTGTGTAGAATTAAGCTAGCAGAAATTCATTTGGCTATATTTAATCAGAACCTTTAATTCTTTTTGTTTTATTTGACAGTAAACTTAAGCTGTTATTGACAGGTAACAGCTTAAAGCCTCTTTGTTTTTGTAGAATTGTTCACCAATTGTCAAACTACTCCTTGATGTGAAGTGACTTTGCGCTCGCTGCCACCATCTTGCACTTGAATCTCAAAATTTTGCTTGCAAGTCAATACGAAAACACAGTCAATTGACAGCTCATCTCTTGAAAAACTTGCATGGTGAGTCATTAGTAAGTTAAGGCACCACTGTATATCAAATTAGAAATTGGATACATATTTAGCCCATTCGAAATTACAAACAGCGGCAACCAAAATAAATGTTCCTGTAGGTAAGACCGTCTCTGACATACAAGATCTTAGCGCACACTTTGACACTTGCACTCTTTTGGGTGAAAAATGATGAAGTACCAGCATGATAGCTGCTTTCCACCATTTTCATAGCACCACAACATATGAGTCTGACATTTTCTTCCTCTTCTTCACCGTTTTAAATCACATCCTCTCTTGCACGGTTCACATCTTCTTTCTCTGTTTGTTTGCTGTTGTGGTGCGAATCAGATGTTAGACAAAAGAACCGGTAGTAAAATTGGAAACCATATTATTACGGTAAACATCTGAAATTTTAGCTAGCTATTTTAATCCTTGTCACCCACACATAATTCCTTAGTCAATAGTTTGATTGTTTTTGCGTCTTAAAAGAAGCACTTGCTTCCTTATTTGTAACAATCCTAACAATGTCAATTAGGGACGTTCAAGAGACGCTAAAACTCCCTCTAGAGAAAGTGAGGTTCACCCCCCTCCGAGTCCAGACTGCTTGCGCCAAGCCACCACCGGTTGATTAAATTTTACTGTTCCAATTCGAGGTATGCTGACATCACACATGACTACGGCCAATTCAAACTCTAAAGTTTTGTAAAACTTTAAACTGGCAAATTATTGGTCGCATTTCAATTTGGACAACCTGACATATATTCCAAACCATGGTATGTTCTTTGTGTTCATAAGCTGTCAATTTTGTGTGCATTTTATTTATTTATTTATTTACAAATGTGTTTTATGTCTCTGCCGTTTCCCTCGTTTGTGATGTTTTTCCAGTGTAATCTGATAAGAGCCTGACCTAATCCAACCTAACTATTAAACACCACCCTGGCAGAAATATTCAACTGTTGTATCGTGGTAACAATGAAGCAATAAATGTTCCCATATTGCATGAAATACCCTGTGGACCAAATTTTTTTAATGAGTGTTCCCAGAGGCCTTGGAGAAAAATAGTCTTTTCTGGTCTTTGTTAAGGCCCTGATAGACCAAACCGACGTCGGAGGTCGTGAAGCGTCTGAATGCGCCCTCTGTTTGGTGTAGTGGCCGCCGTCGTAGTGTCGTAAACCCGTCTCTAAGCGTCTTGGGGGCGTTTACGTATGTTGAATCGGCGTCGCCAGTCGTGACAATTGGCCGCTCCGATTGGCTGTTAGCTAGCAAATCAGCGCTCGGAGCACCAACGGGAAGTGACAAATGCGGAAAAAACAGTGAGCGCGCGTCCGCTGCCTTAATCTTCTTACAAGTACAAGAGCGAGGGTTGACAATGTAAGTATTTCACAATACCGTGTCAAGAACGTGATGGTTTACTTCGCGTGGGAGTTCATCGTGAGCGAAGAATTTAGCTAAATGCTTTGTTTACGTTTTTATGATCCGCCTCCGGCCAACAGCTTTCCGGTTGGATTTTTCTAACCATGAGAAAGGGTGACTACCGCCGCCGATGGTATGGAAGGGTATTACATCTTATGCATGCGCAGAAGGTACTTTAATGGTCAGCGTCGCTGTCTGACGTTGCGGCGTATTCCTCCAGCGTGACGTGCCGACAGCCGGCCACAGGGGGTAAGCGTCTGTCACTGTTGGCCAGCGTCTTTTTGGTCTATCTAGGCCTTTAGGTGTTAGACGATGTACTGTGTGCGGTCTTCTCTCATTCTGTTGTGTGTTACATTGAATCCACTTGAATCACAAATGCTGCTGTTTCAGACACTTCATAAATGTTTCTCCTTCTCTTTTTCTTCCTCATCACTTCCATCCTTGTGGCTCAATGTTCCTGAAATCTACTTGGCGATCTTGTAGAGACTTTTGGTATGCTCACCCTTCTCTGAGACATCCTCAGTCACAGAGTGGATGCTTACTTTGAACGTAACCCTGTAGATCCCATGTCGTGTGTTACACTCTTGATTGGCAGCGCTTCAGTGACTCTGTGACTCTGGATTTCTCGTGTCTGATTTGACCTTCCATCACGTTCTGTCAAATGCCTGCACTGTGGTCTCTGTTGCGCTCTGCATTTTGTCTCTTTGTCCCAGCCTGCCCATTGTTATAGTAAAATATTAACTCTCAATTCTTTCCCAAAGAGATGCACAACAGCTTCACTTTAAATTTGGCCCGTCTTGTCAAGCCTACCAAAGCTATTTGCATCACTTAAATTTCCTGTTGAGCTGCTGTGTGGTTTTGTTCAGGAGGTTATTTTTTTTTTCTGTTTTGTCAAGTAGTCATTCCTCCTCAGTACCCTGAAATGTGCCTGACCTTAAATTGCACTTTACCCTAAATGTTGTTTGCTATTAACTGACAGAGTGTGGGTGTTTATTGTAAACATTTTGTTTTGTGCTGTCTTTTTGTAGTGAAAGAGTTCTTAGCTAAAGCCAAAGAAGATTTTTTAAGAAAATGGGAGTGTCCACCACAGGTAAGTTATCACTTCATCAGATTTACACTTCTCTTGCAAAGATACCTTGAGAGAGAGTGCTTATCTACTTCCTGTTGTGCAAATTTTACCACATTGAAAAAAGAAAAAAAGGATTATGCGTGACCCACACCGTTTTCATCTGATTGCACTAACTGCATGTTTCCTCAGAGCACAACGTGCCTGGACGACTTTGATAGGTTCAAGACTCTGGGAACTGGCTCGTTTGGCCGAGTATTACTGGTGAAGCATAAAGGAACAAACCACTTTTACGCCATGAAGGTCTTGGACAAACAAAAAGTAGGTGAATTGATTCTTAAAAAAACACTTTTCCAGGGTCCGGATGCCTTCTTAATCTTTTCTTATAAAAGACGGTCCTTCCTCACATGTGTATGAGAAACACTAAAAACCTGAAGTTTTCTGAAGCTGAGCTATAATTGGTCGTTATCTGAGCACTGTGCGACTGTGATGTCATTTTCAGTCGACAAAAAGTGGCAAAATGGCCGCCCCCTGAGATGGACAAAAAATATATATATATTTTTTTTTATTATGCTGAACTCGCATTCCACAAACTCAATATTCATCGGAATGCCCAAGATATTCTTGTAAAGAAGATTTTGGGGTTGATTTCCCCCTTTAAAATGTTCTTTAATTTGACCTTGGACAAGGTGTATGAACTGAAATAAACTCTATAAAAACAACTGTTGACAGTAGTTTCAGATGTGATGCAAACGCAACACGCAAGTGATAAAGACAAGGCAGTGTGTGATGTTGCCTCTCGGTGTGGCAGGTGGTGAAATTGAAACAGATAGAACACACGCTGAATGAAAAGAGAATACTGCAGGCCGTCTCCTTCCCCTTCCTCGTCAGATTGGAGTATGCTTTCAAGGTGGGTGCTGACCTCCAAATGCAAGCGTTGATTTACGCTGCTTGTCTGTGCCACTGCTGTTGCTACCAAATAAACGTTTTTGGTCTCAAGTTTTCGCTCTTTGTTTCAACAGGACAACTCAAACCTCTACATGGTAATGGAATATGTGCCAGGTGGAGAGATGTTCTCACACCTCAGACGCATTGGAAGGTTCAGGTATGTGCTACATAACATTGTAGATAATGCGGAATTTATGTGGTCGACCACTACGCATTCAAGGAGTTCCAGTTACTGTTTGGTCCCTTGTAGGATATTTAGTTTTTTTAATTTTAACATTCTTGAGGAATTGACCACATTTCGAATACAAGTAAATACAAGAGAACGCATGATCAACCTTAAAGCGGAAGTCAACCCAAACATATTTTTTTTCAAGAATAAGTTCCTAGCAGGCCCACTAGTTGAAACATGGCATTCTGATTAATTTTGCGTTTGTGGAATATAAATTAAGCAGCAAAATGCACTCGTTCTCGCCATCTCTGGCGGCGGCCATTTTGTCTTCTGTCGAAGATGTGAAAATGACATCACAACTGCTCACAGCGACCAATTACGGCTCAGATTAAGAGAGCAGGTCAGCCGTGATTGGTCGTTGTGAGCAGTTGTGATGTCATTTTCAGTCGACAGAAGACAAAATGGCCGCCCCCAGAGATGGCTAAAAACGAGTGGATTAACACTTATTCCACAAACTAAAAAATTAATCAGAATGCCGTGTTTCAACTAATGGGTCTGCTGGGAACATATTATTGAAAAAAATATGTCTGCGGAAGTCAACCGACTTCCGCTTTAACTTTGATAACATGCATGGGTAAATGGATTACAAAATTTGTATAAAGACTTAATGCTTTTCATTTTTTTCATAATCTTCACTGTTCATACGAGAAGTCCAATATGTTCAATTTCCTGCAAAATGGTCATGACCAAATCTTGTCTCTTTCCCGTCATTCCTTTTTTTTCCTGTAATCACAAAAATATACTTTAGTGAAACTTGTATATACAGTCACTGTAACTGGAGAATGTTCCACTATATTAGGTTTTTACCTCCACTTCTGTAACAGCCGCTTTTGCCTGTCAGTGTTGCAAAATAAAATAACTATTAATGGCACTTACAGTAAGTAAACAATTGGGTTGAATGCATTATTCAGAAGAGACTCACCCTACTGTTTGCCACTCCTTCTTTCAGTGAACACCATGCACGATTTTATGCAGCTCAGATAGTGCTCACCTTTGAGTACCTCCACTCCTTAGACCTCATCTACAGAGACCTGAAGCCTGAAAATCTGCTCATTGATCAACATGGGTACATTCAGGTATGACATGTAGTCAACAGCAGGTTTGGATATATGAATACTGTGGTTAAAGAGCATCATGCATGCTTGCTGTGGACTCCATTGTGTTTCTGTTGTTCCGCCTTAAGGTCACAGACTTTGGCTTTGCCAAAAGAGTAAAAGGCAGAACCTGGACATTGTGTGGAACTCCCGAGTACTTGGCTCCAGAGATCATCCTCAGCAAGGTAAATTCTATAGAATTTTTTGTTTGGTCAATTTGTTTAAAAAAAATAAAAACTAGTTCTGAAGTTTAGAGGTTCATCTTTCAATTGCTTCACATTTGCATAATCAAATGAGATCCAGTGAAAATAAATTTGAGGTGCAAAAATTAATCGAGTAATGGACAAATTAACGATTATCAAATTATTTTATCAACATTTTGATCATCTGAAATAGTTTAGGGACCTTGTTTAATTTAAAATTGTACAAATAATCAGAATTTAAGCCTCTCCACAGCAAATATTCTCAGATTTCTGTATTTCTCCATGAAAGAGGACTGATCTCGAAAAATGCATCATGGAAAAGGAAAAAAACCTATATAAGTCACTATGGAATATAAGTTGCATTTTTAAACAAAATATATTTTACAAAAACGGTCTCAGACAATAGTCGCACCGGAGTATAAATTGAAGGACCAGGCAAATTATGAAAAAAAAATCTGATTTATAATCTGAACAATACGAGTTGAGTGATTATTTTCTTCCTCTTCCAGGGCTACAACAAAGCTGTGGACTGGTGGGCACTCGGAGTCCTTATCTATGAGATGGCTGCTGGTTACCCCCCATTTTTTGCTGATCAGCCCATTCAGATATATGAGAAGATTGTGTCTGGCAAGGTGCAAGAATTTAATATCACATCAACTTGACTAAACCAAAAAAATGTTGTTGTTTTTTTTGCGCGTTTGACATTGAGAGGTGCTCACTGTGTTTCCTCCTGTAGGTACGATTCCCCTCACACTTCAGCTCCGACTTGAAGGATCTGCTGAGAAATCTGCTTCAGGTGGACTTGACTAAGAGATTTGGAAATCTGAAAAATGGCGTGAATGACATCAAAAATCACAAGTGGTTCTCCACAACGGACTGGATTGCCATATATGAGAGAAAGGTAGGAAAGGCATTTGATTCTTTTTTCCCCCCATTTACATTCATGTGACTGTAAAATGTGTTTTATAGTGTGTATCTGTGCATTGCTCATTAACTGGAACGTCTCTGTTAGGTCGAAGCCCCCTTCTTACCCAAGTGCAGAGGACCAGGAGACACAAGCAACTTTGATGACTACGAAGAGGAGGACATTCGTGTCTCACAAACGGAAAAGTGTGCAAAAGAGTTTGCTGAATTCTAGTCCGTGGATGAGAGTCCCATCAGGGCTCACAGGTTTCGGGTTATTTGCACTCTCCTAGAGGGTTAAGGTGGTACTGTGGCTGAAGTGTCCAAAACAAATGCTCTGTTCTTTTGTTACACACGACTGAATGAGGTCCTTTATGCCATGATCTTATGTGCTGTTCAAAACACAAGCCCGCACACAGGCACATTATGCAGACACACCCTTGTGTTGCAACACAACAATCTGAGACCACCTTTTCAACTTTAGTCCAGCTTTTTCTTTAAATTGATTTTTTTTTTTTCTAAATAACATGAAATTCAAAATTTGTTCAAAGTGTCACCAGTGCTGATACATGGTAGCATCTGATATTGCACGTATTTCTCTGTTATTCAGTGTTTTGGTGGATTTTATAGAAAGGTTTGTTTTAATTTTAAAATGTTTTAGCTCCAAGTGAGCTGAAATGATTCTAAAAGTTGACAAGTTGACATCATTATTCTTCACACGCAGCTACAAGTTATTTGAGACACAGATATTCTTATCATTTGCTAAATTAATAAAAATCAATATATCAGTACCGGTATATTGAACCTTTTACATAGGCCACACATGCAGGATTCCTGGGCATAGTCTTGTCAGCTGGGGCATTGGCCCGAGAAAATTGTGTTTTCAATTTGCTACATTGAAGTGGTGGGGTGATATTTTTTTTAACAGGGCCCCAAATCTTGCTCAAGTTTACCTCAGCAGTGCTTGCCAAGTGAGCTGGAACCACTCTCACAACAATTACCAATGTCCAAAGTGTTGCTCTGTTCCCGATGCCCCCAACACCTGCTGAACCACACCTTCATATAAATTGGCTTGGATTCCCAAAAATAGTCACCAACAGCCTCGTACGAAAAAAGAAAATGACTTGCTTGGATTCCCTTAAGATGGGCACACACTGTATGATTTGGGGGTTTTTGTTTTCTTTCAAGTAAATCTTAACAATTGAATTGCTCACACGTTAGGTTCAGGTCGTGGCTTGTCCACTTAACTACTGTTGGCATCAGTAATCAACAAATCAAGAAGAAAATTGCAAGTTTCAACTTCCTGTAGACTTGGAATGTTCATGCTAAAAAAAAACTAAAAAAAAAAAAACTAGCAACAACAATACAATGTGCTTCCCATATCTTCTGTGCCTTTATCTGTACCGAAAACTAAAAAAAAAAAAAAGAGAGAGAGAGGGAGAGACAAGTGCATATACTCGACTCACAAAAGGTTCGGGATATTTGACTTTCGGGTGCAATTTCCTCTTAAAACTTAAATGTGCTATAATTTGCAGGTGAACTTCATTACTAACTGTTGAATGTTTCAATACTTGGCTCCCGTCCAACAAGCAGTCGAATGGCAAAATTTATGACAGGTATTTGATCCATTGGAATTTCCAACAACGTCCGCTTCTATGCCTTTCTGTGACTCTTCCAGTCTCTTTTTACTTTCGTTGCAACCTTCTACCACTCACAGCCCATTGGCCTCTTCCCTCTGAGAACATCCTGATGGAAGCCTCACAATTGGCAAGGTGCAGTTGATTAGGTGTTTGGTGCCATCTTGGTCTCATGGTGCCAAAATGTGAACAGTCTGAAAGGACTGTTTGAATTCAAATTCAAGCTGAACCAGGAAATCTAATAGTCGATTCATGCCTCTTATCGCCTGTTATGAATTTGGCTGTTCACACACTTGTGAGGAAACCGCAAGTTGTGCAAAAAGTACTGAAACATGGCATATGTTGGACCTGTGCATTCAAAAGTTTCAAGGTCAAATTAAGTTCACCTGCAAAGGCTGATGAATTTATGGTTATTCATGAAATTTCTCTCGAAAGCAACTATTCCTCACTTTTTGTGAGTAGTATACACTCACACGATCGATGATTTTAGCATGCTTTTTATCAACTGCGCAGGTGCGGAGCTGGGTAAAGTCGATAGAAAATCTAGTCGTATCTCTGTTTCAACTGTGTGTCATCACTGTCGCGGCCGACGAAAATTCATTTGACTGTCGTACGAGCAGTCTGGAGCTGCCGATCGTTACTTGTGTACTGCATGATTTAAATTGAAATCAGGCTTCTCATTGTGTGCCCAGTTAAAGTTCTTGCGTGTGTTACATCAAGGTTACACCACAGCAGTTTCATGGGACGTCATTTTAATGCCGATAACCCTATGGGGCCGTCAACTGCACTGGAAACCATTTTTTTATCTTAAACAGGAAGTCAACCCCAAAATTTTCTTTACAATAGTAATGTTGTATTTACCTCCACTAGTCTAAGCATGGTGTTCTGATTAATAAAGCATTTGTGGAAAATGTTGAGCAGCAAAATCAACCTGTGTTTGTACATCTCAGGGGGCGGCCATTTTGCCACTTGCTGTTGACTGAAAATGACATCACAGTTACTCAGAGCTCAGGAAATGACCAATCACCGCTCACCTGATTTCTGAAGCTGGTCAATACCCGAGTCTTGGGCAACTGTGATGTCATTTTCAATTAACAGCAAGTGGCAAAATGGCCGCCCCCCTCAGATGGATAAAAACGGGTAGATTTTGCTGCTTCATTCTACAAAAGCAATATTAATTTGAATACCGTGTCCTTTAAATAGGATGGAATTGAACCAGTACCATAATTGTGACTGACTGAGTGAATGGCTCCAGGTAGCACTTTTTGGAAGAACAATCCAAGCAGTTAAGAGCTACCAATGCACTTAGCTGTTTGTTGTAGCTGTGACCATTAAAAAAAAAAAAAGCACATTTATGGCCACATGACAAGCTCATTTCGAGCTGAAAACTCATTTTACACACAAGTATATTGTAATAATATCGGCACTGTTAGTATTAAGTTTTATCACCAGAATTTTACCAAAAAAAAAGGGGCGGGGTGGCTTTAACTTGCTCTTAAAGCTTTAGAAAGATGGACTCGATTTTGGACAGCTCGGCAGATAACATCAAGGAAAATGCCTGAGTGTATTTGGTTGCAGCTTATTATCATAAATCATTTAACACTCCCAAAATTGCCCCCTTTAGGCATATAAATGTGTATTTGTGAATACAGTACACTTACTCTTTTGGACTGTTACAGGATGGCCAAATCATATTTGAGGAGGCAAGAAAAAGTTTCTGACATTATTATTTTTATTATATGAATTTTAGTTGTTGTCGTTTTATTTATTTTTTTTGTTTTTTGCACTGGTTAGTTTTAAAGCAGACTGATGGGCATTGATGTATTAATATGAAGCAAAATGTTGCTTGATGTTATAGTGCATCATTTGTAGCATTGTTACAACCATATCCATTCATTGGACATGTCCTTGAACTGTACCTCAGACCTGATGTGATATTTAATGCCTGAAATTGAATGATATATTTTTAAGGTACATTTAACCTTTCTGAGGTAAGAGGGGAAAAATAAGAAAGGAGCTTGTGATTTTCCGCACATCCAGAAATATTCCAAGTGCTTTGATGTGGAATTTTTCTGAATGTTGCTGAATGAACAGTTTTTCTTTTTGCTTTGGTTATGAATGATAATTGTGCTTGAGGAGCACATTCACGAGAAATAATGTCACTGCCATATTTGCTTTGACTGATTTTTGTATGTTATATATGATCCTGTTTTGTTTTTTCATATATTTGTTATATTTTGTGCAACAGTGTCAAGGTACAGTGCCCTTAAGCTCTTCCTATCATTTATTATATTTTATTAGTTGTTTCATTTTCGTGCAAAATGTATTATTGTTTTCATTGGTGTGGCATTTTCCTGCGTCACCATATGACGGCAAATATTAATAGTTAACAACAAATGTGTAACAGCAAACCAGACATTCTCATCCTTCTGACTGCAGTAATAACGCATGGTGTTTGCATCTTTGTTCATCAAGTTGTATAGTGTGATAGAGTTGCTTTGTCTTTTTTTTTTTGCAAATTGTCTTATACGGCTCATGTCATTGAAAAAATATGAGAACAGTTGTTTTGGCCAAAGTTTTGGGACAGCAACTCACATTTTGTGATTTGCCAATGTAGCTTCAGCATAAAAAAGTACACATTTCCTGTAATATGCTGAAGGAAAGAAAGACCTATTGGAAACCAAATGTGAGGAAAAAGTCAACAATTACAATAGTCCTTAGAACTTATGTTTTTAGTTTAAAAAAAAAAAAGAATTCCAATCAGGAAAACAACATAGAAGCAATATGAATCACAAGCTGAAGCAGTAAAGTATGAAACACAAAATTGGAGCCACTCGGATTTAAATGTTTCAACTTATTTGCATCCTTTGCTGTTTATGTTAAGCTATTCTTCACAGATATACTTCTCCATAACAGCAAATTATTATTTTTTATTTATTGTAAAGGATTCTTCTGTTGAAGGTATCTGTCACTGTTGCCGAAGTGAAATTCTTGCCTCTGCACACCTCCCACCAGAGTGACACAAGTCAACATTGTAGCTATATGAAGTTTTTCCTACCAATGCAGTACCGTATGTCTATTAAGCCTTGTAGTTAACCATGGAAATCCTTTGAGAGGTTTGGCTTTGTCTTGCTTCACAAGCGAGGCCATTTTCCTGCAGGTCAAACACTCAGGTTTGGGGAAATTTAATTTATTGTTTGTAGATTTCACACCTAGTTGGAAGAATTAAAGCAACTATCATCATCTCACATTAGTTTTCTAATGTTTTAATGACATGGTACTCAATACCCTGTAAAGGAGACAAAATGTAGCCCGATTAAGTTTCATTATAGGACAAAATGAAAAAAAAAATGTTTTTAAGTTCAGCCATTTATACTATTGTTTCATACATTAACCTAATGCCTATTTTATTCAAGTTTAATTTTTAAGGTTCTGTTTCTTTTGTTCTTTGTTGTATTTGCTCAGAACAAGTAATCATATTTAAGCTCCATTAATAAGTTCATTTCCCTGAAGACTTGTATTGACACTTTTCAGAAGTTATTGCACACCGATGCCTCTCATACCAGTGAAAAGTCCTATGCCCTTTCTTTGAATCGCTTTACCTTATGCCCATAGTTTGGCACAAAGGGTTGCGCAGAATATTGTTGTGCGTCCATGATATTTACATAAGGACAATGTGTGCTAAGTAACACCTTGATCTTCAGCATGTTTCAATCCAAACTGCCTGTGTGTCAATCCTGCCACAAACTATTTTTGTGTGAAATCCACAGCTCTTTCAGTGTCATTAAGAACCTGTGTGTGATGATGTTTGTCATATGTGATGTAAACAATGGCACTTTCCCCCCGAGCCTCTTCACTCCTGAATAAACAAGTCAGTTTGGGTTCTCGCTGTAGTCAGTCACATATGCAAGTTTGGGCTCAATGTTCCTGACATGTCTTTGTATTTACTATTTCGTTTGTGGGACGTTTTGCACTTCATTTAAATGGCCGACACGTTTTTCTTCATCTAAATTTATTTGTGTTTGCAAGGGGAATATTCTTTGCTGTAGCAGATTTTATGTAACAAAGAATATGACACAATAATAAATCATTTTATTAGGAAAAAATGACTGATTCAATGTCCCAGTCTAGTGGGTGCAAAAAAAATACAACACATGCTCCATGGATGAAATAAACTTCACTTCCCATGATTCTCCAGTGACGTGGGTAAGGGAAGCTGTGACGATAAGCAGCTAGTTGTCTTTGATTAATTTTTGATATTATCAAATGAATATCTTCTGTTTTTTGCCGGTAAAACATCGCGGGAGGTCGGGAACTTTTTGTCGTCACCCGTAAGTTGTTTAACTTGGACGACGCGTTATTGTCAAAAAAGCAGTCATTCAAAATGTGTTCGATTTTGAATTAGCAAAGCCAGCTAACTGTCCATGTTAGCATGATAAATACGAAAAGGCAGCGACATTATTTTAATTTTCGCTTTCTGTTTATTGTGACTGTTTTACCATTTGAACCACGTTGTGTTTTGCTATTAAAATTAGTCGACATCAATGGAAAAGCGCGAGGGTTTGTGTTGACGCTATTTTATTTTTTATTTTTTTAATTCAACTATCATTGTGAAATGTGAGTTTTAAGGGCGTCATTTTCACGCTCTGCATCTCTAGTTCCGTTGTCAGTTACTGAGATAATAGCAGCTTTGTTATACGCTTCCCGATCAATTTCCTCCAGCACATGTTGTTTGCCTGTATTTACTTTGACATTTCTCCTCTAACACTTGTGTCCTGACATTTTTTTTTATTCCGACAGAAACGTCTAGTCGTTGCAAGACTACAAAAAGAAGGATGTTTAACTCACCAACCCTACTTTAGAATCGACAAGAAAAACAATCTGATGAAAATTAACTGCAACGTTACTAATTGTAAGTAGAAACCATTACATTTGCGTTCATGTTGCTGCTCTGTAGTTTACTCTTCAGCAAGAGAATGGTAATTGCTTAATAATGGCTGAGGGATTTTAGCTTATGCTTGCATGCTCTACTTGATGTTTGTGACAACGAAGTGTGTAGTCATTGTATAAGGCGTATGTAAATTATTTAAAGTTTGAGAGCATATGATTGGACTGATATTTTATAATGGATCCCAACTGTTTTGTTACAGCCGTCATGGAAGACAAGGCAAATGGTTCTGTTGACACCAAAAGGTACAGTCTCAGATTACTGTGCTTGTTATGTACAGTCGGACGTGTGGCTAAAGCTAGTCAAAACTGTTTCAAGAAAGAGTGCTGTTCCTTTACAATACAGTATTAGGACTCCAGCAAATGTAAAACGTGGTCTCCCAAATAATTACTACCTGAGTAAGTATTCATTGGAAAAATCAAGTACTGCATAACTAGTAAGGAACTTAATTATTTTAAATATGACATGAATTGCAGATAGACGAAAATATGAAAAATAATATACAAATTCAAATATTGCCACGCAGTATCACTCTAGGCCTTTTTTTCTAAGGAAGAAACTAAGACAAATTCAGCCACATGAAAGTCTTAGATGAACTAAAGACAAGACCCGCATCATAGACGCGCAGGAAGTGATTATTAACTCATTCAGTACCAGACTTTTTCAAACACTCTGTGAAACTACATATATGTCATTGGGATAGAATGAGTTAAGCATATGATAATATTGAATTTTGACAGGTGGATTGGACCAGTTACCAGTCATGTGACAGAAGTCTCTCCGACAAACCAAAATAGATGCAAGTAATGTTAAGTACTGTATCTGTCAGAACTGGGCATTTTACTAAAAATAGAGCATCCATTAGTTGTCATCAGTCTGCAGCGTGGGTACCCTTATGTCGTCCGTCATTCGCCTTTTTTTTTTTTGTTGGGGAGGGGCGGGGGCGGTAGTACCCGCCTATAGGCCGGTCCGCGTCTAATTTTAAACGGGCTTCCGTCAGCGAGTCCGACTGCAAACTTCAATAAATTCACACCATGAATCAGGAACTGAGCTCAATGACATAGTTGTCATAAGTGGATAATAATGGACTAATAATGTCACTCCTCCATCCATAGTGAACTATAGGAATCAGGACATGAGTTGAGAGCAACAAGGAAAGTGACATCTACAAGTACTAGAAATGTGAGTCGAAAGGATTTCAGAGATAAAGCCTTTTGTGATGCAGAAGTCTAGGAGTCATATCGAATTTAATATGGATATGAAATAGGAAACATTTCAGACAAGGTGCATCATATAAGAGTTACCGGTATATTGCATGAAATTTTGTTTAGGAAAGTAATGACTAAAGAGTGGAGAGAGCCAAGAGCCATATTAGCCCGCCCCAGATATTTTCAAGACTACAATATTACTTAAACAGATGGCATTCTTTGATGCTTCCATTCAAGTAGCTGGCGATTGCAGCTGTTAATTAGATTTTTATTATTAAATCCTCGAAGGGGAACTATTCTCTGTAATTTTTTGTTTATTGAAAATGATGGGTTTGGCTCACTTTGTCACGACACAGTGACCATTGTTTGCATACATTTTTGTATGAACTGTAATAACTCTATTTGTGTGTGTGTGTGTGTGTGGTTAAATCTGTACACATACTTTCAGTGTTTGGGTGCTGCGCCTCTTAGCCAGGAGGTTGGTGCCTTTCTTAAGGGCACCTCGACAGTAGTGTGGAACATATAGCTGCCATTGTGTTTTTGTCTGCAGCAACCCCATGTTGTGCATTGGTGGAATTTTGCGACAGAACTGTATTCAATGGTTGTGCATTTGTCTGCATGTTTTTCAGAGTATGCTAGGTCTTGAATCTTGTAATGAAGGCTACTCTCTCCGCAGCCCAGTGGAAAATGGTCAGCTTCCAGATCCAGCCAACTGGGCGGTTGCTGATGTCGTCAATTACTTTAAAGCAACAGGGTTCGAGGAGCAAGCCACAGCATTCCAAAATCAGGTTGTACTCCCCACCCGCCACTCTTTTGACTTTGAGACAACTAAGTTGGGTGTCTGTGGCAATAAAATCCCTTCATCTCTTGACAGGAAATCGATGGCAAGTCACTGCTCCTGATGACGCGTAATGACGTGTTGACGGGCCTGTCAATAAAGCTGGGCCCGGCGCTGAAGATCTACGAGTATCACGTGAAGCCGCTGCAAACCCAACACCTGAAGAGCAACGCCTGTTAGCACGTCGCCAGGAGCTCGCTGAGCTCGCTACTCCCTCGCTTCAGTGACAATCGACAACTCCCGACCAGCTGTCCGTTGGCAGAGACTCCTCTGGCCGCATGGCACCTTAAAACAAGATCAGTTTCAATATGTTTTTTGAAGCGTGGACCCCAAACATGGGTCGCACGAATGGGGTCTAATGAGCTGTTTACCTTTTTAGCTGTTCTTCTGTCTGCTGCTTCAGATTTGTATTTTATATTTTATTCATCATGTTTTATTTAAGACGAGAATTCTTGTTGATGATGGTATAACAGAAGTCTGGTTTGTTTGTGTGGATTGTGTGATGATATGTTTGTGTGTGTGAGTCATGAACCAGATGGTTTTAAAAATTGTATTTGTACATAAGATGATATATGACTTTAAAACACTTTGACACGGCAGAAAATACAGATACGGTACTGTTGAATTTGCCCTAAAAAAAGTAATGTGTTGTGTATGCGCTATACTGCGCAAGTGAGTCCATGCATCGCCACGTGGCTGAAATATGAAGTATTATACTTTTCCCGGATACAACAAGCCTTGCTTGGTTCTTTGGAAATAGAAAAATGTGTGTATAATGATGTCCCTCCTACCTGTGGTGCTTCAACTTGTTTGAAAAGACAACTAATCAGGTGTGTGTGTGTTTGAACTTGTGCAACACTGGAATTTGAATATTTCACTCAAAGACTTGCAATAAAGGGTGCTGTTTTCTCACCAAAGAACAACACTTGTTTATTGGTGGTTGTTACTGAGACTAAGGTGCTGTACATCATCGATGTTGCCAGCATATTCTGTATTTGTGCATTTGTCTTCACAGCCTGGCATGCTTCCTACGCACTGTCCCTGTGATGTTTCCTGAGGGGTTGTCAAGCGGAAGAAGAACCTGTGACAGTTAAGAAAAAACATTTCAGCAAACAAATTACACCGCAATTACCACAGCAAAACTTACTTCGCCCTTGTTCTCAATGCCCATTTTTGTCATGTCGATGGTGAAGTAGTGGTTGTTGGGCATGATGATCTCAATTTCATCCACCTGTAAGTTGGCGCACACATGAGCTGGGATGCATTCACTGACTGTAACTCTTTGATTTGTTTCATACAGTCACACGTGCCAGTGAACAATTTACTCCTGGCTAACCAGAAAAGAAAGGTAATGATATATATATTTTTTTTGTTGGGTGCCCTAATGAATCTGGAAAACGTGGCCTTACCTCAGGAACCCGAGTGAGGACTAGGACTTGTGTATCATAAAGGGTCTTCTGCACAGAGGGCGAGAACTCTCCATGATCAAAGGGGCCTGCAAACTTCTCAATAATTGTATCTTTGACGCATTTCCTATCAGAGCAAGGCTGAATTTAGATGAAATACTGCAGCGTTTTCATTGCTACTACAGTACATGTGAGTTAAGCTAATGAATTGAATCTTGCCATTACCATGCAGCGTCAAAGTTGACATTTTGAACTTTGTTGTAGTGCCACCTGGCACAGACATTGGTACAGAAACACCTGTCTGTGACTTCTTGCAGTGTGGTGAAGCGGTCTTGGAGGAAACCCACGAAACCAGATTGAGTGGTTTTCAACACCTTCATGTCCTTGAGTCCACTGTGGACCACCGGAATGCCTGAGTAGGGGGCAGTGAGAGTGACTGTGCGGAGTGCTAACCACACAAATAGAAAATATGACAGAAGGTTGATTGCAGTACCATTGAGATGTTGTTCGATGTCACAGAATCGGATTGTTTCCGGGCTGTAAATGAAGGCGTGGGCATGTTCCATCCCGTTCTGAAAGAGGAAAACAAAAAACATAAGCAGTCTTTGCACAGCGACCAGAGACAAAAGTCTGAGGTGTACCCCGCCTCTTGGCCAAAGTCAGCTTTGCTGGGCTCCAGCTCACTCATGACCCTGATGAGGACAAGCGCTGTACAAAAATGGATAGATGATAGATACTGTCGCTTTAGAAGGTTGTTTTTTAACCACAGCATTTTGCATTGTGCCCATGTTCAAAACTGTACACAGAACAATCCCAAAATCCTTGATCTGGAAAGGCTCGAGTTAATGTGTGTTTTTGATCATACTAAAGTTACTCAGTGTTTAAAAACAAAAAGGATGTGTCTTTGGATATAATCAAAACATAATAACATAACACCCTTTAAACAAACGAGTTAACCTTGGTATTTTTTTTTTTTTACCTTCTCCAGCCTTCTCCATGGTGCCTCCTCCATGTAAACCTTGACCCTCAACACATGGTTGAAAGAGGTCAGGAAATGGTGACAAAGATCCAAAGAAAACTGCTCAATGGTCTTCACCTGAGCACAAAACACAATGTAAGGTAGGAGATACACACAGCTTTTGTGACTGACAATTACTCCCTGAAAAACATGTCACAACTAATACTTCATAATCAGATTTAATATACCATGACAGGACTGTGTAATTGTATCTACAGCAGGGGTGCCCAAGTCCGGTCCCGGAGAGCCCCTATCCAGCATATTTTAGAAATCTCCCTCCTCCAACACACGTGATTCAAATGATAAGGATCAACATCAGGCTTCTGCAAAGCTTGCTAGCTGAATCAGATGTGATATGGATCAGGTGTGTTGGAAGAGGCAGATATCTAAAACAGGCTGGATAGTGGCTCTCAAGGACCGGACTTGGGCACCTCTGATGTACAGTTTATAATAGGTGTACTGCCATATAAAAAGCCATCAAATACAGTATTACTACAGTATGTTGCTAGTACTAGTGCAAAACTCAGCAGGTGTCTTCATCTTGAGGAAAATTTACATTTGGAGGGGTTGCAGGTTTGACCTCAATCCCACCCTATCACCCCCAAAATTGGCTTGATTTTTCAGAAATTCACTTCCCAAAGCCAGTTTCACTTAGCAACCCGAAATTTGGTTTGCATGTTTATCATGAGTAGACCCACATAAGTCATGAAAGCATGCCCAAACTGAGGTATGACCCAGCGCTGCTGTTTCTACTCGACCATAGTTTTTGTATTCCCCATTTGTTATATTAAATACTCAAAGACAAATTTAATGTATCAGAATTTAATTTGAACACAATATCACCTGTAAACATTACAAGAACCGGGGTGTAGAAATTCAACTGTATACTATATACTTTTTTCCCTGATGAGTCCCTGGTGGCCTCGTCTCGGAATTCCTTACAAAAGAATACATTGTCAGTATGTCGCACTTCCCAACTTTGGTTGATTGATTTGCCTCCGAATCTTCGGGCTTAATGTTGGGATTTTTTTTTTTTTTGCATTTGTAGAAACTAAAAGCATTTCAACATAATTAGCATTACATGTGATTAATATGAATATATTTTGGGGGGGGCAGTACATTTAAAAACATACATTCACACTAAATGATAATACACCTTACATGAAACATAATTTATCAAATACAATTTGTTAGAAATAGAAAAACAATTCAGGAGTGTGATGAACTATGGGTAGAGCCTTTATTTGGATACTGTACTCCTCACTGCGTATATAATGTGGTGGTCGTGTGGTACAACCTACCCCCTTCAGTTTGGCCAAGGCATGGACGGTGTTCTTGATGGTGTCAGTAGGGATGATGTCTGAGTTGTCTCCAGTGAGATAATCCTTGCGTGACTTGAGAGTGAGCTGCACATCTGCCTTGAGCTCGATGATGTCATGGTGGCCCCCCTGTCTCCTGATGCACAACACCTTCACCGTGTTCTTGCCGTAGCCCGTCCGCACAAATTCGACGTTCTGCCACATGGGAACGAAAAGCTGTCATTGAGGCAGGGGAGGTTATCTATGTAAGTCTGTAGCAATACGCGACCGAAGATCGTCTTAGCTAGAACAACAACACTGGACTGAAAGTTTGGAGAAGTTCCTTCTGGCAGGATTGTCTAATATTAGCCTTTGTATTAAATTGTTACCTGATTGTAAGCACTTGCCATATTTTTCTTCCCCTCAGCTGATCCTCATGCAATGGCCCAAAAAAAAAATGTTGCTTGACAGGTAGAGGAGGTTTTGCAGAGGGGAGGTTCCACCTTTGCCCTTGGCCATTGGAGCATTTGTTCAATCCAAGTTAACTGTCGTTCAAGTACTGTATTGCACAAATGCAGTTTATACATTTCAATTTACTTCTTTATTCTTTTTTATTTTAATTCATTTTATTTTTGGGCTGACATTAAGAAACAAGGCAAAGTGTGCAAACTGTGAAATTGACTCCACGCGGACGTGTCTGTGCAAACTCTCCAAATAGTTGAGTGAGACAAATTCATTATTTTAGTACCCCTGTTCACCAGGTTTCCTTTGACAGTATATGCTGTGTTATATCAAAATAATAACGTGAAATATCTTTTGCTATAATAATTTTCATATAGTTTGAAACTTTCCATTAGAATAGTAATTCTGGAGCACTTGTGTCATGGTGAGCTGGAGCCTATGCTGACCTGGGCGAAGGGTGGTGTACACCTTGGACTGGTTGTCAGCCAATCGCAGTGCACATATAGACCAACAATCACACTCAGATTAACCCCTATGAACAATTTCAATTAACCTATCATAACACCTTTTTGGAATAAGGGAGGAAGCTATTATCACCAGTTAATAATTGAAGGAAGAAGCACATGGCTGATCACCAATCAGTGATTCAGGAAAGTGGTCAAACATACATGGCACATTGTTCCCTCTCTGGAAATACAAATCCCAATTAAATTGGGATGTTGTGTAAAATTAAAATGTTGTTTTTCTTTGCAAATATTATCTCATTTTGAATATGATGCCTCCAACACATTCCTAGAAAGCTGGGACAGGGGCAACAAAACATTGGGTACATTGGGTGAAGAATGCTAAAAAAAAAAAAAAAGCACTTGTTTGGAACATTCCACAGGTGAACAGGTTAATTGGAAACATGTGAGTGTCATGATCGGGCATAAAAAGAGCATCCCCGAAATGCTCAGTTGTTCACAAGCAAGGATGGGGTGCGGCTCACCACTTTCTGAACAACTGCATGAGCAAATAGTCCAACAGATTAAGAACATTCTTCAATGTATGATTCTGAGGAATTTCGAGATTTAGTCTTCTACGGTCCATTATATCATCAAAAGAAATATCTGCACAAAACCGGCAAGGCTGTGCTGTGGTCTGACGAGTCCGCATTTCAAGTTGTTTTTTGGAAATCATGTCCTAAAGGCCAAAGAGAAAAAGGGCCATCTGTATGGTTATAAATTCAGTGTGCTTGCCCATGGAATGGGTAACGTGCACATCTGTGAAAGCACCATTAAACATGTTCAACTTTTCACTCTTCTGTAGCTAAACTACACATCAAAATTTGGGGGAAATTGTCCAGAAATGTTCCACCCAAAGGCAACTTGTGGTACGTAAAAGCATAAACAATTGGACAATGCCTGATTGACAACTTAGCTTTATTTTGGGGGGCGGGGCGGGAATGCACATATAGTATGAAGTAAACATATCCCAGAGTGTTAAACCTACTGCAGAGTCAGTCAAGCCACTGTCATGGGACTGATTGTATTGCATCACTTCCTTTTTTTTTGCATTGTGTTGTAGCTGTGTAGTGACCACTTTCAAAATTGTTTTCTCATCGGCCATAGGTTCAGAGGAGGTTTAAACTTTTTTTTTTCTTTTTGGTCCACTCATCTGTAGACACCTAGAGATTGCAATGGCCACAGCATTAAGTATTTTGGTGCTTTTGGCCGTCACTGTGTGTGATGCTGCTATTTCCTGCCAGAATGAAGCTGGCGAGCCTGTCGACTGGTGAGCTGATAAATGTATTCAGACAAGAATAATAAGATCACTGTGTTCTAATTGATTTCTTGTTTTATATATCCTGAACATTTTGGTTTGTCCTTGCATGAAATCACTGTCTAATAATCTGCTGCAGGTTCATCATCTACAAGCTGCCAACATACAAAATTGGTGAAGTGGGTAGTGGGGTGGACTACATGTACCTGGACCCCACCGTAGGGACCTGGCAACTTAGTAAATTCATGGTTAATACTAGTCAAGGAGCCATCGGAAACACCCTCAACCAGCTTTACAGCAAAGCCATTAACAAGGTGATGTTCGTTATTCCTTCATTCTCCTGAATTATACACTGGTTCTTCAGTGTAGGCAAATTTGACATCTTAGAGGAAGCATTCTTTTTTTCCCAACAGGGAACTGTAGCTTCTGCTATAAAGTGCTAAAATTAGTACTTCCCTGTACTGTTTGCTTTCAGCAGAATTGTGCATATTATAATATTATCATATTATTGTGCATATTATCACTGTCTGTAATGAAATATTGTATCTGTATCTATCTACTGTATATAATCAGGATTGGGACTTTTATATTTAGACAGGCTGAAAATGTGCTGTATTTTCCTCAGTCTAGCAGCTCTGCTTATGCCCTCTACAATGATTCACCACCTCTCCTCAAATACCTCCAAGGATATGGACACACAAAAGGTACCGTGGCAAGAAGCTGTGATCTTCTAGGGGAACATCTGAGTGGATGCTGTTAAATTGTTGATGTAAATGCCTTCAGATTTTGCCACATCTCAACCACAAGGACCTTCTGCAGTAGCTAGGAGCATTTTGCGGATGTGTTTCCGTCATGGGAATAGGGTTCTAAATTTAGTCCGGCGGTAATTTATCCACTCTACAGTATAGACTCCCTGCTTTGCGGGTAGTACTTATAGGATCAGGATTTTTTTTTCTGCAGTGCTGAACATGTCTGATCTGACAAAACTCATTTTATTTGGATAAATCCGCAGTACACTCACTGCTGTTTTGATTTACAAGTTTTGCAAGATGGATGCTCATCATGGGTTATTTGCATATGATTTGATCAATAAGAAAATAAGGAATACCCAACTGAATTCCATTTGAATTTTTTTTATCTTTTTACTGATTGGGTGAATTATTGGCAGTTCCTTATTGGCATGAGTCATCATTCAAAAGTTAGTAATGGTTTCTAAGGAAAACATGTTCTACTTTTAATGTAAAAAATGTCAAATGTTATGTCTCCCTGGCCCAAATGCTTTGCATTTCATGCTTTACAACATGTTTTCTTAGGATGCTAATTATATTTTTGGATGTATATGATCCCACCGCCACCCCCACTTTTGTTTAATATTACTTTTCCATGAAAACTAACATGTCTTAAGACTTCCTTTTCTTTTGGTTCTTTTACAAATGGTTCATCTTTTTCACTTAAGCTGTCTATACCGTTAATGAAACTAGAGGTAGCCTCTTTATGTTGTTGCAATACACCACAGGGATTTGCGGTCCGAAGTGCCAGGATGTGGCAGCCATTTTGCATTCAACTAATAGCAGACTGCAAAATAGATTATGTTTTTTCTGAGGTATTTATGAATTTTTGAACGTGTCAGCACAATTGTCTTTACCATTTTTATGAATGTATGAAGTCAAGAGTGTAATGGGTAGTTTGGATGATTAATGCACTTATGTATCGGCAGCGTTTGAAGAGCAAAGCATGGATTGCGCAACTCATATGTTTGCTATGAAGCTGTTTATGTCCATCCATCCATCCACGTTCTGTATTTACTATCATGCGCTTTTGTCGTTTACAGTACTGTTATACAAGAAGTGTATTTCAGTGGGCCGCCACCATTTGCTTTGTCAGTGGGTTCTATCAACAAAGCTGCGGCAAAAATTTAAGTCGTTTGCATTGTTTATTATTTTTCCCATTTAAGTGAAGATATCTTGTTCAATGACATTTTACCTAAAATTTAAAATCATCAATAACTTTTTGAAAATAGGACTTCAATTAACAGCTATTTCAGCATGAGAGACATTTACTTATATAAAACCATGGCAACCAAGACGACATTAAAAAAAAAGTTGCAAAATTTTGAAAAACAAAATGTTTTACCAACATTTTCCCCTTATTGACTCATTCACTACCAATGATGTATTTATTTCACTTATCACAGTCCAGCCATTCAATCCCAGGAATTTATTTATATTTTTTTTTCAAACACTAGGATAAAAGAGGTTTTGAAAATGTCTGGCAGACAGCGAAATATAGGCAGACAGCGTCTAGACAGACAGCAAAATACAGGCAAATAGGAATGGTCGTCTGAAATGTAGGTAAAGAAAGCTAAAATTTGATTCTTTTTTTTTTTTTTTTTTTTTTGAATGAATGAAAGACATTTGGCCCTGATCACTGATGGACCCAATGCCATATTAGGACCCGGACCAATTATTTCAGGCTCGTGCCTGAACAACTAACAATAGACCTGTTGGAAGTCTCTGAGGCAGAGAGAGACGAGCAGTTCACTCAAGGTAAATTGCATACTGCCCATTACCTGTTAGATTTTCTCACGTTAATGTTTGATTATATTGTTGTTACCCTAGCTAAATGTTAAACTATTTGGCTTGTTAGCTAACCAGCTGTAACATCAGCTGTTTTTTAACCTCTAAAAGTGTTTTATTGTAATTCATAAGAAAAAAGTGTTTTCATAAATGGCGAATACAAAACAACCATTAATATGATGTTTGCATTCCAATGCAAATTTGAAACAGGTTATCACATATACTTGTGCTACAAGTATAACCTGGGACAAACAATTACCTGAGGTCACTGCGGGACATGCAGTGATCAGCCTGGACCAGCATGGCCGACGTACAGTACGCAAGGGCAGAGGGGAATTTTAGTGTGTACCTGTGTCAGAAAATCAAACTGGGCCACCGGGCTGGACTAATGGCTGTCTGTATTGCTTTGCAATGTGGAACTACAGCACGCATTCCTAGAATTTGAAGAAGAAAAGCCCAGAAAAGTCAAACGGCAGGTGTCTTTAGTAAGCAACAGGTCACCATAAATCACGTAGTACATCTACCAGACATTTCTTGGCCGAGAGTCAGCCTTTGTAATGTAGTGTGACATTTTAGAAGCAGAATTGATCAATATGATGTCAGGGCAGAAAAGACTTCTAAAAACTTCTGATGACTTTGGTTCACACCAGGTGCGATTCTAAGATCAAAAAGGTGCTCACAGTTTTGCCAGAGCACATCCAAGACACACACACACACACACACACAATTAGAGTTTCAATAACAATGGGCATCGTCAGTTTGCTCGTCAGTAGCACGTCAGCTTTAATACTAACACATTATCGGTTCGGTGAGTTACTGAATTTTTGTTGATAAAATTTTATGTTTCTACCAAGTACTATATAACTTGTCAAAAAAAGGATCTATCAAAATTTGTGGGTGCTTGGATTTATTATAGGGATGCTTGAGCACCCCCCAAAATTGCCTTGACATGCCTATGATTCACACACTTGGATGAAAACTTTTGCATCCTGTGTGCGTGCGTGTGGGTGTGTGTGCGTGTAGGAGTATCATTTATACCTACATTCAGAATTGTTTTCTGCTTCCAACAGGGGTACTGCTATTTGACACTTCCCAAGGCTTCTGGATTTCTCACAGCATTCCTCATTTCCCTTCTTTCCCAGAGATGGGTTACCTCTACCCATCTTCGGGAAAAGTCAACGGGCAGACAGCTTTGTGTGTGAGCCTCCACTACGACCAATTCCTCAATGTCAGTGAGTGAACCCTGAACAAAGAGAAGGCCTTCTTTTCTACATAATGCTAAACAAGGAATCCACGCACGCACGCACACAGAGGTGAAGTCAGTTGTAAATGACTAATCAAAATATCACATTTTTCGCCATGACGCCCGGTTGAGTGGTCTCTGACTACTTCATTGCATCTGTGACACAACTACAGTACAGTACGGTAGTAGAGCTACTACTACTTCACCTACTTTGTTACTTATACAGTAGGTGACACAACAAGAATTATAATAAAGGAATTTAATGCAGTAAACGATCTTTTGATGAACTGTTTACAAGTACACATATCGTTACTGCTGCTTTACTCTGATTTGTAGTCCATTCCACCAAATTAGTGCCATTTGCTTGTTGAAACTCTTACAAACTAAACTTACATTTCTGTCTTTATTCATCTCTCAGTCTGATAATAAACATATTGAACTACTCAAAATGCGTATTGGCCCATCTCGGGGATTTTTTCAATCAGTGTTTTATTGTACTGACACTTATCATTTGAGTAATAAGGCAGGAGTGAGTTTTTAGAAATGCATGAAATACAGTCACATGATCTTTATAATAGCTTTTTGGCACCAAGCACACTGCAGTGGTCAACAAAAAGATTATTTTAAACATTTGTTCTTTACTTCATTTTACCAAAGTGCTTATCCTTACTAGGGTTATCAAAAAGTACTTTATGTAAGAGGCAACCATCATAGTTGAAATATCAAACACAGAAAAATAAATAACTTCCTTTTGGCCTTCCCATGATCTGCGCTGGACTGGATTTGAATGATGCAACTTCCTGTGGATTATGTGACTTGTAAAATCTTGCATTTTTTTATTTAAAGAGGGTGATGTGTTACATTAGGGTACAGGACTGAATGAAACCCCAAATTTCATGTGCTTTTAAGAAAATAAACTTCAAGTATGGTTGGTATAAGGAGGACACAATTAAAAAAAAAACATTTCTAAAGGATTTATTCATTCATTCATACATGTTCTTAACCGCTTACCGTAAATTATTATGTCATGGTTAGTCTAATTCAGGCGGCAAAATGTTTTTTGATAATTGCTTATTAAAACTTTAAGATGCAAAATACATGAACTGATATAGATTGAATACATGACTTTTAACACTATTTTCACTGTATTCAAACACACATTCTTAATGTTTTCTATCATCTTATATTTTTATAAAATCAACTTTGTCCTCATAAATATTTTCTAATGCTGGTTATCTCTGATTTTCCCCAATGACAGCACAGCATCTGGTGTATCTTTTCCCACGCTTCTACAACTGCTCCATCCCCTCTGCATTTGCTACCAAACTGCCTGAGCTGGCCCAGCTATGTGCTGGCCACAGGCCAAAAGCGCCTTCGGATAAGAGAATGGGTCAGCTCTTCTCCCTGCAAGGAGAGATGTTTTTCACTTTTGCCAAAACTGAACGTTTTGTGGATGGTAAGGTAATTTTCTTGGTCAGTTTTATGTATTTTTACTTTGGTCATACACATGGATGAAATTGTTGGTACCCTTCAAATATGCAGTCTGGAGAAGGCACTCTTCAAATCTCAGACTGTCAAGACTAAAAGTCTCAACGAGGGTTACAAAAATCGTTTTGAACGCAGTGATTATCTCAAAAATTTTGTACAATAAAACAGGAGGTTGCGGATACTGTCATTTTGGTCCAGGCCATTTTCAATAAGAACAACATTTTTTTTTAAAGATAATTCTATTACACAACAAAAATAAAACAATGCCTGGTTTTAATTGGTTGATTTTCAGTTAGTTCTTTTCTTAACGTTTGTCAGTTTGAAGTAATTTTTTAGTGGTCATTGTAGGTGTTTATTTCATCAGCAGTGGAGTACCAACAAGTGTAAGAACTATCAATACACTCCTGCTGCTCGTAGTTGCGTACCACTCATAATCAAGTGCAGAAACACTATCACTATAGTACAGACAGAATCAGCATCACCCCACCCTTGCAACACTAAGATGTCAAAAAGGCCATTCTCATTTATCAAATGTGCTGTCATCATTGAGTCAATGTAAAATAATTGAATCTTGTCAAAATGCATTTTAAATGAATGAAATCAACACACAAGCTTCTTACACAATCTTAATTGAATCAGGTAGTGCCATTACAGTACAGTAAGCGGTTCAGAAAATTATGAGTGGGGCAAATGGGTGGATACATATTCACAGTACATTATTTTAACCACAACTGAATTAATTTCTGACTTCATCCAGACATCTATGCTGGCTGGGTGGCTCAGGCCCTGAATACGGACTTGTTGGTGGAGACCTGGCAGAGACAAGGCCATGATCTGCCTTCCAATTGCTCCATGCTCAATCACGTCATGAACATTAAGAGGATCCGTCTTCCCGAATCCGTCCCGTTCCATTCTAAGTACGACCACTCCAAGTGGTGCGTATCGTGGGCTTATGAGAAGCACTTGACCTGCGTGGGGGACCTGAACAGGGAGGTTTCCCAAATGTGGCGCGGTGGAGGGCTACTGTGCTCCTACAACACTTTGATTCACAATGCTTTCAGGCAGGTGGTGGACTGGTACATTGGATGTTGAATTAAAGCCATTCTTGTATTGCTTTGATTTTTATTGGATGGGCCTTTGTCTAAATTTCATTGATAGGTCAATTAATCCATCCCTCAATTTCCTACTGTTGCTTTTGCTCCATTAATTGAGCAATTTATTTTCAATATAATTTTGAAATGGAGGAAAATTCTCTAAATGTTGTGACATCCCGGATTCATGCAATTAAGCAGAATAATACTATATTGTGGTTGCTAGCCTCCCCATAGTCAACACCATGTTCTTTTCGGTCAGCAAACTGAATCAGGAGCACCTCTGATGTTTGCTGTCAATTGATGTGATTCATCAATAATCAATTCAATCAACGGTGCACTTAACAATGAAAAATAAATGATAAATGGACCTATCCCTAATATTTATTCATGCATGCTTTAGCATTGAATCTTAAATGTGTATATGTTCGTGCACTTTTAAATTGATTGTGAGTTTGCATGACGTGACACAATAGTTTTCTGGAAGGCCTGTGGTTAGGTCATCAGATGGTGAGATGCTCACATGGTCCGACTCCTAACTGTCACATTAAAGGGAGTACTGTACTGTACTGTACTGTACTGTACTGTACTGTACTGTACTGGACTGGACTGGACTGGACTGGACTGTACTGTACTGGACTGTACTGTACTGTACTGTACTTCTAAAATGACAGCAGTGATAACAGTATTGGGGGGGCAAAGGTTATGTGACAATAGTATCATTGTCTCTTTTGTAATCTTTTTTTTCTTGGTTTTCTTTGTATTACTTTTTTGATACTAGAAAAATATTTTTCAAGAAAAAAGATTTGAAAGACTTTAAAAAGAAAAAGATACTACTGTATACTGCATCTACTTTAGCACCCCTTGTATTTTTGGATATCAATTTCAGTTAGTGAAATTGCTTCATTCGATGCTTTACACCCTTCTCGCCACAAGGGGTTGCATGTTTTCAACAAGTGAGAATTGTGTGACTCGGAAGTGAATAACGAAATTAGCGGATATAGCAGTAGCCACACACGTGAAGTACACTCGTCGTTTCAGTAAACACTGCTCGAGGAGAATGGATATCACCGAGGTTCCCGTGTCGCAGAAAGGTAAAAGCAAGAAAAAGACGAATAAAAGTGATAAGATGAAGAGCGCAGAACAACCAGACAAGATGGTAACCGACGTCGTGGAAGTGAAAGAAGAGAATACGGAGGCGAGCGTCAACTTCCCACCGACGTTCAGTGTGTCAGAAATCAAGAATAAACAGAGACGACACTTAATGTTTATGAAACTAAAACAGGAGAAAAAAAAGGTAAATTCCTTAACATGGCTCCATCGCTTTTTAGCACATCGCCGGTGTTCTTTACATGATGTAAATTAACGGACACGTAACGTGAAAGCTGCAAGCATAAGAATATATCTTATAGCGTATGCCATTAGCCTACTTAGTAGAGTAGCCAAAGGTTCTACTCAAGTAACATTATTGTTACGTAAGAATAATTACTCATGTAAAAGTAAAGAGTAGTCCTGAGAATTACACGGTAATAATGCAAGTGTGAGGCGTGTTTCACGAGTGACACTTTGCCTGAAAAATGACATTCCATGAAGCTGCATGCTGACATTCCATTGTCCTTTTAATATATAGCAATATGTTTTCTCTTTGTATTTCAGCAAAAGCTAGAGCTGAAGAAAAAGAGGAAAAGACAAGAAAAACTTTTGGGTGACAAGGTATGTTTTTGCTTCTTTTATTTTAAAATCTGCACCAAACACGTTTGTTCTCTTTTTATATGGTGAAGTGAAATAATGATTAAATGTTCATATCCGAGGTGCATAGTTGGCTCAAATCTGCTCTTGATATTGGGAAATGGGTGTTTAAATATATACATGTAAAATACTCAAAAAATGCAAAAAAATGTACATAAGTGATAAGAGTAAGTCAGTTTATGTTTGGTGCTATTTTCAATTCTTTGTCATTCTTTTGAAGGCACCACCTAAACAAGTCCCCAAGACGATCGAAAACCAGAGAGTGTACGATGAAACGACTGTTGACCCGGAAGACGACGAGGTGTAGCCATGCTTCTTTAACTCATCTTAGGTCATATGATGAATTTTGCTTCATCCCTGTTGTTTTGGGTCCTATTCAGGTTGCGTTCGATGAGGCAACAGATGAATTTTCTGCCTACTTCAATGGCCTAACAAACCCCAAAGTGCTCATCACAACGTCAGACAGACCCAGAGGGGTGAGCGCATGTTTGTCCTTCGTGTGATCGCCAGTTCTGTTTTTCAAACACTGAACGGTACTCCTATGTTTCTCATAGAGGACAGTGAAGTTCTGCAAGCAGCTGGCCACCGTGATCCCAAATGCTCATGTCTACTACAGAAGAGGCTTGGCCCTCAAGAAGATCATTCCCCAATGTGTCGCTAGGGACTTCACATTCCTCATCGTCATCAACGAGGACCGCAAAGTGCCAAGTATCCTTTCTCCGGAAGAACGCCACTAACTCGTGTCCTATTAGAAAAAGGCAACGAATCCAGACTGCTAAGACAGAGACGTTCTTATAGAAAAGATTGAAAATTGATAGTTTTGTCTTTTGGCAATTTTTTGGGGGCTGCGGAGGCGAGGCTGCTACGTTCACACAAACTGCGGTGGGAGCATTTTTGGCGGCGCGTTTCAATTGGAGTCAATGTAGTTCCAGCAGGCAGGCGCGGTTGCATGCCGGGCGGTGCGAATGATGCGTTTGCAGCTGCGGGGCGCGGAGTGAAGCACCGAAAAGCTGTCCATTCACCCTATTCGTCGCGTATTAAACAATTTAACTTTTTTTGCCATTCCGCCTCGTGGCAGCCAACCAGCATCGGGCATACTACGTGACTACATCACACACACAGCCAAACAGAGCCAGAGCTCGAAGGTCCCCCGTACACTGCGGTGTGTCACACACAGCCAAACAGAGCCACTGTAAAAACTGTTAAACAAAAAAAAGCAGCCGAGTGAACAGGACGCTGTTTGGCTGTGTGTGATGTAGATGCCCGATGCTGATTGGCTGCCGAGACGAAATGGCCAAAAAGTTTATTTGTTTAATACGCGACGACGTCCCACCGCTCCAAAAGCATCATTCATGCCGCGCCGCAGCAACCAATTGAAACGCGGCGCCAGAAACGCTCCCACCGCAGTTGGTGTGAACGTAGCATTGTCTGCTGTGTGGGGTTTGCATCTTGTAATACTGTATATGCCATGAAAAGGTACCTCGCCGAGGGGAGCATGGCCAAAAGTTTCAACACAACCAACTTTATCCGACATTTGAAGAACAAGCAATTGGGAGACTATGGGGAGTTTACGAGGCTCACTGCATTGAATAAAGTCAAGGCGAGCAGACGGCGTATTCTGCAACTTGTTATGCATGATGCGTTACTGTCACAGCGCACTATAGTCACCATCAATAAATGGAGAAATATACAGCTATTCCATGTGATCAGTATCGGCCGATCTCACTCATGCATGATCGGTATCGGTGTCATAAAACCTGATCGGAACATCCCTAATTCAATGTGTAAAATGGAGCTCCTTTCAGCTTTCTTAACTCCAACTCTTAAGATGGTTTGGTTCTTTGTCACCTGCCTGAAGGGCCCACTGCACACTTCAAGGTCAGCAGTGTTCGACTACGGAAGGAGATGAAGGCAAGTAGTTTATATGTCTGCATTTCTGGCGGTAATATTGAAAGTTGCTAGAAATTGTAGCAATAGGTTTTTTTAAATGTTTGTGAAATTGTCATGTTGTTCCTGGCCAAGTTGCTTAATAGTTCTATCAATCTGACTAGCTGTTGTTTGGATCAATTGGAGAGCATGTATCTTGCCAACACGATTGTGCTGTTTTGTGACCACAGAGACGAGGTAAGGACCCAACGGAGCACACCCCAGAAGTGATCTTGAACAACTTCACCACACGTTTGGGCCACAGCATCGGCCGGTTGTTTGCTGCTCTTTTCCCACAAAATCCTGAGTTTGTGGGTCGGCAAGTGGCCACCTTCCACAACCAGCGAGACTTCATCTTTTTCCGGTTTCACAGGTGAGCATTTGATGAGGAACCACACACCCCGTCACTTGGTTGCCATGATTTAATGGCCGCTTATCCTGTGATTGCTATGTGTGTCAAGATACATCTTCAAGAATGAGAAAAAGGCCGGCATTCAGGAATTAGGTCCTCGCTTCACTCTGAAGCTTCGCTCTCTGCAGAAAGGCACCTTCGATTCGAAGTTTGGCGAGTACGAGTGGGTCCTCAAGGTAAGAGCGTATGCATTTCATCTCATCTAGTCGATGCCGCAGTAGCTATGGCAGTTCCCCGTTTCTACCGTATCCTACAGTCGCATGTACTTGTCTGACTTTCTGCTGCTGTCACTCAATGAAAGAAAGCAAAAAAAAAAAATACCATTAGTGTAATGTACCGCACAAGTAAGTAAAAAAAGTAAATCAGTCGGTTTGCTTCTTTGTACTCTTATGTGACAGTTAAGAATCAGATGCATGAGGAACATTATATAACTTTAATTACTTATAATCAGGGTCCACATAAAAATGTAGGTGTGCTTCCCAAATGAGTATCAGAGGTTGTTGTTTGGTGATCAAATTTTTTCCCATCCCACCGACCTTATGGATGACCTTAAAAACCCTAGAACACTAACGTTAAAATTAGCAACACCATCACTGACGTCGGGTACATTTAACCCCGATATGAGATCCAGGATAAAATACAGTTTTCATCAATTTATGTAAAAGTACAACATTGTATGCTAAATTAGAAGTTGTCTTCTTTAATTTCCCAATACAAAATATCACATGAAAAAAATTATGTGGGTGAAAATAACCCGACGTCAAAATGTTGCTCTGTTTACTTAGCCTCCTTGTCCTATGAGTGTTTTGGCCAAGGTTCTGTATATTTGTGAATTTTATTTCATGAAACCCTGACAGTGGATGGTATCGTAAATGATGACTTCATAGTTACAAGCATGCGAATGAGCACACACGCACTTGTGTGTACCCCTAGACACCCCACAGAATTTTTTGGGGACTATGCCCCTGATTAAATTCATGATTAACACAGTTAAGTTAGCACGTTGCAGTTTTAGTTTCTCACATTGTACCTTCGAAAAATTAATTGCCCAAGCCTGACTTGTGATATGAGACCCTGTGATCAGCTTGCTGATTAAGCACAGTTCTCTAGTGGCAGCGGTCCAGTGCCCAATCTTTTTTTGCACCACGGACCGCTTTAATGGAAAGACTTATTTTGACAGACAGTCGAAGCGGCGGCGCAGTGGGACTGAGCAGATCACTGCAATATGTGTGGTACTTAAAGCGGAAGTCAACCCAAACATATTTTTTTCAAGAATATGTTCCCAGCAGTCCCACTAGTTGAAACATGGCATTCTGATTAATTTTTGCATTTGTGGAATATAAGTTAAGCAGCAAAATGCACTCGTTTTAGCCATCTCTGGGGGCGGCCATTTTGTCTTCTGTCGACTGAAAATGACATCTCAACTGCTCTCAACAACCAATCACGGCTCAGATTCAGAAAACAGGTCAGCCGTGATTGGTCGTTGTGAGCAGTTGTGATGTCATTTCAGTTGACAAGACAAAATGGCCGCCCCCAGAGATGGTTAAAAATGAGTGGATTAACACTTATTCCGCAAACGCAATATTTATCAGAATGCCTTGTTTCAACTAGTGGGCTTGCATAGAACATATTCTTGAAAAATATTTGTTTGCGTTGACTTCCCCTTTATATAAGCACTGACTCAGTCAAATCAAATTTGGTGCGCACATTAATATTTTCCCTACGTATGCGCAACACTGTGGTGCATCCCTGGTTATAAAAGTTAGTCTATGTAGTTTTTTCTTTTTGTTCTCGTATGACAATTAAGGAAGTAACTGGGATTTTCCCTTATTTCAATGGCAAACATTGTTCTAAAGCCAAACAAATTGGACATAACCAAGAAGAGAGGAACAAATGGTTTTGCCTAGATGCTTCCTCTTGGCTTGGTATTAAAGTTAAAAGGCCTTATCACTAATGTGTTTTCCTTCTGTTTGTAGCGCCATGAAATGGATGCCTGCAGGCGCAAATTCCAACTGTGAAGGCAAAACCATCCCTCCTGTGATTATGCAAGGACCTCTGCTTATCCCATAGTTGTTTGTGGTTTCATTCAAATGATTCATTGTGGATTTTAAGACTTTGTGACTAACTGGTGAGAGTAGCTACAGTCTCGATTACACACTCAATACAGAAAAACAGATTTTATTGTTCTTGCTTTTAACACACTACAAGGTGTGAATCATATTTACTGATGTTCAGCCCATTTTCGAAAAGGTGCCTCCTTGCTACAACCATGCCCCAAAGAGCAAATAACAATACAATACACATTATATCATGTATTAAAACTGTTCATAACTCTTGTGTAAAACAGCACGTGGTACTACATGGTTTGTTATATTCACACTTGAACAATCGTAAATACCGTTATTGGGATAACTGTTCTGTATGAGTTTTCAGATTTATGTTGGTTGCAAAACAAAACATTTATGGAAATATAATTTTTAGAGACCAAGAGCGAAATGTGTTATTTATTCTTTAAGTCAGCCATGAAAACTGTACAATAAACAAGGCACGTGTTGGCGGTACATGACATTTTTTTTATGTACAGAAGGTCCACAATTGACGATGCTCACAACACAATGACATTTCAAAGTCCGGCAAAGAAGCAGAAGAATGTCAGCGGCATAAAGGCATACTAACTTTATTACTGTTTTATTTGATGGGTTTATATTTTACCTAGGACTCTTCCATACAAATTTTTACTGTAAATAAGACATTTTGAGGTTACAAATGGCGCGTGCATTAGTATATGAATAGAAGGTCACGCCGCACAAGAAGGTCTGCTTTGTTACAAGTTCTGATTACCATATTAAATTTGTTTTATATTTATTGCAGAGAAGTGTTTGTCATACTAATATTTACTGTAGTTATGACTTTATGACTGTGCTAGCGTAGGTTCCGCTTGGGTACAACATCTCATTATGTCACCACCATAAACCAAGTAAGTTGTTAATCACGCATAAAATGCGAGGAAAATCATATTATAAGCACCTGGAAATGTTTACTTGTGAAATGTTTACAAAGGTAAAAAAAAAAAAAAAGGTTTCCCTAACACTCCTGGGGCTATTCCAGTCCATCTCCACAAAGCACCACACTCCGAAGACCTGTAGGAAGATCACAAAAATGAACGCTTTGCAAAAGACTGTTTTGAAAAAGTGTTCAAAGGGGCAGTGTGGGACTCACAGGGGCCAAGGCGTCGCTGTTATAGGAAGGAACAGACTTTCTGCGGTCTGAACGGGTTGTTACTGGATGACATACCGGTGAGCAGCGGGTCATGCTGGGCGTTCTGAAGACAAAACTGCTGCAAGTCAGCCGCGGCCAAGGACACCTGACGATAACCAAAACTGGACATTTAGTGATCTTGGTCAAACTGTCGGATCTGTAAAGCGAAACAACACTCGAGAAACGCCCTAACTACCATTGGGCGTCGTTTTTACCTTTACTCTGTTTATTCCCGCTTCAAAACGAAGTTGTTGGACAATTTTCTTCATCGCTACGATGCTGGATGACCCCGACATTTTTGTTTTGAATTGATCGATTTTAGTTTAGGAAAAAAATTGTAAAGTTTAGTTCCTAAAACTTGTTGACCAGCCAGCGACGAATACACTTCCGGTTTGTTGGGAGGCGTGCTTTTGAGTGGTGCCTTCAAGGTTTTGAAATATTGTTGGAATTGATACTTTTCTCGTAACAAATGCGCAAAGAAATAAGTCGTCAATCATAAAGATTGTGATTCGGTTTGTGTAATAGGTTGTTAAATTTGTTTAATTTTGGTAATGTGATTGAAACACTGGAGAATTTTTTTTTTAGTGGGAAAGTACGCCTCTAAAATAATTCCTGCAATTCTTTAGGTACATGAACGCCACGCAAGTGGAACTACCTCTTGTGCTGCCTCTTGTGGTACAAATCGCAACAGAGTACAGTAGCCTACTGTAAATTGCTACTGCTGACTAATGACTATCTCACCATGCCTGTGTAAAATGTATACAAAGTCTTGGTGTCTAATTTGGCCGACTGGGTGTCCTAACAGAGTACTATATTAGTTTGAGGGGATGCATATTTATTTTTAAAACCATTTTAATGTGAGTTTTTTTTCTCCCCTTAAGATTTTTATTTGTGTAGGTTATAGGCCACATTAAAAGTGGAAAAACGGTTAAATTAATTATCTTAGTCTCATCTTTTATACAACAAAAACCTGACATTTGAACAAGGGTGTGTCGACTTTTTATATCTACCGTGGCTGTACTTTCTACTCCGTACTTTGTCAGAATAGTGTTGTACTTTATTTCGCTTAAGTAAAGGAGTGGAATCAGTACTGTACTACTGTTTTTAGTGGACTTTAAAATAAAATAATTAACGCAAGTATCTGTACTCCTACTTACGTACTAAGTGTGACTTTCGCTACCTCTGCAACCAGAGCAACCAATTCTGGCACTCTCATAAAAGAATCTCGTGTGTGTGTGTGTGTGTGTGTGTGTGTGTGTGTGGAGCCACGATAGTGCCAAGTTAACTCACAATAGTCCACGCCTCTCTGAGTCAAACAACACATCATTAAAAACACAGCGTTTTTCTGTGTGAGGAGCACACATGTGCATGCTTGCACTGATGAAGATGGAGCTGTCGTGTGAATCTGTTTATACCGCGGATAGGAGACCAATCAGTTGCAAGGTATGTTCACATTGCATGAAAGACAAATCATCTCTTACAACACTGGAGCACTTTTTCATTGTTTGCTGTGTGCGTGTTGTTCAGTTCGTGGAGCTCCATGTTCTCTATGTGCCAGACGACCAGTGGAATGTGAAGCTGAACAAAGTTCCAGCAGAAGCCACGGAGAGTTTCATATCTGCAGGCTTCATCAGGTCATATTTGTTGTTTTTTTGCATGGAACCAATTGAAAATATATCAATTTAAAGCATGCAATAATTTTCAAGGTACATTTTTATTTATTTTTTTGGATTATTATTCAGCAGTGAAATACTATTAATTCCACATTCCAAACGGGGCAGCAACATGCCTGAAGAAATGTGGGCAGTTTAAAAAAAGAAGTTCTGAGAAAAAGTCAAATATTGTAAATATAAAAAAAAAAAAAACATATATAAGAAGTGAAAAGTCAGCCATGATGGTCAATATCAAAATTGCAGATTTTAAAACATTTTTTGTCACAATTTTGTTGAGTGAATTTCAGAACAGCAAATGTCACACACTCTCTCTCTCCCTCTTCTTGGGTAACCGCTCACTCCTTCCTTCCTTCTCTCTTTCTTTCTCCTCCCCCCTCTCTCACTCCCCTCACCAACACCTCCTTCTCTCCCGCTTTCCTTTCTCCCTCTCCCCTTGTCTCTCTCACTCTCCTTTCATCTCTCTCCCTCACTCACACTTCTTACCACCGTCTTCTTCCCGCTTTCTCATTCACTCTCTCTCCCTCCCTCCACCCTCCCTTGCACCCCATGTCCCTCCATTTCTCTCCCCCTTTTTCTCCCCACATTCTCTTTGTTTCTCACCTCCCCCCGCCTCTCGCCCTCTCTCTCCTCTCTACAGTACAGCGTACTGTATATTGTAGGACCGACTGCTATGAGTGCCAAATGTTGTATCTTATTGTATTTACTCTTCACTGAAGCATATGTTTGAAAAAGAAATACTTCAGCTTCAAAAAAACGTAATTTTTTTATATAGTACTGGTTTAAGAACCCAAACTAACGTGGTCATTGTCACTCCCAATGCGTGTTGTGTAAAATTATTTTTGCTGATTTAGGGTTTACCCTGAGGTCACCCTGAAAGCTCTGAGACGTGAACTGGGGGAGCTTCTGGGCGCAGAGAGGAGTGTGGACAAATTCTCCTTCTTGAAGTGCGTGGGCCGCAGCTTGGCTCTGGTGAGTGCAGGTGATGTCACACGATGCAAGAGCAGTTACAGGTAAGTGTGTGTTCTGGGTGTAATGTCTTTTTTTTTTTTAACCCTTTGCTTTTGTCTGTTGTGTGTCAGGTCAAAAGTAAGCAGGAGAAGGATATGAAAGCAAAAACGTTCGCTCCACCGTATGTATGTAAAACACGAGTCATATTCATGTTTTTGTCTTTTGAACAATCCCTGATTGTAATTATTTCCTCTGCCAAACATGGTAGGCTGACTGACATTTCTTAAGAAAATTTCACAACATCTGGCCACCATCAGTTCACGTGGTTCCCTCAGTCCTTTCTGTTTTGTGCTCATATTTTCCATTTTCACTGTTGATAATTTGCCAAATTTATTAACCCACGTGTGAGGTGTGTGTAGTTGACTTTGCAAAGCAGTACGAGCGCAGTACTTCTACAATATATAAGTCCATAAATGCTAGATCACTATGCAACCTAATTAATAAAACAGTAAAATAACAATAAAGAGAAACTGTTCATTTCTTTACGTTATTTATTATGTCATTACTGTATATGTGTGTTCAGGCTGCCCAGCCGGAGCTTTACCTGCTACCCACAGTGGAGAATGAGAGCAGCCTTTCCTCCCATTTGCTCAGTCCAAACACCAGCAGCAGCTCCCCGGACCCCCCGACCTATTACCCCCTCAAGACGTGGAGCTCGCCAGCCGAGACAAAAGAACCTGTGAAGTTCCCCCTCATCACCCAGTCTTCCCACCAGCTTGTTCCCCCCTCTAGCTTGGAGGAGGAGGAGGAGGAGGAAGAGGAAGATGATGAAGAAGAGCAGGGTTACAGCTCCTCAGAGGGAGGACATGGTGGTGAGCTGAGAAAGTTCAACAATGAAACTCAGAATAAAGGTGAAAATAAATGTTTGTTCTTTTACATTTGTATTGAGGACTCAATGCAATTTTTTTGGTTCTCAAGTGGAAGCTTACCTAGAATGGTGGATGACACAATGAGACAATTAACGTTATCGTCATCATTATATTCCTTAGTTCTTTGTATATTGATTAGATGGACCAGAGATGGGCAGTTTAAATGATGGAGGGGGCCACAAATTTTCATCGATGCTACTGAGACGCCACATAGGACCACACACACTTCTTAAACAGATGTCTGACAAAAATGCAATTTTAAATATGGACAAAACATGTGTATGCATAGTAGTATCTAAATATATTACATTTCTAAATGCAAAGATCCAGTCAACAACAAAGTGTTTGAACAATGAAAAAAATAACCACATACTGGCGATTTTTTCCCCCCCAGTGCAAAAGGCTCTCATGCGTAAAAATTACAATTGAAGAACGGCACAAAACTGCTGCACAGGCAAACCAACATGAAGAACTAATTTTGTGCATTTTTTCCACAAAAATCAACTCACTCAATATTGTAATATTATTAATGTACTATGTTTTTCCTGCATGTCATTTCAAATACGTAATAACTGATAAGGCCTACTTAACGTAAAATCAGTTTACAATTGACCACCATTGGAATGCTTTGGGGAAAATCCTTGACATGCACTTTGTGTAAAGGCGGCTTGGCTCAGGTGAAGGAGCATCCCCAAGAGGAAGAAACGTGCAGAAAGAAGAACCTGCAAGGAAGCAGAGTGGCCAAAGATTCAGGAGCTGTGGAGTCGGTGGAGGATGCAGATTCAGACAGGCAATGAACTGGGCACCCACTTCACTGTACACTATGTGCTTATTCTTTAGAGAGCTGTCAACACATGTCCTGTTCTTCTATCTGCAGGCTCGGGAAATCACGAGATGTGCACACATTTCAGTCCCTCAGGATGAAAACAACGAGTGGGGTAAGGTTTGAAATGCATCTTTTAAAACAGGATGTTCCATGCGCGGAAATTTATGAAGATCCATTGTTTCTATTTGTTGTAAAGGCGACGGAAAGCCCGGTTGTGTTCTCCCGACCCATCCGCTGCACCTCTCCCCCTCCTGGTCTAGACCTGACCATGACAACTCACAAGCCTATTATTTCCACCGTCATCCCGACGAACAGTAAGCCATCACGTTTGGAAAACGGCTCACATGAGGGATATTCGCTCACATGTGAAACAATGTTTGTCTCTTCTAGGAGAAGAGCTCATAGAGGAAATCAAGCTGGTGAAGGAGGAGAGGAAGCAATTAGAGTGGAAAAGGCAGGAGTTGCTCAGGAAAGGGAAAGATTTGTTGGCCCAGAACAGGCACCGCAGGAATCAAGGTGGTGGAAAACATAATAAACTTTCACAGTCTATTAAGTTTCTTGATTGAGTGTGGCCTTAAAACAAGTCTTTGGGGCACTCCTCTATAAATGGTTTCAATCTGTCGGTTATTTTAATTCAGTGATACAGACCCAACTTTTTGGACTATTTAATATTTGGGGGTCTGGTCAAAATTCATACCATTATGAATAAAGCCAAGTAAAAGTAACCTTTTAAAATGTTTTTTTCATTTTTTTATCATTAAAATAAAATAAAATTAGCTGGTCAAATATTATCATATCAATTGAATTAAGTCACTCAGTGGACCACTACCCAGCCACTGAAGGTCCCAATCCCGGATTTTAAAAAAAATAGGAACAAAATGGGTCGGTTGTATCAGGGAGGGCATTTGGTTAAAAAAAATAAATAAATAAATGACATCATAGTACTTGATGTGGCAACTCATGAATGGAAAAGCTGAAAGGCGCAACAACAAAAAAGTAAAATGATCTGATTGCTGATGGTATTTTTTTAAATAAAATAATTGAAATTATACAAAATTAAATTGGTTCATCTTTTTTTTTTAATAATTAGTGTAAATAATCTGTGTAAAACAATATTGTTTTTTCAGAAAATTCAACGTGTTTGTCAAATATTTAAAATCAATACAAATAAGTTCATTTTAAATTTAGATGTTTTCATGAATATCATAAAGTAATTGATAATAAATAATTGATTATTTTCACAAATGTCATAAAGTAATTGACTCCTGATGGGACAAGCTGAAAGTCGTCACAACAGGGAAGTAAACTAATCCGGTTGCGCATTGTATGTTTTTAATGAAATCATGTAATAAAATTGTACTCATGCCATCAAGTATTTTAAATTGTCAATACAAATTAGTTTGTAAAACATTTTAAAATATAATCTAAATTCAATACCATACATGAATTTGATTATTTTCAAAAATGTTGTAAAACAAATGACAAAAATACTGTAATTTGATTGTACAATTTTAATAAATTAAAATAATTGTATCAAATACTAGAGCTTATAAAAAATATATGTACTTGCAATTATATCCAGTATAGTAAGTTAGTTACCAAAGTGGGATAAAAAAAACTGTATTTGTACTGTATATAGTTGGATCAAATATTTTGTTTTTAAAGGTAATCGTATTTCAATTTCATTATTTACACACACAAAAATAATAGAAATAGCCTGTGTTTTAATGTTTAACAGGATTTGGCGGCCCTGTTTGTGCCCTGAGGAACCCCTTATACACAAATAACTTTTCAGAGCATTAAGATTTGCAAGGCTCTGTCTGAAATACTGTTTGTCACTTTTACTAACATGTACAACCCCCCCCCCCCCCCCCCCCCCCCCCACACACACACACACTGATTTACAAGCCCGAGACAGCTGGAAAAAAAAGTATTTTGACACCAAGAAGGCCACTGCACCTTTGGAAGAAGCACTGAGGAATGTGCGGCAAGAACTGGAGACGTTCTACAGCAAACTCCTGCAACAGCTCCATGCCAGGGATAACAGGGGCAAGCCGCAAAAGCAAGGAAGAGCCTCTGAAAAGGTGCGCTCAAATTGATCGGGAAAAATATCACAATCTGTCTAATACACTTGGCCTGAAGTTGTTACAAACAGATGAAGCAAAAGTATCCTTAAGTACAAGTGCATTCATAAAGTATTTGTAGCTTGTTACTAAGTTGGCAACACTTGTGTTTAGAATGAGCTCATCATTCAGATCCTGACAGAGAGCCACAACATCGACAACCTGAAGAGGAAGGTGGAAGACGCCAAGATGAAGCTGGTGACAGAGATCAAGGTAAATCTCAAAGTAAAAGTAGCTTATATAGTGAAACACCAGAGGTCCTTCACTGAACGTCATGTCTTCCAACAAACCCTGCTATAGCTGAGGAAACAGGCTGCCACGGAACTGAAGGCACTAAAGGTGGAGCTGTCCCAGAAGAAGACTCAGTCAGTCCATCAGGGGCCTGCGGCATCTCTGAGCTTTGTAGCGCGAGATAAAGCAAAACTCCAAAACAGCTCCAACTGAGGAGGACTTTTTTTTCTTCTATACAGGAACACTTGGCGAGTTACTCCTGCCACAATAGCCATAGACAGCCACTGTGTATTCCACCAGGTATCCTGAGATAATAGTATTAACAGAATAATGTGCTACATGTGTATCTGTATTGTTTCAAATGAGCTAGTTAGCTTGTTTGCAGCAAAATACAGTACAGTAAATAGCTATTATATATGCAGTAGGTATACATGTACATCATAATCATACTCATGTTACATTTAGAAAATAGAGTGGTGCCTTGAGATACAATTGACTTTTTTCGCTTTGACTTGCGAGCAAAAAAATTCAGGTAGAAGCATTGTATGGTGGCTGTGAACTCAATTCACTTCACAACAATCAGCGGTTTGGCAGATGAACTGAACTGAACTGACTGGCTGTGAACTGTCAAAGTAAACATCAAATTATAGAATTAAAGGTGCATTCAAAACAACCACATGGCTTTGCCTTTTGACAGTTGATTTGGCGTAGTGCTAACAAACAATGCAAAATGCAAAATGCCATGCGATTGGCTCACAAGTTGCATTGATGTTGCAGTCTTATAGCATGGCAAGGTGGTCTGGAGACCAAGCCCTTCACGGGCTCGGCCTTGGTTCAAAATGAGCCGTCCAATCAAATGTGTTTACTTGCTGTGAATTATCCTTCGTAAGCAACCGCAGTCTTCGGCGGCAGAAGTCCATCCTCGTAACATTCAAAATGGTGCGTGGGAGGGACGAGAGTTTGTTTCATTCAGCATTAATCTCAGTTTTATAATGACCAAAAACACAGAGTCATTAAAACCCCAGCACTGCAAGCATTAATTTCAAAAGAAGAGATTTTTTTCTTTCCACGTCATGTCTGCTCTTCACTGATTGGTTCATTTTGCTGTCTGTTTGCTCAGGTTTGCCCCGTCTCAGAAATGTGCTTGATGCGACTACCCACCAGACTCAATCGCTGGTATAGCAATGAGTCTGGATTTCCAGGCTAGCAGTGTTCTAACCCTTTAATCAATGGATATTTGAACACAAACGGTGCGTCAACACATGTAGACTCTCAATCTAAAAGTATGCATACATGCATTACCCTTTCCAAAGAAATGACTAACATTACTGCAGTTTACTGTGTCAGTTGTGTGTGTGGGGAACTGTGTCTGCCAATTAATCAATGAATTAATCATGATAAACAAACTATTTAATTATGTACAGTCATTTAATGATCTTACTCGTGTATGTTCTTATAAAGTACAATATTATCAAGTGCTGTTTTTTTTTTCATTAAAAGACACACTTTAAAAGCTTGTCTAGTAAAAGATATGTGGAAAATAGTGGACTTGTTTCCTAAGTCCACTCATCAGCATTTTTCTCACACCGATTAGCATATGTTTGTTTGTTTAAAAAAAAAAAAAAGTCTAATGAAGAAATAGTATTCACAAGCCATTCATCTCCAGTGTTTTTTCTCTGAACTTATATTATGATGCAAATCCCAGGCACGTTTTCACTGTGTTCACAACAGCATTGCACTGGAATTTCTACACTGACATCAGCATAATCACTCAACTCATGAAACTTTGAGCCAACCAATTTTCACATGCATGCATCAATCAAAGAGATAAAAGTTCAGCAAAATTAGACCTTTTATTGTCGATTATCAAATATCATCAAATAGCAGCATTACAGAGCAACATGAGCTTTCTCAAAATCCATATCAGAAGGTAATTGAGTTCATGGCAAAAATTGAAATTGAAATTTTAGGTATGTTATGACTGAATCCAAGTAGACTATGAATCCTTCAATTACTTTGTTTTGAATTTCCATCAAATTCCCTCACGGCATTAATTCAAGAGGTATCATTCATTTATTGGATGCCGTGCGTAAACGGCAGACTAGTGCACAGATCTCAGTGAGTTCAATAGCAGTCGTAATTAAGAAACATAACACAAAAAGGGAATCACAGTGGACTCATTCAGCCCAATGGAATGTCTGAGACCAAACTACATTTTAAAGTAGCAGCAAAAAACAAAAGTAAAGCCAGACGTGCAAGTATGCGTCTGAGAACTGGAACTGTTACCGACACAAAGGGACTTGTTGACTTAGCAACAACAACGCAGCCGCTGTAAATGTCTAGAGGCCGTAAACTTTAGGCCAGCTAACATCCAAAGAGAGCGTTCCACATCATTGCGCTCTGCTGCCTAGCAACCGGATCGTCGCTGTAGTCCAAAATGTTGCCGTTCCACATGCCCACTCCTCTCAAACTTTTAGATTTCACAAAGGCCGTCTTGAGGCAAATACTTTCCGGGTCGTCATACCAAACCTGGTGAATCTGCCCTTCTGGGTCCTGCAACGTGAAGGCAAAAGTTGTGGTTAACTTGATGTTCAACAGGAAGGTTTATAAAGCAGGGTACAAACACACACATAATCAGGCTCAAAGTCATTATTTTCACCTCTAAGCCAGCAAGGGCCTGATAATTGGATATATCTGAAAGATATATATCCTGAGGGCCTGTAATACTAATACAGGTACTCTCTTTTCTTTATATTTTCCAGCTCTCTGGATTCCCTGTAGCACTCTAGTGCCTCTTACAGGTCAGTGTTGGTACTACAAAAGACTTCTGGGTTGCAGGAGGAGACTCGCTATTGGCAGTGGGGTTATGGTTGTTAGCGCGGTGTGCTGCGTTGGTCCTCTGGACTACACCACACACTATAACATCAGTAAGAAGAAATCTTTTTTTTTTTCATGGTCAATGTTAGGGCCTCTCTCATTGGTTAAAAATGTAAAGGTTTGTGTGTACCCTGCTTAAAGTGGAAATCAACCCAAACCTATTTTTTTTCAAGAATATGTTACCAGCAGGCCCACTAGTTGAAATTCTGATTAATATTGTGTTAGTGGAATATGAGTTAAGCAGCAAAATCCACCCGTTTTTAGCCATCTCAGGGGGCAGCCATTTTTGTCATTTCTGTTGACTGAAAATGACATCACAACTACCCAGGGCTCAGGGAACAACCAGTCACAGCTCGCCTGTTTTCTAAAGCTAAGCCGTGATTGGTCATTACCTGAGCCCTGGGTAGTTGTGATGTCGTTTTCAGTCGGCAGAAGTGACAAAATGGCCGCCCCCAGAGATAGCTAAAAACGAGTGGATTAACTCTTATTCCATAAACACAATATTTATCAGAATGCCTTGTTTCAACTAGTGGGCTTGCATAGAACATATTCTTGAAAAAAAATGTTTGGGTTGACTTCCTGTTTAAGGGAAATTTTTCCAAGCTGCAAAATGGTTTGGAATCAAAACACCTTAAAGCAGAGCCAATACATACCATGTAATTGAAGTAGGGCGCCTGCTGCTGGGCATCCCACAAGCGGCCTGACAAGGAGCTGCTGACCTGCTTCATGAGCCAGCTGTACGCTTTCTGTTTTCCAGCAGCATCACTACATGGAACACCACGGAACGGCACTTTGGCAATAGAACAGATGCCATCCTGGTGCATGGGAAGATACAATCATTTGCACTTGGAAAGAGGACAACCTTTAGCAAAAGCATGCAAATACAAGGGAGCTTTTGAAGTAGAATGGCTCTCAGGTCTTACACTTTGGCTTTTGACTAAAATACAGTTCTACAGTCACACAAAACTTACCAGTTTGTATGAATATCCTACCTGTGAAAGGTTGAGACAAGGGTAGTCATAGCCGTACCACGGCACACCCATCACTAACTTCTGTGGAGCTATCTTCAAATTTAAATACTGATCATAGGCTGGAAAGAGACAGACAGAAAGATCAGTGGTCTTCATAAATCGATTAGTTCATCCTTAACACCCAAGTGCAACACAAACCATTGAGAGTTTGCGTGCGGGGGGCGTTGGCCATGGCGATACAGTCCCCCAGTATCTGGCTCTGCTCATCGTAGGACATCACAAAAAGCAAATCGCAGGATTCGGCGATGGCGACGTAGTCATAGCAGCGCTTGTCGATACATTTGGGCGACCAGGCGACATCGAAGGACACCTAAAGAACAAGATTGGGTCAGCAGTGAGGTTTTAGGTGTAACACAGGGAACAGTAACATGGTTACCTGGGAACCGGGGATCTCCCTGTGAAATGCTTCGGTGGTTTCTTTGACCAGGTCTGTTAGGGCAAAGTACTCAGGCGAGCCTTCTTCTACTGTTTGTTCAATGTCGATGTTGATCCCATCCATGAACTGACCTTTGGCCAGGTTGACCTTCTCCGTTATCCAATCCGTCCTGTTCTTTTGGTCCACGATGTAAGCGAGGTGAACGTCACCTTTATGAAAGACGTACAAATGAGCTCTCAAACACATTTGACAGGTGTGAATTTATGGTCGAAAAGCGTTAGCTTACTAGCATAACTGTCAAAGGGCTGTTCTACTAAATAGGTGACGTTTAGATCCCCAGGAAATGCAGGGATAGACACTTGATCAATATCAATACAAATTGCACTCAATATAATATCGATAAAAAAAAAAATCTGGAATCAAACCCCAACCCCGTCACTCTGCGTGCTGTAGGCTAATGCTACAGTTACGTTAGATTTGTGCCACAATTACAAGCACCTAAGCACCCTTAACAGGTGTGTTTTATTTAATTTTTATCTTTAATACATTTTATTGTTTTTCTTACTTTAAATAGATGAAAAAAATCCATAATTATCAAAACACTAATATGAAATACGTAATTTGTCTAGCAAGCACATTGGTATTTCTTCATCATCAAAACATTTGATCAATACCTTTGAGTACGACCCGTGCTCCTTTCGAATGAGCATGACACATGAGCTCTGCGTCATATTTCCCAAACATGGCCACTGTCGTCACCATGCTCCAGTTGTATGACTTCCATGTCTTCCCACCCACGTCGAACACAAACACCTGAGAGAACACACACCAAAATGGCAATCTTATTCACTGACGGTATGTACATTTAGCAAACTGGATACACATTTTTTCTGCGTGGTCAATATTTGTATACATAAGGACTCGTGCAGAGCCATTCCAAATCTAATATTATGTCCGCATCAAATGGGCAACTACAATTTTTATTTATTTTTTATGAAAAAATACAAAAATAACACAGGTGCCAGTCCTAAATTTGGGTTTGCTTTCTCATTCAAAAGCAATGAGATTATCTTTTGGGTAAATCAGTGGAAACCACTCAAAAAGTGAGTTTTAATGTTTGGGTTTTTTTAGATGTATTTTTATGAATATTTCTAAAAGCGATTTAAAGTGTGGCAACACAGTGGTTAACTGCCTCACAGTTCTGTAGCTGTGGATTCAAATCCGGGCTCAGGCCTTCCTGTGTGGAGTTTACATGCTCTTCCCGTGCTTGTGTGGGCTTTCTCCAGGTACTATGGCTTCCTCCCATATTACAAAAAACACGCATGTTAAGTTAATTGAAGACTAAACTCCCCATAGGTGTAAATGTCGAAATGAACGATTGATTCTCCAGCTCACCAGCGGCCTTAATGATAAATGGTATGCTGGACTTTGTAGTGTTCTTTAAGCCTACCAGTGCAATTTTGTGAGTTGAACGCAATGAAGTTCAAGATAACTGAATCGTTGATGTTGTACGTGTATTTTAGTTTAGCCAATATTGTCAGGAAAACACTGGTAAAGCTAGAATGTTTTTTGGGGGGCAAATTATATGTAAATCGGAATGTTAGTCGTCTATTATTAATTTATTCTTACGCACTAGAGAAGTCATACCGGACTACTGTAATGCCCTGAGTCGTACATAGAGAACTTCCCGATTTTCTTTCTATGAAAAAAATATTGCGCGACATAAATGACACTTCACAGAATAGTACCAAAATAGTAACGTTTTTTTAAATGAGAAATATAAATTATATAACATTATCTTACAATGTTTGATGCACTGCTCTTATCAGCATTGATCACATTTGACTTTGAAAGGCTGTAATCACATACTAAATTTGTTAAAAGGAGGAACCTCGGGAAACCAATAAACAATATCAACACCGTGTACAAAACAGAACAACGTTCTGAAAGTTTAATGTTTAGAGTGCTTTATTCGAACTATGTGTCAAAATAGAGGACACCGTAATCACGCTGTAATCTGCACGAATTATAGTTGAAGAGGATTTGTTCTTTTAGGAGTTAAGAGTCCATCAAAGGTACCTCAAAATCTCTCTCGTCGCGTATCTGATGGCATAATTCGTCTCTCTCACACGGACAGGAGTCGGCCCAGCTAACCAGGATTATCGACAATAAAATAACAAAAAAGAAGGGGGACATTTTAAGACAGGACTACCGATAAAAATCGAACCACACTCGGAGAAATTCGTGCTCTGTGGTGGCTGATGAGGGACAAACTTCCTCCAAAATATTCGCCCGCAGACCAATACTCAACGGCAGAAATTTATAAATTTTATATACAGGTGTTATAGCATTAATGTAACACGTATATACAACTTTTGGACCACACGCATGTGTTTTGATTATCATGTTCATGTCAGCGCCGTGTTTGCAACATTAATCACGTGATATGCAGTAATTTATTTATATGGATTGTGTTTCAAAAAGTCATTTGCTTAAGTTCATCATTTACATTAACTGTACATTATTAAAATGTGGTAAACTGACATACATATTTTTTCCTAGGCTCAGGGGGAAATTGTCAATTTTCACATTTTAATCATTTCTTAACGCGTGATTGGTAGTTACCATTCGCCTCACTTCTGGTCTGAAAAAAAACTGTTCTTAGGATGGGGGTTTGAATCACGGGCTCTAACATGATCAGCAGCTTCAATGAATGTGATTATAATACATTAATAACCGCATATAATAATAATAGCACTATTAAAGGCATTTTGAGAAAAATACATTTAAATTTCTTTGTTCAGACGTGTGTATGTAACAAACAGTAGCCCTTTGCATTAATACTAAATAAGTTGCTCTCACCTTGAAGAAGGTTGGTGACCCTTGCTCAAAATTGTCAGTAGGTATGAAAATGAGTAAAACCACGGACCTGTATATGAACATATAAAATCTAAGTCCGTGGTGTGGTTCGGACCCGTTCAGAGAGCAACCCGCGACTCGCCCAGTCGGCTAGGAAACTTAAGTTTAAGTTCCTTCCTATTTACTAGTGTATTGTGAATATTTAGCTTGAAACGTTCGAAAATGTTGACAGCTCCTCTAGCATTGAGGGATATGCATGGTTATTATGTTTAATTGGTGTTATGATTATCAGGTGCCTGGAGGTCCACCGAAAAATTTCTTCTTGGGCTCCCGAGAGTTGGAGAACCATGTTTTAAAGTGCAGTGTAGGGGGAACAACCCCATCTGCTGGCAGTTTGAGCAAATGCACTCATTGTGTGTCAAAAAGGTTTCTTGAGCTTCGTGAACCCCCAAGATTGGGGAACCTTGATGTCATTTCTGCAGAGTCATCTAGATGTAGTAGCTCCCCTTTTCCCCCTCTTCCTTGAGAGGGCTACACTAACTACATACATACACGCAACTAAAATGGTTGCGTGCATGTTGAGGACACAATTAACTTCAATTACAAGGACCCCATATCATCAAAACCAAATCCCAAAAGATGATTTAAGTATGTGAAGTGGTTGGTATTTATAATAATATTTGTGAATCACGTCTACTGTAATTACAGTTACATTTTGTCACAAGACGAATTTACACAAGTGCACGTTTTTGTCTAAACGTGGAGGCAAAAGTTGTGGTTAACTTGATGTTCAACAGGAAGGTTTATAAAGCAGGGTACAAACACACACATAATCAGGCTCAAAGTCATTATTTTCACCTCTAAGCCAGCAAGGGCCTGATAAAACGTCCACACAGCGACTCCTTGTGGTCACCATTGGCGGGATTTTGGAACGCGCCCAAAAGAGGCTTGCTGATTGGCGAGCTGACGATCCACGCGTTCTCGTGGAGAACACAGCTGGTGGCTGTCAGAGTGATGGCCATGCGTGGCGAATGACTGTCCTGGACTGTCTGTCTGTCCATCATGGAACTTTTGACTCGCTATCTCGATAGGAGCAATTCAGTGAGGTGAGTTTTACACCGGAGGTGGTTTCTGACGTGTGCTGACCATATTTTAGTTTCAATAAAAATGTCACTTTTAGTCACCTTTAACTACAGTCTTAAAAAGCATCGTTTGTGTAAGAGTATTATTTGTGAAACGCGAATGTGAAAACGCGATTCTTATTGTCCTATTGACGATGACCGCGCAGGTTGAAAATTGCTTCAAAATGTTTCGTAATATTAAAAACAAACATTGACGGTCAATATTGAGCTTCCTGAAGTAACTTTGGACTCTGGCTACAGCCATAAAAGTAACCACTGTCTTGTTCTCAGTTCACAGTTCGTGAAGCGTTTTGAAAAAATACATGATCCTTAATATAGAATGCTGAATGCTGATGATATGGGGTTCCTGATACCATTTAGAAAATATATTTTGTCCCCCAGTTCAACCACAACTCAAGACTTAGTCACGGAGCAGAACCTGAGGGATGACCTGAGGTTCTATTTTATGAGCCCATGTGAGAAGTACCGGGCCCGGAGACATATCCCCTGGAAATTGATGGTGCAGATCCTCAAGATAGTCATGATCACCACACAAGTATGTAGCTCACATTGCAAAGTGCTCGTTTGTTTCTTAATCTGTCACTTAATTAATCTAATCTAATTGAATTTAATTTGTATAATTTGCATTCATGACAAATTGATTCTTTGCGCTAAAGTCCCATCAGGTATGTGTTTAAGAGCTGTGTGATGATATAAGTGCAACATACTTGAACCTTGATCGCTTTGCTGCTGACAGTGGTTAAATTATTGCAACATTTAGAGGAAACGGAGAGAACCAATTTGTTCCGGTGGAAATGAAAGCAAAAAAATTGTTTGCAGAACTGCAGTTGCATAGTTGATTTGTTACTTGCTAAGGGAAAGAAGATCAAACAATGAAACCTCTGATGCTGACAGCCGTCACTTGTTTGTACTTTGGGTTGAACTGACATGTTGATGCATTGGCTTTTTAACAACCTCAAGCATGTGGTATAATAATCCACAAAAAATGAAATCGTAGCATGGCCACTTGCACAACATGCAAGTATAGCCTCAAATACGGATGCCCATCTGAAGAGGCACCTACTAACGTTAGCTGACTTAATCACTGCACATAAAGACAAAACACCAAAACATAGTAAACTTCATCCACTATATTAACATGCTTGATGAAGGCTTGAACAGTGAATGTGCAGTATTTCTAAGTACATTTACGCTAGGGTCTGCTTGATGAAAACATGTTCAGAAAATTGCTATTCGATTGGTTGTCGTATATTGTACCGAGAAGCCAGAGACTTTAATATATTGTAGGAAATTCAATTTCATCTCCATTTGGTATTATTTTGCCGTCTGTGGTACCACGAAAAAAATCCCCAATAAAGCCAAGGAAAAAGTAAAACAGACTTTTGATAAACCCATTTAGCCAGAAGTGAAGTTGATTTATTTTTTTTTGTGGCCACAAAAATATTCTGTGACAGGCTGTATCTGCCCCCAAGGGCCTTGAGTTTGTCACCTATGTGTCAGAGTTGAGTCTAACTAAATGTGTCAATGGTATTTCAAGGCTCATTTTATTAATCATTATTATTATTATTTTTTACTTCCAGCTTGTCCTCTTTGGCCTCAACAATCAGCTGGTGGTGTCCTACAAGGAGGAGAACACCATGGCCCTGAAAAACTTGTTCCTGAAGGACTATAGCGGCGTGGATGAGGACGACTACAGCATTGCAGTCTACTCGCGACAAAATGTCTATGACAGCTTGTTTTATGTCCTCGATCAGGTAAGTTCAACCAGTCGGCATCATTAGGAAAACAATTTGAACGCTTTCTTAATAAGGATGATGTTTAAATGTTGGATAGGTGGTTAAAATGACTGTTTGATTAAGGAAGTGCAGCCAGTGACGTGTGCAACTGGCGTTTGTGTGCGACTTGGTCGGGATCATTGGATTCATGTACGCTGCTGCTGGTGTTTACAGTACAGGCAGCTGGGCCGGTTTGCTGTGGGTCCCATCAGTTATGCTGAGGATGAAGATGGCGGTTTGCTGCCTCTGGTCATCTGCAAAAACCTCTACAGGAGAGGCAGTGTCGCGCCGTCGGATGAGGTTTATGACATAGACGCCCAGTTGGAGACAGGTGAACATTTCTGCATAACTTTAAATACAAGCAATACAAGTGGTTATACTAAAACTCTCCTCTACTGTTCTGCGTCAGTGTGCACACGATTACACAATTTGTGTTTAAAGGGGAAGTCAATCCAAAAATGGTCTTTTCAATAATATGTTCTACACAGCCTCACTAATGTAAACTTGATATTGTGAAAAATATTGTTTGTGGACTACGAATTAAGCAGCAAAATCCAGCTGTTTTTGTTCATGTCAGGGGGTGGCCATTTTGTCACTTGCTGTCGACTGAAAACGACATCACAGTTGCTCAGGGCGCAGATAACGACCAATCATGGCTCAGCTTCAGAAAACAAGTGAGCCGTGATTGGTTGTTACCTGAACAACTGTGATGTTTTTTTCAGTCAAAAGCAATTGTCAAATGGTTGCCCCCTGAGATGGATAAAATCGGGTGGATTTTGCTTCTGAACTCATAGTCCACAAACGCAATTGCAATCAAAATGTCGTGGTTAGACTAGTTTGGCCGCATACAAGATATTATTGTAAAGAATATTTTTGGGTTGATTTCCTCTTCAAACAAATAAAAACATTGTTACTCCTCCCAATATACACATTTTATGCTACATAACACAATTCCAGTAAAATGTAAACATAAAAAATTATATTTTGCCAGATTTGTTCAGTGTTTGACATGTTGTGATCACTTGCTACAAGATAAAGGGACGGCAACAAATAAGCTGTTTGAAAATCCAAACATGAGCGCGATGACGAGGCACACAAACAACAAAATGTATTGTACACATCACTTGCAGATGTTGAAAAACAAAAACAACCAAAAGAAAATTGGTTAGCACTCAAGATTTAATATTGGGTCTTGCTTTCTTTTTTAAAATTTATTTATTTATTTATTTATTTATTTTTTTGATGATCTCATCTTCCCCAGTTTGCTTATCATTTGATCCAAAGAACGTGCACCAATGGAAAGCTCATAATTCATCCTTTTTTGACCTGGAGTTTTACAGGTATTCTACCATGACACTTTTTAGCCTGGCACAATGCACAACGCATCCGCACATTTTGTAAGAGGTGAACCAGATCTTCTCCTCATTTCCAGGTTGGTGGACGTGAAAATAAACTTCAGTTTGAAGGGCATCAACCTGCAGACAGTGCGGTCGCGGGAGTTGCCTGACTGTTACTTATATTCTGTCACGGTATGGCTTGGACTCATTCCATTTCATTACAAAGCAGAGAAATGAGAATACACTTGAAGCTGAATGTTGCAATACTGGAACCCCCCGAAGAGTATAGCACGAAAGTTACAAAAGCAAAACTTGTGAAACTTTGTCACAGTGAGCATTGAAAGGAGTCAGACTGTTTTGTATTTTCATGTTGCCACCATTGAAGAGTGTAGACTGAACGCTGCAAACTCAGCAATGTTCCCGTGATGCTGGACAGTATAAACTGTATAAAATGGATTCATGGTAGTTGATAATTATTAACTTTTTTTTTTCTTTTTTTTTTTTTTTTTTTAACGCTCATATTACAGTGAAGTCATTCATGTTGAAATGTAACTTAAAACATTGCCCGTAAAAGTTTTATAACGGGATAGTTTGACCCTTGAGCACATTTATAAAATTGCCTTTTGGAAAAAAAGTTTTTATTCCAAATCTGGACAAATTAGGTTGACCTTTTTAAGGTCGCACTTTATACGTGAACACTTGACGGTACAAACCGCAGTAAATCTCCGAGATCGTAATATTGTTTCATTGTTGCTGTGTGTGTGTGTGTGTGTGTGTTCCCCCAGATAACATTTGATAACCAGTGTCACAGTGGAAAGGTGAAACTATTTCTCGACATTGATGCACACAGCTACATGTGCCGAGACTGGAAGATATCTGGAACAGGTAGCGTTTAACGACGCTGTTGGGCATTTTGCTATTGCTGAGATGTGCGTGCGTATTAACAAAGCATTTGAAGTTCAGTAGCGCATGAACAGTACAAATAACTTTTGCTACAGAAGTGCCAACTAACTCTTGCGTTTAAGTAGTTCCAGAGCACCTTCGCTTGTTTTGCCCACGGAGGCGGTTTCTTTCGTGGTTATCAGTAACAAAAATGTTGCGCTTTATGTGAGAGATTAATGTTCCCTTGTGCTATCTCTCTCTTTCAGCTCAGAAAAACACGCACTTTCATCTGGTGTTCGACGGTTTTGTCATTGTGGTTTGCCTCACGTCGGCCGTGCTGTGCACCCGCTCCATAGTGCTGGCCGTCAGGTTACTGCAGGTCAGCCCGTTTATTGGCATAGTTCATATCAGCCGTATTTCAAGCAAACTAACAGAAATAATTTGTGTGTGTGTTTCAGAGGTTCTCAAGGTTCCTCCATGAAAGCTACAACCGGAAAGTGTGTGAGGATGACCAGGGAGAGTTCCTAAATGGCTGGTATGTGTTGGTCATTGTCAGCGACCTCTTGACCATAATTGGATCAATACTGAAGATGGAAATTCAAGCAAAGGTAAACTAGTTTGACTTCAGAGGATATATAAGTAATCAAATTTGACATTTGTATTAAAAAAAAAAAAAAAAAGAAATAAAGGACTGATTCACATGTTATTCCAATGGCCTGTTGTCCTATTTTAAATACACTCTTATTGGTTGGTCTTGATTTTGGCCAATTGTATTGTTATCGTACCAAATAAAAGCTGAGTGGGATTTACTGGTTCCCACACCCAGTTTTAACACGCATGCAACTAACATACATTACAGTATGTAAAAAATATTGAATTGAATTGGGCCACAAATGCCTTAAGTCTTCAACTTTGACAATATGACCTTATTTCCATATTTTTATTTCCTGCAGTTGGCCATGTGGCCAAATATTTTGCCCATGTGATGTACATACGATTTTATTGTATCTGATTTTCGTTGAAAATAATTGAACTTACTTATCCCACTTCCCCTTTCTTGGCCAACAGAGTTTAACCAGCTATGATGTGTGCAGTATATTTCTGGGTACGTCAACGTTGTTGGTGTGGGTCAGCGTTATCCGCTATCTGGGCTACTTCCAGAAATACAACGTGAGTCCCTGCATTTTGTCTGACTTTTGTTAACAAGGACTACGTAAAGCTACCGGTACTTTAATTGACAAACTGCAATTGTTTTTGATGTGGAGGAACATGTACTGTAGAAGGTGTGTCAGAAATGTTCCATGACTGGTGTCACAGAGGATTTTTTTTTTTTTTTTTTCCAAACCCAAACTACGAGTTTTCTCCTTGAGCATGGATCAGTAGCACGTCTACAGAGGTCGTGCGCCATTAGCTTCGTTCAGTGCACGAGAAGAGGCAGGAGTTGCAGCAGTGCGTTAGACTTCAGGAAGATTGAAGGGGAAAACCCTGTAGTCGGATTTGAGATGTCTCATGTTTGATGCCATTCCTGGAATCTTTCTGCCACTCTTCATATCTCGCAGAAGTTATACATTATGCCTCATTGCTATTTGTAGGTGCTGATTTTGACCATGAAGGCAGCCTTTCCAAAGGTGTTGCGTTTCTGCTGCTGCGCTGGCATGATTTACCTTGGCTACACCTTCTGCGGGTGGATCGTGCTGGGGCCATATCACGAGAAGGTAAGTAGATATGATGAGCATCATGAGTGAGGAAATATCCTGCAACCTCCAGAGGCAAACAAAATTCAAACAACTTTGGGAGTAAAACCGCATCACAAATTGAGAGATTCCACTTTGTGATTTAGTTGCACATGCTAGTATTTACTAGTGTACCTTTTCCTTAGTAGATTTCAGCAATCTCACTAACATTTAAGCCTTTTTCCTTTCGCCACAGAGGTGACTGAAAATGTGGATCCCAAATGATAATAGAAAAAAAAACAGACTCGCTAATTATGATTCTGTTTCAGACGACATTCAAACAGCCTCCCTCTACAACGATTCAATGCAAATGAAATGAACTGCAGTTTTATTCATCTTGAAATGAAATGAAAGCAAATCCAGTAGTGCTCATTTCATAAACTAGTTTCTGCTATCGTTCTCCGGAGGAGCATTCTTTCTTAGCTCTGTTTTACGCAAACGTAGCTGAATCATTGGCAGAAGGCAAACTCTTGCATTTGCCTTAAACATAGAGCCCTGTGAAGTGGGATATTGCCTCAACGGTGTGCGCTGCAACACAGTGACCATCAAATAATTTACGCACACGTGATCAAAGAGATCGCAGCGTTCCTCTGCATTGTTTTTATCCGTTGGCGATAAACGTTTGCCTCTTCCCTTTCTCCCAGTTTGAAGGCCTGAGCCTTGTGGCGGAGTGTTTGTTTTCCTTGTTGAACGGCGACGACATGTTCACCACCTTTGCCCAGCTGAAGGACAAAAACACGCTGGTTTGGCTGTTCAGTCGGGCCTACCTCTACTCCTTCATTTCGCTCTTCATCTACATGGTGCTGTCGCTCTTCATCGCCCTCATCACAGACGCCTATGAGACCATTAAGGTACTTCCTGATCAGCTGTGTCAAAGAGCTTTGTGGGGTAAAATATTAACAGAAAATAAATAAACCCTCTCCCTATAGCACATCGCTTTAATGTTTGTTTCTAATGGGCCTCACTTTACTGTGCAAGCTATGAAAAGCACAGTTTGCTTTTTTTTTTTTTTTTTTTTAAACTCTCGCTTTTAATCACAGAATTACCAGAGGAATGGATTCCCACTTACAGACCTGCAAAAGTTCCTCACAGATCAGAAAGATTTTGTATCCTCAGAGGAGGGCAGACAGCTGGACCTCTACACTCACTACTCGGTGTTTTGCTGCTGTGAAAGGTATGTTACGTGCATCGTTGGATCAGCATTCGCACGAGCGCAAAATCACAGTGAACAACTGGTTATGCTGCCATCGCTTTTGTTTTTACACTTGTACGCTCACTGGCCAAGGTAATTAAGTGAACTGTGGATTTTTATCTGAATGCAGATCAGGTCAACTGTTCATGTCAGATGTCAGGATTTTTACCACTCATATTAATTTGCCCGGTGCCAACACGGTGTGAGTTTGAAATAAGTTGTTGAGCAACAAATGTATGGGAACCTTCAAGGTTTGAACATAATTGTGAATTCATTAATTAACATTCTGACAAACCTCAATTCAAAAGATTTGTAATGTTTTGTATTGAGCAGTTAAGCCCATTCCTACGTCGCACTACATTCAATTTCCAGTTTTATGGGTGTATCACAAAAAAAACCCCAAAGCAAAACACTTGGAGTTAATCCTGTATCTTTTGACGAAAATTAAGTTTCAGATTTGTTTACCATCTTGGGTTAACCAATGATACAGACCACAGTCACACCAAACGTGTACTGGAAGCTATTTGCTAAGAAAATATGCACCTGCTTGACATTCAACAATTAAAAAAAATTTTTTTTTTCAAACCGCACAGCTTTTCACTTGCTCTAGTAAAAATGGGCCTGGAAACCATTTTGGTACCCCATCCTACAATTTACTCTAGATACAGTATATTGCTTATACTTTCTTGCTACAGCACAGACCCTTATTTTTTCTGAAGGACTTTTTTCTGCTCGTTTCTTTGCATTGAGCCAATCCCTATCATCAGCCAGCAGCAGAGTGGAGCGGGGTTCCCTCCACTCTGAGGTTTGGCCTGGGCTCCTCTGCTCTGACAACATTGAAATTATTTGATGGATACACCCAGCAATGGCTGATTAGAGGCTGTAAACTGGGAATGTCCACCACCCCAGACTCACAGCCATGGCTCTGTGCCTCTGAGATAAACACACTATAATCGGCACCCGGTTACAACGGCAACATTTGAGCCAGCAAAATGAAAGCCCAGTGGTTAGTGAGGCAGAGGTTTTGATTTGACATTGCACTTTGGCATGCATGTTTGCAACTTTCTACACAGGCTATCCTCCTTATTACTTAGCCCACTCTGTCATTCTTTTAGAATAAGATGGCTATTTTTTTTATTTTTTTTTAACAGTTTACCACATAGGGAAGCATAATTCTTGTGAAATGGTATAAGGCAACCAAGTTGTTGAAATTCAGTGTGAACCTATTTTCAGGAAAACTGAAGAGGTTTTATGGCTTTGCCCCCTTCTGGTAGGGGAGATGCATAAAAAGCTAAATTGAAGGAAAACAATTACTCCATCCATTCCAATCGCGCTTGTATCTATACTTGTACAGCGAAAAAAGGCTGTTTCAATTTTTTTTCTGTTTGAGTCATTGAGGCTAATTCTACCAAAATGCAAATAAACACAGTGTAAACTGTATGTCCAAAACATATTGTAAACAACCGAAAAATAAAATACAGATAAAACAAAAGGACAACTACCATGTGCGCCTCATAAACGCAGTGTAAAGGACTTACAATATGTACTGTACTATGTGTTTCTGCATTCGGGTCTGTTATCCTGCTTCTGATCCATAATCCCACAGTTCAAATCGTATAACAGACCGCGGTGATGTGAGCATGACATTTCCAAATAAAATCTTTTTTTTTTATAAATACCACAACTGAAATATTTTAGTATAACATGTACAAGCCCTTTTAAGTGTCTTTTTCACCATCTTATATTTATTCCTATTAACTTTTTTCAAAATGCCGAATATTGTCACGGGTGACTACAACATTAGACCATTTGACTAATGTCATTATTTCATGTAATCCTAACAGAGTCTCTGAAAGTGATGACACCGCACTCATCAGCTGACAAATGATACCCCTCCCGTAATCTGGGAAGAGAGCGATGGGAATAGGACTTCACACGTCTGACGCAAACTTGCGAAGATTCCGCATTCGGACTCCTTGCTTGTGTACTGCTTTCATTCGGGAAGGTACACGTTGTGTTGTGTAACACAAAGACATTCCGCGAGTCCCAGATCTTCAACATACTGAAGCATGAACTTACACAGTATGTTTTGAAGCAAAATGTAAAGTTGTTGTTGTTGTTGTTGTTTTTTACAGTGTTTGTTGGCGACCAGGGTGACAGTGTCAACATGGGGTGGGACTGGTGGAGGGGTTGCACAAATGCATTTACGAATGTTCCCACACATGCTGGTGCTTCATAGAATTATGCAAATTAAATGTGTGATTAGCCATTGTTTGCGCATTCAGTGAGATGTTGCAAAGTAAAGGAAAAGCTACCCGTTATGTTTTTGTGCATCTTTGCTCCAAAGTCCACTCGATGTGCGGTACAATTTGGTGTTCGCCTGAAATTCGAAATGCTTTAAAAGAGCCAGAACAAATGACAATCACTATTATTTTGGGGTGCTTTCACAAAAACCATCAAGATGGAACATTTAAGGCCTTTATTTATTTATTTATTTATTTATTTTACTGCACACTCTAGGACTTTTTGCAGGAACTACTGTATACGTCTCATTGTTTGCAACATAGGTCGACTGGTCACGGCTGGTGAGGTGCAAGGATCACATGAAAACAAGTGTGTTGTGTTCCTGAGTGTGTTTACCAAAAGGGTGACCTAGGATGCCATGCACATGTGTGAACTGGAAGTTGAGCCGCAAGGACATTAACATAAATGAAGACTTAAAGTTCCTTCGCAAATATTTTGATATTACTTGTTTCCCTTCTGAATTGATCATTACTTACCAGGACTCTTCGACTCTTCTTGTTCTTGCTAAAATATTTGACTTTTGTTTTTCCATTATATGAGATAGAGGGCTTCCAGACAAAGCCACCAACCACATATGTGGCCTTTAGACTATAACACTGCTTGGATGACTAAATTTGATTAAATCTCCTCATGGGGAATGATATTGCTTTTCAAAAAAAATATTTTTAAGGGTGTCCTAAATCTGATTCCTATTTTTTTTTTCAAGATGCCAACAAGTATGAAAGAAAATGTGTTTTTCACTAAAAACTCATCTTTAGAACACTTTGATACTCTAAACTCCCGTTTTCTTGCTTGTGTATTGCACGGAATAGACTGAGGAGGTAGGCTTGGATACACTGTACTGTAGATCAGTGTTTTTCAAACTGTGTGCCGAGAGATATTGTCAGGTGTGTCATGGGAAATTATCTAATTTGTGTGCCTGAGCGGTCTAGCGCCTGGCAGCGTAATCATGTCTTTACTACATTGTAGTACTCTTCCATAACAGCAGGTAGCAGCAGCAGCAGCAGGTAGCTAATTGTCTTTGTTTAGAGACATGCGAATTAGTGACGCACGTTTATCCAAACTGGTCCATGTTTCACACTAAGTATCAATATGAAACCTTTTGAGACACTTTGAGTTTATTTAATTCCTATTCCAGACGTTATAATATAACGTATTCTTCAATGTTAAAAAAAGCTTAAATAAAAAATATGTTATATTGTTAAAATAAGCTAATTTTTTTCACAATTTCAGCTAGTGGTGTGCCGTGGGATTTTTTTTTTCAATGAAATAAATGTTTCTTGACTCAAAAAAGTTAAAAAAAAGACCCCACTGCTGTCGATCTTAGTTAATGTCATGTTCTTTTTGATCACCAAGGACAGTGGTGAGTGATTTGACAGCGACCTCTGCTGGTTCTCACCAATTGCTGCAATCCATTTGGTCTCAAATAGAATACTCAGTACGACTGTATGGAAGTGACGACCGTCTGTCAAAATAAAACCCTGGCTAATAGGAAAGTAAACGCAGTTTACAGTCGAGACTGATTATATTATGTATTCAAGGTGCCTAGGTAGCATGTCTGTGTCCTAGGTGTAACCCTCATTTCTCGTCCACATTCCAAAAGCATGCATGTTAGTTTAATTGAAGACTAAATTATGTAATGTGACTGTAAATGGTTACTTGTCTATATACGCCTGACTCATCCTTGACCCTAATGAGGCCAAACACCATAGAAAATGAAACTAAGAGTACCAAAGAATTCCTGAGTGCAATGTTATACACAGTGTAAGAAATAGCTCTCTGCTTGAGGAATTTGTTGTTAGTGGAGAATATCTGACACAAGTCATGGCAGAATTCATAAAGTTTACTTTTGGTTTCCGAGACATCTAGATGAGAGATTGTCTGACTTTGATTTGGTGATGTAAAAGAAGTAATGTAAGATTGATGGACAGTTCAAAAAACAAAAACGTGCATATTAGCTACAATGAGGGCTGTACATTAGGTGTGATTTTGAGTGTCGATCATTGTTTGGCTACATGTGCCCTCAGATGGACTGCGGGGGAGTCCAGTGTGTACCCAGGGGCGGATCAAGTAATTGTTCAGTAGCGTGGCCAGGATGACACAATAACTCGCTACGGCATGGCTATAAAATGACATGTGCGTGCACATTCAAACATTTGTAACCTCACAACTCAGAAGTTGTCAGGTCTGCCTTGACTACACAGCACACATGGTCGAGATTTATCATCCACAGTCAAATACACAGCGGTGGCCAGAAAGTAGCCAATGGTGCCCACAACTACCATTTGCCACCACGTAGCTCCGCCCCTGGATGTACCCTGCCTCTTGCTATAGTCAGCTGGGAGGCTTGACCTTGATAAGAAACGTAAAAATAGCCAAAAGCATTAACTCTTCCAGAACCAAAAAACAAACCGCATATACTTATCACTTCCTGTTCAATGGAAGTAGAGTATCATCAGTGGTCACTAACCTAGTAGTTGTGACAACACAAGACTTGCCCACAAAGTGTTGCGTTCCTACTTCGAGGAACTATTTGTTGAAATGTATTTCCGTGTATTTACTGAAGGAGTAAACAGAGGATGTTGCCACACTTGGCAACCCACACGTCCTCAGGCCCAGTGTTCTGGATCCATACAGTTATCCTGTACTTTCTAGATGCTATCACACTATGCAGAAACGTGCCCAGCTTTTATAAAGCCTATCTTTCACTCCACAAGTCTCATCTTTCATTGCACTCTATTACCATAATAGTGTGTGACCGCTATTGATTTTTAAAAATGTAATTCTTCAAGGATAGATCGGTCTTCAATTTGATTTTGTTTGTAATGTGATCCACTTGTTCATCTCCAGTCATGAAACGGAAACATTCATCTGTGTGGTTGTTGTCTTTTCTTTAATGCTTGAATAATTTAACACTGTATGAAACTCGATTTGCGCTGAGTGCACTTATTTTGAAGAACTGACTTTGACTCTACCACAACTGGCCTTATCTTCTACTTTGCAGTAAATTGCTCCATTTACAAAATGACTAACGCTGAATTAAGGAAGACTTGGGGAAAATGTAATCTGACTTGCTGGGTGAGTCACCTCTTGCTAAGCATTCTTCAGTTGATAATCAGTTTGCAAAGGAGTCTTGAAACACTGATTGTGCACCTTTTTAGTGTGTTTAGCAAAACACTGCATTCGTCTGAAAGTGCCCTTTTTCGCTCATGCGATGAGGCCTTTCCTATCATCAGCGTGCAGCGTAGTGGAGTACCCTCCACTGTGAGGTTTGTGGGCTCCTCTGCTCTGACATTGAAGTTAGTCGCTGGGAACTTTGTGGACACACCCAGCGATGGCTGATTAGAGGCTATACAGTTGGAATGTCCCCTCCTCCTCCTCCTAGAAAGGTTTTCTAAATATTTTGAGACATTGTATCCTCAATTGAATTCACTTGTATTTAGCATGCTTGGCCAAACTACAAATAAGGTTGTTTTCTCCGGAATTCTCATTATTCCACCTTGACAATGTCCCAATAGAATATAAAGTGTATAGACAATATTATGACTTAATATTCAGATGCTTTAAAATCAACCTTACCTCTTATGTCGCGGCAGCTGCCATATTATTCATTCAATTGAGTGGAAGGAAGTGCTGCCTCGTTTACATTTAGTTTAGTGAAGCCTAATGCAAAAAATTGAATGTCCATCAAGCATCCTTTTGGAGCAAGCTACGTTGTTGTTGGAGTGCTCAAGTTTCATTCAAGGAAGTCATTTGCAACCTCTGGCCACGGCAAATGTTATTTTGATGAGAACCATTCCAAATCAGCTCAGGAAAATCAAATTAGCATGTTTGCTAAATGTCTTCTTGGACGAAAATACAATTTGGTTTCGTTCTACTGCCATTTCCTTCAACTTAACTAAGTTGATCATTCAAATGGAATCTGTTTCACGGATTGCGGTCGCTTTCTTAATTTTTTCTAGGCTCAAAGTGCAGCCATCCCTATAGTCCATCCCCTCGTAGGTAACGAAATCCTTACTCCATAGTGTCTTTACATAAAGACTAAAACCACTTCCCGATGTACATTCTGTTCATATTTTGTTCGTCAACAACATGACAGAAATGCTTAACACTTTGTGTCACAATGTCATTGTCACAAGATCCATTCATCATATGTCCATCATCACACTCTTTCCCCATCCCACATCAAAGTTGTGTAATTATTCGCAGTGCATTTTTCCTGAAAATTGGGGTCAAATTCTGAGTTGTCATCCACCCGTTGCCATTCCGACAACATAAGTCATTGTTTGCTGTGAGTATTTCAGGGTCGTGTTCAACTAAATTCTGACCAGAAACAACGGATTGAGTCTGTTTCTAAAATTAGAAGTGCAAACAACATCAATTTAGGTAACAATACAGCTGGGCTCTGATTCATAGTTTGACTCCAAGCAAAAAAAGCAAAGCATATAGCAGCCTCAAAGATGACACTTTTTACTTTGGGACACATCGATGATAATAATAATGACAATAATGACGGACTCACTCCACATTATTCCTGAAAGTTTACCTCTTAATTTACAGGCACATACACAAATAATGGTGCTTAAGCACCAACCCTTTTGTCCTGGATGTGAAAAGTGCTCTTTCTGCTGAACCTCCTTTTTTTCATTCATCAACTGTATTTAAAAAATTTAAATGTACCCTCTCTGTCATCAATTCCTCCCAAGTGTTTTAATATCCGACAGACATTTATTTGAATTCTTGTGAGAACTGTGTCCCTCGCTGATCCGTGCCGCACCCCCCCCAACCCACAGACATAATGTGATGAGCAAATTTGCGTTCCGCCAAACACCTTTTGAAAATGTTCAACTTTAGTTTCATCGAACCATAATACACTCTCCCACATGAATTTGAGAGATTTCAAGTGTTGTGTTAGTTAGTTTGTTAGAAAAGGCTTCCCTCTTGCCATCCTACTACTTAGCACAGGCGTATGAAAAAGACTGGAGATTGTCCTAAACAGCCAGTACTTGCCAGAAATTCCTTCAGGTTATTCAATGTTGTTGGGGCCGTCTTGGCTGCCTACCTGACTATAGTTTGTATTCATCACTTTTGGAAGGGCATACAGTTGTGGGAAATGTCACTGTCTTCAATATGTTAAATGGTATTTTGAGTTTAATTGAAAATTATTTTGTACCCTCCCGACCAATACCTTTGACCAATGAAATTCCCCCAATGCTGTGGGATTTCTGTGCGGAAAATAGTTGGTAGTGTGTGACTACAAAAATGTAAAATAAGGCCTACCAGTACAGACTGCATCTGAACTGTGGGATTAATTAAGGCATTTTAATGCTGGCAGGTTATTTTTTTTCTAGTTATAGGATACTTTAATTTTAAAAGTTTTTAAATAATTTATCTTGGCCTCTTTTTCTCCCCACAAAACCTGACATTTTAACAGTGGCGCAGACCTTTTACTCTATTGTAAATAGTTTTATTGACTGTATTGATTGTGATAACAAAAACAATCTACAACTGTATAATGCCCCCCCCCCCTTAATGTTATGAATAATTTACGGCAAGTGTCCTTTTGTCTTGAGCACCTGCTCCCAAAATTGTCTGTTTAGGGAGACTGTTAATTTGTCACAAATTGGTTACATTATCCACGTGTAACCTTTAACGTTACTATTTTTGCTTGTGGCCGTGCAAGTTTTTTTTCCCCTTGTCTGAATAATTCAGCAAGTTTGACTGTCTCGTCTTGATGCGGCCATTGCCAGCTCGGAAAACGTAATACAACATAAGCCCAAAAGTATTTAAACTGTTTTATTGTTGTGAACGTAAGGAGACACATTTACACATCATCCCCTCAACTACACGTCCGAATACTGAGTGTGAGTACTTTTGCCACCTCTGCTGTAAGGTCTGTCAGTTTTAATAAAATCAATTAACTCGTCGTAAAGGTGCGCACGCGCATTGGTACGGCGGCGGACGCGGAGGATTTTACTTCAATCATGTTTACGGCGGGCACACGCCCTCTGCGTCATCTTGTGGAAGGCTCGGCCAGGACGCTCAACCTCTGTTCTGTCTGTCTTCATTCACTTCACTCCACTCGCTTGCCGCTGTAGCCTCCCTCCGTCCGCGGCTGCGTGGGCGCAAGGCTGGAGGGACTGGAGGGAGGAAATGTTCGCGTTCTCGGGGAGGAACTTTCCCGTTCTCTCGGTTTCGTGACGCAGCCGATTACCTGAGGTAAGCTCACCTTGCTGACTTTTCTCCTTCCTTTCTTTTTCCTTTTTTTTTTTATGTACTTGTGGCGACACTCCATTCCACTCGACTCCACTGGACTCAGTGCTACTTTTGTCCCCGTTGTCAAGCCGAGCAGAACAGGTTGTAAAGTTTGGTCGAAATTGTTTGGACGAAAATGTACTTTAGACTCTTGCGTGGAATTTTTTTTTTTTTTTTTTTTTTTACAAATCTGTCAGACTTTTATGAATGCCATGTCAATGCTGCTATTCTCCTTTTCTATCAGCTTGCGTGCCTTAATTGTATGTGTGTATAATGTTTTCACCATGACGTGGCCTAGAACAAAAAACACAAAACAAAACGCAAAAATAAATTTTAAATGTAATTGCCTTCCTATACCTAAGGTCCATGTAGCCTACTAGTCCGATCTTTGTCCTCACTCGTAGTAACCTGTCGCACAAATGCTCAAACGACTTGCCATGAAGCCTTTTCAGCATTTATTCTATATCAAATATATTTTTGACCGTTCGTTTGCAGCGCACTGCATTTGCAGACAAAGGTTCATGCATAAAATGTATAGAAAATCCTTCATTCATTGTAGTGTCTGTGTAGATGCACGTCCCTTTAAGGGGCAGGGCCTGCTGGGGTTGCGCGTGAGTTGGTGAGCCAGCATTTGATTGTCTGGGCGTGAACTGTGGCAAGCCCCTGCGTGAGTGTGCCCATTGTATTTGTCTTTCACTGTTCTCCTGGCACTTGATAAATGGCTAAAAAGTGCATTGGTGACTGTGGCTCTGTTTTCCAAATGCGAGGGTATTACACTAAGGATAATGTGCAGTACAGTGGTTCCAAGATCTACAAGATACGAACCCCTGTCCAGCCAAGTTTTCTTTTTTTAAATTGCGAGCACAATTTTGAGATAAAAGTGCTGTATGGTAGCTGTGAACTTAACCCAACTCACCTCACAACAAGCAGCGGTTTGACAGATTGTGAACAATTCTGTGGTGGCATTTAATGCCACTCCCTGTGGAAGATATTTGTACACAAATGGTGGAGTAACACATGTACACTGGCAATATAGCAATACTCATTGGCATATATTCTTTATCTGCAAAAACAACTAGTACTGCAGCTCATCTGTGATTGCCCAAATTTATATCTATGTATATATCAAGTCACACACCGGATGGAGCCACACAATGAAATAATTATGATTCACAAATTATTTTTTCGTTATTACTATTCAGTACATTATCACAATACAGTATTATTCTTTAATGTACAATATTAAAGAGTGCTGCTTTCTTAATTTAAAAACACATTGAAAAAATCTTTGTTGTTTTTTTCTAGGCCAGAACTATTTCATAGGCTTTCCGTTCATGTCAATGGGGAAGATGATTTGAGAGACGAGTGAGTTATAAGTGGGGTCATGGAGCGAATGACGGTTGTATACCACTGTACTGTGAAAAGCCATGAAAAGTATTGCTTTGAAAAACAACTGGGAAAAAAATATTTCCCATTAGATCAACTTTCATTGAAAATTGAAATTCACACGTTTTATTTTTGTTTTTTAACATCATGCACCAGAAAGAAAAAGTGAAATTTTCTTAATGCTTTTCACAGTACAATTTAATCCCAAATCTTGACCATGTTTTATTTTGTGTAGAAAAAAATGGCCCTGCAAAACCTCACCTGCCATTACGATGAGCCCATGAGCTTTTTCTACAACAACAGCGGCGCTGACGACAAATGGGACAAGACCCAACTCATTCTGGTCCAAGTGGTGGGCTCGCTCTTTTGCTGTTTCATCCTGCTCTCCAACGCCATGGTCATCGCGGCTGTCGTCACCAACAAGAGGTTCCACTACCCGTTCTACTATCTGCTCTCCAACCTCGCTGCCTCGGACTTCCTGGCGGGCATAGCGTACGTGTACCTCATGTTCAACACGGGCGAGGTCTCGCGGAGACTGACAGTGACAGGATACTTTATCCGCCAAGGTCTATTGGACATCAGCCTTTCTGCCTCGTTGGCCAACCTGCTCGTCATCGCGCTCGAGCGTTATATCTCCATCATGAACTTTAAAGTCCACAGCAACCTGACGAAAAGGAGGGTGACCCTGCTCATCGTGCTGGTGTGGGGCATCTCCATCCTCATGGGTGCCGTGCCCAGTCTGGGCTGGCACTGCATCTGCAACCTGAATGACTGTTCCCAGCTGGCCCCCATTTTCAGCAGGGGCTACCTGGTCTTCTGGTCTGTGTCTAACCTGGTCGTGTTTCTGGTGATGGTGGCCATTTACATGAGGATCTACGCCTACGTCAAGAAGAAGACGTCGTTGCTCACGCCGCACACCAGTGGCTCCATCAACCGCAAGAGGACGCCCATCAAGCTCATCAAAACGGTCATGGTGGTGCTAGGTAAATTCTGCTCTTGAACCTTTTTGTACGATTCATACTGTTTTCTTCTATGTCCATCTTTAGGGTTCTTAAATAACCTCAGATTACAGGAAATGCAGTCATTGCTGAATAACTTCCTGATAAGAAGTATTACCAAAATCTTGACCAACAAAAAGCTTGACCTTTGCCTTTTTTTTTTTTTATTATGGCACCTACACTCTATGCATGTTTGTTTTCTGAGGGACAGACCAAACATTTCGTGGGTAAAAACACAGCACATGTTAATGATGAGTTGGGGAAATTAGGTTATATCAAAAATTCAACATCTACCACATATTGTAATAGTTGGCAATTGGGGTACAAATGTATTTTAGAAAACTCAAGAACCCCGAAACTTCCTTTTTTTTCTCTGGTATTTTTATCATAAGCCAGTTGGACAAGTTGAGTATGTTCTTTGTTGAGTGGGTGATTTGCTACACTTTCTCTCTCTCAATGGAGTCAGAGTACCCCATTACCATGTTCTTTTATTAAATATGAAAAAAAAGAATAGAGTTGACCAGAAGTTGTCACATATTCTCAACACTCACTTTGATATAGTTCAACACCTACTAAATGTTATGAATGAAAAAACATTTAACTTCTTACATGCATCATCAAAGGCTGAGTAGATTTCATTACTCTATACAATGTTTATATTAATTTGTAAATAGTTAACTTGTTTTCATACATACTGTACATATAGGCAATTAACGCATTCAGTGCCATTGACGGATTTACTTGTCTTTTCACAGTCCAGCCATTCAATCCCCAGAAGTTATTTAGATATTTTTTTCAAATTATTTCAAACGTTAGGGTAAAAGTGGGTCTGAAAATGTCTGGCAGTGAATGAGTTAAGAATGGATTCAAAAGCCATACTTTTATGGGAGATATCAACCTCAGATGATCCATTGTAGTGGTTGTTCCCAATCTACTGTCCATCTCTAAAAGTGACGTAACCAGGAGTTCAGGTGAGACTGGGACTGAAGCACTTTGCCTTTTAGGCATGTTTTTATTCCTTCACTCCACCCAGATTAAAAAAAAACATAGATGGGAGTCTTGCTAGATATCATATGTCATTGTTCTTTGTCTACACGCGGCCTGTTTGTCCATCCAGATGGCCCGATTACTGGATGTGTACATGATGTATTCCAAACCGCTGTGTAATTATCTTATCCTGCAAGGCCTCTGCTCCTCGCCATGTGCAACGTGCTGTTCACTAAACACACACAACCTTCAATGAGCGTCCCTTCCTCCAACCAAGAAAAACAGGAAAACATAAGACAAACATACACTGGCTGTGATATGCATAGCAAGCCGGAGAAAGTAGCTTAGCATTGAAATGGCTTCATACTTTGGCGTTTCTGGTTTGATAGTCATGTGCTCTTTCAGTTCAAAGGCTAGTGGAAGTGCAGACAAGGTGACATTGTGTCGTCAAAAGTACATAACCGGGTTCAAGGGGATGTTTTATGCCAGGCAGTTAAACTGTTAACTCTTGCTCCAGTCGGCTGGGTGGAAGTGGAAACTGGACAAACCAGTTCTGAGGCGTCTGCATGCTTTTGGGGTCCAGTTAGGAGTGATTGCGTACGTTTTTGATATGTAGTTAGGTGGGGACAGTACTGCATGTTACATTACATTAGATGAAACAAAATAAAGTAGATCTGCATGACTAAGAGGCAAAGGGTGATCTATAGTCAGTCTGTCGAGCAACAGGGTTTTTGATTCTGCTGTGTATTCACTAACTTCCACTAACTACGATACTAGTTTGGGTGTCTGTCGTTCTTGTCTTCCTTGAGTGCCTGCAGTAATGGGATTGTATCTGAGAGTGTTGGCGCCGCTTTTCTAACACATCATGCCACTCATGTTTTGTTTTTTTTGTCTTATGAAGTCACCTAACATGGTTAAGGAATAGCAGATCTACAAGCATGTTCTGCAGCTATTTTGACAAAAATGTAGACTTTTAAAGACAATTTCTAATAATGTCCAAATTGTTAAGCCATGAAAGGAAAACATGACTGTGCCCCAGTGAACACTGTTTTGTGTGTAGACATGCTGAAGGTAAAGACACATTGCTGGTGGAGGCAAGTTGAAGCTTGTGATTTCATTTAAGTGCCTAAAATCCCTTTAGCAGCCCAGTTGTGTGCCCAGGCATGTTAGGCTGGAGTTACACTGCATGGTTCAAGTGTCCCAATCTTGATTTTTTTTTTTTTTTTTTTTTTTTTTTTAATCTCAAGTGGCACGATTCTGAAATGCGTCATAGCGGCATAGATGAGGAAAAAACACATGGAGTGGAAAAAAATGTTCAGGTTGGACTCCGGCCTCTTCAAAATGCGGATAAAAATCCAATACAGAATACGTCATTTATCTGCCAATGCAAGTTCAGCGTAAATACGAAGCATAGATATACGCCGTCAATGCAAGCTTGACGTTATCAAAATCTGGTCTTTTAAATCAATGAGGGTGGAAAGAGCTAAACCGCAAACCTGGCCCAAACACATCATGCGAGTGACTTGCTGTGAAAAGTCGCAGCAACACACGTGTCCTCTCATGCACGCATTAAGAATCCCAAACAAGAGTGTCAACTACAGTGAAAGGTGGAAATATAAACTGGATTCACTTCTCAAGCAAAATCACGTCATGGAGCACAGCCAGGGTAAGCACAGCTCCTCACAGCTGCTGATGTGCGCCTTTAAAGTAAACAATAAGTCACAAGAGCATTGCTGGAACTCGCTTTTCTGAGGCAGATTGGCTGGAGGGGATAGAGTCAAAGTGCTTTTATTCTTCGGGCTTTTTAATAATGCTTTGGCTTAATAACGCACCTAAGGTGGACTTAGTCATATTTAAAAATATCTCATTACAGAAATGGAAACATTTAAAGTTGAACTTGGTTGCACTTGCCAGTTTATATATATATATATATATATATATGTATGTATGTATGTATGTATGTATGTATGTATGTATGTATGTATGTATGTATATGTATATATATATATATATATATATGTATGTATATGTATATATATATATATATATGTATGTATATATACATACACACATGAATGAACTACATTTTGTTTTTGTTTTAGTCAAAGAGAAGCAGGTTCAAGCTGTACTCATTTACAGTTACTTGAATTGCAGGTGTACATATTAGGTGTGTTTATTCTGTTTAGAAAATTAGAAAACAGGTAAAGTATCTGGTTCACAAACTTAAACTACAACAAAAAAAAAATGTTGTTGCACTTCTGGATTAGTCTTTTCTTTAATGTAAATTTGTGGAACAGTTATCTATGAAAAATGACTTTAAAATGTGTGGTTCTATTAGTTCTTTTAAAAGAATGTATGAACGAAGTAGAGAAATGTTAAATTTTGTTGGGTTGGCAAGGGTGTTAAAAATGTGCTACATGTTTTTTGTCTAAAAAAAAAATATATATATATATATATATATATATATATATGAGCAAATTCTACTATGTGAGAATTTTACATTGGCATGCTGTGGCCAATGATTTTCTTGGCTGAAAAATGCTTTGTCATAGGCGTAGGCTTGATAAGCTGTAACTTCATTCTATGCCTTTTCGATTGGCTTCTTTTCTTGAAAAACACTGTATTGACTTCTGTTTTCTTTTATTGAAGCTCATTGAATAAGATAACCAACCAACCAAAAAAAAAAAAAAGGTAATACAACATTTGTCGTATGCTTCACTTGAATGTAGAGCTGCAACAAACAAATATTTGTTTCATCAATAATTTTGTTTATTCCATTGATTAATCAAGTAATACGATAAAATGTTTTGTATTATCAAACAACAATATGAGTACGTGTGTCTTCCTGTTGTACTGTACATGTTGCTGAGTGTGTATGGCATTAAAAGACAGGGCTTGGCCTGGTAACTGACGTGGATGTCGGGAAATGAGTCTAGAGTTGGCTGGCTGGCTGATTGGTTGGCTCTCTTGGCATTACAATACATTTTAAAATACAGGTATAATGAATTGGCTAACATACTGTTACCTTGTGTTGATGATCGCAGATGTGCTATTGTGGCCCACATTGCACTTTACCATCCAACTCTTTCCTCCTGGCACGTCACCGTTGCGCCAACATATTTGGAAAAATAGTCCTTGTGACGCTTCCGGGAAGAGATTTGGCTTTGACCTTTATTATAATCTATAAATTATAAGATTAAGTTTTGAAGCCTTACTTGAATGTGCATGTCATTTTTTTATTACCAGAATTAATTGACCAGACTAACAAATCTAGGAATCTTCACAGTTAAAGGGTTTTGGCAAACAGTTTTGATTCACAGTCCATGAATCAAATTCTTCTATATGAACCAAATGTTTTTGTTTCTTAACTATTGAAAATGAAATTGTCGTGAAATTGTTGTTAGTTTTTTTTTTTGTTTTTTTTTTTTTAAAGCTTAGAGCCACTGCTCACTGTTGTTGTTAGGGTAACATAACAGGTTGCCTGCTGAAATGACTTTTCCTGAATTACCAGATGGCAAACAAATCACCAGTTTGCTTAGCAAAGGAAGCCAATGTACTATTTGATCACAGGCTGATACGAAATCCACACAAAATACTGTAATGTTTGCCTAATCAATTTGTCATCGTAGGAGCCTTTGTGATCTGCTGGACTCCTGGCCTGGTGGTTCTGCTGCTGGACGGCCTCAACTGCACCAGCTGCAACGTCATGAAACTCAAGCGCTGGCTTCTGCTCCTGGCCGTGCTCAACTCTGTCATGAACCCGTGCATTTACTCCTACAAGGACGATGAAATGTGGACCACCTTCAAGAACCTCATGCGATGCATAGGCAACGGTACTCGGCGCCAGCGCTCGACGCGAGCCAACGCCCGGCCGCTAAGCTCCACCCAGGACACGGGCAACAGCCAGCCTCCGTCTGAAGAGACAAAAAACACCGATCAGGATATCTTTCAGACCTGAGAGTGGGATTTGTTCTGAACTTTGACGGATGTCTGCTCACTTGAAGGTAGAAATGCTTCATGAAGATAATGCGCAGACTGGAGTCAGCAGTTCTTTATCTTCAAAGAAAATGTTGTCTGGAGAGGAGTACCAGCACAGGCTCACTGTGTCAGTCAAAAGCTGGAGTTTTTGTGACGCCGAGAAGACACAACACCCAGACACCCTGTTGGCGGAACAATATGAATACAGCACTTGTTTTCACTCGTCGGAATTTCATCATTTTGGAAACAATCTCTAAATGGAGATTCCAGTTTTCTTCTTGTTTCTGTTATTTATGGCTGAAAAGAAACACCCTGGCGCAGTTTTTTTCCTTTTACATCCAAACAAGTAAATAATTTACCAAGGGAGATTGACTGTCAGTCAATCTGAGGTAGCATAATATTGTGTGGAGTACATCTTTTTAAGGACTATTTTCTTAACAGTACTGTAGTTCTGCAACCTGTCATTTTATTACATTACATACTGCAACCTATGAACAATACTGTAACCAGAAGTAATGTATGCACATTCTCTGGCCACTACATTAGGTACACTTGCGATGTGTTCAAATGCAATGCCCTGCATTGAGGTGAGTGCAGACTTATTTACAAACTTGGACATTTTTAAATTATTACCTCTGTCATTGTCAACCACACATTTGTTGTCTTTGCAAAGGCAAAACTTTTGATATGTAGATCTGGTTAGATTTTGCAAGTGCACCTAATCTAGTGTCGGGTAACGTAATTTCCCCATAGGTTGTCAAAGATGCTTCTACGATGGGGGTCTGGGGATTAATTTCAAGTGTATGACGATAGCTTGCCGCCTCATCTCGTTGTTTTTGCCTCCATTTGCAGTCTCTGCTTGCAGCCAAAGAAAATAGTCACTCAAACTTGCCGCTGCTGATTGAGGCAAACTTGTTCTCCCTGTAGAATTTCCCCACATCCGCTTGCAGCTCCTTTTAATGGCTGTGGCTGCTCTGGTGAAACAAAGGCAAGAGGCTTGTAAAGGGAAGAAAAAAAAGGTCGTAACACACTGGATTCCTGCTGGAGGTTTGTCACACAATAGTTTACCTGCAGGAAGTAAGGAGGATATGACTGACGTAGACTACATCGCGCCTTCCCAGACGCTAGTGCTATAAATAACCGATAGGGTTGAAAAATGCGCCTTCAACCTGCAGACCCTGTCTATGGCGGTTCCTCACATCGGGTGGCCTCACTAAAGCTATTTCATGCTTTTTCTTTGACGTGTCTACTTGTTTATGTGTAGTGCATCACACAGATTGCATGAGTCTTTTTCGAAAATTATATTGGAATTCTGAGTTTTATAAAAGACAAATATAAGAACACCCATGACCTACCTTGTTTTTCTTTTTTCGTGAATGTGTAATTGTTGCATTCGGCAGTCATATGAAAAACGCTTAGTGTGACGCTAACTGAGTATGACTTCATGTGCTGCATGACGTGTTCTTTTGTCCTGTGTAACCTTGAAACAATATACAGGGTGGAACCATTGTTTAATGGTGGAGTCACTAAAATATAAACAGTACAATAGTAAGGCTTAACTTTTATCCCACCAGAACTCACATTGTTGTCACTCATTTGTCGAAATTGCTATTGCACTCAAACATGCAAAACATCTGTACAAACGAGACAAAACAGAGCTTATTGGCAGAAATGTATTGATGTTGTTTATAAGTACAATAGATTACCTTCCGTTATCTCTATTTTAATAAACCACTGCTTGAGATATCCTACACTCACAAGCCGCCACTTGAAGATGCATTGGAGTGCTCGGTCAATTTTGTGTGGCCTCTGCTTCCACTCTGTGGGTCCACAAGCTCTTAAGTGGGAGCAACATGAACCGCCACCAAATTGAATGTCAGTTTAAACAAGTGCCGCAAACCTGGAAACTTGCTCACTGAACTTTTAGTTGTCCTTGCAAAGTGCTTTTAGAGAGAGATTACCGGCCATAAAATAATATAAACCACTTTGGTTTTAATCCTCTGAGCTGACCATGCACCCTTGAGGACCAGCAGGAAACAGTTTTTGCGTAGTTTACTAGTAAAAAGTCAGGTTTCAATTCAGACCTCATTAAATGACAGTGGTTTCCATTCACAAGATGCTGCTCGAGAAGAGCGAGGACTGTTCTTCCTCAGCTTCGTCTGCTGCCATTCGCATTTTTGCAAAGCCAGAAACATGTACATTTCAAAGTGTGCGGTGGCAGGCCTTTTTATTGCCACTTGTCCTGTAATTATACATTCTTGAAAGGGAAAAAAAAAGGAATTCTGCCTACTTTATGGGACGCTGTGTTTTCATTTGCTCTTAATCTCCCGCCAAATAGAGAAATAGGTCAGAAATGGAAAAAAAGGCATATTGTTATCTCAGATGAAGAAACTGCAGATAATATTGAAACCCAAAACCCCTCTACTGTAATGCAAGGCAAGGCAGTTTTATTTATATAGCACCTTTCATACACAAGGCAACTCAATGTGCTTCACACAAGCAAAGACAACACCTACAAGCATTTACAAACACAACAGTTAACATTTCAAAAGCAAAGTAGAGAAAACAAAAGCAACCAACAAAACAAGTAGCTGTAAAATCTATTCTACACTTAATTGGGAGCCAGTGTCAAGCCTTTAGGACTGGAGTAATATGTTCCGATCTCTTTGTTCTGGTAAGAACCCGAGCTGCAGCGTTCTGAATGAGCTGCAGCTGTTTGATGCTCTTTTGAGGGAGACCAGTAAGAAGACCGTTACAATAATCAAGTCTACTGGAGATGAAAGCATGGATACATTTCTCCTGGTCTGCTTGCAGCATGCAACCCTTCAGTCTGGATATATTTTTCAGATGATAAAAGGCTGATTTAGTGATTGATGGTAGACTATATGATTGCTGAAAGTCAGGTCTGAGTCTATCAGTACCCCAAGATTTCAGACTTGGTCTTTGGTTTCTAAAGACAGTGACTCCAGGTGTTTTCTAACAGCAATCCTCTTTTCTTTATTGCCGAAAACAATTACCTCTGTTTTGTTTTGGCTTAGCTGAAGGAAATTGATGAAATCCAGTTGTTAATTTGCTCTAGACAGTGACACAATATGCTGATTGAACTGGTGTCATTTGGCGACATTGATATATATAGCTGTGTGTCATCTGCATAACTGTGATAGGCAACATTGGTATTCTGAAGCATTTGACCCATAGGTAACATATACAGACTGAACAGAAGGGGTCCAAGGACTGACCCTTGAGGAACCCCACATGTCAAGGCCCTCCGATCTGATTCAAAACTTCCAATGGTCACAAAGTAACTTCTAAGTAAGACCTAAACCATTTTAGGACTGTTCCATTTAATCCCACTCAAGTTTCCAACCTGTTCAACAGTATGTTATGATCAATCGTATCAAATGTTGCACTGAGATCCAATAAGATTGGCACCGACACCTTCTCTGCGTCAGCGTTCAATCTTATGTCATTTACTACTTTGATAAGAGCTGTTTCAGTACTGTGATGAGGTCGGAATCCTGTTTGGAATTTATCAAAAAGTCCATTCGAGTTCAAGAATTTGCTGAGTTGATTAAAAACCACTTTTTCAACAATCATTGATATGAAGGGAAGGTTTGAGATGGGTCTATAATTTACTAACAGGGAGTCATCCAGCATTCTCTTTTTTCGAAGGGGCTTGACTGCAGCTACTTTCAGGTTTAGGAAACTTGCCTGACAGAAGTGAGCAGTTGATTATTCACTGCAATTCAGTTAGAACAGAATTCACAATAGTTTTGAAAAAGTCAGACGTAATGGGTCAAGGTAACTAGTTCATGGTTTCAGATGCTAAACCAAATCTGTTATAGTTTTTTGATCCACTGTCAAATTCTGTCATGGTAACCAAATTATTCCTGGGTGATTTTAAGTGCTGTATCATTTTGGAATTTGGCTGGTTTGTAATGATGTTTGACCTGATGGATTGTACTTTAGCACTAAAGAAGCAGGCAAATTCATTGTATTTATCTGTTGAGAGGAGTTCTGGCGCTATTTGATTTGGGGGATTTGTGAGTTTGTTGACCACAGCAAATAGAGTGCATGTATTGTTTAGGTTCTTACGAATGATTTCAGAAAAGTGTTGGTGTCTAGCTATTACCAACTCTTTGTTAAAATCACAAAGACATTGTCTCTACAGGTCAAAGTGAACTTGGAGTTTAGTTTTCCTCCACTTACGCGCCGCTTTCCTGCACTTTGATTTAAAAGTCATTACACTCGTAGTGCACCTCCAAGGTGTTTTAGGTCGCCATGAAATGGTCTTAGGTATGAGAGGAGCCACAGCATCCAGGACATTTGAGATTTTCCAGGTAAATTTATCCAGAAGTTCATCAACAGTCTCTGCATTCACAGATGTTGAGTCAGCCATAATTTTCATAAACATATCGCTTGTGTTCTCGTTTATATATCTTTTCTTAGTAGACACACTGGTTGACTGAACTTTTGGGATTATTTGTACTTCAAAGAACACACAGAAATGATCTGAAATAGCCAGATCTTTAACATCAACTGATTAGATGTCAACACCTTTTGAGTTAATGAGATCAAGAACGTGACCTTGAGTATGTGTTGGACGTTTTATATGTTGTGAGAGACCAAAGATATCAAGTATAGTATGGATTTCTTTGGTATTTTAACCAAATTGTTGTCAACATGAATGTTAAAGTCACCAGCTATGACCAGGTAGTCATAGTCAGTACAGATTACTGACAGCATTTCTTCAAATTCCTCCATAAACTTTTTTTTCTTTCTTGGAGGTCTATATATGATTACAACAATAAACTTTGGATCACCTTTCACTGAAAAACTGAGATATTCAAATTAATTAAAATCACCCAATACAATTTCTTTATACTGAAATGATGATTTGAAATGGCAGCAACTCCGACGCTTTTTTTGCCACTGTGACATTTGTTCAGGAAACTAAAATTTATTTGTGTTGCCTCATTCATAATAGTGTTTTGGCAACCTTCTGTTAGCCATGTTTTGCTGAGGAGAATTAAGTTAAGATCATAAGATATAATGATGTCATTAATCAATAGTGCTTTGTTAACTAGTGATCTAATATTAAATAGAGTTAATCTTGCAGTGATAATGGGAGACACTGGCTTGCTCAGATTTTGACAAGATATCCTAACTAGGTAAGTAGATCTAGACTTATTTCTTCTCAGTACTTTAGCTCACTTGTAATCACAGCTATACCACGAGCTTCGCTAGTTTCATTGGGTCCTGACTTATTCTGGAGACAAGCATTGTTTGTCGCGGATATGCAGTCTGGGCCCAGAGCATATCAGACCGGACTGGAGTGAAGGCAGACCTGCAATTGGTATAATTTATAATAATGAACAACTACTAGTAGAATCATTCCCAAAAAATATTATGGTGCACTCCTGAGAGAACTTTATACAAACTGAAATGGCTCCTGGTTGGAAAAAGCCTTCCCCACCCCCTTTCTACAAGCTGTAGTGCTACATTTTATTTGTTATTAAGTCGAAGTTAATTGAATACAGGCTGATGCTTAACCTCATAGTGCAGTTTAAAAAAACAAATGAGCTCAAATTAAAAGTGATGGGCTTATAATTATGTTTACCAGACATAAATATGTTGTTAGTTCTGATTAAAGCTGAGTAATATTGGCAGCTCAATTGAAGCCACTTACACACACGCGCACACTTCATAACTCAAATTGATGACTGATTGTTGATTGAAGAGGTACTTCTTCTGATTGGACAATTGGGGACATGAAAGAGGTGGATGCAGGTGGAGAAGGTCACGCACGCACGCTAGTGACGTATGGTGAAGTTCAGGACTGGTGAGACTCCTCTGGAGTTGAATATAAAAATATGATTAAATTTAAAATGTTACCCTCATTGTAAAATTGTTTTCAAAGCTTTTAATTATACTATACTTAAACTCAATGCTACTCTGTTCAACAATGTGACAGCAAGAAAAACTCAATGTTTAAAATAAGATCAACTTCATTGTTGTTGTTTTTTTCGGATGTCTTTTAAAATTAAAAAGCATTAGGTGTTACCTTTATAATTGATATGTTATGAAAGCCCTAATTATAAAATTACGCACGTGTCTGGTATCATACCTGCATGTCTGATGTTATGATTCCAACAAAATGATCCGAAGTGTTGACAACTTATCGGTGTTTTTGCTATTATTAAGCGAATTTTCCCAGCCCTCTACCAACAATTTTTTCCAAAAATTAGATTAGCAAAATTGAAAAGGGGAAGTCAACCCAAACATTTTTTTGCAATCTTGTGGGTGGTAAGCTGTAGTTCAGGGAATCTTCACCCCCAGATCCTGACTGCTCCAGAGCTCTGATGTGAACTGTGGGTCCCTGTCAGAGGAGAGGTCAGCTGGCTTGCCGAAGTGGCCAACCCAGGATCCGATGAACGCCCGGGCCACCTCAGCTGAGGTAATAGATGACAGGTTGAACAATTTTTGGCCACCTGGTGGTCCTGTGCACCATGGTGTGGAGATAAGTACTGTAAAACCGCAGGAAGGAGGCAGTGGTCCCACCAGGTCCACATGGTCACACACATGGTCAACACATCCCTCCAGCAACAGAAACGGTGCCAACGGGGATCTGGTGTGGCGTTGAACCTTGGCGCGCTGCAATGCCATGCAGGACCCCAGCCCAGTCCAGTGAGGGCTATATCATAGGCTTGAATGTCAGAGTCGGAGGAATGGTTGGCAGCCATGGCAGTGTAATAAAGCCCCAGATGAACGGCCCCAACTATCGACCTGGAGAGGCAGTCTGCAACGTAGTTTTCCTTGCCAGCGATGTCCAGGATGTCTGTAGTGAACTCTGAAATGGCGGTTAGCTGACATTGCTATTGACCGAACCAGGACTCCAGGGTCTTTGCCATGGCGAAAGTCAGCGGCTTGTGGTCCACAAAGGCAGTGAAATGATGGCCCTCCAAGAGGAATTGGAAGTGCTGGGTGGCGAGGAAGAGGCCCACTAACTCTCTGTCAAAGGTTCTGTACTTCCTCTCATTGTCACATAGCCGCCTGCTGAAGAAGGCCAGTGATTTCCAGGCCCGGCCACCCACTGATCCTACATTGCTCCCACTGTGTAGTCAGATGCATCTGCCATGAGGGCGACCGGGCGGTGGGACACGGGCGCACAGAGCTGCGTTGGCCAACGCAGCTTTGGCAGTGTCGAAAGCTTCGTCCAACCCCAGGGAACAGTCCACTTTATCCTTGGGACCTTTTCCCGACAGGACCTCATACAAGGGCCGGATGGTGTGAGCTGGATGGGGAATGACCCTGTTATAAAAATTCACCATGCCACAGAAACTCCTGCAGGGACTTCACAATGGAGGGCTGTGGAAAACTTGCAACAGCGTTCACCCTGGCAGGAAGTGGGACAGCTCTCTGTGGCATGATGTCGTGCCCAAGGAAGGTGAATGCTGACAAGCCGAACTGGCACTTTGCTATGTTGATGTTGAGGCCATGCTCGATGAGTCGCTCGAACACTAGCCAGAAGTGCGTCACGTATTCCACCACATCTACGCTGATCACCAGGATGTCATCCAAGACCAACAAGAACGGCAAGCACAGATTCCATAAGGCGCTGAAAAATCTGCGCTGCCAGGCCGAAAACATCCGTTGGAACTCAAAAACCATTGTCTTGGGCACATCCTCCGGGTGTACCGGTACCTGATGATAACTGTGCACCAGTTCTACCTTGGAAAGGTGGGTGGAGATCTCCTGTATGTGTGGGATGGAATATCGATCGGGGGTTGTGGCACTGTTCAGGCAGCTCCATCTCCTCAGGCGCCCACCTACATCAGCCTTGGTCACCATGCGTAGTGAGGATGCCCACGGGCTGTTTGAGCGGAGGATGGTGCCAAGTTGTTCCATGGTGGCCAACTCCTCAATGACGACCGCAAGCTTGGCAGAGTCGAGACCCCAAGCACGAGCATAGACCGGAGGCCTACAGTGGTGATATGGTGCTCTACGCTATGCTGAGCCACAGCTGCTGAGAACGTGGGCTTGGTGAGGCCAGGGAGCAGGCATTGATACAGATCCCTGATAGCAGAGCGCACCAGCTCCTCCAAGCGTGCAGAGGTACGTAACAAAAGGGACCACATGGATAAGGTGGTAGCTCATAAAAACACAAACAGAATAAAGGCATGGAGATTAAATTAATTTAATGATGAAATCATTGACATTATTGGGTTGAAAAGGAAAATGAATGTAAAGCATGGACCAGATAACTAAAATGAAAAATAATTCATTTTTGTTGTATTTATTTATTTTTTTGTTCTTCACATGCAGGGGAGGGGAGAGGAGCCTCCCTTGCTTGCCCTGAACGCACGTCTCCGACGCACGCACATGTGAGGTCATTCCCTCAGTCAGCTATCTGTCGGTCCATAAAGATTGCAGACTTGGTCATGGATCTGTGGACAGCAGCATCCTTCTTCCTGGCTTTCTTTTTGGTGAGTCCTCACTCTGTGCAGGATTTGTTGTATCAGCACTTGTATTAACGTTTACTAGTAGAAAAATGCATGGATAATGTGGTGATGTGACACCTGTGAACAGTTGTATACTGTAATAACTGTACATTTGTGTTGTAGTCTTAGAAAACATATTTTCATTCATTTGTATCCCGGATATTAGGGTTGAGAGGCAAAGAGTGTGCTCCTTTTCCCATTTGGTTACTGGAAGTGTTATGGAGGTACAATATCTGTTGTGGAGGTAAGTTTGTATTGTTTGAAAAATGAAAAGTTAAATTTCATACTGTCTTCAATTAGGTTAGATGGCTGTAGTATAGAGTTGGCTAGATTCATTTTGGATTTGATTATAGAATTTAGTTAATACTACTGTAGGGTCTGAGCTCTCCCAACCCAGAGTTAAGGTGTTTAATGTAATGAAAAGATTTTTGGGGAAGCGGTGGTGGGGCTGACTGATTCCATTTTGTTGCCAAATTTGAAGTACACTGGGTTGCTGCCTAGTTTGAAGTCCGGGTTATGCCCTATTGCGGTGTATCTGCAAGGTGCAAGTGATGGCTTAATTTTAACGTAATTTGATTTGCTTTCCACCAGGTTTTCAGAATTGTGTGAATTGTCGAGCATGTACCTACGTTTTTGGATTGATTGTGGTAGGAAAGAGAGGACTGCGACTGAGATTGTTTTACATAGACTTTGTTTTAGGTCTAACCAGGAGGTATTGTGATGTTGCTTGAAATTTTGTAATTGGTGGGAGAGGAATAAAGATCTGGTCCTTCTATAAGCCACCCTGATATTTTCCTTTCTGCAGTGTTGAGAATGAAATTCTTGACATTTTGTTGTTCCAATCAAATTGAGAAGTTTGGGACTCTAACGATTTGAACCATTTATCAGTAGGTGTGGCGGGCTGGGGTTCTTGAAAATAGGTAAGTGATCTGTAGCAGGATTTATATTTTTTCACAAGCATCTCTTCCAGTGAGGGTAAGTGGTAATTTTGTCCAGTGTTTGAGGTTAATTTATCTTCTATTTGTTTGACGAATGGGGTGCAGTTTATATTGAATAACTCTGACAGTCTGAGAGAGACGGTGATTCTCAAATATTTTATATTGCCAATGTGGAGTGGTAGGGAGTTATTTAGGACTGTATAGTTTCCAGATAATGGTAACAGCTGATTTATTCCATTTTACTGAGTAGTGAGATGTCATGTATTTTGAATCTTTTCTGCAGTGATACTGTACAGAAGGGTTATGTACTGTAGGTACACTAAATGTACGCTCTAAAAACAGTTGTGTTAAAAAGATCACAATTTTGAGTCAAAAATGGACCGATCCACAAATTGGATCAAATCTCCCATTGTTCTATTGCCTTAGTAACAGTAGTAACCAATTTTTACGTAAATGACCAACTATGGTTCCTTCCCCTATTAAGGGCAACAAACAAGCATAATAACGTCTTCCCGTGTCCCACTGACACCCATTATATCCTTGTGTGAAATTATTTGTGCAGGATATTCATTGCTGGCATGATCTGGACAACACAGAGTACGACTGCTGGCCAAGCAACAATCCAAATGATTACAACATGATAAGCTGCGGTGGTATGTGTTATTTATTACTCATTTTTGTGTGTTTTGTGTTATGTTAGAGTGGCATACAGTTGCACTCAAAATGTTTCAAACCCCATTTTAAATAATTTGCTGAATGGACTTTCTCTTTTTAAAGTAGCTGCCACTTATTCATCGTGTTGAGCTATGTATTTAATATATTTTATTTAACCCTTGTAAATAATTTGGGTGCAACTGTAGTTACTCTGCAACAGGTTACTACGTTCGTACTGATCAACAATAGAGTTTTTATAGAGAGTAAGGTTCATTTGCGTTTTTATTTCAAATCCTTTTTAATGGCTTGCTTGTAAGCTGAACAAATGAAATTCTTAACAGGCTATTGCAACATCAGACAGATTCAAAAGGCATTATCTCCATATTTGTTGTTTTCCAAAAACAATTATTTTTTTCCTGCTTGTTTTGGCGTTTTGCCTTTGCTTCACTTGCTTTAAAAAATGTATGATACATTATTTTTTAATTCTATTATTTTATCTTATTCAACTATGGGGCCACTTGTTGCTATACTGTACATTGGGTCCTCGGTTACAGCCATGCTTGCATTTTTTGCAAGTTTTGTACCAACTTTTTTTTTTTTTTTAAAGAAACAAAAAAAAATCTGGTTAAATCCCCACCAATGGTCATAAATTGGTCAGAAAGTAAGGACCTCTGTACATCATTATTAGCACTGACTTGGGTGCAGAATGCCTCCATGTACGGCATCTGACAAGGGTTAAAAGTGCAAAGGAAATGCAGCCTGCAGGAACACAGTTAGACAGCCACGCTTTATAGAAATTATGTGAATACAATGAATAGGCCTCCTTAAATGTACAGTATATGCGGGACCTTTGTCACATGCATGCTTGTTGTTTTCGGCTCAGGTCTGGAGATGGCTTGGGTGCAGCGTCCCCCGGAGAAAGTCAGCAACGGGGAGGAATTCAATGTTTCGTACACAGTCACAGCTTCAGATTCCTTCTACGACTACGCTGTCCGGAACAAGATTTTCCAGTTCAGGTGAGTGAGTTTCATAAACATTTGGAATCTTGAATGTCTGCCGTGCCCGGATTGTTCACATGCATGCACACACGTACACGCATGCAGGCGCAAACCGCAAAGCTCATGGATTTGGGGTTCTTCTCAACGGAATTATTATTGGAACATTGGAATTTGAACTCATTCAAATGACTTAAATGTATCATGAAGATGATTGGCATCACAGGTCATACTTCTTAATGTTATTGTAAGTGTAAAAAGAAGTTAACCACTGTAATATGTAAAAAAAACAAAAACAAAAAAGAAACCAAAAAAAAAATCTTTACCATACTTGTCAATATAAAACTTTTGCCATTTTAATCAGTACTCAATTCTGTTTTTGAATGCAATAATGTGACGTGGACGGATAACATTATTCTCGCCATTGTTTTTCATTCTTTTTTTAATACAGTATTTAACACAAAGTATTGATTCAATAGAAAAATATAGTGTAGAAATGAATGATTACACCTTCTTAGCTACAAACCACAATGCACCATCGCCGCCAATCAAAGCTGCTCCTCTCATAAAATCAGCGGGCGAGAGGCCCAGTTCTTGAAATGGAGGGGGAAAAAAACAGTTTTGCTGGAGTTAGAAGGAACTGCATGCAGACAGGCAGATGATTTTAAATGAGCTCGGAGATCGATGCTACTCATATCCATCCTCCCTTTTGCATCTAGTGACGCTGCAGAGGCAAAGCGGTTCTGTCATGAGCACGAGTGTCCATCTAACTGGAACAACGCTAATGAACTCAATTGTTGCGTGTACCACGCCAACATCCACTCATGTCCTCTGGGCCTCATGGTGAGTGTCGCACAACATTAGTCACTGCTCGCCAAATGCAATTTCATGCAGTAGTACCAAGTTGTTCTTTTATTTCTCACATGCACTAATTTACCATGGAAATGTCAGTGTTGGTAAAATAATGTATCAAGGGCAGCAGAGTTACAATTGATTTGAAAACGTTCAATAAAAGTTATTGAAGCGAGAGCTGTTGCTTTACAGAAACAAGGAGGTATCTGTGGCCCGTGGATTCCCGACGATGGCAAAATAGTCACTCATACGGTGTCCAAAGCCGGCAAGATGAGTCAGAAATACTGGACATCAAAGGTGAGCATACGTGGCTGTTTTGGGGATCAGGTTTGAATTGTGTTTGAATTATATTTGAAACCCATAAGCACACAGCATGGTGACCTGGTGGTGGAGTCTCAGTTGCAGCCATCCCGTGTGCAGTTTTGTGTGGGTCCTTTGGGTACATTTGGCCTCCTCCCACATTCTAAAATGATGCAAGTTGCGTTAATTGAAGGCTGAAATTTCTTGGGGCTTAAATATGAGTTTTGTTTGTCAGCATGACACCTGCAATTGTCCGTCAACCAGTCAAAGTCCAGAGTCAGCTGTAATAGGCGGCAGCTCACCCATGACCACAGTGTGGACAAGCGCTGTAGAAAATGGATGGAACAGATTCATATTGTAAATATGGCTAAATAGAAATCTACTAAGAAGCGATTATTTCAAATTTATTTTAGAACGTATTTCTACCCATAAAACATATGAAAATACACATTCACATGGTTCACTCCTGATATCAGATGGCAGCCCGTTGTAATTAATTAGTACATTCATGGACATACTGAGTAATGGATAATAAAGTGTAATGTTAATACTTTTGACCAAAGTTGAGTGGCATTTCTTGGTTATTGCTATGAGTTGCACACATAGCACATGCAGATATTTGTGTACGCTGGGTTGATAGTGTTTCTGTCTGCCACACTGTCCTTCTCCACTTATAAATATACAATATGTACTGTTCTTACATCGTGGGCATCTATGACCATGCATTTCTACTTTCCGTTTAACGCTGCAATATTGGGTAAAGAGTGGACCCCCACTATTTGCATGGGCTAGGGACCCAACCGGCCTGCGAATGGCAAAAATCTGCATACTGCATAGTCGATCCCCATTGAAATGCATTGGGAGGGAGAAAAAAATAAGAGAGATCTTCAAAAAAAAAACGCTGATAAACATTCAATATACATATTCGGGGTTACACTTTGGGGATTAAAAAAACTCCGGCAAAAATGTAAAAAAAAAAAACCAAACTGTATTGACAAAAAAATGGGGGAACAAATCTGTGATTGTATTCATGAAGATTGTGACATTGACACAATTTCTATGCAGGTGGTGCTGATCCATGTGGGCGTCACTTCAGTTATTGCTCATATCAAAATAGGACAAATGCACGCAGCATTGGAATCCAAAGTGCTTGTTGTGAGTGCTCAAGGTCAGTCTGCATTGTGCTATGTGCTTGCTAACACTTCTGCATTGCAGCCATGATTAGATAAAAACATATTCACAGAAAAGAGCATGCTCTACATTGTTCAGCAATACAGTACTATAAACATTGTAAACTAGCAGGAATGCAAGCGACTGATGGCCTTGCAATTGAATTGTTAACTCAACAATACAGATGTTTCAGCTTCTTCATCGATGTATCTGAAATGTTCCAGTATGTGGAGATGATGTCTGTGAGGTGGAGGAGAACTGTCTCAACTGTCCTGCAGACTGCGGCATCTGTCCCATGTCCGTGGCCATCAAGGTGTCCATCGGCCTCCCTGTTGCACTTTTCAGTGCCGGATTCATCCTAACCATGGTGGTGAGTGTGCTTGTTGTGTGTGTGCGTGCGTGCGTGTATATTAGACTCCTTCACAGACCCCCATAAATGGTTACACACAAATTTGCAAGGCCTAAATATTTGTCTTCATTCCCTTCCCTGCAGTGGCTTCAGTACCAGAAACAGAAGATGTTTTGGGATGAAAGCTGGATCATTGACTACAAGAGTATAATATTTGGTAATAACATGAACAAGTGTATGAAATGAATACGTTTCTTTGCATGGACTAGGGGTTGAACCACTAAAGATGTTTTGTAGTCAAAAAAACGATTAATCAATGACAGCATTGACATTTTTCCAGCACAGTTCAGCGGTCTCCAACCTTTTTTGGGCCACAGACCGGTCACCCGATAAATAAGCAAGTAGTTGCCTTCAAACTTTACAAGTCGGCGCAGTATTAAAGTCAGCTAGTCGATTAATCGGTTCAACCCCTAGCTTATATACAATTAACATCTGACTAAATGGTGCTGCAGGGAGGGTGTGCGGTACAGACTTTGGCAGCACAACCAGCCCCCAGCATGTGAAGAGCACTTCAAATGTCAGTCAGTTGACTGACATAACCATTTGCACTGGCGTCAACACCTTCTTCAAGCAGGGCTTCATCCAGCCTGGCAACTAGTAAGACAATGAGGATAGCACTCAGTACAGCATAGACCTCCACCAAGGTTGAACTCGGGGGGGTGCATTTAGAGACAGACAACCATTCATTATCATATTGACACTGTCACTAAGCAGGGACTGGACCCACGCTGCCTGCAACGAAGTCAGCTGTATGCAGAGCTGGGCACTTAACCCTTTTTTTGCCAGTCCGGCCGCAACCCTCCACCCTTGACCTGGGTACCCTTCCGGCCGCAACCCCCCGCCCGTATTCATAAAAATTATCACCCCCCTGCCCCGTTCCACCTTCCGGCCCCCCCCCCAAAAAAGTGTCCGTGATTGACGCCGCCGCGGGAGAGATGCTAACGGCAGAAGCTTTTTAAGGATCATTAGCTGGCTAATTTACTATTCGAACCCGCTGTGGACACGCTTCAAAATGCGCCACTAGTACTTTACTACTTACCCCAACTGCGTGTACTTACTTTCATTGCAAGCCCCGGGGTTGGCTTTGTCATATTGTATAATTATTTGGGTCCAACAGACGGCCAGAAGTCACATTCAACAAGTTATTTATTTTCCACACTTCTCTTCGTTCACAGCCTTCAAAATAAAGGCATACCAGCAAACCACTATACACAGCAGGTTTGCTACAGCGTATTTTTGGAAGTAGAAGATGCCAGAAGAAGTGCATGAACTCCACCTTGATGTGGCAGCGTCATACTTGAGTTCTGTGCGCACCTTAATATACTCCCGGACACAAGTTGTTTTGAAACAGTTACGTTCCAAGTCGGGGGGCGTCACTTCAAAAAGACTGCGACAACAATGGATATCGTACCTGTTACAACCATAAAGGGACCGAGATGACTAGACTATGCATTTAATTTTATTGCCAAACTAGTTTGCTTTTGCAGCAGCAACGAGCTGCGTGCTGCATCCTCTCTCTCCTCCTGTCCGTGTGGGAAACTGTATGTCATCGCAACATGTGACATGTTGGACCGATCAGAGCAGCAACAATTCCTGATTAATTTTGTGTCATTCAAACAAAACATAGGTCAAACCCATTTTAGCTAATACACACTGCATACCTTATTGAACACATGAAACGGCAAGACCAAACCATTGTCAACTTGAAAACAGGGGAAACACCCCCGATGTGAGTCAGACAGCAAAAAGATCTTGTTTGTTTTTTAGTCAACATCTTAGCTAGCAGACCGCTACACGTGACCAAAACAGGTTTATATCATTTATATTCTCACACAAGGGGATTGGAACAAAAAGCCAAAAGAGAATCGTCTTTCCTTGAACTTTTTTGGTATTTTTTATTTTGTTTTTTAACCATCAAATGATGATCCCAAATTACCTCTCGCCCACGCACCATTGCACTTGGCAGATTAAATATAGTTTAATTGTTTTTAATGACGTTTCGGAACAACAATTGAAAATGCGCCCAGAAGTAGACACGTTTAACACATCTGCCTCACAAGTCTGCCTTTTGTGGGTTGAATATCAGCTCCAGCCTACCTGTGTGAAGTCGTCTTCTTTTCCTGGTGCTAGCATATGTTTTCATGGGCTAATCCGATTTCCTCCCCCATTCCAACAAGATGAATGTAAAGTTAATTGAAAACTCTAAACTGTCCATAGTATGAATATGAATGGTTGTTTGTCTAAATGTTGGCTGGACCCTGCTGCAAAGTCAACTGGCATAGGCTGAGTCTTACGTGCAACCCTGGATAAGCGCTATATAAAATGGACTGATAGGAGACACTTTTATTCCATGTAAACTGCACTCATACTTGACAAATTATTGTTTCCAACATTCTCCTTTTAGTGATGGCAGAACAGTTGCAGTCAAACACATCCAAAAGAAACATTTTGCTCTGTCGAAAAGTGTCAGGAAGGAGGTGAAAGAGGTCAGGTGAGAGAAACCATGTGACACATCCAAACTGGGATTTTTTTTTCTTTTTTTTTTCTTTTTTACTGTTTTTTTTACTGGCAGTGCACAAAAGTAGGACCACCGTGGCATTCATTAAGTTATCAAATTTCCCTCGTAGACAACTGGACCACCCAAATCTTTGCAAGTTCATCGGGGGCTCCATTGAGGTTCCCTATGTGGCCATCATCACAGAACACTGCCCCAAAGGAAGCTTGTCTGATGTCCTTCTTAATGATGATATCCCAATCAACTGGGGCTTTAGGTAAGGAAAAGTAACATATTAGGGCTCCTCAAAAAAGAAATATTCCATGTTAATTCATCCAACAATAAAACTGGAGTTTATATGTTGTAAGGTGATGTGGTACATCACATCACCACAATTAAATGATGAGATCCAATAAAATAGCTTGAAGAAAATAGTGTCTTGACAAAGATTATAATATAAGAGCAATCTTCAGTTTAAGCATGTTTATTATTTGCAGTGATGCAGTGATGAACTGTGCTGCGTCATACGCAGAGCTGTTTCTAATGTTTTACCTATCTTGTGTTGCTTAAAGCAGAAGTCAACCCCAGAAAATGTCATTACAAGAATATGTTCTATGAAGCCCCACACGGCATTCTGAATTAATTTTGCGCTTGTGAAAAATGAGTTAAGCAGTAAAATCGAACTGTTTTTGTACATTTCAGGGAGCGGCCATTTTGCCACTTGCTGTCGACTGAAAATGATATCACATGACATCAGGGCTCAGGTAACAACCAATCAAGGCTCAACTTCAGAAAACAGGTCCACTGTGATTGGTTGTTACCAGAGCCCTGAGCAACTGTGATGTCAATTTCAGTCAACAGAAGTGACAAAATGGCCGCCCCCTGAGATGGCTAAAAACGGGTGGATTTTGCTGCTTAACTCATATTCTGCAAACGCAATATTTATCAGAATGTCATGTTTAGACTAGTGAAGGCGCATAGAACATATTTTTCCAAGTATTTTTGTTGAGTTGACTTCCCTTTTAATTACCAAATAACTGAAATACAAACATATACATAATACAACAGAGCTGGGCATTGTCCCTCCTTTCCTTGAGTTTTCATCCTGCATATTTAATCGATCCACGTAAATTGAGAATTATCCCGTAAATTCTTCATATTATTCTTGACACTACAAATGTAATGTGATGTTTCCACAGACTGTCATTTGCCACTGACATTGCCCGTGGGATGTCCTACCTGCACCAACACAAGGTGTTTCATGGTAGACTTCACTCCAGGAACTGTGTTATTGATGATCGCTGGGTTTGCAAAATCTCTGGTAAAACAACAACAAACGAAAAAAGGAGTGCAATACAGTATATCTCCAAAAGAATTTCATTTTCTTCCTGTCTAGATTACGGTCTTATACTCTACAGAAAGGAGGACTTTGATGCAGTCAGTAATGGGTTCACTTGTGGCGATGTAAACCGCGTCTACTGTGCTCCAGAGGTCCTCCTGGGAAACAGCTCGACTATGACGCCAGCGGCAGACGTCTACAGGTTACTGCTTGAATTTGAAAGCATCCATATGTTGAGTTCGTTACATTTTCCTGCATTTTCCAAGTTGTGTTTTCATTTTGGCTGATAGAGGAACCTCGACAGTCAAATGCAAAGTAATGTAAAAATGTGCCTCCGAAGTCTCACAAAACTGTTGTCAAGCAGGACATTGTATGAGACAACTGTCGTTTTTGTATTTGTGGCTTTCTTTGTAGCACTTAATTAAAAAGATGGAGCAGTGTTAGAGAAAAACAATATACTCAAGTTACATTACGTAAGTAAGGCAGGGGTAGACGCATCACAATTTTTAACAGTTTAACAGATTTTTGAAGTGAGAAACACCCCATTCATGACGAAGAAAAAAAAATCTGAAAGTGCGTTCTTACATCTCTTTTAGTGTGTGGCGTACTCGAGATGGCAAACACAGTACATCACACATAACCAACCACATCTCCGCCGACAATCGTAAGTCTTCTGTGATAGACAGAATTGTGCTACAGACTGCTGGAAATACAAAGAAGAAAGAATAGCAGAAGAAAAAAAATATAGAAGATGCTATGCTTACTCTTAGCTTACAGTATATGGTCTACATTTAAGATTGTCAGCCTGACTTGATCGGGGAGGGAAAAATTCTCAAATTGGGCTCGATTATTGGTATGTCTGTAAGACCCGGTAACATTAATTCAGAGGTTTGTATCTAAATACATTATAACTGTTTAAAGATAATTGCTGAAAACGTATGTATTTATAAATGTCTAATGTATCTAATACTCAATTGTGAAGAGATGGCATTCAATATTTTTTAACCATTTCCGTTTTTTTTTTCCTGGCTAAAACGGCACGCAGTGACACACACAGGCATCTAGCATGAGTCACCCGTCTCCCTCTATATAAGAACTTGAGTTCCCTCATTCATTATCCAGCAGAATTGTGACTTGTGAGTTACTTAGTTATTATCACTACAGTGAGAAGTTAGCTAGCTAGCCATGCCTACACCCTGAAAATGCATCGTCATCGGATCACACAATTTACACAATAGCTCGGCGCTGAATCGTTTAAATTCCCAAGTGAGGCCGTGACGCCGTGGATGAGCTAGCTGCTGGCTAGCTCCACTGGGTGGAAAGCCCCACGATGACCCGCTGGTCTATATTGCAACCACCGGAGGCTTTCGGCGGATATATTTTTGTGGCTCAAACATTGAAGGCATACGAAGGATGCTAGACAAAGTCACATTTATGTTTTAGCTGGGCATGGTTTCACGCATTCATAAAATGTGACTTCAACGTTGTCCGTAAATGTTTTCTGATGGAAACGGTTGACCGTGGAATAGTTCCATTTCTATCATTGCCCATGAGAAAATGTGAGGTTCAACTGTATTTACCTTTTCTGTCCTTCCTCTCAGCTACGCCATGATCCTGGTTGAGATAGCCACTCGCTCTGACCTCATTTCAGTATGGTGGATTTTTCTTCTTCCCTCTGGATTATGTGCTGTGGCTTTGCCTTGATCTTGACTTTCTAATGAGCAGTTCTGTTGATGGTTACAGGATCAGGCTGAGGGAGTGAAGATGGACATCATATGGCGCCCTCCTCTCCCTGAACTCAAAGCAGGAAAAAATGACGTGGACTGTCCCAGTCAAGAGGACTACTGTGAGGTGTGTTATCACCGTACCGGATATCTTTTATCATAATAGCTGTTGTTTGAGTGAATGTATCACGAGCCAAATACTTGCAATCAACTGTGCAAGTGTACCTAATGTTGTGTCCTTTAACAACATGCACTTACTGTATCTACGCTTAACTCTTTTGCAGCTTATCAAAAAGTGTTGGGCTCACAACCTCACCACAAGGCCCACTTTTGAGCAGGTCAAGAAGATGCTGGACAAGATGAACCCACATAAAGTCAGCCCCGTGGACATGATGATGAACCTGGTAACATTCCCTCTAACATGTTGCTAAAGACTTTGTACCACTGTTTAAATGGTACATTTCTAAAAAGCAGCTTATTGGGGGACAAAAAAACAACATTTTAATGATTGATTCAGCTGGATATTATGACATCAATGTACATACTCTGCAGATGGAGAAGTACAGCAAACATCTCGAGGCCATAGTTGCTGAGAGAACTCAGGACCTTCTTCAAGAGAAACAGAAGACCGATCGCTTGTTGTACAGTAAGTGTTGTATGTTAAATTGCCACATATGTTCATATTTATAAAATAGTAAGTAATTTACTTAATGTCATATATTCTGTAGCGGCTACAATTCAGCAATTATGCAGCAAAACGGCCAAACTCGGCTGGAAGTCCGGTGCTCGGATTTCGGACCGCTAACCTTGGCTGTATCGGAGGCTGAACGTTAATTGCTGCCCTGACAGCGACAGTGGTGTTAGCCTCTTAGCTGCGGATGGCTAATGGCTGCCTGCCTATGGAGTCTAACAAAACGTGGTACTTTAGTGTCTGAAAGCTCCAACCAATCTCCACCAAAATTCATATGCACGTAACCTATTCTTGTCCAATTCAACCTGTAAAAATATGACGATCGGCACAATAGTTTCAATTTTGTGGAGGTGGAGCTCACATTTAATGTCAATAAAATCCCAAATTTGGCGCTGATCGCTTTGTTACTTTCACAGTTTGAAGTGGACATAAGTAGAGATGCGCATATGAATTTTGGTGACTATTGGTCACCATTTTCAGACATGTGACAAAGCAAGCCAGGAAGCATTATTACAATTCTTGCCTCCTTCCTTCTCTGGCATAGTTGGGCCGAGATGAAAAAAAGCAGGCCACACCCATAAAAAAATGGATGTCATTAAGATGTGTGGAATGTAGTTTAAAAAAAAAAACGCATTAAATCAGTGCTGAGATTTTCAGGGGGTGGGGGAATTTTTATGCTGACATCATTTTTACATACAGACCTATTATCTAAGTGCCAATGTTCAGCCCAATCAAGTGTCCCTTTTAGAGCATTTTGCATATATGCATTTATTTTGTCCATGTCTAAAATAACATTTTTGTCACACATTTGGTTTGGAAGTGAGTGGTCCTATATGGCCCCCGAGAAGCAATGATGAAAAATAAATGCCTCCAGCATTTAAATTGGCCATCCCTGTTATAGACTGTAGCACGTTATTATTTTCGTGCAAATTCAAGTTATGTCACCACCGTAGAAACAGAACAGGATTATCTTCTTCTCAGGTATGTTACTAGTTTACTCATATAGAATCATTTTCATTCCTCAGTAAGCAGCTCTTTTTTAATCACAGCACCATTTACTGGATATGATTGAACTGCCATAAAAGCAAACTCACCACTGGACTGTGCTGGCCTGAGTCTAGCACACTGATCATGTCGATCCACTAAATCCAATTGGTGAAGACAGACACACCTGATTTTTGCTGCCCTCCATTGGTGAATGCAGGCAGCAACTTCCTCATTCCAATCGGCCTGAATCACTGACACTCTTCAAGTTACAACATCATTTATTTCCTTTGCAGGCATGTTACCGAAGCCGGTTGCCGATGACCTCCGCCAAGGCCGAACTGCAGAGGCTCAGAGCTTCTCCAACGCTACGGTCTACTTCAGGTTGCTTTTTAACTGTTCAATTCACTGGTGAACTAGAGGTGGCTGACTGCAGCTACATTTGCCTCTTCGTGGCAGTGACATTGTGGGCTTCACCCAGCTGTCGGGAGCCAGCACGCCCCATCAGGTTGTGGACTTCCTCAACCAGCTCTACACCACCTTTGATGACATCATTGACAATTATGACGTCTACAAAGTGGAGACCATTGGTGATGCTTGTAAGTGATGAATGACAGGCATGTACTTCAGCAAAGAAGAAAACAAGATAGTGTAGAATTGTACATCTCAAGCATCATGAGCTTGCCATTTTGCGGGACTGTCTTATATCTTTGACTAGGGATCGTTAAAAGAAATGTTTGAAAGATTTTTGAGTAATTTTTGTTTAGTAATCCGATGTGAGATCATACTTATGCAAAAAAGGTAACTTGGCTCAATTAAGGTTGTGAAACACTCACTAGACCACTGTGCTGTAATTAATCAAATATCTTAGACAACAGTAAATTCCCAGGAAAGTGTTATTTCGTAATTATGTTATGAACAGTTAATATATCTACTGTATTTTAAAACCTTTTAAAACTCTTTTAAAAATCAAACATTAAATGAGATTTTTGAAGTAGCAAAGCTGCTGCCATAAAGTATAGTGCACTCAATCGCAATCAATCCAACACAATAAACACAATTATTAACAATTATTGTAATATTATTCATTATGCCTATCCCTACCTCTGACACTTGACTTTTTCTGCTTGGGGTTATACCCCTTAAAAATGGTTATGCCATAATTATTCCCATGGTCTGTAATAGTGGCGATTGTAGCTTGGGGGACACAAATAATCTTGGGCCGCACCCCTGTCTCTCTAATGTCAGGCATAAGTACAGCATTTGAAAAAAGTAAGTATTTTCTATTCCATTTTTTTAATGTCCCTAACAATGGCTGGCGGGTACAGACATGGTGGTCTCAGGGGTCCCCCAAGAAAATGGCATAAATCATGCTGGGGAGATAGCCAGCATGGCCTTGGATCTGGTCAGTGTTTGCCACACGTTCAAGATCCCCCACAAGCCCAACACACAGCTGAAGATACGTGCTGGCATCCACTCAGGTACTTTTTACACGCCACAACCTCCACTGTATGATGTATACAAACATGCATATACAAAACATGAGGCACATCTGTGCCTTATATTGTGGTGTTTTTTTCCCTTCAGGACCTGTCGTGGCTGGTGTGGTTGGAACCAAAATGCCTCGTTACTGCCTATTTGGAGACACTGTCAACACAGCATCACGGATGGAATCAACGAGTGAAGGTAAAGAAGGATTATAAAAGATAAAAGTATATTGAATGCATGCACTTTAGACTTTAACTAATGTATACAACAGTTTTGCTGGATAAGGGAAGCACCATAAAGTGGAAGTCACCCCCAAATAATTCTTTGCAATAATGTGTTCTCTGTGCCTTCACGAGTCCAAACGTAGCATTCTGATCAATATTGCGTTTGTGGAATATGAGATAAGCAGTGAAATGCACCCGTTTTTGTCCATCTCAGGGACGGCCATTTTGCTACTTGCTGTTGACTGAAAATGACATCACAGTTGCTCAGGGCTCAGGTAACGACCAACCACGGCTCACCTGTTTTCTGTAGCTGAACCATGATTGGTCGTTATCTTATCCGTGAGCAGCTGTGATGTCATTATCAGTCGACAGCAAATACCAAAATGGCCGCCCCCTGACATGGACAAAAATGGGTAGATTTTATTGCTGAACTCATATTCCACAAATTAATGGGCCTGCATAGAACATATTCTTGTAAAAAAAAAAGTTTGGGTTGACTTCTCTTTTGTAGGAGACATGATGCTTTTTTTAAATCCCAGTTTAAAACCATTCTCAGGCATTTTGATATGTCTATGACATAGTTCCGTCAAAGTACTCCAAGGGTCAAGATTTGCAGCACACTTTTCGCATACTCTTTCTTGTTTTTAATTATCCTGTTTGAGTGGGTGGCCTTGTCTCATGCAAGTGAGTGGGGGGCGGGGGGGGAACTTTCCAAATACGTCTGTTTATTTTACTCATTTGCTAGCTTGTGCATTTAATATTCTCGTTACGCAACGGAGACAACTTGACATGCGTTTAGAGTCAGTCATAGATGGATGGAACGGAGAGAATCAGGTCACTTTTCAAAATAAAATGTTTTTCAGCCTCGGATAATAAATAAACCGGAAGTACAGTGTACTGTACCGCTGGTTGGGGATCCCTGCTTTAGATAAACATTGACCTATTCTACACAAATATAGACACATGTTTCTTTTTGTACTGTTTGGAAAGCACTGAAGATCCAAGTGAGTGGGGCCACAGCTGACCTTCTTCACATGTTGAGAGGATACATTCTAAACTGCAGAGGGATGCTAAATGTGAAGGTAATGTTGGTTCTTGAATGTCTTGGAAATGGTTTCTAAGTGGTAGAGTTTAGATTTGTTTTCTTCTCTCTTTTAAGTCTGCTTATTATATTTTCTATCATCTATTTAAGCAAACAAGGTCTACTTGAAGTGTAAAAAAACCTCAAGTGTAAAAGATTTAAAATCCAGATTAAAAACCATGCTTTTTTTCCTCCATGCCTTTCATTAATAGTAGCATTTTTAAATCAATTTCACTATACGGTCTTTCAGTAATTGTACAAAGCTACTTTTTATTTATTTACTTGATTTTTAAATGTCTTTAAATCTTTTGCTAAAGTGTTTAACTCATTCACTGCCATTAATGTAATTATTTGTCTTTTCACAGTGCAGCCATTCAATCCCAGGATGTTTATATTTTTTTCATTTTTTTTTTCAAACGTTAGGGTAAAAGAGGGTCTGAGAAGGTCTGGCAGTGAATGAGTTAAATGTTGTCAATCTTTTCATAATTGTGGTAAGACACTTTTGTTTTCTCTGCTTTCCTTTTGAATGTCTCAGGCTGTTTTGTTTGCTTCTTGGTGTTGTGCCGTTGTTTGTGTGAAGCACCTTGAGATGCCTTGTGTATGAAATGTGCTATATCAGTAAAGCTGCCTTACCTTGGAATGTGTTGCAGGCATCAATTTCAAAATGAGTGAATGTTTGCCACACCCAAAAACACAATAAGGTTTATCAGTTTGCACGTTAAATATCTTGTCTTTGTAGTGTATACAATTGAATATTAGTTGAAAAGGATATACAAATAATCATTGTACTTTTACAATTGAGCTTTTATGTATATTTTACACAATGTCCCAACTTCATTGCAATCGTGGTTTGTATAACACAAAAACCTGGCATTTGAACAGGGGCGTGATGACTTTTTATATCCTTTGTGTATACTGTATATGATATCGGTGGCATGGGGGAGAGAGTACTGTAATTCAAACTTTCCCTCAAAGGAAATAATAAACCTTGGGTGTGTCCTTCCCATTGAATCCTCTCCTATGCTTGTAATCTAAGAGTATTGTAACTGTATTGGGGTGTTGTTCGCGGGATGTTTGGGAGGAGGGTTCTTCTCCATTCTCTGATGTTTTTAGCTCAGACGTGGCCTCAGCTGCTGCTGCTCTCTGTCCCCCCCCCCCCCACCCTTTCCCTCTCCCATCCATTAAGAGAATTGCCTTATTTAAAATTCAGAGGGACACATTTTTCATGGGGACCTCTCATCCTGTCTGAACTTGTCACATATTCAATTTCAACAGGGCAAAGGTGAGATGAAAACATGGTGGCTGGAGGCCAAACGAAACGAGTGCACGGATCCGCTTCTCAGCACGTCAGAGTTCATAGGAGGTCCCGCGCCAGTTAGTGACTGAAGCTGGCCGACATGTCCAAGATTTGAACAAGATGTGAACCATGTGCAGTGACTGATTACGTGTCGTGTTGTGCAATTCATCTGTGTTACATGGACGTCAACGTAGTTGTTAGGGTTGAGCTTTCTTGTCAGTGTAGTGACAACACTGTACAGTACTTACAGTGTCGTGACAATAAGTGACATTCTACTTATACTTTTTATTTAATTTCTCTATTATTTGTGTTTTCCCTGTCATGCAGCAACTGCCTCAATACTATGTACTACTTTACTGAGATATAATACAAGAGCTGTAACAGAAATGATCCACAGACAATAATGTTCACAATGTCACAATGTGAGTTAATGATTTAACAATATGTTACTTATTTTGATTGTGATTTTCTGCACTGTATCATTTAATGATGAGCGTAAACATGATGATGCTCATCCTGTGAATCTGGTTTAAATGCTAAATTTAAATTATGTTGTTTAACACATTTTTACAATTGTGTGTATAGTACTTAAAAAAGTATGTTATTTTCTTAACAGTATACAGTATCAATTAGTGTCCACCTTATTGGAGGTTCATAGATAATATTCTATTACAATAGTCAATTTCGACATCTGGTGTCTTACTGTCCTGCCTTCTTTGTGCTGTGTAATGGGAATACTGTGCTGTTCAGGGGTCCTCGGTTTACGGCGCTAACGAACAGCGAGCGGCATAAGAATAAATTGTCACGTGCCAGGTTTTTCATGTAGTTATTTATTCTTGGCTCAGTGATGTTTTTCCACACAAATATGTACTGCAATTATGACTTTATTACAGTGTTCGGCTGATAGTGTATACAAATAAAATTGTATTGAATTGTATTAGTAACAGATTTACATACACGTTCAAGTTACGTCGCTGCCGTAGTTACGGAACTTTCCGTCACACACAAATTAATATCGGGCCATTTTCATTCTGGCGTACTTTATTTGATCACACCCCCACACACGTCCATTATTTAGGGGGTTTATACGCACACAAACCAAAATTTTGTGTTTTTAAAAAATATTTAACTAACGCGAAATCCATGAGCCAATCCAAAGAGTTGTTGTATGTTGCTAAGCGACGTGTCAGCCAATCCGCGTGTTTTTTTGCTTTGTGTGCTCTAATTTTGGAGAGGCGAGACCGACGAGCTGTTCCAGCAGGGCGAGGAGCGGTGAGGGAGAGAAAAATGACTTTTTGTAAGTATATCACCCAGATTTAATTTGTTTTCTCGTATTTGAAACATTGAATATTACCATCTGTTTGAATTAATATTGAACTGTGCTGTAAATAAGACGTCAGGAAGTTGGGCGTAACCGAGGCGACCCCGACACCTGCCCCCACGACCTCACTCAAATTGCCCTTTTTGCGCTGCTTAACAGTTGTAAATAAACACAATTTGTGATGATTGTGCTAAGATGTGTCGTTACCTCATGTTTGTTCCCTCATTGAATTAAAGCACGTCATGGTCATGACACAGCCTTATTCCATATGAATGCATGTTTGCGTCGCATTTGTTACCTTCATCGTAGTTCCACTTTAACCAGTTCACCGTTGTCAATTCAGTTAAACACCTTTCAGTTGACCTACAAGGTAAATTCGGAAACTTCACTTTGTGCTGCTGCTTGGATTGTTGTGTTGTATTGACATGTATTTCTAATACTTTGATACTTCACAATTTAACGTTGAAAGCCTTGTGAAAATTTGAATTGCAGTGAGCCTCACTGTGGAGACTGTTGAACAAATGCAGGGATTTTTTATTTATTTTTTAACCGAGAAGGCTACCTGACAAACACAATTCACCGATATAATGTAGCCTTATTGAGTGGGAATTATTGAGTATGTTGTTGTGGAGATAAAGCACCATACTGCCTGTCTGGGATTAGCCTGATCAGATAAGCAAAAGAGATAAGATGCCGCTCCCAACCTGTGAGCTGTTAAATAGGGTGACAATTCTCAGAGAAAACCACCACAATAATTTATAGGAAATGCTTCCCGAAATGGTGCACCTCAAGAGCCTGCAGAAGATAAATTCATTTATTTCAGTAATTCGTTTTTTTTTTTTAAATGAAGCTCATAATACTGATTTATTGAACACATACTTTATATAATACATATTTGCAGAAGGTTGGTTGTTTTTTTTAATTGTTTAGATTAAGATTTAGAATTTTGAATTCTAGTTCATCCCTCCTGACTGCCAGACAGTGCTTCAATCACTGGATGATTACTCTTGTGCTTCTTTTGATTAGCTGTAAATTATCAAACTTATGAAAACAAATATCATGATTTGACTTTACTCTCTGTAGTAAATGTTAATATATGAGTTTAATATCTTATTTGAATATGCTTGTTATACTGAATCACACTAAAACATTCCACCTTAAGAATATTTATGTTGTTGCATGTTCAGATTTATTCCATCATTTGAAAATATTCCCTAGACTATTCACCTAATTTTCCATTTGTACGTTTTTACTTGACAGTGTCATCTAATATGAGCCTCTATTTCAGGTGCTGGCTGCATAAGGAGCATATTGGAACGCTAGACGTGTGCAAGTGTACAGTGTATGAAGTGGATTTTCAAAACATCGGAGGCTCCACTTCAACCATGCCAGAGTCCTCGGGTGAGTTAAAGTCTAAAACATCCTAATAATAATCGTTTAAAATTAGAACTCCCGATAGTAACATCAAGCAGATTAAAGGTGGCCGATACTGATAATTGGGGATAAACAAGCCAATATCCGATATTTTGGCTGATAACCGATATCAGGGGCGGAGCCATGGGTGGGCCTGGGTGTGCACAGGGCCACCCAGACTGACAGACTGCCCACCCAGTGAGATTCATGAAAAAAAAAACAATTTTACATTTTTAGTAAATTATTAAATAATTTTTGAATTTGTGTTTCGTTGTGTTTTATTTTTATTTTTTATTTTGTCGAATTTTAAGAATGGCATAATTGTGGTTGTCAAAGGAAGATCTGAACTTCAGATTATTCCGTTTGTCATTTTATTTGAATACACGATGTGTCGGGATAGGAGGATTGTATAAATATTCAGACCCACCCTGATTTTTCCAGGCCCACCCATTAGCCACGTTCTGGCTCCGCCCCTGACCGATATGTGACATTCGAAATAAGCACATTAGTATACATAGAATACTGTACATTAAAACAAATTATCATAATACCCAAAATATGATCCAAGACAAAAGACTGAGAACACTAAATATTCGCAAAAACATCAATTAGTCAAATTTCTTTTGCAGACATCTCAAAAGTAAATGTTGAAGCAAACATTGAAAAGTGATAAAAGTTGACAAATTATATATATATATATATATATATATATATATATATATATATATATATATATATATATGTATATACATACAAGTCTGGTTTGATATTGTGTGACAAAGTCACAGCTTACCATGGAATAAAAAAAAAAACGTTTCTCGAGCCGTTTCTCTCAGCTTGAGTGAGTGGTGGAAAAGTGACACTTGGGCAGCAAAAAGTATAATACATCGGCTACATATTGTCTGATTTATCAATGATACACTTTAATCTGCCTCATTTAATCAGCCCGCCGATAAATTGTGGAACTCGAATGTGGATCTGTCACCTACATACTGTCAACCTCTTGTGCTTTTCAAGCCAGAAGTCAATTATAGGCTCTTAGTCTATTCTTAGCATGTGTGTGTGGGGGGGTGGAGTGTACTGTGTGTGTGTGTGTGTGTGTGTGTGCCAGCTAATTGTTATTACAATGGAACTTCTGAAGGAAAAAATGTTTTATAATGCTGCTAAAACTCTGTTTTGTTCCGATTCCCAAACAATTTTCTCATTTGAAATAATATGTTATAAGACAAAACTGTTGTAGTTTTAAAACCTTTATGATTTTAAGTAGCAACGTGAGATTTCCCAAGAAAACACCCGTAGGCACAGAGAACTCATGCAAATTTCACACCGGAAGGCCGGAGAACCTCCCTGGCTTCAGCGAACGCAAAATTTGGTGGACATACCTATCATAACAGGATGCATTAAATGTGTCTGAAGGACACATGTCTAAAAATGGTCAGCAAGTTCGCCATTTTGGTTTGAAGCAGCCATTTTGGGTGAATTCCGTGGTTTGCGCTATGATGAACCTCTATGACAGGAATTCGCCTAAATCATAATCCTAGAAAGATGAAGATGCTAAATGTCTTAGTTTTTTTGTCCCTCCCATCTAATCTAGATGGAGCACAGCTTCAAAGTTTGAAAATCATTTGTAGGATTCGCAATGAAAAAGGCAGTTGAGAGCGCCCATTCATTTCTGCTTGCGGCTGACATTCTTGTACCTGCTCAACATAATGTTATTCCCTGAAATAACAGTCACTTTACATGTGTGCTACGCATCTAACAGACATTGTTTCCTCAGATGTGAAGGATGTTTGCAGCAGCTCTATCAAATGTCAAACACCCCCCCTAATGGGGTACATCACTTCGTCACCGCTGCCTCCGCACAGGAACTCCTACTTGCTCATGAACTTCTGCAATGAGAACAATGTGCCAGAATGTGTAACACATATCAATCAGGTTAGTGACCTCTGATTGCACAGTAACACCGTATTGACAAAAATACATCCACAAAGTATCTTGTAGCCTTCTTAGAAAAATGAGGAGCTGTTAAAGCTGTAAAGTTGGGACCCGCTTTTTACATTTTCACTAGGTGTCCCAATATATATATTTTTTTGTGTACAGTATGTTACCTAAGCGAGTATGCCCCTCACATTTTCTTAGATATTTTATTTTGTTTTCATGGAGCAACACTGAGGAATTGACACTTGCTCCCATTAACCAGTGTGCACTGCACAGTTTGTATAGCAGCGTAAATTTACTGTTCCCTCAAAATAACTCAACACACATCCATTAATGTCCAAACAGCTGGCAACAAAAGTGAGTAGACCCCTGAGTGAAAATGTGCAAACTGCGCCCAATTAGCCATTTCCCCTCCCCAATGTCATGTGACTCATTAGTGTTACAAGACATGGCAAAGACCTCTCTTAGGATTTGAAAAAAAGAATTGTTGCTTTCTGTAAAGATGGCTTCAGCTATCAGATTACCAACTGATTGCCAACTGAAAATGAAAATGAGATACAGCACAGTGGCCAACACCGTACAGTGGTTTAACAGAACAGGTTTCACTAATCACAACCGGCCTAGCCATGGTCGACCAATGATTTTTTTTTTTGTGGGATACAGAAATGTACTGCAGCGATACCTCTACTTACGAACGTCTCTTCATAAGAAATACGAAATTTTCAAGTTACGAAACGCCTCAAAAGGAAAATATTGCCTCTTGTTACGAAAGAAATTTCAGGATACGAAAGGTAAAAATACAGTATGGGCTGCTACTCGCAGCTCCAGAGTTTCATGAACGCAACATACTGATAGCTGCTCTGCCATTGGCTATTACCAAGCATCTTCCTGGCATCCCATTGGCTAAGAGGGACCTCTACCGCATGGGTCTATGTGTGTAGATAGACAGGTGGATAGAAATACAGTATATGTGATAAATATTAGAGATAGACCGATATGCTTTTTTCAGCGCTAATACCGATGCCGATAATTAGTGATTAAGGAGGCCGATAACCGATATTTTAAGCCAATATTTATTCGTAGAAAAAAAGGTTAAAATGGTGTCAAAATTTTGAAAAATAAAAACTCCAGCACTTGACTTAGTTTAAAGGCCTTTAAGCACCTGTATATTAAAACACTTTAGTGATTTACAACATTTTAAAGCTTTTTAGATCTTAGAAAATAGACAACTTTGTTTTACAAGTCTAACAAAAAGTGTAGGGAGCTCCCAGGCTCAGATGCATGTCTTATACTTCAATGAAAACAAACGTCTTCATAAAGTTTACTACAATAAATAGTTTTTGAAATGTTTATGTTTCACACATCTTTGTTTTAAAGCTCAAAAAGAGAAAAAGTGCATCCTCAACTCAGCTACTAGCCAGAAAAATAATCTCATCAACACGTCTTTGTCTTCTCTCCATTGCCTTTTTGTGGGTGTTCTGACTTTCTGTGGAAGCAGAAAATGTGACACTTTTTGCTCAAAATGCATGTGACCGGACTTTCACTTACAGTACTTTGCCGTCAATCTTTGCACCATGTGCAGCACTACTTTGCATGGAGCGGTGGTTGTTTTAAAGTGCTCTATAAAGTTGAGTCGAGTTTAGCTTTTCGTCACGTGGGTTACACTCAGACACGCACTCATTCACTTTCTTTTATCAACATTTCCCTGTCAGCAACTTCACTGCTCTCCGGAGCCATGTCGTTCACAAAGGATTCACCTCTGCATTGTGACAATGACGGAGCGGTTAGCTTCAAGTCAAGACATCTTACCGTGGCAAGCAGAACTGCCCCTTGTGTTTACAAGACATAGAAGGGCTCATAGTAATGTTACAAGTGGTTGTCAGTTATAGTAGACTGACATTTTTGTTAACATTTCCTCGAAGTGTTTAATAGCTTGAATTTCTCCTGTGCCGTGCTGCTCAGAGAGACACAGGCAACTTTACGCTGATTGGCTTGTTACCCACTGCACAAGGAACCAATCAGATGGTGCTCTGGATGGACCAATCTGTTTTGGAGGCAGGGCCAGTCGCGCAGCACAGAGAGAGAGAGAACCATGCCGCAGCAAGCTGCAATAAACCAGCTTTTAATTTATCGGCCTTAAAATGAAAAAAAAGGCCGATGCCGCTAATCGCCAAAATGCCAAATATTGGCCCCGATAATCGGCCCCGCCGATAATCGGTCTATCTCTAATAGATATGTCTATGCAGCGTCCTCGTCATTCACCCCTCGTCCTCGTCATTCCACTTTACGTTTTACGTGAATTAGAAACGAGGAAAAGAAAAAAAGGAGAACTTTTTTTTTTGTTCCTACAAACAAAGCAAGAGATAATAGAAAAGTATGAAAAAGGGATGCGTTTGGTTGATCTCGCCAAAGAATATGACCGTAACGTATCGACAGTCGTCACGTTATTAAATCAGTTCTTTACAAAACGCCAGGCAAAAACCATTTCTGAGAGAGAACATGAACCAAAGAGGGCAAAAAGCGATGAGGACAGCAATTAAAAGGTAAACGAGCATCATTTTTATTCTTTACTCTATTCTTTTTTTTTTCACATTATGCACAACTCTAATTTATTGTGCAAGAATGCAATTGGAACATGTATTTGTTACATGTTTTGCTCCATTTTTACGCTTTATAAAACATTTATGTCTGAATATTGGAGGGCTTGGAACAGATTAGGGCATTTACATTAAAAACGCGTCTCTACTTACAAAATGTTCTAGTAAAGAAATTTCTTCCAGAACCAATTAATTTTGTAAGTAGAGGTACCACTGTATATCATTGCTATCCTGTGAAAAACACATGTACAATTTTGGATTTAAAATTTTTTTTTATGTTTACGTTAATGTGATGTCTCTAACCCGAAAACCCCCTTCATGTAAGAATAAGGAACATTTAAAAAATGGGCATAAGTGTTTTTCACAGGACAGTGACGATATGTTACGACGCAGTGTTAAAATCTTTCTGTAAAAACGGCACCAAAAATGTTTGGGCTTCCCTCTTCATTTACAGGAGGTGTTATCACTGGGACTTCCACCAGTTTGGACGCAGTCGGGCAGCAGCTCGGACGTGAATGTCGTCTCGGTACTCAACTGCATGTACGAGCTGCTTCAGCTGCACCGCAGAGGCCTCCAAACTCTGGAGAACATGGAGATGAAACAGTTGAAGTCCAGCAACAATGTTGACTCCCTGCAGCTCACCATCACGCGCATAAAGGTAACATCGCCCCTGGTAAAAAAAACATAAAGCCGCACTTTTTGATGTCACTTTCTTGTCTATTCTTAGCTTTGCATTTTACTCATTCAAGGCCAGCCTTTTTCATGGATCACAACTCATTGAGTGCCAGCCGTTTTAGAGCACTTTGACAGACCCACAGAATATTATGTTCTAGGATTACACTGGTCAACAGCAAATTTTAATCTGAGATGGTTATATGTAGCCCCAAAACAGCAACAGGTGGATTTTTTTTTTCCTGAAACGTCTTACCTATAAATTAGAACGCACTGTAAAATCCGTATTGCGCAAGCTTTACTTCACAACAAATAATGAAAACATACCAAAAACCTAATGTGCTAGGAAAAAAGTAAAGATATTCCTTGATGAAAATTTGCCATTGACCAGTGCTATCATAACACGTAATCTGAATTTTATACATGTATGTTCCCTGTTCAAGTGTATGCTTCAGATTGTCAGACGAAAGGTGGTTGTGTGCCTAAATTCCTCCCCCCACTAAACAGATGACAAACAGGTGATTTTAAATGTAAACTGGTGCATTGCTACCATCTGCTGGCGGTTTGGTTAATTAGCACTCATCAGGCGCTTGCAATTTAAAGGGGAACAGCATCAGACTCTTCCTCTCAATGAAAAAAAAAAAATCAAACGACAAAGCACGTCCTTGGCACTGAATGTTTTGATTCTTCAGTTGTTCTTGGCATTTAAAGAGTTAAATCACCAAAATTGTGTTTTGTTGTTTTAAGATTTTGTTTTTGTTGATTTCTGCATTTAATTGTGAACTGTTATTAAATAAAATCCACACATGCTGAAGCATTCAGATCACTATTCAGATCTATTCCACTGAAGGGCACACCCCCATGCCAAAAACAGGACGTACTTTCTTTATTGTATCATGTTGGAATTCACAACATGTTTTTTAATTCCCTCTCTTGATGCCATGTTGTTATCATAGGAGCAGCTTGAAGTTGCCAAAAGAGAGAACATGGGACTTCTTGAGCGGGAACGACAGCTCCAGCTGAAAGTGAAGAGTTTGCAGAACTGCTTGAAAAACGAAAAGGAAGAGGTGCTTTAAGACGGGCAAATATCTGTTTTGAACGACATAACAAAACACAACACTCATGTCCTGTAAATCCCATCCGTACTGTATTTGCTACCAGATACACTCTAAAAACAGTTGGGTTATTTCACTAACCCAATTTTTGGATTGTTTGTGTTGGGTCAAAATTCTGGGTTATTTCTTATAAATTAACCCAATTGTTGGTTCAAATTAAATATATATAGGGTTATATGCCAGTAATGTTTTATGTTGGGTCAAAAATCAACCTTACGGGCCCATACACAGGTGCCAGATGTACACTTGAATTAAGTATGACTGGCGGCCATGACAGCCACCGACATACTGTTCATTTCTACACACGCAGCATCGAGGTCAAGTCAACGACACTTTTGACATTTGGATTTCTTCATTTATCACACTGGTTTGGTAAGTACTTCACACATCGTAATCTTTTGAAAACAAGTTGCTTGTAATTGAGCGTGTGTGTTAGACAGGACAAGTGCTGGAATCGTACAAAAAAAAAGGAATTAGTTTGCTGCCATTGTATAATGTGACACTTCACAAGAACTGTGCGTTCTCCAAATAATGTTCCATATTAACTTTATGTGTTTACTGTAATCCACAGGAACATTTCTATGATTACCAGAGTGGTTCTGGTTACCTTGCTTGGAGATTGAAAACTGTTGAGCGCAACTCTCCTCAAGAGGTCAATATGTCTCAACACACTTTTCAAGATGGACCCACAACTCATCAAAGCCCGTGTGAAAGTGTGAGGCAGTTGTCTGGTGATGACCGCAAGGAAGCAATGCTTGGTTTAAAGAACTGAAATAAATTGTGTACCATTTTACAAATGTATCTATTTCATGGACTGATTTGCATTTCCTGGCTGACAGCCAATCGGAGTGATTGTCACTGACACCACTTTGCAGACTGCCGCAGGTGTCTTATTCGTTCAATTCATATAGCACCATGAGACAAAATATACGACTTTGCCATAATTCTAAACACTACTTTTTCATTTAGATGTGTTCTCACTCCCACCATGAATGTGCTGAACAAAATTCTGGACACGGATAAATTCTACTTTAGGAAACAATGACTGAGGACCCCACAACAAACAATGACCTCCCTGCCATGTTAACATAAGCATATCCCTGATTAGGCTGAGATTAAATTTGGCCGCCTCGTGACCTTGTCACGCGCATGAGGACCGATTAGTGGGCTGGACTAAAATCTGCTTCCGCCCTTGCTTAGTTGAGCCTTTTTTTTTCACATTTTTTTCGTGTCACCCCTAAAAATGAGTTTCTGACCAGTCCGGCCCCGGGAGGGAGTACCCAGCTCTGGCCAAATGTACATTATTCGCTGCTGTTATTGTTGCTGAAATTATGTCAATGTCAGTGATGTACCTGAGATAAATACCCGTTTTTTTTTTAACTTTCACTTGTTATTGATACATTTTTGGTGAAGGGGCAGTATCCTTAGCATTATAAATAAAATGAATAAATACAAAAATAATGGAATAACACAATTATTTGCATTGTTTTGACCCATTTTGTTGAGTTCATTTAATCCTTAAAGTTGGATCAAAACTGAATAACCCAATTTTTTGGTTCAAATTGACCCAAGTTTGGGTCGGCCCTTTTGTAACACAACAATTGGTGTTTTTAGAGTGTATGCTGCAGCAAACAGAAAAGTGAGAAAATACATTAAGTCTTGATTGTTGTAAAGTATCTCATTATGATAAGTCAACATATCTCTGTCAAGCATGCCCACAGAATAGAGACGCTGACCACGTAACATGGATAGCAACGTAGAGCACATTATTTCAGCATATTGCATGCATTTGTCTCATTATTGGCACAAAATGTGGTCAAATTCAAATTTTCTGCCTTTTACTCAAAGTCAGCTGGGATAGGATCCAACCCCCTCGCAACACTGAACAAGATAAGCGATATACAAAATGCATGGATCAATCTTTTTTTTTTTTTTTAAAGTCACATGACAAAACATGAGTACTACAAATTGTGCTATGCATTTTACAGTCTCAGAGATCGTGACCACTTCCAACTTTTGTGTTCCAGATTCACAAGCTGCAGAACATCGTCTCCAGCCGGGCCAGCCAGTACAATCACGAGATGAAGAGGAAAGAGAGAGAGTTTAACAAACTGAAAGAGAGACTGAACCAGCTCCTGGTGGACAAAAAGGAGAAGAGACTTGGTTAGATTTCCTGATTTGCACCATCATTGTTCAACTAGCCAATGTGCACAGAAGATGACTTTCTGTTGCTTTTAGCTATTGATATGTCAAACAAACTTGGAAGAGCAGATGGCAAGAGAAGCCTCTGGAAGACTGAGAAGACGGAAGCAAAGTAAGTTGTCTTTTTTTTTTAACTCAAAAGAAAGTTCAAACATTTATCTCTAGCTCAATGATTTGTGTGTTTTACTGCAGGCACGAGGGGGAGATGTACAAAACTCTGCTTAGGGACTACGAGAGCAGGCAGAAGGAGCTACTTCTAGAAAATGCTGAGTTGAGAAAGGTTTTGAAGCAGATGAAAAAAGAGATGGTGGTCATTCTCAGTTCCAGGAAGCCAACTGTCAAAGGAGACAAACCGGACAACGGTGCCCTAGAAGTAGGTACAACACAATCAACGGATAGTATACAGTGTTCCCCCACTATATGGCACTTTCATAGGACTTTGCAGTATACAGTACTTGTATATATACTGTAGTTCCCATGTATGTGGGAAAGGAGAGCCACAGAATCACTGGTCAAATCGACCCAATTTGTGGATTGGTCCATTTTTGACCCAAAATGTCGTTATTTTTAACCCAACTGTTTTTCGAGTGATATGTCACTGGTGTCGGGCAGAAACCTCGCGACTCCAAAACCATCCATTTTCAAGGAGAGAAAAAAACTGCATGTTCATTGAGCCATTAACTTTGCATCGTCAATGAAAGCAAGCCATTTTTATCACGTTACTGTATATTGGTCATTCATTTGTAAAAATGTATTTTCACATAGGGGGTTTCTGTCCGATGCTATGGAATGCATTTTTTGCTTGCAGTTTTTCATGTGTGTTCAAATGTGTTTACAATGTGTTTCAAAAGTGTGATTTATTACACTTGAGTGTGTTTTAATGAGTTTAATTATGTTTAATGTGTGTGGGAGATATAAAACAATTACGATTCTTTTTTTGTTTCTCTTGATTGTGAGTGGGTCTGGAATGTGTATCCTTGCAATCAACTATGCTTCTGTGTACTTTGTATAATGGTCACTAAGCTGTACTGATAGAAGAGGATGTTTTTTTTCTCTTTCATTTTGTTTTTTGTACAGGTGGACTCGGATGAGGAGGAAGAAGAGGGGATTGATTCCTGTAAGGGGAGTGTGGAGCTGTTCAGTGTTCACACTGGGGAGAAGCTGACCAACAGTGTTCGGTGTCAGTGGAGAAAACTGAAGAACCACGTTGAGAGAATGGACAGCCAAGGTAGTCAAACTATTCTTCACTGTTTCAACTAAATTCATAGTTGGAAACTGTATTCACATGGAAAAGTCCAACCAATGGAAAACAACCATTTATGATCACATTAACACCCGTTGACAAGACCAAAACTCTTCACTTAACACTGATGTTTTTGAAATGAGGGAGGAAGCGGGAGTACCCATCGAAAGCTCACACAAGCACGGCGAGAACATGCAAATTCCACCAATGAAGGCTTGAGCTGAGATTTGAACCCAGAACCTCTGAAGATGATGCCAATGTGCTTATCAGGAATCCACCGTACAAAGGTTGTTATAGTTAATGAAAACAATATAAAAAATAATATGATGTATAACGAAAAAATATAACTAAAATTGAAAAAACAATTTAGTCATTAAAATAAAATAAAAATGAAAGTGATTTAAAAAAAATGAGAACTAAACTTTTACTTTTGCTAAATTTTACATTCATATAAGTAACTATAATTATAGGGAAAACGTCCTTCGTCATTTTTAATGAAGTGTATTTATTTCAGTATTACTGTATAGCCGTAAAGAAGGAAAGTCAAACAGTCAATTTGGGAATTGTAGTTTATTTTATGACAAAATCTTAAGTGACCTTTTTTTTTCTCTTGCACTTGGCAAATACTCCATATAGTAAATTTTGGGGTCTAAAGGTAATACTAAAACTAATTTTAAAAAGTACTATTATATCTATTTTTAATTTATTATCAATATTTTTGCAAAAATAAAAACTAATATGAAAACTAAAAAAATAGCTCCAAAAACTCATCAAAGCTAACTGAATTTAAAAAATAAAAGTAAAAAAAAAATAAATAAAATACTAATTACAATGAAAAATCCCAAACAATTTGCATGTTCTCCCCGTTTTTGGGTACACCAGTGGTTTGTGTGGGTACACAAGCTTCCTCTTACATTCCAAAAACATGCTTCTCAAGTTAAAAACTCTAAAATTGTCCTTTGGTGTGAATGTGAGTGTAAATAGTTGTTTGCCTGTTTCTCTATGTGCCTCGCGATTGGCTGGCGACCAGTTATAGATGTACCCCGCCTTTGGCCAAAATCAGATGGGATAAGCTAATTCTTCCCTGGCCTGGGCTGTTCTTGGAAATGGAATTATTCAAAGATGTTAAAATGAGGAATTAAGATGAAGATAAGCCCAGGTGAACAATTTGTCGTTGACTTCGACAGATGACAGCGAAGACACTGATAATGTTCCATCAAAGGAAATGGGCAAACTAAGACTCGAGGTCCGGCAGTGTAAAGACTACATTCAGAAACAGCAACACCTCCTGCAGGTAAGAAACGAAATTTCATTGTATCTGTGTTGCAGGATTGACAAATACTGTCTGTAAATGCACTATAGTCTTTTTCCCCCCTTTCCTCCGGTAGCAGCAGCTGAGCGCTCAGTGTGAGGAGGAAACGTCCGCCATGTTGGGCGACTGCCTCACATTCCAGGAGAAGGATCGTCTCCAAGACGAATGGAAGGACCTCGAGGACCAGAGGAAGAACTTTGAGAGGGAGAGGAGGAACTTCACGGAGGCAGCAATTCGACTGAGTCAAGAGGTGATTGCGAGAAAGAATCCATAAAGAGCCACAGAGATGCATGGTGATGTTGGATTATGCTAATCACGCTGCTTTGACTATCCTGCTTATTTATCTTGTACTTGCAGAGAAAGACCTTTGAGGAAGATCGTGCTATGTGGCTCAAACACCAGTTTTTAAACTTGAGCCCTTTTGCTGACTCCAAGAAACCACAACGGTCAAAGTCACAATGCGCATTTCAGACATGTGAGTGTCTTTCTCCTAAAATGCACTTTGTGCTCATCATTCTGGTGTACACGCCTTTGCCACCTGGGGGCAGTATAGGACCAACATAGGGATAGTTATTTTTATTTAACCTTGATTATGCAGATAAGAACAGATTCCTTCTTTGCACTGCTGACCCAATTGCAGACAGCAAGACAGACAAGACACGATATGGTGTGCTTGAGACTCAGTTTTGTAGTAGTCGTTCTTTCCTGAAGATAAAGAAGATATTAGGGATGTGGCTGGCGTACAAATGCGTCGGCAACCATTTTTTTGCGATCGACTTGGTCGACTTTTTTTTCCCGGCGCTAGAATATATGCCTGTGAATATTGTTATATAGTCTGTGTACTAAATACACAGTGTGTAATTCACTTTGTCTTATGTTTAGTTTGACAGAAACCTTCAGCTAAACGTGGCATAAACACCCTGAAACTTCTCTTTTGAAGAATATTTACTAATGTTATCTGCCAAACAGCTGCTTGCTCTGAAGTGAGTTGAGACCAAAGTGAATCAGTCAATTATGTTTTTTGGTGCAGATGGTATATAATTTTTGAAACTTTGATGATTTAAAATCATAGTCACCACAGCGGATCAATAAAGCAATTTCCTAGAGAGGGAGGGTCAATATTGTTTCCTGATCTTTGCAATAGCTGAAACAGAGCCCAGTAGAGCATCACTTCCAGAAAGGCCCATCACCTCCCCCAGCCCTGGATGCGCATCAAGTGCATCATCCTCCACATCGGACCTGCTTCACACATTAAGTCTCATCTGTGAAAACAGGTACATCTTTGTCTATGTGTCGTGATGCTGATTGTAGAATCTCCCTAAGAGGGGGGGGCTTGTGACGGTGTGACTTTCAGCTCGACCAAACCAAAGAGGAGTGAAGATGTGGGAGACGCCGGCTTCTTGGCGGCGCGGCGAAAATGGTGGATCAGCGGTGGGGACCACAGCAGCCTCGCGCTCGCACGAGACAACGGCTCAATCTGACAATCAATAAGGACCAATGGGAATGTCCACGCACTCAATGTTTACAAGTCTCTTGGCAACATTGCATTCCAAAGTATTGAGAATTTAAGATTTTGGGGAACCCGAGTGAGGATATATGCTATTTAAAAAAACAAAAACAAAAACAAAAAACAGTCCCTAACCAACAAGTTGTCCCGTTCTTTTATGATGGCAAGGCTGGTAAAACTGAGAGAGAACTGTTTGATGCGCTTTGTACCTCGATTTTGCACTCGGCGTGAGTAAATAAAACAACATGGCTTTGAAGTGGTTACTGGCTTGCCCTAAATTTTCGAGATGCTCATTTTATTTTCTGTACCTTGGTAATTTATTTGCCTCATCCACTAACAAAGTGCAAAACCCTCTTTTAAATTCAGGTATGAACTGTTGGGATGTTTTATGTGTAAACCATGGAGATGATAAGCCAGGCTGCGGTCTTTGCTCCTACCCCGAATCAATAACAAAAGACTTGCTACTTGAAGTTACCACGAAAGGAGGGAAACAGTGTTGTGCTTATGTAGGTTGCTTAAGGATGTTGTTAGTATTTGACTTTATTTTGTTGATATAAAATTGTATGCACTAATTGAAGGTTCGGAGCTTTAAGAGCACTATTTACTTCTGTATATTTTATAAAATAGACTTTTTGTGCAGAAGTGTGCACAAAAGATTCCACTGCATCACTGTGACATGGAATAGCTACTGTCTTTATTTTTACTCTGCCAAATAAATAAGCAAATTACAACAAATGTCTCCTCTCATCTCTTGCAGCCAGAATGCCACATACTTTTAACCTCAGACTGTCACAATGATATGAGACTGCCATTTCTTTCCGTTTTAACCTGACTACCTGATTTAACCTGACTCATTGAGTTTCATAACCGTCAACATGTACCGAACTGAACCGAAAACCATGACCAAATAAAGTGAACCGTGGATTTTGTGAACCGTTACAGATATGCATCAGCTGACGAGGTAATGGTGATTGTTGAAATGCACTGAAAAATAGAAAATAATCAAGTGTCTGGTGTAAATACACTATATGATACGCTGTGTCCCAGTCCAAAGTGTACACTGTATGGCGCCTTTTGGCCAAAGTCAGCAACAGCAGAGACAGGCTCCAGCTCACTCGTGACCCGAATCAGGAAAAAGTACTATTGAAAATTTAAGGTGGATGTTACAGATAATGTGTCATTTTTATACAATATAATTAAGCTAACTGGCTCATTGTGTTGTCTGATTTCCAAGTACTAGTGTTTGCTTTGATGGGACAAAATGAGTGTTCTTTATTTGTCATTTTTGGGGCATCTTCACACCTTTGTTGACATGTTTCACACAAGGACATGCTTTGAGTTTGTCATGATGTCATTGTTGTGGGTGGTCAGGGTGACCACTAATGACATGACATTTCAGCAGGTCTGGTGAAAGAGTTGCAACTTGCAAAAACCATGTGGTGATTAAACAAACCAATGCCAGCTATTTTTTTTTTTCATCCGTGTGAACTTATTCGAACTTGTGCAAAATAGCCAACATGAAAATAATACATTCTATTTGTACTTGTCCATGTGTTTGTTTGTCTATGCCTGGACCTTGAGGCTGTTTATACAGGTTGATCGTCGAGTGAGATTTATGAAACCATGTTTGCAGTGTAATGACTCCACGGCATCAAGAACATTTTGGGATGCGACTTTATTTAATATTACATTCAAAACTTTGAGACTAAGTGACAGGGTAAATGTTGTTATGCGCACTGAGCTGTGCAGCTGCAAGCGAGATGAGCTTGGGTTGTTTCCCTCAGATCCACGCTGTAGTTGTTAAAGTCCTGGGGAATCATGGTGCCCTCTGCGCATACGAAGACATAAAGGCAATATGAGAAACCGTTTTATTCTTCTGCTGCTGAATATTTTATTTCAACACTCACCGTTGGCCAGACAGTGGAAGCCAATGGTGACGGCGGTGGTCTTGACAGGGAGGCAACCAGGCAGGCAGCGCAGGACGGGCTCAACCGAGAAACATTTCTCCTGACCTTGGGTATTCATCGGCCTCTCCAGCTGCACGGACTCGAGCTTCATGCGACACTCTGCAGAAAATGTGAAAGTCACTTCTTGCAGGTGTCGCTTTGCATTTATTTAGATTCACTTGGAATTTCGGACAAATTACTTTCTTTCCAATGGAATGTTTCATGTTTTGTATCTCACCTGTGGTGTCCTGGCAGCTTTGGGCCGGCAGGACCCAGGAATGAGCAAAGCTGACGGCATTCTTAGTCACACGCCCGTTGGAAGTGCGGTATTCCTGTCTTGTCTCACCATCGGCCTTTCCACAGAGTCCACAAGTCTGTCCTTTAATCCAGTCCGCCACTTTAACCTGCATGGAAACATGGGATCAACCATTCTGTCATGTGTAAAATAGGTCTGGTGATCAACAACTTAAAATGAGCTTTAAAGTTATTTACCGTCCAAGAATCTTTGTCAAAGTAGACTTCATGAAGTCCCAGGCTTGGGGCGTAGACAGAGACACCTTCTCTATTTGGTCTGATCTCAATTTTTTCTAGAAAAAAACATTTGAGAATTCCCTTGTTTACGGCAGATTTACAGCATTGAAAGGATGCGAGAGTATTTGTTCTCACGGCAGTGTTTCAATTTTAAGGGTAATAATGAGGACTAACCTGTTGGGTGCTGATAGGTTGGATTGTTGGGCGGCACCTCCCTTCCGTTAACCTTCACAACCACATCAGTGTTCCTCAGGTACAGGTCAATATCACTAAGAAAGTGAAAGTAATTTATTTATTTTTTGCATCATCAATGCTCATTTAACGCGACCTATTCTTATTTCAACTTACATGTCAGCGATTTTAACGTTAATATGGTTGCGCATATTATCATCCTTCCTGAACAAGACCATGAACTTCATCTCCTCGCTGCAGTCCTGAGCCAGAACTTGGTAGCATAACTGAGGCATCTCGGTTTTGTACCTCCTGTTATTGAACGTGGTCACCATGTCTCTGCTGAAGCTACATTCAGCTGAACGGAAGAAGAAGAGAAGACAGTTTGGTACATGAACAAGGAGTGCACGGCACAAGTTCTTTAATCCCTGTATACTACCTGCGCCGGCCTTGGAGATCAAGTAACGGACTTTATCAGCTACGTCGTCAAAAGGCGTGAGTCCTGTTAACTCATCCAGTGGCAGGGCAAGGGGGAGACGCAAAGCCAGTTTATAGATGCTGCGCTGTAAACAGAATATCACAATTGTTAGGAATCGTCTCTTGAAACAAATCATTGTCTATCCAGAAGTGCTGGATTGTTCATACTGTTGGTGTCTTGAAAATCAAATCCAAGGTCCTTTCAGATGTTGCTGCCACTGTGAATGACAACTGTTTGACGCTATTGTTGTCCCTTCCTCGGATGAATCTGTCCAATACGTAAGTAGGAATGTAGTCATACGCCCTGCGATGGAAGATTTTAGAGCAGACGTATTTTTTTTAAAAAAACAACAACAAAAAAACTGTCTTTGCGTTTGTGGTGACTGATCTTCCATACTTCTTTGCGTAGCGTTTGAAGGCAACTGGCAATTCATTCCATGTCATTCTGAGGCGAGCTGCTGGACTTTGACCAAGAAGACCAGTCTCAGCGGTGACTGTCATGTCATACTGTTTGCATGCCTGTCCCCAAGCTATTTTGGCCTTTTAAGAGACAACAGATGTCATGTAGCAGTGCATAAAGGCAGCAGTTTTTGAATTGGAAATGTGGAACTAGGTTTCTCACTGTGGCTTTGTGCTTGCTGAGCAAAACACCATCAGCACAGAGCCTCCAGTTGTTATCAGCAGCCAGGGCAGCCAGGATTATCTGAAGTCGAGCATTACTCTTGTCTGCGTAGCCAGTGATTTGGTATCCCTGGCGCTTTCCGTCGGTCCTCACAGCTTGCAGGATGACAGCAAAGGCAGGAGCATTTTCATGGCCAAGGAACTTGTTCTGGCAGAAGAAGGACAAAACAAAAAGTACAGCATTAGCGTTTAGCCAAAGGATTGGTGGTATGAGTGCTCATCATGTTCCAAAAGATCAAGTTTCACCTTGTTGTAGATTTCTTCAAAACTTGAGGCGTTGCTTCTGCTCTTTTGAGACGAAGCTTGAGACTGCACCAACATAAGATAGTAAAAATTAAATCTGCACCTTCATCGTTAAATGCGAGCACCATGTTCACATACCCTCTTGTGGTCTCGCTGGAAGGTGCGCGCCAAGTTAATTCTCTGTCAAGAAGATGAAGACAATTCAGAAATTCCGCAGTTGTTCAGAAACGGTCTGTTTTGACATGCTTACCTTCGACACTTGACGACTGGAACGTGAGGAACGAGAGCTGGCGCTGAAGAGTGATTCCAAACTAGATGCAGAGCTGAGAAGTGTGCTGTGTTTGCTGCTGCGGCTGCTCCTGCTGCTGCTTCGTCTGCTGACACGGCGGCTGCTGCTGCGGCGGCTGCTGCTGCTGTGGCTGCGTTTGCTTTTGCTGCTTTTGCTGCTTCTGCTGCTGCTGCTGCTGCTGCTGCTGCTGCTGCTGCTGCTGCTGCTGCTGCTGCGGCTGCTGCTGCTTTTTGAAGATGAAGAGGACTTGCTTGAAGACGAGGAGGAAGAAGTGCCATTCAGAAGTTTCTTGAGCTTCATCAAGACTGGTCTTCCCTCGATGATTTCCTCCTCATCCAGGTTGATCTTCTTGATGATCTTCTCTGCCGCCTTTGGGCCAACTTGAACCAGCATCTCCAGTCTTTCAACTGGTTCATCTTCATCTGAGATGAACATTAAATGAGTTGTTTATCAAACCTACTAAAAGTATGCTATTTTGAGAATTCTATTACTTACTCCGCTTCACTGACACAGAGACAGAGTGCTTTCCAGCCATTCTGTACAAAGCAATGTCCCTGATAAAAGCAGCGCTGTCTGTGGCAACCTTGACACAGCCTTTCAGTCCAGTTCCGTAAGCCTGGAAGCAGTACTTTTTAGAAAATGCTCTCCTTCTGATGGGGTTGGGATCTGTTGCCATATCCTCCTGAATGGTCTCTGAAGACACAGCCTATTGAAGGGGAAAGACAGGTAAATGGCAGTCTATATTTGTCCATACGCATGTTGCTGCCTGATATTTGAGAGCTTACCGAACTAGTAGATCGAGAGGAGGTTTTTGAGGTGAGGATCTCCTTTGAAGGTGGTCTCATGTACTGGGTAGGGATGAGGGGTGTGATTCTGGCATTGGGAATGTCTTCAATGTTTCTCACCACAGCAACGCTCACAACCCTGTTAAAGGATCAAAGTCTTGATTTACATTACCACTCTTACATTGAATACAGTACTGTACTGTGTTTCAACTGAAAGTCAAGACTTACTCAATTGCTGCAACGTCTTCAGGTACAGAAACGGGGAGAGCCGCAATCTTAAATTGACTCTCACTGACATCAAGTCTTGCTGAAATGGAGGCTGGAACAATGGAGTTGATCTTGGCTCTTGAGATGACAGCAGCCTGGAGAATTGCAGTGTTCACTCCCATCACAGCAAACATGTTCACATTAACACTAGAAGGAGAGGATGTGGTTCGAATGTTAGTATCCAAAGGATGATTTTTGACTTCACTGTCAGACTTCGTAGGCACCTTGGTTTGATGTCAGCCTTAAGCTCAATGTTGGTCTTCAGGAGATGGCGGAACTGGATGGGCTCTGGCAGAGCTGGAGTTGCAGTTGCCTTGACTACCAGAAAGTACAGTTTTAGTTTTTCTCTTGGGTTAAAAAAACATATCATCATCATCAGTAGATAGTGTAGTTTAAAAGGCAGTACATACTTTTACCAGCTGCAACAGTCACAGCAGCAGTGTACAGGCTTAGCTCCATTGGGAATCCAGCAGCCGTTGGCATGATGCGCCTCACTTCAGCAGCCAGCACGGGCTTAGCAACATGGAAAGAGACTCCTGACAGCAGAGATCTGATAGCGTCTCTACCAAGATCCTGAACATATGTCCCATTGGCCAGCTGTCCAGAAAGAATGCATCTCAATGCAAAGCCATTGTATTTCTTTATTATTAAACTGGGCTTTCTTTAAGACTTAAAACCCCCTTAGTTGCTGTTGGTAAGTCTGACAAGTTTTCAACATAACATTACCGTGATGGCCTGGTTAATCAAGTCCTGGTTGATGTCAGCGAAGGCAATTTCTTGTCCGAAGAACCTGACATAGATGGAGGCAAGAGGCTTGCTGTTGGGCATGGCCCTCCAGTCAGACAGCTGTAACAACACAAAAATAAAATCCAATTAGGATAGACCTCCATTGTATGACATCTAGTTATATCCACCTAGAATTGTGTTGATGACTTACAGCTTTGATGACCTTCCTCATCTTGGTGATCCTGTTCGTATCATCAGTTAACGCATGGCTTTTCAGCAAAGCCTCCTGGAGTCCCTCAGTTCTCACTCCAACCTAGCAAATTATCAACAATGTCAATTTGAATTTATATACGGTTAATAATTCAAAGTAAGGGGACTTCAGAATGTTACTTCAAGGACGTCAGCAGCAGCTCCAGCAATGTAGGCACTAGTCTTAGCCACAATGGTTCTTGGCAAAATGGTGGCAGCATCATTGATATAGAAAGTACTGGCAGCAGCACCAAGCATCAAGGGATCTGGGCAAATGCATTTAGTTAACAGCAATAAGGAATGTGGGGCCATGTGGAATACTGTGTAACTCTTACTGCTATATAAGTCCATCTGAATGGCTCTGCTGAAGCGAAGGCTCAGTCTTTCCAGCTTCGGACTCAAGATTTTGACTGCAACATTGCAAGCAGCGGCACTGTAAAAGAATTTTGCTAACATCAGTTTGTGCAAGACAAAACTGGCCGTGTGTCTTGAGAGGGCTTTTACATGGAGGCATGGTTTGGGACAGTGCTTCTGGTCAGGGACTTCATGTGAGAGTAGGTGAAGCTGGCCACCTGCAAGTTCTCCTCCAACTTCACAAGGTTGGCAAGACTTGTCACTAAACCCACCGGTGGCCGTGTCTCGAAGATAACAATGCATGCAAGCATGCGGAGCTCAGGATGAAGAGTCTTGTCCATATACAGCTGAAGAGCCACATCCTGGACCTAATTTAGAGTAGACATGTGCAGGGTACTTTGTAAAGACTGTAGGTATTGCAGAATAGGAATGAGACCTTCAAGGATGACTTCAAGTATAGGCAGCATCAAACGCTTTTTGAAAGACTATTAATGTGTGTGTGAGTGTGTGTGCGTGTGTGTGCGTGTAGGTGGGTGTGTGTGTGTGTGTGTGTGTGTGTGTGTGTGTGAAGCATTGCAAATATACCATTCTTGGTTCCTTCTTGGCGATGTTCCTCAAGGCCATGATTGCCTCAACGTGAACTCTAGTGGGTAGGCTTGTAGCTGCTGTGCCATGAATGGGAAGGACCTTTGTGATGGGCTTCAGGCTCATTGGATGGCCAGCATTACTCAACACCTTCAAAATGGAAACCATTTGCCGCGTGTCGCCTCTGGAGATAGACTCCGCAAGAAGGGTGTGGATGGGCTGTTTGAGAAAAGGACAGGATTGATTCACCTCTCATTCCGAAGTAGAATTAACCAGGCAAAAATACGTAATGTTAAGGTTATTTCACCTTGATCAGTTCAACGGGGCAGACAGGCTTGTCAGCACAATATTTAGAAATCATGGTACCATAGCCAAGTAACACAATCTCAGTCAGAACTGGGTTCTTCTTTATTTTGTTGTTGACTCTCAAGCTCTGAAAAAGACATATGCTTAAATGTTTCATATTTAATGAAATAACAATGTTAGGAGTGTGTGGTCAGCTTTCCTCACCTCAAACAGCTGAATGGCCTCATTGTTGGCTGTCACCATATGAACAGAGGCAACCAAAGCTTGAGCAACCTCAATGCTGCTGAGCTCATCAGCCTCAAATTTCTGAACGATGAATCTCAGGGCAACGGGAGTCCCAACGGAAGGAAGTACATCCAAGATCCATTGCCTGGAACATTAGAGTTGGTAAGTTCTCTTTTGCATTGTTTTTTATGTCTGAAACGCTGATGAAAATGTTACCTGTATGCTTTCTTTGCCTTGTGCTGGCTCCAAAGCATTTGCAAATCTTCAGGTTTGGCCATGCGAAGGAGTTGAATGAGCTCCAAAAATTTCAGAGGTGCATCTTCATGGACTCTCTCCGCATTGTTGGTGATTATATGATTCAGAACCTCCACTACCTACAAAGAAGTTAAGGTATATCATCAAATATGGTAGGAATCCCATTTCTCCTTGTAGATTTTGGTGATCTACCAAAGAAGTCTAAAGGGATACCTGAGTTTGGAGGTTGGTGACCTTCACAAGCTGGATGGGTGTTTGCAGCAGCTCGGTGGAGAACTCATACTGGAGGGATCCGCGTTGACGGTAGTCAGCTCTTACGGGCATTATGGGACTATTCTGCACCTCAAGGAAAACCAAACGTTGCCTAGGGAATAGTGAGATAAGAAGATGAATTCACTGCCTGGCAGCCTCTTAACTTTGACATAGATATCATTTTTCTTTTCCATACTTGGTCTCCATTTGAGCAGCTCCATTCATCTCTTTGAAAGGTGTGAACTGAATGAGCTCATTGACGGATGCTTCCATGATCATGACACCGTGGGGAACTGACTTCAGAATGTAGTTGTATGCGGTTGCTCCTTTCAAGTTCTTAGAATCCTGGAAGACAAACTGCAGCCTTAGCAAAACACCATTTTTCCTTCCATGAACCTGTCCATTAAAAAGACTGATCATGCAGTTACCCGCTGACACTTGGAGCATGTCTCAGTGTAGGCCAACCCGATGTCCTTCACAATCCTTTCCTGACAGTGGTTCAGATCCCTGGTCTTTGTCAGGAGGATGCGTTCAGCCTTTTCATCTTCAGTGATGGCATAGAAAGTTTTGCACACACCCTGAGCTCCGGCCTTGAGACACAAGAAGGCATTTTATAAAACGCTGTGATGGATACACAAGTAATGGAGGGGGCGGGGCCTCTTCGCTTTACCTCCTGCATCTCGTAGACATTCTGTGTCTTCTTTATGTTGAGCTGCAGGACGTTCAGGATACCTCTGTAGATGTTCAGCACCATGACCGAGACTCCCTCGGGTGCTAACATTTTTCCGACAGCACCATTGGTGTACTGAAACTTGATGGGCATCAGAAGCTGAGGCGCCAGGACTGAAGTCAGCTTGGTGGCCGGAGTAAAAGCATCCTTGGGCCAAACACCACTGTACTCGAAGAACTCAGGTTCAGCAAGCTACAGTTTCAGACATGAATGTAAACCATTGTGCATTTCCCACTCAGGTGTTGCTTGAATATTATACTGATGTACTTCACCTTGAGCATGAACGTGTCCGGTGCAGTGGCGCTGATTAAAACTTTGCTTCTCACTTTGAGTCCAGCTCTCGCCAATCCTTCCTCCGGTAGACCGCCGAGGAGCAGTGTCTCATATTTGTACACGTAAGTCTTACCGACAGCAAAGTCAGGAGCTTGAAAAGTCAAAGTGTTTATTGGCAAAAATAACAACAGTTTTGCATACAGTACAATTGATTTTTTGTTAAAAACATAGCTATTTTTATATAGTCTTTATATCTTTGCTATGCAATGAAAAGCATGTACAGTATTTCCATTATTTATGATATGTATATTACCGGTATATTCATATTCTATTTTCTAACTCACAAAATTCTGAGATTTATTTAGTAGGACAGGGACAATCTACTGTTTGTAAAAATTGAATTTCATACTCACCGAAGTTAGATTGACAAGCTAAAAGGAACGGAACAGAAATGCACAATTAATATAGTTTATTAACATTTCAAAATGGCCTCAGAATGCAAACTTTTAGTACCCTTTTTTTCAATTAACAGTAACCAATTTGACTTTAATGGATGGATGAATGTTCATTTTGAAAAAAATAAAATAAATAAGCAAAAGAAGAAAACATTAAAACAAATAAACTCTCAGGTAGAACACTCCTGATAAAATGCTAATAGAAAAAAAAGTCATTCAAAAAATGAATGATGGCAATGGCACTTACCCGCAAGGGCCAGAGTCAGGGCAAGCACAACCACTCTCATGGCTGATGGGTCGTACTTGTCTGCACTCACCAGCAGCCTTTTATAGCGAAAAATTGTGCTGCCCAGCTATTTACTTGGTCAAAGTCAAGCATCATTTGTAAATATTTGCTGTCTTCTTGAATCTGAGCCATCAAAAGAAAGTAATGCATTCATACATATAATTTATTTATTTGATCATTTATTCATGCCCAAGGCAAATTTTTATTAAAATTCCTTTTTATTTATTGAATGGCTATTACTGTTGTAACTGTAAATGACAGAAACAATCTAAAATGTGTATAATTAGATTAGTTTGTTTTTTTTATTTTGACCAACATAATTCTCTCTAAAATTATTGTTACCCTACCTCAATAATGCATATCTGTTCCCAATTTATTGACTGACTAAATTTATATTGAACAAATTATAATTATAATAATGATGATAATAATCAAATTATATATATATATATATATATATATATATATATATATATATATGTATATATTGTTGATTATAATGCCCTAGATTATGGCGAGGTTACCAGGATGTTGTTGGTGCAAGACATACACTTTCGATATGAAAAAAATGACCACTGAATTAAAGTGGAAAATCTAACTTTTGTCATGTGTTTCATTCCTAGATAGAAGACTCAAATTAAACAAGTAACATTTCACTTTGACTCAAAATTTGGTCAGGATATGAATATAAGGCTTTCAATGGATTTGTCATTTATTCAAATCAATGTCAAGAAAAGAGCAATTGCATCCCAAACAGGGGTTAATTATTAGAGACTCATTCGAGCATATTCAAACATTTGGACTTATTGGATGGTAAGATGAGTGTGTTTGTTTCACAGAATAGAATTAAACATGGGGTTCATTTTCATTTGATTTAACTAGGTTTTATTAACAAATGTTATAACTTTAAAATTGTAAAATTGCAATTTTTTTTACAATTAATGAGTTTATTACTGTCTGTCACATCTGTGTCACACTTTTGCAATTTGGTTTCAAAGTTCACACCAACAGGGCACAATGACTATGGTTGTTTGCTCACTTTATTTGATGTGGTCAGTGTGACCATGGATGACATGACATTTTAACCATTGTCACTGTAGTCCATAAGATACCAGTATTATAATAAAATAAAATAAAATAAAATAAAATAAAATAAAATAAAAAACAAAAACACCAGAGTGACCAACAGAGTCACTCTGATTCTTTTTCCACATAAGGCTACGTTTGCCACTTGTTGCTCGGCAGCAGTCAGTCAGAGGGTATAGTCATTTGTGGTTCAATCAAATCTGCTCGACACCTTGGGGAAGTACACATGGAGAAAGCATCTAGAGATTAAGCAAGACTAGAAAGTTAGACAAACACACACAAAAAAGCAATATGTCTATGTAGAGTCTAGGTCATCCAGGTCATTGTAATCTGCAAAGGCTGAATCAAAGAAGCTCAACAAGTGGAGTCTAGTTGTCTTGGTTCAACCTTTGCATAAGACACCAAGGCAATTAAAGAAGCACTCCTACACAATATAAATCATGACACGAGTGTATTTGTGAAAACAAAAAATCATAATAATGGTAAACATTAAATAGTATTTCACAAGTGAAAGATATACCGCTATAGCCAGTGGTGGTTCGGCATAAATCACCCTTTGCACCCCTAATCGTGTGTCTGTATGACCGCTCTCACACATCTGAACCCACGGAACCCCTAACACAGAAGCTTAGACTTGCGCCGGCACAAAAATTAAGTTACGCCCGTTTATGCCTGACCAAAATAGGGCCCCTAGACTGTTCATTTTAATACCGGCAAAGATTTTTTTTTCATGTTGTGGTTACATTCTCTGCATGCTAATGAAAATCCAGATTACAGCAGTTAGCGATATATATGCGTGTGGTATTGTAGTAATGTTAGCATGAACATTTTCAGTGATTTAAGAAGATATATAATTGTGTTGTATGTGTATCTGAGTTTTTTTCAAAATCTGTGTTTGGCTTTTAAATGTGTGTCAAATAATGGGAAGTGATCAAGCTATCTGCGCCGACGACATAATTGATAGTTTTACCTCCATCTTATCGTAAAAGAAGCAATGTCGTCAGTAGACCAGGACACGGGTGAATCTTTGTAATCCAAATACAGAGAGAATTTTTAGTTCTGGGATTTCCCTCTTTAACTCATTTTATTTCTCCTTTTCATCTAATGTTTTACTCTCACAACGTTTGCTTAAAACGCCGTTAAATATAGATGACAATGTGCACTTTAGAACTCAACATTTATGGTATTATCTTCATGTCTTTTTATTGGGATTTTGCAATTTATGTACTCTACATACATTCAACACATTTAAGATATTAAGTTAACCGTAACAGTACTTAAAGAGAGGATGAACTGAACATAACAAAACAATAAAACAACTAACATAACATGCTGACTCAAACCCCACACCAGGGCCAGGTCTAGGCAGGGGCAATAGAGAGCCTGGCCCCCCTTCATGTTGTATTTGAAGGGTTTGCAATATTTTGTCAAACTGTTGGATGCTGTCCTATACATATCTTTTTATCTCTAAAGGAAGTGTGTTAGTTATACATGTTAGACGATGACAACTTTGCACTCTTCCACTATGTAAGAATCATTTTTTTTGTTTGGTTGTTTTTGCTATTATGAGCTTGTATGGCATAAACCACTGTTGTGCTTTGCTCAATGCTTTTAAGGCTTCAAATACCCCAAGAATAATGAGTAGAGCTTGTGACTTGATCACAGTCTCCATGACCTCTCACATAACGTTAAAGATAGCAGTCCAGAGAGAATAAATCCTTTGGCATGTTTCATTACTATGAAGATGCCTTGCAACCAAAATTTTGCATTTGCCCCAAATAGGTGATATATCCAGATAAATATGTAATCTGTCCTTCGTAAACTGGGTCGTGTGTATAATTAATATTTTTAAGTGAATAAGACAATGTCTTGGGAAAAAACTTTTGAAAAGTGCATACTATGCTTTATACTGAGACTTTGCACAGACGGTAATCTAAAGCGGGCATTCCAGCATGCATGTCGTTTTTTGCAAAGAGCCCAAAAAAAGAAAGAAAGAACAAGTGCAGGTTCTACAAGGCCTGTCCAGTAGTGCTGTTTATTTATGCCACTCCTCGGAAAATGCCGCCCTGGACAGATGCTCATATCGCCCATATGAAAATCTGCAACTGTCAACAGCTGAGCCTTTTGGCTCCATCTTCATCACGACAGACTGATAAAGAGTCTGGATCACTGACGACGCTGCACCGATCCACCTGTCGATCAGCCACTCCATTGTTCCCTCACTCATGAACAAGACCCAAAGATACTTGAACTCCACGATTTGGGACAGGACAGAACCTCTTCCCTGACTTATAGAGAGTAAGCCACCCTTTCCTCACTGAGCACCAGGCTCTCCGTTTTGGAGGTGCTGATTCTCATCTCAACTGTTTTAACTCGGTTGCGAACCACTCCAGGAAGAGTCGAAGACCGCGACTTGATGAAACCGACAGAACCACATGGTCTCAAAAGCAATGACACAACACCAAACCGCACCCCCTCAATGCCTATACTTTAAGGATGGATGGGGGCACTTTGGTGGGTTTACTGGGTTTAGCATTTCTGTGTCACAGTTACACGGTGATGAGGTTGTGGGTTCAAACTAATGTGGGGGAATCTGCACCTGGTCCCCGTGACTGTGGGGATTTTCTCCATGTGCTGCAGCATGTTAGATTCATTGACGATTTTAAATTGTGAGTGTGAATGGTTGTTTGCCCATTCAGTAGATTAAATTGACTTGCAACCTCACCTCTCGGTCAGCTAGGACAGACTCCAGCTCACTTGCGAGCCTGGATGACTGGATCGAACAACCTCATTGACCAAATGAATGACGTTTGTATTGTTTAGGAACACATACATTTCACACATCACACAGGTCTGCGGTTTGAGTTTACACTTTATTGTGCTTGGGAGTCGCGGTATTAATGACATAAACATCGTTGGATTGATTAAGCACACTGAGCAGTGCAACGGCAGGCTAAGTGGGCGTCGGTTGTTTCTCTCAGGTCCACACTCTTCTCAAAGATGCTTCTCATACCCTCGGAACGGTTCAGACGAGTATCTGCAACAGTATGCAGGCAGTCAGCAGCGAAGATGATGAAGAAGCGTAAAACAGCATCTTGTAAATATATTTGTGGACTCACCAGCAGGCAGGCAGTGGAAGCCAACTGAGACGGGGGTGGTTCTCAGCGCCATGCAGCCGGGCAGGCAGCGCAGCACAGGCTCGACAGAGAAGCACTTGGACTCTTGGCCGTGGACGATCATCTGCTTCTCCAGCTTCACAGACTCAAGCTTCATGTAACACTCTGGTAGAGGTTGGCACACAATTGTTAGTTGGCACATATAAATAAATAAATAAATGCCAGGTACAGATGTCACACGTAGCCTGTGGATTTTAGATTTAAAAAAAAAAATTCTTTACGGCAGAAAGTTCTCATCATATGTTTTCATCATTAAAATGTTTACATATCATCGCTGTCCTGTGAAAAACACTTATGTCCATTTCCTTTTCATTTTTCTTATTTTTATGTGAATGGTGTTTCAGCATTATAGACATCGCATTAACGTGGAAAAAAAAATGTGAACATACGTGTTTTCCACAGTACAGCGACGATATTCACAGTACTACCGTTTCTGATTATAATTTATTTTTTTACAGCCAACATGGACCTTTCACTTACTAAAATATAATCATTCCCAATGGTCAGTAAAGGGTATGACTTAATAATTATGTCATCTGGTTTAAAAATAAAGAAAGGAACAAGAAAGAAAAAGAAAACAACGAAAAAAAATCGGAAAAAAAACACTTTGTGTTGAGTCTAGAATGAAAACTTTTATACCCAGATTGTGTAAATCCAATCCAGTAAATGACAGGGATCTTAAAAATATAGTTCTCATGGGTTTCAACCGGCCAAAATAGGGCCAAATTATTGTTAGCCTATATTTAATAAACTGAAGTTGCCAATGACAAAGTCTGACAAGAATCCACACCTTTGGAAAGTTTCATTACATTTGAATTAACACAGCTAAAAGGCTTTGGGAAAAAGGAAGCAAGGTGGACACAAATGGTCAGCATAGAGTCCATTTGGTTAACGGACAAGTTGAGTACTGTACAATAGATTTACCTGTGGTGTCCCGGCAACTCTCAGCGGGCAGAACCCAGGAATGAGCATAGCTGACTGCGTTCTTAGCCAAACGTGTATTGGGTGTGCGGTACTCCTGTCTGATCTCTCCATCGGCCTTTCCGCAGAGTCCACAGGTCTGTCCTCTCATCCAGTCTACAACTTTGATCTGGACAAATGAACAGTGTGAGCAGGGCTAGTTTCCTGTACCTTGTCGCTGCTCTGGACCTTGAATTGACTACCCTCTGGACGTTGACGTCAAAGTACACTTCCTGAAGACCGAGTTTGATAGCGTGGAGAGCGATGCCCTCACCGCTCTGTCTGATCTGAATGTCGGCTGAAACAAACGCACCAACCCACTGTTTGTTAAGTGTTGACTTGCAAGGATGACTTGAAGAGGAAGAAAAAGCAAACCTGTTGGGTGATGATATGGCAGTCTATTGACAGGGATTTCTTCTTTATTAACCTTCACCATGGCAACGCGGTCCTTCTGATACATCTCCACTTCACTGATAAAAAAACAATTAAGACATGTGAATGATGCTCACTTTCTGGCTTTCCGTGTTTGTTTTTGGTTATGAACACTCCCTTACATATCTGCAATCTTCACAATGAGCATGTTGTGTTCGTTTTCTTGGTCTCTCTTCAGCAGAACAATGAATTTAGCCTCATTGGTACAATCCTGAGCCAAAACCTGGGGGCAAGAGTGAGGCATCTCTGCCTTGTACTCCTTGTTGTTGAATGTGACCACTGTGTCCTTGGTTACTCTGCACTCAGCTAGACAAAGTAAGAAAACACAATCGTTTAAATAACCAAAATAACCAGTTTTGAGCTGAGCTCGAACTTTAGGCTTAAGGGCCTAAACATTTTTTATGTCCAATAATGAAAATCATCAAGCGAGCACCAACTACAAAATATGTATGTGAGAGCACCTACACGTTTTTGCATTTAATTTAGATGTTCTTTTGGTATGCGTCTAACGTTTTCCATTCCATCTACGACATCCAGTTCAATTTAAATTGAAGTTATAAATTGTGAGCTAAGCCCTTTTACGGGAAAAGTATGGTTTTACCTGCATGAGCCTTGCTGACCATGTAGGTGATGGTGTCAACCCAGCTGTCCCGGAACGGCAGCAGCTCTGATGCAGTGTTTCCAATGGGCAAAGAAATGGGGATAGACATGCCTCGTTTGAAGACGATCCTCTGTAAACGATAAGTTGCAATATGGAATATGCGTGACACTGATCAAGAATGATCAAAAATACTGTTTACCTTTGGTGTTTTGAGGACAACGTCCAGGCTTTGTTCGGTAGCCACCGCTACTGTCAGTTTGATCTCATTTTGAGCATTCTTGACCTTTGCCATGTTAATTCCGGACCGTAGAGCGAGTCTTGAAATGTAATCAGACAACCTGGACAAGATTAAGAAATAAATTAAATAAATCAACGTCACCCTGTGATAAACTAAAATATTTGAAATGCGCACCAGCCTGTGACTCTTACTCATTTGCATAGTGTTTCATGGTCTTTGGAAGTTTGTTCCAGGTCAGCTTCCAACGGAATGCTGGCTGTTTGTCAACAATACCTGCTTCGGCCGACATCTCAGTCACATATTCTTTGCAGTCAATACCCCAAGCAATCTTGGCCTAAAAATGTCCCAGCATTTAGCCCTGGTGTAAAGTCATGCCAGAATATATCAGATGTTGTACTGTTACCATCAGCTTGCGGTTGCTCAGCCGCACACCGTCAGCGCAAATTCTCCAGTTGTTGGTCTCGGACAGATTGGCAAAAATGATCTGCAGTCGAGAAGTCTCTTTGTCAAAGTAAGCAGCAATCTGGTATCCTTGTTCCTTGTGGTCGTCTCTCACGGCACGGATGAGGATGGTCACAGTTGGGGTGACAGTACTTGCGAGGTACTTAGCCTAAAAAAAACAAAAAAACACAATTTGTTTTAAGAAAGCTTTTTCCCCAAATGGATCCATGTGACTGGTATTGATGTGCCACCTTCTGGTAGATCTCCTCCAAACTGCGGGCACTGCTCTTGCTGTTACGACGAGATGAAGACATGGCATGCTGCAAACAGGATAAATATTTCATTGACTGAAGGAAAGTCCTTCATACTTTTATGTGCAACAGGAAATACCTGGTGGATGTGGGTCTTGGTAAAATTCATGTCATACAGTTCTTGCTGCAATGGTAAAATATAACTGTTATTTTTCTTTGGAGACTTAATGTGGTGTTGCTTCCACTAGTTTCTGTCTCACCTTTGAATGAGAGCTGGGATGAGAGCTGCGGCTGCTTCGGCTGCTTCGGCTGCTGCTGCTTCGGCTGCTGCTGGAGACACTCTTGGAGGATTTGCTCGAACCAGAGCTGGATCTGCTGCTGGAGGATTTGCTCGAACTAATGCTGGATCTCCTGCTGGAGGATTTTCTAGAGGGCCTTTGTAACTTGGATGTCTTGGAATTTGGGTCCCGAATGTCGGACATCTTGCTCGTTTTGCGAGAGGAACTCGAAGAGCTCTTGGATGAGGTAGTACCGCTTGAGCTGCTGGAGCGAGAGCTGCGTGAGCTGGAGGAGGTGCTGTTCTTCAGACCAGGGACAAGGATCTTCTTCAGTTTCATCAGAACATTCTTGTCCTGAAGAATGCCATCGTCTTGGCTCAGGTCAATGACTTTGATGATCTTTTCTGCTGCTTTCTCTCCAACCTGAATCTCAATTTCAACCTTCTCGATGGCCGGTCCAGCAGCTAGAACCAGACAGACAGAAATTGACTTTTTAGTAACCAGCATTTTAGACCAGTGGCTTCATTCAGTGCACTTGCCTGGAGTAACCTCAATCGAAGCTGAATGTTTTCCGATGACGGCATACAGTGGAACGTCTCGGATGAAGGCTGCATTGCGAGATTTGATAACAGTGCATGCCTTGATTCCAAAGGTTTCAATTTCTCCACACAGCTTTTTCTCAAAGGCCTTGATGAGTTTGGTCATTTTGCTTGGTCGGTCAGTGACAAGCTCAGACGACACTGACTGAAAAGGAATAACCGAGAGAACAATATTGGCTTGCAGAAAGGTGGTTAAACACAGTGAACTGGGACTCTAACTCACCTTGGAATCAGTCATAGAGGATGCCATCCTGGAATATCTGGATGAGCTCTTCTTTGAGGACTGTGGCATATAGTCGGCTGGAATCATTGGCGTTATCTTAGCAGCGGCAAGATCTTCCACATTTCGTGCAACAGCAAAAGTCTCAACACTGTTGGGGCAGCAAAAGAGAACATCAGACATTACAAACATAACTAATGTTACTTGAATTTGCCGGAAAAATGTACATACACTGCAGATGCAATCTTATTGACACCCTGGACAGGAAGGAGGTCAAACTTGAAGTTGCCCTTGATCATGTCAAGTCTCGCTTCGATCTTTGCTGGGACAATAGTGTAAACTCTGGCTCTCGAGACCACGGCTGCCTGGGCCAACGCTGTATTCACACCCATGACTGCATAGGTATGCATGGAAACACTGCAAGACACAGATATGTAGAAATTAGCGGTAGTGGCGTAGTGTATGGGCTCGTTTCATGCATTTTAGCACACTTTTGTTGACCAATAACGGGGTTATTTCAAGTGTATCAGTTTACCTCGGAGTAAATGCAGCCCTCATTTGGATGTCAGATTTAAGCAGCTGAGAAGGATGGAATTCCTGAGCTAAAGGTGGCGACACAGTGGCTTGTACTGTGGAAAAGAGACAAGGTTTAATCAGTGTGTATCCATTTTTGGCATGAGTGATATTTAAGCGGAGGCCCAACTTACGTTCAATGGCCGCAGTCAACACAGAAGAAGTATAGAAACTCAGTTCCATAGGCAGACCGACAGCAGTGGGCAGAATGCGACGAACCTCAGCAACCAGCATTGGCTGAGCGTAATTCAATTTGACGCCAGCCAGCACCCGATCTAAAGCCTTCCTTCCGTAAGCCCGAACTTCTGGTCCATTGACAAGCTGATGACAATATATGAGGCATAGACTTTAGGCTTTGTGTTCTGACCATTACGAGGCCTTCACACAACATGAATTTTAAGAAGACACGTACCGCCATGAACTGTTCAACCAATGCTTTGTCAGCAATGCCAAAGGCAATCTCCTGTCCGAAAAGTTTCACATGTGCCGAGGCGAGGGGCTGGCTTGAAGGTTGGGCCCTCCATTCAGAGAGCTGGGGTTGGGATGCAGAGAGAAGCATAAACATAAGAATGTTATGATTTCTGTGAGGGTCATGTGCCATAGAAAGAAATACTATTAATATACAACAGTTCACATGAGCTTACAGCCTTGAGAACTTTTTTCATCTTGGTGAGCCTATCAGTGTTGTCAGGAAGATCTTGCACCTTCAGAAGGGCTTCCTGGATACCTTCAGTTCTCACGCCAACCTGATAAGGTAAATGTTATTACACTGATGAATATTTTTGATGAGAAAAAACACAACAACTGTGATTGGTTTTATTAGTGCTATGGTGTGTCATCATATGCCACATAATAAGCATCCATAATTGTGGAATAGCTGCCGACCTCTTATCATGAGCTTTAGCTCTCCTCGTACCTCAATGACATCAGCATACGCTCCTGCCAAATAGGTGCGAGCTTTGGCCACCATGGATCTTGGCAAAACAGTTGCAGCGTCATTCACATAGAAGGCACTGGCAGCAGCACCCACCATCCAGGGGCCTAAAGAAACAAGGTGGGAGTCATCAACTCAATGAATTTAAACAGTTTAATACCCTGCTAAGATCTTACTGTAATAGCCATCAACAAGGAACGTTCTGCTGAAGCGATAGCTCAGTCTATCAAGTTTGCGGCTGAGCATTTTCACAGCAACATTGCAGGCTGCGGCACTGCGAACAGAAGGAGATTTAAAACAAATTAAACCTTGACAGTGACGTCAAAGATCCGCAAAGGGCAATAGGAATGTTTTTAAAGTACTTACACAGGCGCAAAATCAGGAGTGGTGGACCTTGTCATTGCCTTCATGTAAGTGTAGACCAAGCTGGCAACCTGGAGATTTGGTTCTTTCCAGACTGCGTCAGCAAGGGTAGTCACCAGACCCATGGGCAGTTTGGTCTCAAACAGCACAATGGCAGCAACCATACGGAGCTCTGGGTGAAGAGCTCTATCCATAAACAGGTGAACAGCAACATCCTGGACCTAATTCACAAAAGCACAGCATAAGTACCGTTGCTCGTAACAAAATAGCTCCTGAATTTTTTGTTATTGAAAGGAATCAGAGCATAAATTTTCACCATTTTTGGCTCTCTCTTTGCAATGTTCCTCAGGGCCAGAACACCTTCGATGTGAACTCGCAATGGCAGATTAGCAGCAGCGGTGCCAAAGCTAGGTAAGACCTTCAAGATTGGCTTTAAGCTGCTAGGATGTCCTGCATTACCCAGAACTTTGAGAGCGACAGTTATATCCTTAATATCATTCTTGGCAAGAGCCTTGGCAACCCAGTCATGGATAGGCTGTGGAGGCAAATAAAAACATACAATATCGTTGATGTTACAACTACAACAGATACAGTTGTGGAACAGCAAAAGTACCAAATCATCATACCCTGATGAGGTCCACTGGGCAAGCTGGGTTCTCTGCACAGTATTTAGAAACCATACTGCCATAGCCTAGTGCAACAACCTCTTTCAAAACTGGAGTCTCCATAACCTTTTGGTTCTCAGCAAACTCCTGATTTGGGGCGAACACGTAAAAACACGTCACAAATCCTGATTTTCTTTTGTCGGAATTACTCAAAATTACTCAAGAAATATTGACTTGCCCGAAGGAGTCTGATGGCCTCCAAGTCAGCAGTCACCATGTGCACGGCGACCATCAAAGACCGAGTCGCTTCAGGAAAGGTCAGCTCACCAACAACAAATTTTTCTTTGATGAACCGGAGCGCAGCATGAGTGCCAATGGCAGGGACAGTATTCAAGATCCATTCTCTGGAAGAGAGGAATATCATCTACAAGTCATTATTTGGGTCAAGATTGGGCACATTTTTAAATCCAGTGTGCAACTACCTATGATCCATACGGGATTTGAACTGTGTCCAGAGCGCCTCAATACTCTCGTATTTGGCCGAACGCAACAGCTGGATGAGCTCAATAAACTTCAGTGGTGCGTCTTCATGCACTCTGGCCACGTTGTTGCTCACCAGATGGTTCAGAATCTCAACAATCTGTTAATGAAATAGTCAGGCGTCTGGCTGCAGGATGAAAATGAAAACATAATAATTACTGAAGTACCTGAGCCTCAGCATTGGTAATCCTTAGGAGCTGGATGGGGGTCTGAAGAAGCTCACTGCCAAATTCATACTGCAGGCTTCCGCGGTGGAGGTATTCGGCTCTGATGGGCTCCACTGGAGCTTTCTGGATCTCCAGGAATTTCAAGGATTGCCTGTGGACCGACACTCTCTTATTGAAAGAACCCTCCCTTTTGTTGGACGCTTTTTAAAATTTTTTTTTTATTTGGAGTACATACCGAGCCTCCATCTGGGCAGCACCGTTCAGGATGTTGATGGGAGAGAAGTGAATCAGCTCAATCGAGGACGCCTCCAGCATCAGAGCACCTGTGGCTGATGGTTTTATGACATAGTCGAATGCTGCTGTTCCCTTTAGGGCATTGCCTCGCTACATAAAAAAAAAATATATAGACATATTACCACTATTGAATATCACAGTGTGGGTGATAAGTGACAACTTGTTCTTACCGCATGACACTCAGCACATCTTTCCGTATAGGCCATGCCGATATCCTTGATAATTCTGTCCTGGCAGTGGTTCAGGTCCCTCGTCTTGGTCAAAAGGACGCGCTCAGCCTTGACATCCTCGGAGATCACATAATGGGTCTTGCACACACCTTGTACGCCAGCCTAGTCCAGCACAATCAAAGATCAAGTAAGAATTTGTAGAAATACATAATGAAACAAACAATGAAAGTTATTAGTTGTACCTCCTGAAGCTCATAGACGTTCGTCGTCTTCTTGATGTTCATTTGGAGGATGTTGAGGAGTCCCCTGACGATGTTTAGCACAGAGGCAGAGACGCCAGCTGGGGCAAACACTTTACCCACAACGCCATTAGCATACTCGAACTTGAACGGTGTCAAGAGTTGAGCTGACAGGGCAGATGTGAGCTTGGTGGCCGGAACGAATGCGTCTTTGGGCCAGATGCCGCTATACTCAAAGAGCTCTGGATCCAGGAGCTACAAGGGAAAGAGACAGAGTAGTCACATACCCCTGTTCCATATGAAAATGTGTTTGCTAACGTCAGAATGGCTGCTACCTTCAGCATGAAGGTGTCAGCACTCGATGCACTGATAAGAACTTTGCTCCTAATTTTGAACCCGGCCCGAGCCAGACCCTCCTCGGGAAGTCCCCCCATAAGAATTGCTTCATATTTGTAGGTGTATGTCTTTCCACCAGCAAAGTCTGGAGCTGCAACAAGAGACACAGTGACACTTTACAGTTAAGAGTATCAATCAAAAGCATTTTCTCATTTTAGTGAGGATTTACTTACTAAAATTGATCTGGTGGCCAGCTAAATGAATAGTGAAAATAGGAATAAAGAGTTATTTTACACTCAAAAGCAACCACAAATTGTGAAACTTTGTTCCAAATGCAACCAGAAATTGTAAAACAATGTTCCAATTATGTGAGCGGAAAAAACAGCAAAAGGACATACCCACAATGGCCACAACCAAGGCTAGCACGAGCACCCTCATGGCGATGGATGTGACTGACCCATGTCAGACGCTCCTTTATAACGGCGCTTCTCTGCTGTGTACCTACCCAAAAACAAGTATGATTAACCAGGTATCTATCTGTCAATGGTGTTATCTTGACCCGGACACAGTGATTAGACAAACAAGACAAATAAAACATGTCACAAATAAAACGAGTCAACCCAACCTGACTTTTGCCTTTGGGAGTTCTCATGAGTTTTATTTTTCTTTCAACTCAATTTATTTGTACATTTTAGGATCACTGGTCTGTTTTGATTTGATCTGTATTTATTACTACACAATGAAATACAACAACTGTCAATACATTATAACTGCAATGCTGAGATCATGATTGATGAGATATTACACTAAGTTAATAAAATGTTCATTTTTGTGGCTGGAGTTTATTGTGATGTAAAAGTGCACTGCATTACATTATCAGCCACGCCTGGAATTAAGTGGCAGTCCAGTTGTACAACACTACAAGTACAGTATATTTTTTATTATGGTTTTAGTACCTACAGTGCACTTCATTTATTTTCTGACCATAATCCATCCATAATTTTCTCACGGCACCTGTGACTACATTTTAGAAAATTATCTTTTTAAAAAGCTAACTACAATTGTAAATGCTTGTGAGGAATACGCAAACATCTGTGGCAGTCAAGTTTCACTATTGGTATAAAATGTCATTCCAACCTGACCTCAAATGTTGTCACAAACTCCACCATGACCTGTAAACTTTCCAGTGCCAATAATCCAAATTGACTTTACTGCTAAAATGATAACTTTACCTAATACCTCATTTCTATCAACATCAGAATATTTTCTCATGTTATGCCAGCAGGGGCATCTCACCAAAACCTGCGCCAACGCTCGGTATGTGTGTTGGGTTGCTGACTCTATGACACATATTATCACAAAAAATAGAGTGAATAATCTTCTACTCGAGATGGGCTTTCCTGCCAGTCAGAAGGGAGGGTCTGATAGGTTAACAACAGGGGACCCCAACATGCTTGGGCCCCCCAAAAAACTCTTCCCATTAAACCTTACGCCCCTCAGATGGACGTCCCTGTATGATAGGCTTGGCAAATGTAAGGCTTTGTGAAACTCACGAATATTAAACTGGTGATTTAATTTGTTACATTTTGAACATCCAAAGGGGAATAATTCAATCAACTTGAGCAACCATGGATAGTTACACAATATACATCCACAGATTTAATCGAAATGCCATGCATCTATCTAATTTTCATTCCTTTTCAACTGGGCACGTCCTTTTTACAGTCATGGCTGAGCTGGAGCCTATCCAAGTTCACTTTGATTGTTGGTGATGAGGACAAACTGAAAACAGAGGAGGCAACAAGCCGCTTGTGACAGCACTGTGAATCAGGGGCACAGCCCACCCAGATTGACAGACTGCCCACCTAGTGAGATTCATGAAAAAATTAGGGGTGTCAAATTAGTGCATTAATTGCAATCAATTAATTACAGTCATAGTTAAAGCACTTTTTTTTAATCGCATTAATCTCATTTTTAATCTCTAATTTTACTGTTTCCGGATAATGAGATCCATTTTGATGTTTGGTGCTGGTGCTTGAGTTCTTTGGGTGTAAAAAACAATGATCAGAGTCAGAACCTGAAGTGGACACTGATTGGCTGTCATTGTGTTTGGCATAACCTGATAGGATCCTATTGTAGGTGGGAGGGCAAGTTCAGGAGCAGAGAGAAGACATGAAAATGGAGGAGCATGTGAGAGTTGTTGGTCGGATGAATGCTAAATTTAAAAAAAAACGCCTTGATGGCACTATTGATAAAGGCACAGTGATTGCCTTGTTAGTAAGGAGGACTTTTCTTACCAAAGAAGCAGTTCAAGCCTACCACATAAATGCAAAGTAACCAGCCACGACTAAATCCACAGCTAATGATAGCAACTAAGATGCTAATATAGCAAGCCATTGCAAAGCTCTTCGCCAAACTAAACTCGAGAACAGCCTGCGTATGAGCAAGTCTGTGACCGACGGGCTGACGAATGTTCTGAATAGCGATGAACTGCAGTTCGATCAACATAGTTGAAGACAAGGAATTAATTGAGATGTTTCAAACAGCGTCCAATGACCGATCAACAACTGTGCAGGACTTAAGTGATGACTAAAATCAGCAAGATGTAAAGATCAAAAGAAAAGCAAGATTGAAGTTTTGGTGGGGGATTCTGACAAATTTGCTATAACCGCAGATCACTGGACCTCAACTTGAAACCACGGTTATTTGGGGGTGACTGGACACTTTGATGGTGAGTGGAGCTTCAACTCATTTTGCACTGATCGTCGTCAAAATAGAAACCAGGGACTTGGCTGATAAATGTGAAAAACAGTTCCTCAAGGTGGCAAAAGACTGGGTAATTGAAAACAAGATATAAAAAAATAAATACAGATACATGCATACAGACATTGGGGGTTTTGGGGCTTTTCTCAACAATCATTAAGTGAGATAAAAAAATAGATTCATTAGATCAATTAATTACAGATCATGATTAATCGCTATGCCCTGCGATTGGATGGCAACCAATTCAGGGTGTCCCCCGCCTACTGCCCGAAGACTGCTGGGATAGGCTCCAGCACTCCAGCACTCCCTGCGACCCTTGTGAGGATCAGCGGTATAGATAATGGATGGATGGATGGATTAATCGCTATTTTTTTAAATCTCTTGACAGCTCTAGAAAAAAATGTATACTTTAAAATTTGTTGTAAATTATTTTTTGGGGGGGGGAATTTGTGTTTTGTTGTGTTTTTTATTTTACTGAATATCAAAAATGGCATAATTGCAGTTGTCTAAGGAAGATCTGAACTTCAAACTGAATAATAAAGCAGTTTGGTATTTTACTTGAATATAAGATTTGTCGGGACAGGAGGATGGTGCTCAGTAAGAAACATTCAGGCCCACCCTGATTTTTCCAGGCCCCCTATTAGCCACGTTCTTGTTCCGCCCCTGCTGTGAATTCACCCCAAAGTAGGGAGAGGGAGACTGGGAGAGGGAGAGAGACAGAGACAGAGGGAGAGGGAGAGAGAGAGGGAGAAAGAGCGAGAGAGAGAGAGAAAGAGAGAGAGAGAGATTTAATTAGGTTTGGTTTGTAGTGTATATTTGTTCGAGTATTTGTCAGTGATGATAATAGTTTTCACTCACGTGGTGTAAACGTGACACACGAACACCACATTTTTAAAAAACAACAACAATGTATTAGATGTGCAAAGGCGCTGGGTCTGGTTCGTCTTGTCAAAGATTTTTCATATTAGTTAGGTTTTGGCGCCGTCTTGTGGCATTTTTATAAAGAGAGCACACAAATACGCAGAAACTGCGAAGGAGTGATATCTAGCCTGTAAATCCGGGTGTGTCCTGACAGGCGAGGTGAAATCGCGAATTAGTACGGGTCAGGGGCGTGCAGACCTTTGGAGGAGCTTGTACTCAAAACCGCTCCAATTTGAGTGGGCACATGCAACTTTTTTTTTTGTTGTGGAAACTACAAATATACACACATAAATAAAAATCCCATGTTATGCCTGGAGTTCCACAGATGTTCAAGTATCAACATAATTTAATGCCCAATGGTTAAAACAACAACAACAAAAAACCAAAACAATATTAGTCACAATTCATGCAGGGTAATATTGTCTTAGGAGGTGGAATGACTTGTAAGGTCCCCCACTGAAGGTCCAGGTAGCAAACGCACTGCCCATCACTGCTATGGACTGACGAGAAAACTTGAATTTATAGAAAATTTGGCGACCTATGATATCTGGCATAAAAACCCATTTGAGAAAAAGGACATGACAACGCCCCAAAACATATAGCATAACATATAGTCCACTTTTGAATGGCTAAAAAAAAATTTAAAAAAAATAAAGGTTTGGCAATTTGGAGTAACCAAGTCAAAAGTCCAGATTTTAATGCAATTGACAACAGACTCATCACCAGTTATCACAAAGGCATGAGTTTAGTCATTTCTGCCAAGGGTGGCAAAAGTACAATCAGAAGTCAGGAATGGGGGGGTGGGGGTGCTTTTTCATAGCAGTGTATGTTGCAGGGTGTTCACCCAGGTAGGTCTAAGCACCAATTCCAATTCTAATGCATCATTATAATTCAGTTTGTCCCTGTGTCCTCATTTTATGACAAGGTGCCTGCCATCTGTGAATTCAAGTTCCCGGTTCAACTAACTGTAGGTCTCGTGAAACACAGCCTGGTTGACAGAGGCGAACTTTACACTTTGAATTAACCTCAGCTGGGCATAAAGGGTTGCTTGACTTGCAGTTTTTTCCTCACAATTGTATGTGTAGACTCTGCATGTTCGAACCCAGATATTTATACAAGGAAAGGAAAATATGCCTTTTAACACTTGCAAAACACAATGATTGCAAAATAATTGGAGAAAAAAATATTCAAGTAAAAAAAATACAGAATTACTGAAACTTAATTTAAAAATGCTGTCAGTGACGTCCTATTTCGTCAACCACTTAAGGTGCTTAAAGTGCTTAAGTGTTGGCCAGCTGCTGTCAATGATCATATTCATACAGTTCACACTGTAGTGTTGACGTCTCTATTTAGAAACCTATGAGTCCAACTGTTAAGGCCTAGAGATGCTCAGCCGCCAACACTGCTGAGATGATATATTAGTGGCATCGTGACGTCCACCGGTAAAGCCACCAGCGCGGGGCGCTGTTTCATCACTGTAATGTTTCCAGAAAGGGGCTGCCGACCGTTTCCACGTTTGTCAGAGAGACAGAGGGCGTTGAGTTTCCAGCTGAGGCCTTCGGGTCCTGCAGGGGAAGATATTGCAATGTAAAATTACAGTGTTGGAAAATTTTAACTATCAGTTTCAATGCTTTGTCCCAAAATGGACAGGTCAACCACTCCAGAAGGAGTGAAAAGGAAACTTGTTCCAACTAGGTGAGGTCATGTGAGATTTGAACTCAGTGAACCTCTGAAGTCTGTTTTGCTTTGTCTGTGGGGATAGCAATGATGAAGACAGACACCCCTGCCCATAAAAAGGGAACTAGAATTTATGTTTACCCAATAAGGGCAATATTAGGATTTGTAACAAGACAATTTGCTTTCACAATAGAACTACAAAGAAGTCAAGCAGCATGAGTGAAAAGTAATTTCCGCAATGGGTTGTTAAGAGGCCCTTACCTGTACATCCTTTTTAGGTTGCAGCTCTGGGAGCTCGGATGGCGTTTTCTTTCTGGCGTTGCCGTCTTTCGGATGTTTCGACTGCGAGCAGTCAGTGGCGTTTTCTTTGGTGTCAAGCCGTGACATCAAAACGCTTCTTTCCTCTTCCTCCTCTTCCTCTGCATAGTTGTCAGAGTCCGAGTTCGCTTGAGGGTCAGTCTCATCCCCCTGCCCTGCCTCGACGCGCCTCCTACGCCGTTTCCCATCTAACTCGTGCTGCGTGTGGGAAGAAGCTGCGGTGCGTAAGGTCTCCACAAACACCCGAGCTGGCTCTTCTCTGGCTTTGTTGGGCCGTGAGCGGCAGAACTGATTCCCGTGCGATCGGACCTCCTCTGCGCTGCGCGGTGGAGGAAGCCGCTGCGTGTCCCCTCCTTCCATGCGGCCGCGGTCCTCAATTTCTTGGAGACGAGGCTGCGCCGGTGGTGGAAGAGTTGGATCCCTTCCATGGCGACGTAGAGGTGCAGTGATGCCGTACTGGAAAACGGCCTGCACACCTCCATACATGGATACCTGAAAAGAACAATACATTTGTCTTAAATGTGATTCTTCTTCACTCGATGAACCTCTCTGACTGCAACACGTGGAAGATGACACACAACTAAAACACGGTAACAATTCAAGTGTCTTTTACCACAATGGCAAGCACAATAGTGAGGAGAACGGGGATCTGGAGAGTGATTGGGAGATCTTTGAGGAGCGCTCTGAGAAACTCGCTGATCCCCAGGCCGACATGCTTCAGTGGTTCTGTGATGAGGGTGGTGATCGTAACGGAGATTGCCTTCACAGAGGGAAACATTGTATGAGGCACATTCACATAACGTACTGTAACTGGGACTTAGTTGTTAGTTATTTCTACATTAAGCTCTTGTTGTTGAAACTCCAACTTGCTCTTAGGGTGAAAGTTTGGTGACATTTTGGTTCGTATTGAGTGTGATTATGCGGCATGTACCTTGGTGGGAGGTACTAGCAGAATCGGGTTGACCATGAGGACTTCATAGTATCGCTTGCAAGGGTCGTCCTGCAGAGTCCACGTGCTTCTGAACCACTCTGCAGGGATGCAAATAAAGCTCTTTAGGTGCATTATCATCACCTCAGTTGTCAGTATACTGTTATTCTTTAGCGAGATTTTTTTTGCTGCAAGAGATGCTCCAACAAATTGTGTAGCTGTGGAATTCGAGCCACCATGGGTAAAATTGAGTGTTCAAGCTGGTCCAACAAGATTAGAAAGCAGAGGATCCAGGGTCAAACCTCAAGGCAAACATAATCTGTTCTGTGACGTTAGTTGACATCCCATTCGCACTTGAGTGATTTTTTTTTTTTTTTTTACATGACTGCCCTCTCCCCGTCCAGACTTCGGACACACTCAACATAGGTAACTCAGGAATTTGTGCGCAGTAACCAAAGTCTGAAGTTATGGATTGTGGAGTTTCAATGACACGTGAATTCCATTCGGAGCCATTAATCCAAAATATGTCACACTTTAAGTGTGAAATTAACTTGCATAGTGGATTCAGGAGTTACAATAATCATTGTATTAGGAGCATGATGAAGAGGAGTGCGTAGATACCAATTCTAACCAAACTAGGAAATGTACAGGCCAATTCATACATTTTCAGTTCTGGAAAAACTACTGAAACATTGAAAAGCCAGACATGAGCATTCAAAGGGTTATGAAAGGTCAAGTTAAACTAATTGGAAACGTAAACATTTTACGTTCACCTTGGAATTTCACCCAAAGTTGAATATCCTTAACTTTTTTTAAGCCTTTGTTGTTTCAACTTACCTTTCAAACTATCGCGCCAGTCAATCATCTTGACGCCCGTGCATTTGTCGTTGACACTGTCCATCTTCACAATGTTGTTTTGGTGCTCAGCAAAAGCAGTCTGCCAAAACAAAGTTTTCAAATCAGTGTCTAAAGACAAGGCTATTTTCAACACACGGACAGAAAGTACTATTTAACTCACCTGATACAAATACAACCAGTTCCAGACAATACTGACCAAGAAGCAGATGGTAAATAACCGTTTGAACTGCACTAGCCAGGAGATGCTAGACCACAGCTGAGTGCAGACGATGACCATGAAGACCAAAACACACACTGCCAACTAGCGGATGACAAGTGGAGAAGATATTAAAGAAGGAAAACACTTTCCAATGCTGACAGCGTAAGTGGACTGGATGGAAAACAGTTTGCATTTGTTACCCACAATGCCAAATGTTTGGTCTTACAAGGGCACATAATAGAAGAGCGACTGGTAAACAAAATCTAAAATCAATCATTTGTTTCTTCCACACAACAGACACTACCGGTATCTCATCACGATCAGCCATACTTGCTGCTTACGTTCCAGTTTATTCAACCTGAATACATTGACGTCATGAGACATGAGGGTGCGATAATGCTCGAGTGATTGCAATGTCTTCAGGACTTGCCCCTTCTTACCTTCAAAAGTGTGTCGAGCTCCACACCAAAGGTGTCTTCAAAGCGCCATCTCCAGGCCGCGTAGTCGTGCGGTCGAAGGTCCACCAGTATCTGACTGATGGCGTTGTCCAGAGCGCCTGTTCTACAGCCGTCTTCTCCATCCAGAAAGGTCTGAATCTCTGCCACTGATTGTCTGGACAGTCGGATGGTGGCATCATAATCAACAGAGTCTTCCGGCTGTATTGGGGGCGGTCAAACGAAAATGGGTCAAATGGTGCAATTGCACAGAGAGGGAAACTCACAACCGGATCAAATTTGGAGTGAACGTTAAGGTGAGATTTGCAAACGACAACAAGAAGTGAGGTTGGGGATTCGTCATGTCAAAAGCAACTCAAAATGCTCACACTGAAAACATTTCTTGAATATATAATTACATTTGTTCACGTATATAAATTTGCAGTCTTTCCAGTTCAGCGTAAAATCCTATAATACCTTATAATCAAATCCCATAACACCAATATATCTAGTTGGTTTGCTATATGTTTTTATTTTGTTTGATAGTCAGTTGAGTAACAACTGTATGTAACAACTGTAACAACACCGTATGTAGTTAAAGCATACCTGTCAATCCCAGGCTGTGCTGAATCTTACAAAAGTTGTAATTTGCCTGTACATTTCTGTATATAATCTTACACAGTATCTATCGCTCAGCGGAAGAGGTGGGGTAAACGAAACGGACATTTCTGTATAGAATTTTACAGTGTTTATCGCTCAACGAGTGGGGCTTTGCTCGTGAAAGTCGGCCGAAGTTTGCAGTCGGAAACGCTAACGGACGCTCCAGATTAGAGCCGAAACTGTCAAGACGAGATCGGTCTAACAAAAAAAACAAGGTTTTAATTTTTTGTTTTCCCCGTACAAAAATTGTTATACGGCATACACAATTTGAAATGATCAAAAAACGTATAAAATATGGGGAACACGTATAAGTTGACAGGTATGTCAAAGGATGATGCAGTCGCTGAGGCTCTTTCATCTGAGATGTTCCTTTGGCCATTTGTCTGTCACGATCAAACACATTACAGATACACTCACAAAAAAAGCACATACAGAGCAACAACTATGTACAAGGAGTGCTGCAAAGTGTGTGGTTTCACATTTGCTACACTGGAGTTCTTTCACTTTGGCGAATAACTGATCCAGAGCAAACTGTGTGCCGCGGCACACTGGTGTACCGCGAGATATTGTCAGGTGTGCCGTGGGAAATGATCTAATTTGTGTGCCTGTGCGGTCTAGCGCCTGGTAGCGTAATCATGTCTTTACTACATTGTAGTACTCTTCCATACCAGCAGGTAGCAGCAGCGGCAGCAGCTAGCCAATTGTCTATGTTTAGAGACAAGTGAATTAGTGACGCATGTTTATCCAAGCAGGCCCATGTCAAACACTGAGTAAGTATCAATATGAAACTTTATAAAATACTTTTTTCTTTGTGTTTATTTAATTTCTATTCAAGATGTTAGAATATACCGTCATTCTTCAATGTTAAGAAATGCTTATATAAACAATATAACACTTATCTTGTTAAAATAAGCTTTTTTTTTTTCACAATTTCAGCTGCTGATGTGCTGCTGACTTTTTCAATGAAATAAATGTGCCTTGACTTAAAAACGTTTGAAAAACACTGATATAGAGCATTTTAGTTGACTGTCCATTGAAACCACTTGATATGGACGTATCCAGCACATTGGTCTAGTGCGCAGGTGTCAAGTTCCGGTCCTCGAGGGCCGCCATCCTGCATGTTTTATGTTTCCCTCCTCCAACACACCTGATTCAACTGATCAGCAATCTCTGCTGGAGCCTGATAACGATCCTGATAATTTAAAGCATGCGATATAGGGGCCCTCGAGGACCAGAGTTTGACTCACACTTCTTATCTGAACAACATCAACCGAAAATGTCTTCAAATAGTATCTCCTCACGTAACATCTCGTCTTTTCCGAAAATGGAAACACAAATCTTAAAAATACTTTTTACAGCAAAATATTGGCGAAGCTATGAATAATTTGGGGCTCAGCTGTATTTAATGAAAATACATATTGCTGAGGCGGCACGGCGGCCGACTGGTTAGCACGTCCGCCTCACAGTTCAGAGGCGTGGGTTCGATCCCGGCTCCGGCCTCCCTGTGTGGAGTTTGCATCCATCGTTTTAAAGGCAACCATAAAAAAAATATGTTTGTTGAGTCATTAACAGTGCATCGTCAATGAGAGCAAGCCATTTTCAACACACTCAATATAACAACTACAATAACATACCCTTGTGGCGACTGACCAATAGTACCGAATTAAAAATACGAAATCGACTAAATTAGGCAATAGGTTTTGGTCTTGTGCCAGCAATATGCAACGGTAACGTACCACTTCAATTCTTTGTATGTCCTTCAGGAGTCTGGTCAGGAACCTTTTAAAAACAGGATTGCATGTGACCTGATGTGAGATTTGCTTCATACTCTTCTTTTGGGCTTCATCCTGAAGAAAAGTAAAGTGCAACGCAATGTTTGAGACGCACATCATGCAGTACATTCTGTCAATATTTTCATTAAAATATCTTGTCAGTCAAAGCCGTGCAGGATTAATTTCACACTTGATGGATGGCCAGGCACCCCAGGGCTCTACATACAGGAAGCTCCATAAATATTTGGACATAAACACAATTTTCCAGCTCTGTACAACACCACAATGGATTTGAAATTAAACAATCAAGAAGTGCTTTAGGTGCAGACTCTGAAATTTAGTTTGAGGTTATTTACACCTAATTCCGGTGAACGATGTAGGAATAACATATTTTTTATGTGCCTCCACCTTTTTAAAGCGGATGTCCACCCAAACATTTTTTTCAAGAATATATGTTCTGTGCAGGCCCACAAGTTGCAACAAGGCATTCTGATTAATATTATATTTGTGGAATATGAGTTGAAGAGCAAAATCCACTAGTTTTTAGCCATCTCAGGGGGCGGCCATTTTGTCACTTCTGTCGACTGAAAATGACATCATGTTGTATACCTTTCGGTCACAGACGGAATGACATGTGCCCCATATTGTTTTTATTTCACCGATCACCACGGTGTGTGCGTGCGTGTGTTTATTTAATATTTTTCTTTATTTGGCGGTGTGTCTGCTTGTATGGCGCCTGCTGTGACGTAAAATTATGTTCTCGACGCCGATTGGTTGTCGCCAATGAGGAACGAACTTGAGACCAGTGGTTGGCCGCAAACATAGACCGGAAGTTAATGACGGATAGACGATGCCCAACTTCGCTGATAATTGCGTTAAACCACTCACCTGAGTTTGTAAATCAGACAGCTTTCGATTGCAGACCATCAGCTCATCTTGGCCAGAGTCGTCGCGCCCTCTTCGTGAAGTTGGGATATTTAAATCCGTTGTTGGCTTCTACAAGGAACGTGGTTAAACAAATTGATAAACAACCACGGTATCTTGTTTCATTTGCATTTTTTTCGCTCAAAAAGTTCTCTTATATTTAGTCAGGTGGGTATATTAAAAGCCTCTCAACCTCAATGGGCTTCCTCATGGTTTTAGTGCTAGCGTCGTAGTTGAGCAAGTCATACGGGTCAATCCATTCCTCGTCCAGCTGCTGACCAGAGGTCAGCGTCAGGTAACCGAACAGGATGACGAGAAGCATCGTGATGACGCTTGCACCTCACGGGAACCTCCAAATCCAAATTCGGCAAGGTGCGACAATTGTTTAGCTGAATGTACCAACAAGTGTTAGCATCCGAGGTACAGGGGAATTCTGAAGTAGACAATTGTCGCGTCTTTATTGCGTCACCATAGACACCGCACCAGTGCCCGAATCATACGTCAGGGCGAGCGCCATTTTATGTGCTGAACTGCATTCCAGGAAACTGGGAAATCGGATTTAGCCCACTTGAATTGCACCAGTTGTGACTTCAAAGCGTTCCAGGCGAATGTAAAGAACATGGGTGATTGATTTAAAAAAACAAAACAAAAAATCTGGTTCATCACAACATTCTGACTTCCAGCAAACCTTCCTTCACAATTTCCTTTATTATAGATAATTAAGACTTCTCTGTAAAAATTGAGTAAACTAAATAACATCTTGTCTTCTAATCATTTCATTTGACCAAATAACTTCCTGCAATTAAGTAGAATTACGTTGTGTTACGTGAAGTTATATGAACAACTAAATTAATGTAATCAATAATCAAAAGATATAATCTTGTAAATTATGTTTTGCCATTCACCGTCTGTGTGTAGTTGGTGGGTTTGAAAGATGTATTTAAGACATTTTAACGCCTTGTTTTCATTTTCATGGATTCAATGCCTTTTAGGATCAGCGGGAACCTTGTTTTCACACTTTGTTATTGATATTGTGTTTCCAGTAACTGACATTTAAATCTTTTATTCTATTATGCACCAGATATTATTTGTAAAGCTTTCACTGGTAGCCATCTTATGTGTCCAACGTGCTCGATTTGCATTTCGGGTCTTACTGAACTCATTCCATTGAGTCCCTTGTTTTAAAAACTCCCAGCGCATACCACTCATGTTTCAACAGCTATTAGTGTTAGTACCCCTACGTCCTGGAGTTCCCAACAATAATCTATTAAATTGTCTTACCTTTTTATTTGTTTTTCATGTTTTTGTTAGTTTGTTTGCTTGTCATCACTGTAAACGAGGGCAACCTCTGTGGCCCACAAGTTACAGTAAACTAAAGGTCACTGAATCAAATGGAGTTCATTGTGAACTGAGGAACCTCTGACGCTTATTTAGCCGTTTGGAACCTTGAAACTGTCACAGTTCCACGTTACCGTATATGGCATCAAATGTTACACAAACATCAGAACTCAAAAATCATATCAGAACCAATTTAATGCAATCTTATTTACAAAAATGAATGGCTACACTTCTCAATGACAGACCTCTCCAACTTTCTGCAATTTGACAGTTCGGACAAACCGCTCTGTTCTTAGAAAGACAAACAATCATTTTTACTACTCCTACTACAAGAGCACTCACAAGTCCTCCAAAGGAAAATGGCTGCATTTGATTAAGGCTCTTTTCATCAATTTGAAGACAAACTGTTCATGGACCCGTTTCTGATTCATGTTCATTTTTGCCCTCTACCAGTCTTCGCTCCTTTTTTGCCACCTTTTGCCTGTCTTCCTTTTCCTTTGCTACCCTTTGCTTTCTGTTCTTTCCTTTGTATCCCACGCACGTCTTTCTTCATGCGACCGTCCACCACTCTGAAGACGCCTTTGACACCAGCAGGCCGCCTCACTTTCCTGCCGGCTCCCTTTTTGGCAACGACATACGTCACTTCTCGCTTCTCTTTTCCCACACCGGCTTTCTTGTAGATACTGAGAGAATTAATAACAATGACAAGACCATTAGTCAAGTGGGCATTGTTTCATTTTTCTCTTGTGGTGAGAAGCCAAACCTCTTTAGTTGAGCCATTTTCTCCCTCTCAGAAATGTCCACTGTGTTCACAACTGCCTCTGCCTTCTTCTTAGCCTGCTCCATCTTTTTCAGCATCTAGTGAGAAACCAACAATTTTTTTTTCTTCACAAACTAGAACCAACACAATCTGTAGTTGAGTCAAAGAACCAATTCAATGATTACCCTCCTCTTCTTCCTGGCCTTGGCTTCAGCAACTCTCTTAATTGGCCGGGCATTGATCTCCTTCCACTTCTGTTTATACTCCTCCACCATCTCCTTGGTCACCGGCACCGGCTTCTTCCTATGTTTGATCTCGTCGTTCATGAACCACTCAGGTACTTCCCAAGACTCGTCAGACGATGCAAACCTGCAAAAGCATAAACTTGTACTGTTTTTTTTTTTCCACCCCCTCCTTTCATCTACAGCCTACATTTCCCAGTCGTTTGGCTCCTGGCGAGATCCTTTTCGTTTGGGTTGCTGACAGAGTAAAAGTTTAGATTTTTATTTTATTTTTTTAACGTTCATGTCGGTTGTGTTCTTTATTATTAGTTGCACTTTGCGACTTTAGTTCAAAAGGCAGAGGGCATTTATTTACTGGCTAGATTGCATTTACTTACTGTAAATTCATCAAGTACCAGGAACCACACACTATGTAATAATAAAAATCAGAGTATTTTAAATTCACAAAGTATGAGTATTACAGATAAATTCATAATTCAACAAGAATAACTCTCTACATTCTAACGACTAAATTGGTGCCTCGGCTTGTGAGTTTTTCATGATATTCTTGCTTGAATTGAAAGTAAAAATCTGAAATACTACAGAGAAGAGATTGCCACTCCTCGCATATATTATCCTGTGTGAAAAATGACCAATATTACAACAAAAGCTGGCCTCACTGGTCATTTACATATAGTGTCCACACGCACCTGTGGAAGGAGTTGTCCACCAGGTCTCTGGCTTTCTTCTTAGATGTGGCAATCTGGCAGCCAAGGGCGAGGCCTTCAGCATCCAGGATGCGGGCTTTCTTACCTGGACGGGCAGAGCACAATAACACATGAATACTTCCAACAGGAAACTGACTAATCAGAATCTGACCGTTTTCACACGTTGTTTTGTAATGCCAAAATTTACTCACTGGTGCTTTCCACTGGAACGACCTGGAAGTTATCGTCGTCATCACACGGACCTGTCCCAGTGCCACCATTGGCCTGCTTCAACTTGGTAATGAATCTAGAAGAAGCAGCCAACTCGTTACTGATTTGTTTAATAATGCTTTACTCATTTCTCTTCTGTGTGAGTTTGCTCATTGTGTTAAATTGTTTGACTGGTCTCTTTGTATTCCATAAATGATTGAAAAGGGCATCGGTGACTGTGGCTCTCCTTTCCCTCATGTCAGGGCATTACAGTAAATAAGTATACTGTGAAAAACCACAAAACAGTCATTCTAAAAGATGGCCAGCCCCACAATGACTCTTGGGGCGGTTTGAAGATGCTTCATTAGTGGAAGTTTTTCCTCTCCTCTTCTTGCGAACTACATTTGGGGAAAATATCCTATACCATAATCCTGACTAGAACAAGCACATTGTATGTGCAGTTTAAGATAAAAAGCCAATTGCCTGAAAGGGTGCAGAAACATTGCAAAAGATAGACTTGAGAAGCATGCAGAATTATTTGCATGCTGAATCAGACTTTTTGGGAGGAAGATTGGATCTTTTTATTTACTGGTAGCTTCCTTTTCAGACTTCCTTGTTGGTATTCTTGGATGGGGGGAGCATTTGTGTCTCTACAAGTGACAGCCCATTTGTCAACTAGGTTGGATTGTTTGGGGCGGGGGGGGGGGGGGGGGGGGGGTGCTTATGTTTAACTCAAAATTCATGTTTAAAAGTGGAAGTCTACCCAAACATATTTTTTTCTAAGAATATGTTCCCAGCAGGCCCACTTGTTGAAACACGGCATTCTGATTAATTTTGTGTTTGTGGAATATAAATTAAGCAGCAAAACGCACTCGTTTTTAGCAATATTTATCAGAATGCCCTGTTTCAACTAGTGGGCTTGCATAGAACATATTCTTGAAAGAAATGTTTGCGTTGACTTCCCATTTAAGTTCTTCAATGAAGGAACTGAGTGTTTATTAAAATATTTCAAACTTGATAAAATTCTACATACCAGTACATGTGAATATGTTAAAGTGCCATGCTTTATAATATTTGGCATGGATGTCTTCTTATGAAAAAAATGAACTGTATATATATTATGCTTGAAAATAGTCAGTTTCAAAAATTCCTTAGCTTTACTGCCCATGGAAATTCACCAGAAACGTTACGACAATTTCTAGAAAACATTCCACCCCTTTACAAACCTAGCACCACATAGATAAAATAAAAATGAATTGAATTACTCTTCATCATCACTGTCATCTGAGTCGCTGTCTCCGTCTTCCACGGCTTCCTTTGAAGGCCCCGCCTCTTCCTTTTCAGTTGGAGCAGCCTTTTCATAGTTCTCTTCTTCCTCAGCTTTCCTCTTTTTACCTTTTCCTACTACAAAGATAAATAAAACAGTAAAAAAATGCATTCCAATACCGAATTATAGCCAAATATCAGGTCAGATTTAAGCATTATTGAGCACTTTTGATTAATTTTCAAAGCTTTTCACATGATTCGAAAATGTTACATTGTTTCTTTTTCAGTTCATGAACATAAACATGTTATGACCAAGGTTTTAAGACCTCTAACAGCAGATTTAAGAATTGCATAATATTTTTTAAAAAAGGACTTTAATTTGGGAAAATCTACTTTCAGACTTAAAAGTGACTCGCTGTCACCAGCGTTACAAAAAATAAGCTTAAAAATCTACATGGACTGCGCACATCTATTTCAGCTATTATGAAGTCGTTTTTTTTTGTGGGGGGGTTGCATTATATCCATATCCACAAGGACAAAAAGTTTTTTTTAATTGCAGCTGGACAAGAACTTAATACCTTAATTAGTTATTCATAATAAAAAAAAAAAAATAATTGTTAGAAAAGCTCCCATGTCTGGATATAGAAAATGCTAGTTACAAGTTAAAGCGCTTTATCCAGAGTAAAACACTTTCTAAACATTAAAAACGCTTAGTTACACAAACATCAGGCATTTCCCAGAATTTCAACCGCACTTTTATGTTTCTTTCTTAAAATTAGCAGCAGCGTTTACCTGGTTGCTGGTTTTGGAGCCACTGTGTCTGTCTGAGCTCACTCTCAGCATCTCGTTCCAGCTCAATCTCAGAAAAAATGTCCTACAAAATCAAACAATTCACAGAAAAAATAGCTCATTGACAGGTGGGAAAGAAAGAGTCATTTAATGGATTGCGTTGTGGGAGAAATGCATGGAGAAACCTTGCTGAACCACAAATTGGTTTCACGCTCTTTCTTCTCATCTTTTCCTTCAAGTTCCACCAGTAAGCCACCCTCCTCTTCATCGTCGTTGTCCTCCACCTCTTCCTCAGTGAATGTCACTCTGAAGACAGGAAGACTACGTATTAGTGTAGATCGGATTTTCGTCTTCATTTCTACACGCATCATAATGTACCACTGGCAGTCTGGCACAGTTTGGACAACTCAGAGCTGAAACGTTCCATTTTGCTCATATCACTTGCTCACTTCTTGCTTTTCTTCTCCAGCTCCTTTTGTCTGTGTTCCACCTCCTCCAGCTCTTCGTCATCCAAGTCAGAGGCCAGGGACATGTTATCTGCTTGATCCTCCTCGTCATCATCAGACAGATGGAGGTCATCCTCCCCCTCCGCTAGGGAATCTGCCGCCTGCATGTCCCCCTTGAAAATATCCGCCAGAACCTGACAGGTGGAAGAAGAATGATCAGAATGCACTTCAAATGAATCACCCATAAACTCTTGTTTGTGTACACTGACCAGCTGCAACATTACTACTACTTACTACAGTATAATGATACCCACAGAGGGAGGCATTTTATTAAATTTTGCTGGTCAGTCATTCGACATCGGCGTTGGTACCCATCAGTCCGTTCGTCAGTCCGTCAAAAATCTGCTGGTCTGTGAGTCAGTCAGTTTTTTTTTTTTTTTTTAAAGATTAAAAAGTTAGCGATTTACATGTGGTTGGTTAAGTGTTCACTTCTTGTATGAGTTCCTTGCAAGTGTTTTCATTTGTGTTCTTTACTGTCCCTTTCAATAAACCGCACAAAAGTGCAGTGGCAACTGAGGTCCCACAGCCGCCCACCCCCCACCTCGCCCGAGCGACGGCGTCTCTGAAATCCACTCGGAATCAAAAATAAAACAACCAAGTAACAGCTCATAAATAAAAAAAAAAAACTAAAAAACTCGTAAGCTGGGGCACCTCTTAAGTTAAGGTATCTCTGTATTGTGCAAGTGGTCATTATGGTGTGTGTGTGTGTATATTACGGCCCTCACCGTTTTCTTCTTGATAGTGTTGAGGGAGAACAAGCAGACGTCGTTGTTGTCGGCTATGGAGACACCTGGCAGATCCATCTTGAGCTCCACCCTCTCCCTCTGCTTTCTGCGCTCTTTCAGCAGCTTCCTCTTCTTCCTGACAGCAAATAGCGGGGCTTCACTTTAAATCTTAGGACGAGAGCATTTAACCTGGAGTGTCGTACCTCTTGAGATCAGCCACCTCTTCTGCTTTCAGCTCGGCCAGTTTGCTTTCCATTTCTTCTTCTTCATCGCCCTCCGCCTCTTCCTCTTTCTTCTTCTTCTTTGGCTCGGCATCTGAATCATCCCCCTCTTCCTCAGAACTTAGCCTAAAGAGGGAAGAGAGGATTGTCAGTTAACACCTGGGCAGAGACGCCGCATTATCCCGGCAGCGTGTACCTGATTTCCTCGTCCAGCTTCTTAGCCTCCTCCTTCAATATTTTGGCCATGTACCTCCTCAGCTTGGTCCTCCAGTTCAGCAGCATGCTGTGTTTGAACAATAGAAAGAGCAAGCATCACATGTAAAATGTCAATACCTTGTGAGTAGTAGCCTGTAAGGTTGTAAAGAAGGGCCCCAGCGGACAAAGGTTTTACCGGAGTTCTTTGCGGCCCAAAACTTTAATGTCGCGACAACACTCCTTTATCTCATCAGTGGTGGAGCTGTGACACTCCAGCTTTGGATTGTCAAAGGTGATCTACAATAAACAACAGGGTGAAATACGATAATTCTGTGAGGAATGCTTAACGTTGATTTGCAGTCCTTGAAAAAAGATCAATGTGTAAATCGATATTGTATAGCCTGATTCCTCACCTCACTGGCTTTGCCCAAAAAGTCCACAGGGTTTTCAGCTTTGACGAAGGTCGTAACAGTGTAACTGTGGAAAAGTGTCAGGTCGCCATCGGTGTATCCCTCCGCCTGAGGCACAAGAAGGTCATCTGGGTCAGTGGAGGCAAATCAAAGCACCCCCCCAAAAAAATCAGCGCAACGACGTCTCAACTGCTTTATTGCTTAAATGTCTTGCTAATAAAAGTGTATCTATGGTGAATATACTTCCAATGCAAAGCAAATCAGAGGAGGACAAGTGTCCTGCTTGTGTTCAAGAGATTCCAGTGTGATATAACCTGAGCCCGTGTCCACATGGAAACAAAGCAAATCTATTATTATTTTGTTGGTTACTTTTAAGACGTTCAGTGCAAACAGAATCGTTTCAAGAAATGTGGGCCTACACAAAAAAGCTAAAACGCTGTAGTATACTGTATAAACCAGGCTGATTTTTTCACTCTGAGTCTTGTTGTAAAAAATGTTTGGATTCAAGCCCCCAGAAAACAGCGTTTCCCTAATGACAAAACGTACTGTAGAAACGATGCGTATACACTTAAAACTAATTCTGTGTAGACCTGCACCAATTCTTGTTGCACCGACTCGACCCACACATACTGTAACTCTACCTTTGGCTTCTTATCTGGAACCAGTTCTTTCACAGTTTTGGCCTGCACCTCCACCTCTTTAAACGCATATTTGGGGTCGAAGAATTTTGCATCAATTTTGTCTGGAGCAAGGAAACCTGTTTATAAGTGAATAGAATAATTAGTTTAGATACAAATGCAGACATGATTGTATGATTGTGCTGCATCCAAATTTGCTACTGACCCTGGCAAATAACAAAGATCTCAGCGGACTCGTTCCTAGACGCTTGAGGCTTGGTGGCTTGAACCTTCTTGAAGAACTGCTGGAAGATCCAGAGCAGTGGCTGGTAGTCTTTCGAGCGGAACACCTTGGTGACAAAAGTGCCCCCTTTTGCTAAGAACTCAGTGGCCAGCTTCAAGGCCATGAGGGTCAGGTGGGCTGGTAGCAAAAACAAACAAAACAAATAATACTAGTTTCAAGCACCTGCTGCCTAACTGTAAGTAGGAGCCTACAGTAAGCCAACCAGTTATGGCTTGAGGGCAATAAATATTAAGATGCATCCACCCATCTAAACTGTTTTACTCTATGCAACAGGCCCAAGGAACCCACACAAAAAAAATGTCAATTATTTTATAAATTTGATAGTTCTCAAAAAAGTAATGCAATAACAACTTTCCAAGGTAATTACATTCATGAAGGAGTTCAGTTACCAATTAATTTAGGTTTTGGGAAAGTAACTGGTAACTATAAGTGATAACCTTTATCCAGTAATTTGCCCAACAATGCTGATTTAGTGTCACATACCCTGGGAGAAAGCATCATGCTGCCAGTTGGCTCCTACATTTGGAGCGCCATCGTTTAGCACAACGTCAACCTTCCAGGTCTGCAGCTCCTTTCTGAGGGCCTGCATGTGTAACAAGAAAAGATTAAATCATCCGAATGCAGGAAAAAGAAGTTGTTTTCCTCTCAGCCCAGTTTACCAATTAATTTGAGTTTATTGCTGAAGATTTTTTTGAGCGATTTTTTTTGTGGTTTCTGTAGTTAAAACCTGACAAGGATTGCTTGTACTAAAAAAAAATGTCTGTAAATGGAGAGGAGTTAGATAACAAAAGCACAGTCAACTTTGCGACTTTTCCAACCCCTGTGGTGACTGTTTTCTTTTTAAAGTGACTTTGGAGTTTAATTCTTGAGAAGACAACATTATCAGAATATTTTTTATGTTGTGATCCATTCGACAAAAAAGGAACCTAGTGCAAGTCAGTTATGTAGCCAGTCTCACTGATTCCCAAAGACTTAGTATCTATTTTGCACATTGCAAAAGCAATGATTTATCCATATTTTACTTTTTGTTGAGGCATGCAAAGCCAGAAATAAATTGTAGGGACTCCTTTGACTCACCTGAACAACTTTAAATGAGAAAATGTTACTCTTTAAAACCGCAGATATGGACCACCAGACCCATGTCATTGTATTATGTAAAATTAGTTAACATGTACAGATGTTGTTCAATGTTAATTTATTGGTGCTCTATTTATTACACATCGTTCAATTATTTTTCCGGAAATGTTTTAATACAAAATAACACTAAGGGCAAATTATAGCTAAAAAAGAAAAATATCAGGAGATATGAAGCAAATTTCAAAATCGATACAATTGAATGTGAGTATCTTCCACATTTTTTTTTTTTTTACAATCAAAGTAGGTGAATTGATTAATAATCAGACATCCATCCAAGCAGGACTTACCTGTCTGCATTTCTCGGTGGTGATGTCTTCTTGAAGGGTCACTACATTGGGGATAGGCTTGATGGGCACCAAATCAACACCTGCAAGGCGCATATGTACACTTAAAAAACATTAAAATAAAACCATTCTTATTGACTGGGTCAGAGTAAAAGCGCACTCACCAATAACAAGGCTTGAAACGGGCATAAATTTGGACGCCACTTGCAACCTGTGAAGATATGCGCCATTCGGGCAAAACCAGTCATCATCACGCTGTCTTTTCTTTTTCTTTTTTTTTTTAATTGACATTGTTTTGAAATTGTTCTTACACACATTGCCTTCTCCCTCATTTACTTGAGTATTTTTTGTTCTTTCAACTTTTATATTATTTTACAAGTGGAGGGAGACTTGCAAAGTAAAACATTCATTGCTTGACATCTTAATCGTGAATAACATTTAAGAAAGAATGACTTGAGTGCATATGTGGGCAGGTGACTAACCATCCTCCAGGAGCAGCGCACAGGTCCACCAAAGCTCTAGCTTTCTGTAGAAACTGATATTTACGGTTAAGTTGGATGAGTTTGAATGATGAACGAGAGCGATAACCTGAAAAAGACACAATTAGGAATTAGGTAACATGTTACATGCTGAAGTCTTGGTCGCCGACGAGCATGGCTGCAATGCTATTGCTAAACTTAAAAATATATATACTTCCGTAAGATTCTTTCGTTACCTGTTTCTTTGGCTAAGTGGTAGAATTTATCTTTTCTGGTCTTTCCAACTTTGAGCTTCTTCCCCATAGTTGCGTTGGTAGTGGCTTTACGCTTGAATTTAACACAACTATACCACACTTCCAAGGAGTAAAAAAAAAAATCACTAGCATATGATGAAAACAACACGTGTGAGACTTGGTGCGCATACAATCTACGTCATGTGTTTCGTCTTCTTCGTATGCTGCTGATTATCCGGAGTGAGGCCGAATAGCGTCACTCGCTGGCTGCTACACTTCAGTACAAAACGCTCCAACTTGCATTTTCTTCCCTTTACTGAAATAAGCAGAGGTGTCATGTCATGTCATCTTCCAAACCGCTTATCCTATATAGGGTCGCTGGGAGTTGCTGGAGCCTATCCCAGCCGTCAATGGGCGAAGGCAGACTACACCCCGAGCTGGTCGCCAGCCAGTCGCAGGGCACATAAGCAGAGGTGGCAATTGGCAAAAGTACTCATATCTTGTACTTCAGTAGAAGTACAGATGATTGTGTAAAAAAACGCGGATAAAAATAGCAGTGCATATTCAAATGCTTTACTTCTGTAAAATTTAAAAAAAGAACAATTTAAAATATGTACGTGAGTCCAAAAATAAAAAACTGGATTATTTCTATTGTATTCGAAATTTTATAACTTGACACAAGGGGGGGAGCTCTGCACACAAAATAGTTTCTAGACGAAAAGCAAAGTATTATTGGTTCAGGCTTTTACGTCATCCCAAAAAAATCCATATCTTTGCTTGCATTGTGAAGAGCAAACAACATCAAACAATTCTGTTAAATAAGGCCTTGGATGGGGAGGGAGTATCTTGCTTGATGGAATTTATTGCGTTATCGTTGTTAATGCTCCCTGCTTCACTTCCTACTGTGCCTGTTTTTTTTACACCATCTAAGGCCCTAAGATATCAATCAATCAATCAATCAATCAATCAATCAATCAATTGAGATGTATATGGGGGTGAGTGCAAATGCCTGTCTGTGTCTATGATAGGCTGGTTACCAGTCCAAGGTGCACCCTACCTCTCACCCATGTACAGTACTAGATCGATGGACTTTTTTTTAACCTTTTTTTTTTACCAATATATTATAATCATTATGTGCCTTGCTCAAGGGCACCTCAACAGCAGTCAGGAAGTAGAGTACCATCTATCCAGCAACTATTTTTATATTTACTGTATCTTCAGCAGGATTCGAACTGTAACCCACCGATTCCATAGCTCAGTTGCTTTGTTGAACAGAATAATAACACATGTGCGCCAACCCCAATTTAAAAGATCTCACAAGCAGCCCTGTGATGTTTGTTTTTATTCATGAATCCTTTCACCAGCAACCTATAACGGCTGCTGACTTTCCGTAGCAAATATCTTGAACCGCAGCAGCTGCACAGGAGCTGTCAGAAGGGCCTGTTTCTGGATCGAGTGTTAATCAGTCCCAGGACAGAAAAGGCGCTTGCTGCTGCCGTGACCAAACTGATGGCCCCAATGGCCCTTGTAGCCTGTCAACAAAAGAAAAAAAGCAGGGAGTGTAAAAAAATGAAAAAAAACAAAACTTTGACACCAAGCCAGCATACTTACCAGTATGCTTATTTTCTAGGTTAATATTCTGTATAAAAGGTACCAACACAAAAACGAGAGGACCCAGCAATTTTTTTGCCATCTGAGTCCGAAACAGAGCTGTCACTGAGTCAGGCTGGCACCTACAGTATGTTAAATGGTACTGTGCAATGCCGAGATCGTTAGAAGATTAAACTCCTGACCCTCATTACTCCCACTTTGTTGTGTTGAAAGCAATATATATCACTACAACAAGTATTGAATACGAAAGCTCAGATGCTGCTACTGGTGTCATCCATGCGGCATATAACTACATCTACTGTGATTATCTGATTATTTGAAAGCACATAATAGAAGAGACAAACATTGTTGGTGGTATTTTTACGCCATCTGCATGCTGGACAACAGACTCAGGACATTCCTCTTACTTTTAATCCATTAATCAGCAAGTGGTTGGGCTACTTTCCATACATAGTAAAAAAAAAAAAAATCTGTGGTTAAAACTGAAGTATAGTCCCTTTCTGTTCCAGCAAAATTACACATCAGATTCATAAGGCATGGTTGGATGAACAGTAAATGGTGTGGAGGAACCTGAGCATGCTGACAATAAAACGATCAAACGGCATTTTTTCTGAGGTTATGAGCCAGGCTTGTTATTTGCGACCCCACATGAGGACAAGTACGACGGGAGATGGATGGATTGGTAATAAATTGAATATGAGCCACCTGTTCAGACACTCCCTCCCCGTAACGCAGCAAGGTGACAAAGTGCTCGCAGTTACTCCCCAGTAGGTCATAGGACACCTCCTGGCCAATCAGGACTTGTGCTCTCTGGATGATCTCACAGACGGGCAGGGGCGTGTGGTTGTGATCGTACTTATTGTTGACACGGTACGAGTCACTTCCCACCACCTCCTTCAGCAGCTGCATGCGCACCACCGCCTTCCGGCTGAAGACGGACTTCACGCTGGACATGGCGGCGGCTTGGCTCTCATCTGGACACAAGCATCAAGGGGTGATGAGATGACAGAAAACAAAATGACTTTCTTCAGGGTTCAAATCAACAGCACTGACTTAATCCACCTCTTAATAACCACTACTTATAACATTACCAGTAACCAATATCACGATGCAATTTTATAAACCGACTATACAAAAACGCAATATAACATTACGCAACTGTGAAAACGTATTGAACTTAGGGAAAGTTGAAATATTCATACAGTTCTTGTACTGGATCTGATTGGTCATAATTTTGGTCTGCTCAGTGTATATGGTTACAGATTGGCACTGACCGACAGGAGTCAAGTTGATGATGTAACCATCTCCCAGGTAGAGCGCCCAATGCTGATAGGCTGGTCTAAAGATCTCAATGAGATCCCCAGGCTGAGGGTTGCCAGAGGGATCAGCAGGGTCATTAGAGGCCATCTGAACACACACAATTTAGACAGTTGTGTATTTTCATTTCACAGTAGACTTCACTATCAAATTCACCATCTCAAGAAATTACAACACTAAATAAGAAAGAATTAAAAATATATATATTAGTTTTACATAATATAGAATTTAAATATGTAGTTCTAGGCCTTCTGAAAAATATTTTCCTATGTGTTGAATAAATGTTACGATGCACCTTTAGATAGTTGCTGGAGATGTTTCACATCACGTTCAAAAACATCGGACATGAATTGCAACTTACACTAGAGCTGTGTTGTTTTTTATCCATCCCACAACATGCTTCCACAAGTTCTAATGGGGGAAAAAAACAAAGCGTGAATTGTTTGTCAGCTGATGCTCAAGAAATATATTCAAGTCCATTTGAGAAAATGTGATGTTGCAACACTATTGTTATTATATTAAGAAGTACTTAGAAAAAGTCCACCATTAGATTTGTTGTTTTATCAATGCTACAATGACTAAACAGATGTTTATGTTTACTACTGTACTGACATATACAGTGGATATAAAAAAAACAAAAAACATATGCTTTAGAATTAGAGACAAAAAGTTAAACGTGTTTTTTTCGGCCAAATAAAACTTTACCCACATGTGTTTGGGAGCTTGCAAGTGTGTTGTTAATTATAAACAGTTCCAGGTTTCTGCTTGAAAGCAAAAAAATGTTGGGAAAAGCCTATTAGAATAACTGAATTTGATTAAAGGTTAATCAGAGGTACTTTAAATTGTGGCAGGTACATGTGTGTGCTGACTTTAACATGAGTTTGAACGTGACTATTTCTGAGCACAGCCATATCCCCGGTTTTAAGAGCATGTTCACACTTGTGCAACCACATCATCGCAATTATTTGCTTTTACTTCCACTTTCGAAAAGATTCATATTTTCTTCAACGTCTGAGGAATTTTTTTTTAATGTACTTATCATGGATTCGTTTTTTTAACTGAACAAAAATCTGACGTTTGAGAAGGGGTGTGAAGACTTTCTATGCACTGTTTGTGGTTTCAAGGTTTTGAATACCATTTAATGAACCAGTGTGTGCAGTGGCTTTAAAATATGGGGTCACGTGGTGTGGCACAAGAAGGCACGCTCAGTTACAACCATCCTTATTATTTTTCCTTTGATTGATATACAGTTTATTTATGGCCTAGAAGTGTTTTTCAGTGTAGTATTTACTGCAATTATTAGTTCGCAACTGAACATTGTCCTAACCTTAAATAAGTACAATGCCTCAAAACAACGCAAATCTCAACTGAGGCTGAACTATTAATTGAAAACCTGAATGTTTATTAGTTAGCAAGCAATGTTCTGTTACAAAGAAAATGACGAGCAGATGGTAGGTAACATTTTGATTCTTGAAAGTGGAAGATGTCCATTGATACCATAATGATCCAAACGGTACAAACAAACACATGAATGTATTCACACACTTCCAGCTCCTCACTAAAATGTAATTAGGAACAAATCTAGTTGTGGCCCAAGACTTTTGCACGGAATTACGGTGTGCAGTATAAGAGTGAGCTTCTAAGAAAAGGGGAGAGAGAATGCTAGATGAGGTTGCACACCATATAAAGCTCACTCATACATACGCACCACACAATACCACTCAGCTCTCACACACACAAACAGACACATACAATACACACACCTCGCTGCCACAATGGCACTGACACAATGGGGAAGCCGGCAGAAAAATACTTTGAACCCATTTTATGCTACATGAAAAACACTTCCATATGCAGAAAATATTGACTTCATCTTCAAAAAACCTTTCAGGGTGGATGATAGTGACACATTAGCATGAGAGCAGTTTGAGTATAATAAAAATGTGATGATAAGCCCACGAGGAAAAGGAGAAAGATGTTATTTCTGATGAAGTCAATAACACATTAAGCATGCACATTAGTGGCATCAAAACAATCTCCCGTCATAGAAGACAATATAAAAAAAATATTAAATATAAATGTCAAATCTCAACAGTGGAGTTTCCCAAACACTGGCCGAAAAAGTGTTTGTTTTTACTGAGTCGTCTATTCGGCACAACGTTTCTTGACAAATTGCCTTCTGCATTATGTTTGTTGGAATAAATTGCTCTCTGTGATGATCTATGATTAATTCATGTGCTGAGGAGCAATTTTTGAAGTGAGCTTGGAAACGTTTAAGAAACCCTGCTGTCAAAGGTAGCACAGTATCATAGAAGAACATAACAATAGCAATACTTACTCAAACACAAGCAGTTTTTTCTTTCTCACCATTTTAATTCTCCATAATAAGTCCACGAATGACCATAAAATCAAAACAAGCAGAAAGAGAAAAGAGAAAGAGATTAATTCCAAGTTTCTGTGACAACAAGTTTGAAGTTTATCAAAGTCCCAAAGCCGAAGCAGAAGCTGGAGGTCGCTGTGGATGTGTTCAGTATCTCTGGCTGATGACAGCGGTACGCTAAGGACCCACACATTCACAAACACACACATACAACACACGTACACACAAAGGCACAAAGAGGTGTTTCCTCCGCGTACATTGTTCCATCCATTTGCAGTGACATTAACACCGTCAATAAAAGCTAAATGGATTAATTACCTGACTTTCATGATGAATTCAAGTTTATTGCTCAGTGTAATTTATTATTATTTCTAACTGTAATCTTTAAGGACTTCGGTAATGACACGGCTGCTACAGAGAAGTCACTGTTTGCAATTTGGGAACTTCCATCCATTTTCTGAACCACCTATCAGAAAATTGAGGATACTCAATCATTTTCACATTGTTTTCCTTATGACCAAAAAGGAAATGGAAGAGAATCAGTCACTTGCGCTAAGCATTGCCAAAGACATGGTGCCCGTTTATAAGTTGCAAAGGTAGTTATTTATCCATGATTAAAATCAGAAATCTAATTTCGGTTTAAAACATAGCCTAGCTGCCTAGCACTAATGAAAACTACAGCAACTGAATCACCGTCACGCATGTCATCTGCCTGTTATGGTAGTTTCATCATGTTACGGTGCAGACCGGGGATGGACAACTGAAAATTGAAAATTGTGTTTTTCAGGTAAAATAGTAAGTAGATTCTAGGTTCACCAAATTTAAATGTACACCTATCTGCCATAGTGTAGTGGTACACACGCCTGAGTTGTGTGCGGGCAGCGTGGGATCAATTCCCGCTCAGTGACAGTGTCTATGTGTGCCCTGCGACTGGCTGGCGACCAGTTCAGGGTGTAGTCTGCCTTCGCCCATTGACGGCTGGGATAGGCTCCAGCAACTCCCCGCGACCCTGTATAGGATAAGCGGTTTGGAAGATGACATGACATGACATGACCTATCTGCCAAGTTTGCTTGGAAACACAATCAGCCATGAAGGAGTTAAACGTAAGTCGCCATGACAACACCGATCTCAAAAGTACACAAACAACAGTGATTTATATATATTTTTTTCCTTACCGTTAACCGTTAACAGTTCGTTGGAAGTGCATGAGGAGTCACTAAATTTGTGTCGTCCAAACACATTGATATATTTAACGCTTACTAATGTTACAAACGCGTGTGGCGGCTCGGACAAGAGACTGTATGGATGGCGTATCCACAATGCAGGGTGGACGCGCCGGCTTTGCAGTGTGAACTCTACTGCCCTATCCTGCACAGTTATACAGGTGAGTGAGGCCTTTAAATTTGGGGATTTTGAACAACCTGCCCCAGTAGCGCTCATGGAGAAGTTGTGCCCACCCCCCAAAAGCATTTGAATTGCCCATCTCATAGGTGAGGTGTCATGGGCCATAGCGTAGTACCGTTTATAAGTTTTATGTACCGGTACTTTTGGGCATAGTTTTGAATATGGAATCCTATTTATTTGTATGTATCCACCAATGCAGTCACAAATAAAGTGGAAATGTTAAACAGAAAACAATTTAATATTTAGAGGTGATCCATCATAATAGTTTGGCATGTGTTGTCAACCTCTGGCTCCTCCACATTCCAGGTCATTGGGGGTTGGATAAATTCTTTGCTCGCTGATTGGCTATTGCATCTGTGTGGCGTTTGTGAATTGCGTCAAGCTAATTTTAGCATGACAAAAATCGGAAGTTGTTTGAAGTTTCACAATAATTTTAATGTGTAACGTAATCCCTTCAAGGTACGTACGTTAATCAAGAGGCAGTGAGAATACGTTTCGTAAAGTACTGTACGATGATTTAGTTTTTAATTTTGTTACGTTTATAAATTGTTTATTGCCCTTTTATGCGATATCAACGTGCGCCTCAATATAATTTAGTTTTATTTTGAATAATTTTCTTTCTTATTTCCTGTAAAAACGTATTTGACAATACGTGAAGATACAGTAACAGAAGGTTAACCAGAGTGGCAGCAAATGGTCATCCAACGCAAGGAGGGATTAACATCACTGTCATAGTGGAGCAATTTGTAGGTCTATGTTATGAGAAGAAGACACTGGATGTTTTAGGACTGTGGTAATAACATAATTAGCACACGGATCGCTACGCTAATGCCTTGACGACTACTGCTTGCTTGCAGCAGTTAGCTAACACCTAACCGGATAGCTAGCCCAAATTGCGCAGGTGTCAGCTCGTCTAAATATGTTTTTTTAAATACATGTATCAAATGGATTGCTGCGTGACACGTACACATCTTGTGGTTTAAGCATCAGATGTTAAATGATCGAATCTACACAAGCCGTTGTTGTTTACCTCCACCGGGTCTCCCTTTACAGTAACGGATCTAAATAAAGTAACAGCTCACTCGCATTCTCAACATGTGCCTTAGCTTCATTCATGCTCTGAATACAGTACAAAAACTTGAGAACTGGGTTACACACCCAGCACAATGGCTCCACGTTGCTACCCAGTCTCACTGTTGTTGTGTACTGTACTTATTTGACCTTTTGTGACCACTGTGTATTTCCAGTCGCCATGGCCGCTGCCCCCCCATATCGACGCACCGATTCAGCCAGAGGAGAGTTTTCCCCCCTGAAACATTTTGTGGTGGCAAAGAAGACCATAAGTGACCTGTTTGAGCAGCTTCTCAATTACGTAACGGAGACTTGCGAGTTTGTGGAAGGTAGGATGGATTGTTTACTGTTCGTCATCTTCCTACGTTAGTTCCTCCCAAAAATACGTAAATAGTTCCGTGTTAGCATGTATAGCGGAGTTTACGACAGAGTTACGTTCCCGAGACGGCGACGTAACTTCAGTGGGTGTATAATGCCATGTCTGTTACTTTCCAATATACTTGTGGAGTACCACTAGTTTAGTACTGTAATGCAGTGGTGACATTATAGGGCGTTATAGGTCCCATCAGAAAGCTTTAATTACCCATTAGTATTGGTTTTGTTGTATGTTGGTACTGTTGTAAACTGAGGACCTTCTGTAATATTTTTAATTACCTGTCTACACCCACAATGAAAAAGACTTTTAGGCCATAAATATAAAACAAACCAATGTAAAATCATAAGTATAGTGGTAACTGAACATGCCCTCTTGTGCCACATGACATATTCTTACTCCGTAGTTTATATTATATGGGTGGAAAAAGTGGGGTCTGTTTGTTGTATGGTGCTTATTTGTTCAAGTAGATCACACACTCAGTCATTAATTGCTGCCTGCCATCTGTTAAGAGTGGATGCCACTGATTGAGCAATACAAAATGTAAATATTTATCATACATGTAATCAAATTTATTCTTCAGTTTATTCAGTGTTGTCGTTATGTGTGGTATGTATTTTTATCAGCGTTTATTTTCTTGTTGTGCGCTTTCCTGTCTAAACTTTGTGATTAAATCAATTTGATTGTAGCACTGGCAGCGGTATTCATCCAGGCATGTTTTTGTGCAAGCATGTTTGATCTTTATCTGATAGAATTTTGATACGTTCAAGTCAACTCTTGTGACGTTTTATCGAATGTGCTGACATTAGAAAGTGTAGTACATTGTTGTGTATGTAGTTTCTTATTTTAGAATAGATAATAGACCTAAATTTTCTTTTTTTTGTTTTTGATAGATGCAGGTGACGCATGTTTAAGAAAGATTCATAGTGTTGATATTGTGTAACTGTGCGTGTTGAACAGAAACATGCGGGAATAAAGCGATGGGGAAAATTGCAAGTCTGGATCAAAAATTGGAGATCCAAGCGTATGCAGATAAACTTGCTGTCATCAAGGAGGTGCTGGCTCGCAGGCACATGAAAGTGGCCTTTTTTGGAAGGTAAACACATGTGACCATAGAACTTGACTTCAGCTTGAGGAATTCTCTCTGAGATTTGCTATTTTGATATTTATTTTCAAGAGAGAGATTTTGCTTTGAATTTTAACTTTATATCCTTATTGTGACTTTGCTGCGCCATCTCTCATATCTTAAATTTTTCACGGCCATTGTGTACTGTTGATAGAGATTTGAAGAAACATGCTTGAAGCATTGCTCACAAGTGTGAAAAAGGTCCATCTGTGCTCAGTAAGGGATCGTGTGCTTGTAGGACAAGTAACGGTAAAAGTACAGTGGTCAACGCCATGCTGAGGGACCGCGTGCTGCCCAGTGGTATCGGTCACACCACCAACTGCTTTCTGAGTGTGGAGGGGACTGATGAGGACAAGGCCTACCTCAAGACTGAGGGCTCGGAGGAGGAGAAGAGTATCAAGGTCAGCATTGTCTTAATGTAGTCATGGTATTTTATTCCAAAACGTTTAAGTGCATTTAATCCTACACAAAGACCCAAATCTCAATAATAACAATAATAATACCAATAAGTATTTATTTGAGTGTTTAATTTTTTTTTTTACTGTTATACAGGATGATTAGAAATGGGACTAATGTTATTAAAGTTTTCAGTGACCTCATTTTGCTGACACATTCCAAAATCATGCATGTTAGAAACATGTTAAAACATTTCTTTAACTTGAATATAATCACGGAAAGAGGATCCCAGTGCTGACAATCGATGTATTACATCATGTGTGTATACAATCCCTGCAGACAGTAAACCAGCTGGCTCATGCCCTCCACATGGATGAGAGTTTGGATGCCGGCTGTCTCGTTCGTGTATTTTGGCCAAAGACCAAGTGTGCCCTGCTTCGGGATGACCTGGTTCTTGTAGACAGGTATGGAATACTAGTAAAATGTTGCTTTACTTCAAAATCCCGGACATAAAGAGGGAAATCAACCCAAACATATTTTTTTCAAGAATATGTTCCCAGCAGGCCTAGTTGAAACACGACATTCTGATTAATAGTGCGTTTGTGCAATATGAGTTGAGCAGCAAAATCCACCCGCTTTTAGCCATCTCAGGGGGCGGCCATTTTGTCATTTCTGTTGACTGAAAATGACATAACAAATACCCATTGCTCAGGGAACGACCAATCACAGCTCGCCTGTTTTCTAAAGCTGAGCAGTGATTGGTTGTTACCTGAGCCCTAGGTAGTTGTGATGTCATTTTCAGGTGACAGAAGTGACAAAATGGCCACCCCCAGAGATGGCTACAAACGAATGGATTAACTCTTATTCCACCAACGCAATATTTATCAGAATGCCTTGTTTCAACTAGTGGGCTTGCATAGAACATACTCTTGAAAAAAATATGTTTGGGTTGATTTCCATTTTTAAAGGACACAAATGATGTTCCAATGTTTTTAATTAAATGGCTCACATGCTTTCATCTAAACTCCCAAGACTTATCGCAAGCTTTACACACCCCATTCTTGTCTCGCTGAAATTAACCTGTTTTGACGGGCAGGTTCTGCTCTTACAACTGAGCGACTCTATACTGTATATAAGTCAGTGGCAAGTCAGTCTTTTGCTGCCATGACAACTGGGAGCGTTACCACTAGAGCAGCTTCCATTTGCTGCAGCATAGCCAAGAGTGGAGAAGCACAATTTCTATGCTACACTGTGTGTATGTGGCACATAGACAAGTAATCAAATAATCTACTATGGACCACTTATTTGAATACAAGCTCAAAAGTTACATTTTCCATAAGGTGCCACCTTTAAAAAGAGAAACAATGAATGTAAAATGAGTTCAGATTTTATAACTGGGGTCATTGGCCTATTAAATAACTGCTGTGACATTCACCAGCCCGGGCACAGATGTCACATCAGAGTTGGACAGCTGGATAGACAAATTTTGCCTGGACGCTGATGTCTTCGTGCTGGTTGCCAACTCTGAATCCACGCTCATGAACACGGTAATGACACTCTCATTGTGTTGAGGTTTATGCTCGTAAACTTGAGTAAATGTGACCTTACTCCTCTCTGTGGGAAAATGAGGCTCATAATAAACTCGCACACCATTACACTGACTGTAAGGACTTGCCATCGTCAAATGAAAGGTTGATGCACTCAAGGAATGTTTTTGGCGTTGATATCGCACAAAGCATAATGAAAATAATAGAAAGAATTATACTGCGTGAGTGAGCTTATTGCTAAAGTGATGGCAGAGAATGTGACTGCCTGCTCCCATGGTTGGTTTATGCGGGTTCAGGAATTTAGGAAACATTACAAAGCTGCTTTAATGGAAAGCACACATTCCTCGCCAGGGACCTCATTTCTGAAGCGTACGTAAAACGAACGTACGGACATTCCATCGCAAAATATGGGATTTATCAGTTTGGACTTGTGCGAAAAGACTTGCTTGAATTTACTCACAGGTCAGGCCATGTGTACACACAAAAGCTTGTGGTACAACAGTGAATTACAAATAGAAGGCTAAACAGACATCACCAACAAGCCGAAATTAAACGGTTTCCCAAACGTAGTTGGGGCCATAGTTGAATGGCAGCCACATTTTCATGAAAGCACCATCACACAACAAATTCAGCTTGCCGCCTCTACAAAAACACTTATGCAGAATCTCGCAATCATGTCTCTGATGTTTATTTTAATGCTACCTCTCAACAAAGATTGGGAAAGTAAATTGGGAGTTTTAAAAAGTGACCATTTCACCTTATTTCCCCTGTCACCGTCTAGGAAAAGCACTTTTTCCACAAAGTCAACGAACGGTTGTCAAAGCCCAACATCTTCATCCTCAACAATCGCTGGGACGCTTCAGCAAATGAACCGGAATACATGGAAGATGTGAGTTACGTTTGTGTCATTTAGAAGATGGTCACGTGACACCGAGATTGAGTGAGATATGCTCCAGCCCACCCGCGACGCTAGTGAGGAGAAGCGATATCGAAGATGGATGGATGGATCCGACACAGTACAATGATGTTGCAGTTAATGCTGTGTTTTAATTGTTTCCTTCCACTCTCATGCTCCAGGTGAGAAAGCAGCACACGGATCGTTGTGTGAACTTCCTTGTGGAAGAGCTAAAGGTCGTGGACCGTGACCAGGCACCCAATCGCATTTTCTTCGTCTCAGCCAAAGAGGTGCTCAACTCCCGCATGCAGCGGGCACAGGGCATGCCCGAGACAGGTGAGGCTTTGGGTCTAATAACCCCTGCTCAAAATGTGCATCGCTTGAGTCGACAATATGGAACTGGATCACCGCCCAAAAATTTTCAATTTTTGGAATACCAATACAGAGTTTTTGATGCCCCTTAAAAATGTTTTTTTTCTTATTGCTAATTGTTCCAACACTCTAAATATACCACAAAAGGTGATTCTAGAACACTTCAATATCACTTTAAACCCATTTTACAATATGACTCCATCTTCATAAACCATCTGAAACTGTTGAGATGAACCACTTCAGCATTATGTACCTCCTTGACACTATTACTACTTTCCTAATATCCATGGCTCTGGTACCATCTTGTGGCATTTTGGGAGGTGAGAGAGACTACAAAAAATCACATAAAAGCTGCATATGGGTGATTTTTTTTTTTTTAACCAAATAATGGAGGATTGTTTCCCCCCCAAAAACGTTTGATCGTCCATCCATCACAGTTATTTTTATATCCCACTTTTCATGCTCTCTCAACGTGTTGACTGAGGGTGAAAATCAGACCAGTAGCCACTTAATCACTGGGCACCCTAATAGTGAATGGGGCTTGGATAGGAAATTGGCCCATGTCAGCTGTGTGAAACACTATCAGTATCCTTTCCAGAAATAATCACGAAAAAAAAAGTGCAACTGGGTTTTGTATGTGGAAAATCTAGCAACCATCCATCCAATTTCACTATAGCACTTATAGTACTAATTAAGGCTGTGGGTCAGCTGGAGCCTGACCTTTGGTAAGAGATGCCACTCAATCTCGGAGCAGATATAGAAAAACAAACTTTCACTCACATTCACACCAATGAACAATTTAGAGTCCAAAACAAGACATGAACATGTTCATTCCATTCACCAGGTGGCGCCCTTGCCGAGGGCTTCCAGGAACGACTCAAAGAGTTCCAGAGCTTTGAAAGGAGGTTTGAGGTGTGTATGCTTGTTTTTGTGTGTGCGTGTTGTTCTTCTGAGTCTATTATCAGGCTGTTGTAAAACACAGTTTTACCAAGGTTTGTAGTCCATTGAGTAGGTTTGACACTAGGAAAACAAGACATGTTTGAACCTGTGCTAAAATCACTCTTACAAGTCAAAGTCCAAAGTGGAAAGCTGCAGTTGTGAGAAGGCCCAGCTAGTCTAGTAAAGACCAAAATGATCTCTTGCGGTAATTAAGACAGAATTGGTGTCGTTTATCAGCATCCGAACATTACTCACTGTTAGCTTCTCCTATCAAGCACCTCTTCAAACAGGCTCCCGTGATCTTCTTCTAGAACCACATACTGTGCTTTTTCCATCAACCTGCGTCTTCATTGTTGAAGTCTAGATTCACTAAGGCGAGGGCATCTGTTGCTTTACTTTCCATTTTGATATGATTCTGTTTTTATATTTCAAAACATTTTTTATTTTTTTACCTTTATTGAGTTGTTTCACACAAAGAAAAGCAACAAACTTCATGATTATACAGTATTATATAAGCAGAGCTGGGCATTCCGTCTGTGTGACGGATCGGTCCGTCAATAACGGACGGCCATTTTTAGGTGATAAACGAAAGACAGGAACATTTTTAAAATAGGCGAACTAAGCATAGTCGGAAGCCATCTGTCATCTTCCACACCGCTTATCCTGTGCCGGAGCCTATCCCAGCCGACTATGGGCAAAAGGCGAACTACACCCTGAACTGGTCGACAGAAGTCAACGCAAACATTTTTTTTTTCAAGGATATGTTCTATGCAAGCCCACTAGTTGAAACAGGGCATTCTGATAAATATTGCGTTTGTGGAATAAGTGTTAATCCACTCGTTTTTAGCCATATCTGGGGGCGGCCGTTTTGTTCTCTGTCGACTGAAAATGACATCACAACTGCTCACAACAACCAATCGCGGCTCAGATTCAGAAAACAGGTCAGCCGTGATTGGTCGTTGTGAGCAGTTGTGATGTCATTTTCAGTCGACATAAGACAAAATGGCCGCCCCAAAGATGGCTAAAAACGAGTGAATTTTGCTGCTTGACTTATATTCCGCAAACACAAAATTAATCAGAATGCCGTGTTTCAACTAGTGGGCCAGCTGGGAACATGAACATTGAACAAAATATGTTTGGGTTGACTTCCCTTTAAAGGCTGAGTAGACTTACTTTTTTGGTGTATTAGTTTTCTGATACACGTTAACGTAGACGTATACTTCTTTTTTTTTTTAAATATACACACTCAATCAGCATCACACACAGTGAACAACGCACTGTATTATGTTTACCACCGTTTTTATGTTCCTTTTCATTTACTGTATGTTTGTTTGTATTCATTTCTGTTTTTATAATTTTGCTGACGCTTCACCGCCACGTTACTGTGACATTTGACTATTTGGGCCGGGTATGTGAGGTGCACACTCTGTGTCTGCTGTCATTTACACGCCTTCATTTACCTTTCTTTAAGTTAAAAAGCAGCAGACGTGTGTGTGTGTGTCTCGTCGTCTTTTCGCCCGCCATGGTCAGCCCCGACAAAAACGTCACAGTAACGTGCGGGTGTGTTATGGCCTCGCAGGAGTGTATCTCGCAGTCAGCAGTGAAAACAAAGTTTGAGCAGCACACGATCAGGGCCAAGCAGATCACAGAAAAAGTCCAGTGCATCATGGACGCCATCAACATCGAGGCGGCGGAGAAAAGGTGAGTCGCTCGCGCCACTTTGATCTTGTAGCTGTGGCTTGGGAGAGATGTGAATGTCAAATTCAGGAGGAGGTAGGAGTTGTCTGATGGCGTCTTTGGACTGTAAGATGAGTGTCTAAAATGGCTGCCTGTTGGATGTTGATTTAGAGTCGCAGCGCTGGAGGACAGGGAATATCAAATAGACCGGCTGGACTTTGTGAGGAATCAGCTCGGACTGCTGATTGATGACATCAATAAGAAGATTAAGGCCATCAGTGAGGATGTGGAGTCAAAGGTAATTTGAGGCAAAATATGTGATGTGCCACCATGAAAATGCTTTTAAAGACCTTTTCGCCATGATGTCATGCGTGCTTCCAACCTTGAGCAATCTCCAATGGCAGCCTTCTCTAATGCCGTAGTTTGAATGTGTGAGATTTCTGAAAGTGACTTTTTAGTGAAATGAAATGTGGTTGAAATACATTTCCTGTAGCTTGGATTAATGCACAGATGTGCTCCTGTCACGATTAAATTGACAAGGCGCTCTTGTCTACTAGCAGGCTAGCCATTAGGTTTTGCTAACTTACTCAAAGGTAACCTAACCAAACATTTTAAAGGTTTGTTTCCCAGTCTGAAATTGACTAAAACTCTAAAGTCAAAAGTCAATCACTTTTCTGCCACATGGAAGTACCATGGTGCCAACTGTTTACAAACATTAGGAACAAGTGTAGCCGTCCATCAGATAAAGAGTGTTCCTTCCTAGCTGTGGGAAAATGTGCTGCGCTGACTTTATCCTTACTTGAGGTGTCCAACGCCATGAGTGAAGAGATCTGCCGCCTTCATGTGATTGTGGACGAGTTCCATGCGGACTTCCACCCATCGCCTCACGTCCTCAAGCTCTATAAGTCTGTAAGTAGAAGCATACATTGGTCTCCATAGAGCGTATTATTATTCTTCCCCAAATGGAGTGCTGAACCTTTTTCCTATCAGGTGCCATTACAGTACTCCGAGGACCTCACCAAAAATATGATGCACCACTCAACCAATTTTGTTATTATATACTGTACTCAGAGCATTTGTGGGTTAAATATTTTGTTCCGTATTTGTATCTGTGACAGGAGCTGCTGTCTCATGTGGAAGAGGGGATGGGCAAGAACTTGGCTTTCCGCTGCTCAGACGCTGTCAACGCCTCCGTCCAGTCTACTCAGCAATTCATGACAGGTACAGTGAACCTAACCTATGCATATTTGCATTTCAGCATTCAGAAATTCATGTGTTAGCTGAGTTTGGGGATCCTAATCCTTTACCACGTTATTTGTTTAAATAAATAAATGAATAAATAAATAAAACCTACCTAGGTGCTGTTTTTGTGCTCAGACCAAAGTAGGCTTGGGCTAATCACCGGTTTGACAGTTTACCACGGTTTTAAAAAGTCAAGGTTTGATTAAGCCCTAAAACTGTCTGTCAGCGGTAAAAAGCTCTTCTTTTGTTTTTGGAGGGGACTTTGAAGCAGGGCACATCCCGTTGTAATATGAATGACAGCTTGCCAAGCATATTTCAGCGGGTGTTGCGCCGTGCTTTTTTGTCCACAAAATGAAAGGCGAACAGGTACAATGTTGAGGCGATCTTTTCAAACGAAGACTCTCAGACTAATTCTTCTGTTTGCTCACTTGAAAAATGGGTGGCTTCCAACAAAAGGTGCTCTGTCCTGAGTTGTTTAACACATTTAGATGTACAGTAAATACCATGAAATAAAAGCTGGAATCCTGAACTTGTCTCATATTCATCTTTTCATCTGAAATCCAAATGTGTTTAGTATACAACAAAAACAAAGAAATTGTCCTTGCCATTCCAATACTTTTGGAGGGGATCGTATGTTGCGGTGTTTCAACCTTGATTATTTGAAGACAAATGATGCAGCACCACATGTAGACAGACAATATACATTAATATCATACATTCTGTGAAGAACGACTCATACTATTGTGCCACTCTTTCTTTCATTTTTCTGTATATGGCCCCCCAGTAGAAAATTTTGGACAGCCCGGTGTTGAAACTCCATCACATGTAACCTACAAACGGTGGTGCTCCCCCCACCCCTTCTCTTCTCCTGTCTACAGACAGCATGCTCCCTTTGCTGCCCTCCGTCAGCCAGAGCCAAATCCACATGCTGGTGCCCAACAGGAAGCTGGACCTGAGTTATGACCTCAACTGCGCCTCGCTGTGTAGCGACTTCCAGGAGGACATCGAGTTTCGCTTTTCTTTTGGCTGGACGGCGTTAGTGCACCGCTTCCTGGGATCCGTCAACGCCGAGAGAGCCCTCAAACTGGTGGACCAGAAATTGCAGGCACGGTCTGGGCTGATGGCGTGTTGTTGTTGCTTGAAATGCATATAGAAGTTTACTTACACTCATCATGGGCATGACTGCCCTATGAATTTTGGGGTTAGTAAATTAGATTCAGTAGAATTATAGATTTATACCCAATTCCTGTTTAAAAAAAAAAAAACTGCAGATGTTTAATAACTCATGAAAATTGAAATCAATGAAATAAATTAGATATGTCCATCAGGGCTCTCTACCAGCGCTGCCCCCGGCCACAACGCCCTCCTCAGGCCCCCCGTCCACAGTCGCACCTCCCAACCACGAGACGGCCGTCATGAGTCAGGAAGACCTGATGGTTGCCATGGCAACCAACGCCGCGTCCCTCACCTCCCGCACGTCTATGAGCGCTATTGTCGTCGGAGGAGTGGTATGTTCTTTCCACAGTGAGCCCCCATTTTACCCTATATTAGTTTCATAACACAGTCCGGTTTTGCGTGTTGAGGTGTGGAGGACACTAGGCTGGAGGTTGATCGGCATGATGGCTTCCCTCTACGGTTTGCTGTACCTGTACGAGCGCCTCACGTGGACCACCAAGGCCAAGGAGCGCAGCCTCAAGCGCCAGTTTGTGGACTACGCCACAGACAAGCTGCAGCTCATCGTCAGCTTCACCAGCGCCAACTGTAGTCACCAAGTGCAGCAGTAAGTGACTGCACGCAGTCAATATAAAAAGTCTACACACCCCTGTTCAAATGCTAGGTTTTTGTGACATTAAAAAAAAAAGAGGACCAAGAAAAATGATTTTAATGCTTATTCCACCATTACATGTACAACTTAAAGTAAAAAAAAAAAGTTGAATGAAACACGGGAAAGTGTGTTTGAGGCTTCCAATGGAATGAAACACGCCGTCTCTGCGTTACCAGAGAGATGGCGACCACCTTCGCTCGGCTGTGTCACCAGGTTAAGCAGACGCAGGAGGAGCTCGAGGCAGAAATCCACCGATTGAGCGCCACCATCGATCAGCTGGAGAGAGTCCAGAGTCGCTCCAAGAGTCTGCGGTAAGTCTGGCTATACAGTATATTATTTGCAAAAAATCAGTTACATTAAATTTTAATTTTTTTTTTTATATATAATGGGAATAAAGAGGCTTCGAACTGTTTATTGCCACTCTCAGTTGAAGTTTATGGTAAAACTAAATACTAACACGATGACCTTATTCTCATAACATGTTAAAATCCTTACTCTCCTAATGCCAATTTTATTTTTGTAGCTGGAAGACCTTTTTTTTTGTCTCGCTAATCCGCTGTCTGTGGTCTTCAGGCACAAAGCTAGTGAGCTGGAGAAACAGTTGGAGACATTTACGAAGCAGTACCTGCAGCCTCAACAGTAAAGTCAATCCTCCCAACTTTCTTCCACTGAAAAGGCACAAACAATCCATCAGCAAGTGTTTTTCCAAATCTTCACAGCCATAAAGGTTATATATGATTTTGTTGTCTTTTTTAGTTCCATTATAAATTGATTATTATTGTTTGTGAGTAAACCACTAATTTGAGTCTTGGACTTGTCCACTCCATGTGACGGTAGTATCATAAAGAATACTAACCAACCAACTAACTAATGGGGTGCTATATTTGTACACTGTGCTTCAAACTGTGAATATGCCTTTTTTTGACAAACTTTTGTGAAACCAATTGTCTTTGTGTCTGTCAGACTGTACATGAGTTTTAGCAAGAAAAAAATAAATGCATTTAGTATGAAAGATATTTGTGATCTAGTTCACACTTCTTGTATAAATCCATCACTTGATAAAAGGTATTTCCTCAAAAAGTTGACCAAGGAGTGCTTATTTAATCAACTGCAACAAGTGTCATTTTATAATACATGTTTTCCACTCCTTGAATGCTCCTTAGCGCATATAACAGTACTTTATCAATAAACTCCACTGCTTCAGCTTTACAGATGTCCTTCAGCAGTTGTGTGATTATGACGCCTAGGCGAGGGTGTGGCATTTGGTCAGGTGGATGAAGCATTAATTGGGGCACTGACTGAAATATAACAACTTCTTTTCCAGCAATTGAAAGTTTAAAAAATTGACTTTCCTTATTCGAATGAATAGAAATGCCATTAATCCGTTCCAGACTCCCCCAAAACACTACTAAAATGTAGTACTTTTTTCTTTAAGAAAAATAAGCATTGCATACTATTGTAATTTATGAAACGTACTGTAATAAAGTTTTTTTAAAAAAAGGTTTTCCCTAAATTGCTCTCTTTCCACAGAAATGAATCTTTTTTTTTTTTGCCACACTTACTCGAACTATTTCTCCAAGTTGACTACATACACAACTCGCTCATGTTCTTCTATGATTTCAAGTTTTAATTCACTGTCGTCTACATCTTGTCAGCCGTCATCTTTTTTTGTGTAGGGTCCATGTTAAAATACTCAAAAAACAGAAAGAATGAGCACGAAACTACCATAACAGTGTACATGGCATCTACCGTTGTCTGCTGCCCCTCACCACAATCCTGCTAATAGTCACAGGATCAGTCATAAGTCTCAGGTATGAAGTTTTTTGTCAAAAGCTTTTTTTTTATTATAATTATTGATGACAATAACTCATGGCAACATATCAGTATCACCAAGCCACTGTACAAATACAAAAAACAAACAAACAAAAAAAGATCTGGTGTGAAAAAGACTATAAAAATTATTCTATAAGTGATTATTTCACACACTAGCACTGTAAGAGAATTATCATGGCACCAAGTCCCTGGTCATTACTGGCTTAAAACAGGAAACTGGAGATAAAGCAACGTAGAATCAAAAAGGCAGTGCATTATTGGTGATAGTGCGGTGGCCATGGGTGTGGCGGATAATGGCACTGTCTGCATGTGTTTGTCATGTTGAATAACTCGAAAGTTATATTGGATGTTGGCACTAAGGTTGACACATGTCCATGTAGAAAACTACAGTATTTTTGTTTAGGCTGTGATAACCCCCTCTCGCCCATGCAAGCTGTTCCAACAGCTTCAAAATCTAAATCTATACTGAAACATTTAGAACATACAAAAGTATTGAATTAAATCAAACCAAGCACCTTTTGTTATCGAGTTTTCATGCGTATAAACAGTGTACTCTGATGGTCGTCGGCTTGCTAAATAATCACTGGCAATGGAACAAATAAGGCCATTTACACTTGGTGTGTTACTCAGAAAGTCTAATTTCACTCAAGACAAAAGTCCAAGTGAAAGTAAACCTGGAAAGGGAAGTTAACGGAAAACATTTTGAATATTTTAATTTTTTTTGGGTGTTGTCGCCGTCGCCGTAAATGAGCTGGTTAGCTTAGCTAGCAAGCTGTGCTAGCAAACTAGTTGTCACTCATTCCAACCAAATTAAACAATTTACCTCCAAAGTCCAACGCCCACAAAGTGCTACCAAAGCAAGTAAATTTGATAACCATAGAGCAGAAAACGGAACAAATTGTGAAGTCAGAAAGGGTCTGACAGCTAATAAATGCTAATGAAGCAGCTCTTCTTGTTCCTTCTCTGTTACATAATCAAAATCTGAGTAATTCTACTTTTGTTTTATTAAAACAACTGGTTTTGAAATGGGAACAACTTGCGCGACCGTGAAGGTTTCACCGTCAGACATTCATTTGTTTGCTTTAGAGGCGCTGGGGTAAAAGGCTGTTTTGTGCTAAGCTAGGCTAACTGGCTACAGGCTAACGGCGGTACATACTGTATTCTCCCCCAAAAACAATTCTTTTCAAGTAGTGATTCCCAACTAGTGTGTCGCAAGATATCAAAACATAGGAATACATATTTAAATGCACTTTGTTCAACTACCTGTGCTACCGACATACTGTATAATGGCAGGCAGAATAATTAAACTTCCACTAGATGGCAGAAGGTAAATTGAAGCTGCATGTCCATTTCTTAATGTTAAGTTTTGTTTCGTAATGTGTAATTATTTTTTTCTAATGTAAAATATGTGCCTTGGTTCAACAAGGGTTGGGAAACACTGCTTTAAACAGTTGCAAGTTAGCATCCTGCAGCAAATGGCACAGCTCAGGGCCCATGAATGACATTGGCACAAAATGAGTCAATAAACAAGTTAAGCACGCGCACGCACACACGTCACATCTGACAAACCTTAGAGATTCCCAACTATTAGGTTAACATTCTGTTCAAACAAGCATGAATGCAGTGATCCTCAAAGTGTGGGCGACATGAGAATTAAGTACAACTCGGTTGTATAGAACTTTTAAATATACTTTTTAGGAACAAAAAATTTCGTTCTTGATGACGACTACGCTACTGTATTTTAATGTTGGCCGTGATGGTAGTACTAGCCAAGTATTTAAAAAAAAATTTTTAGGTGATAGTGCAAAAAGTTTGAGAACCCCTGCATTAATGCAAAAACAAAAAGGTGGCTATAGAATCCTTGTATGTTCATCTACTGAATCTTAATTGTCACAAAGCGTAAAGCAGATTATTGTACCAAAAAGTTGAAGAAGTCGAATGATTCTGCACAGGTTCGTGTTTGTCGACTACAAGTGCGCCTTAGTGTTCACGAGTGTAACCGTGTGCTTCAAGTGGGCCAGTGGAAAAGTACAAGCGTCTCTATTCAAGACTTTGCTTTGTGGTGATGATGGAGGAGGATGTAAGGCAGAAAGTGGCCAATGTTTGGACACAGGCACCTGAGATGACACATGATAGGTCCAACAACTCAATGTTAGGGCTTTTTTTTTTCTTTCTTTTTTTTTTGACTGCAGTGCTTCTCAACTAGTGGTTTAAAAAATACATTGATATCATATGGATATTGATATAAAAATTCAGATGTGCATCTGGGCTCTGGAATTGGAGGCAAGATAAGTGACACAGGGGATTTTAAAAGTGGATTTTTGTACATTAACAATTTTTAAAACGTGGACAGTGAGTTAAGTGTGGGTTATTGTAATGTGCACAATTTTGATGTCTTATAAATGGGCCCTTATTTGACTTGGTCCTTCTTTAGAGTTAAGAATTCACTTCTATTCACTAGGGTGCCATGAGATGGTTGCAGGAAATTACCCAATGTCACTTAATTGGTCCGAAAATGATTTACTTATTACAAATATTGTCTCTTTTTTCATCTATGCGGCAGCCTATAGTGGCACGAGTACCAGATTTCGCTCTGAGCATTTGTGAGGAAATTGAGTTGTCATTATTTCAGTGTGTATTAGTATACTTTTTTGTGACATTTGGTGGTGTGCTGTGACATTTTTTTCTCAAATTTGCCTTGGGGAGAAGGGATGATAGTTTTGTCCAGGGTTTGATAAGTATAAAAGTGGGTGGTGACTTCATGGCCAAATAAAAACTGGGGAGACCAGTTGAGAAGCTCTGCTTTAGAGGAGCCACAGAGGAAGCAAATAGGGGGGAACGTTTTGTGTTAAATCAGGGGTGGGGAACCGCTTTCCTATAATAGTCCTCCGAGGGCCACACCAGTGATCATTTATGATAAAATTATGTTTATTACAAGCATTTGAGGGTTAAATGTTTTTTTTTTTTTTTTTTTTTTAATAGTCCCTCTGAAATTGTAGCAGATGGGTTCCTCACCCCTGTTGGAAGTGAAGTCACATGTGCTCAGTTGTTGAACTGCAGTTTGTGAGTGCATTCCTAGCATTTCTCTTCAACACATTGTCCACTAGCAGTATTAACAGTTCAGCAAAAATTTTCGGGTGAAGTAACTAAACATAAAGCACGGAAAGTGTTCCGATTTTTTTTTTTTTTTTCCTTTTTCTTTTTGAAGTGGCACGTGACTTCAGGTCCATGCAGTTCACACCAGGACTTGATGTTCCTTCATTTGTTTTCTTTGAAAAAGTTCAAGAGTCACTGCAGTCCTTGGTGGTTGTGGCCCACATCACTTTGTGTGCTCCACAGGCAAAGCTTTCCACACACACAGCCGAACTAGGATGACTTTTCTAGAATGTTGATTTGTGTGGACTTGAGTGGCAAAAGCACCGTTTGCTGGAGCAGGCTTTCTCAAACAGAGTCCATAATTATTGATACTACTACTACTTCGGTTTAGCATGTCATGAGGACAATTGGTTGGCATCGTGCTTTTTACAGGGCACTCTGCTATTTTCGGATGTGCTGGAGTCTGCTAGCTTGTCCACTTATTATAGAACTCTAATTAGTTTTGCTCCATTTTATGGTTATTTGCACATCATCACTCACTTGTCTGTACAGCAAACTTACTGTATGCGATATTTTTATTCAACTGTAGGTTTTATTCATTTATTTTTGTTGTAAAGCATCTTTGAGTGTTATGAAAAGCGCTTTCAAATAAAATGTATTATTATTATTGTGATTTATAAGAAGCGATCAGCGTCACTTGGTTTGTTGCTACATTATGAGGTCTTAAATAGATGAAAATTCATTTTGGTTGCTGCTAATGTGTTTAAAAAAAAAGAAAAAGAAAAAAAAACACATAGGGTTGCAAAGTTGATATTTTCATTATTCAGAATACAATTTCGCAATATTGAGGAATCAAAACTGATTATTTTGGCCACTGAGACTAAGCCCTGTTTTGTTTTTAAATTTGTTCATTTTAATCGCATTAGGATTGATTATTATTTCTTTCTTTCTGTTGTGTGTGTGTTTTTCAAGTGTTCTAAATAGAGTTGAGTTGACACTATGGTGATGTGAAATTTTCACGTGTCAGATAATATTATAGCTGTCTGGAGTACGTACTGTACTTTTGAGTACGTACTGTACTTTTGACACTTTTGCAAGCGTGTCAAATTCATTTTTGTCGCGGGCCACATCGTCGTTATGGTTTCCCGCAGAGGGCCGTTATGACTGTGAACCCAAATAAATGTATGAACGCCTCATATTACAGATACACTACAAATTGATGAGTAACTGGTTTTGAAATCAGACGCCAGTAAAAACTGTTCAAATATGATTAGGTTTATTTTAAAAGAGGGTTTGGCAACAAAAAATGCTTGCTATATCTCAACGTTTTTAAAAGTTTGACACCTGTGCTTTAATGCGATCTCAGTATTCTCCACTATCACTCAAATGTACAAAGACACGAAATCAGTTGCGTTACTGCTGCTTTCTTGACGAGTCCCACCCCTTGTATACTGTGCCTCATGTCATGGCAACAATACATTATTTCTAATTTAGGTCTTGACAATGTTTGGGAAAGCCTGCCCTTGAATCTGGCTGCCTAATTTACAATCCACCTCAGCTCTACGTAGACAAGATTGCAAACTCCCTCTAAGCGTGCGTGGCGAGCTCCTTCGCGTGTTGATGAATGCCAGAGTTCCTCTTCCTCTAAACATCATTGGACACTCTCTGGGACACGTGTGAGGCCCACTGTCACTGTTTACCGTGTTTTCTGTGGAGCGCTTGTGCCCGGAGCACATGCCGAGTTTGATGTCACATGGCTGTGTCATAACGGCAATAAGTAGAAAGAAAACACGAAAGAAATTACGAAAAAAAAACAAAAATGGAAATTAAAAACATAAACATTATATATGCATATATGATGCATATACACACACACACACACACACAATGCTATACATATATACTGTCTTTTTATATATAAATTTACAAATGACACGCATAATTAGAGATTAAGATGATTTTTTTGTTTGTTTTAGTAATTTATCCCTTGACTGTTTTTGATTGGACTGCTTGAAAATATTCAGGTTGCTGTGTTGGCGGAACAAAAGGTAAAAAGATTGTTTAGAGGGCTTGACACCGTGTATACTCCTTGAGCTCCAGCCCTGCATGAGTCATGTTACGTTGCGTGGGGGGGTGGGGAGGGAGAGGAGTGCTTGGGTGGGGGTGTCAGGCGCTGATGGAGGACAGCCCAGAGGAGGTTGGCTTCGCTTAGTTCCAGATCCGCAGGAAACTGTCCCAGGAGCCGGTGCCCACGGCCATGCCGTCCTCCGTCACGCCCAAGCAGCTCACCCTGTTGTCGTGGCCGGCGAGCACGCCTGCGGGACAGCAAGAGGGAAGTCAATGTGTCTTCATCTCCAAAAGTCTCCAACAGCAACACATCCTTTGGGTTTGCCGACGCCGTTCGTTACCGACTGCGTGGACGTGGTTTCAACTCTCGCCGCCCATTAAACATCAAATTGTTTCTCATTTATTATTTTTGTATTTAACATTTTTATTTACTAAAAGTTCATACAGTTTGTATTTAAACTTACTGAGTCGTGTGTTTTTCTGCTATTGTACATAGATTCTCAAGTTAATTATTCTTAGTAGGATATAAAGGTAATGTAATTGCATTTTTCCTGCTAAGTGGAGGCACCTTCATTTCTAATTATTACACAGATCCAGAATTATTCTTTTATTGTATCTCCTGTTTACCAAGTTAATTTATTTAGCTGTAAAAGTACACAGGACCCCGCTCATAATACTAACACCCGATTGACAAGAGCGTTAATACATTAGCTACATGAGATGGACGGGTGGTACACAAGTAAAAATGATGCGTAAAAAAAAAAAAAAGCCACAACCAAGACACTCATTTATTTTATAGTCGCTTGCTGCCATCTTGTGACTCCATTCTAAGACTACACAGGGCATTATTTTGGTGGAGATTTTTACATTGTAGTGGGTCCACCCCATGAAAAGGCTCCACACGTACCTGCCCGTTCGCCTTTCAGAGTGTCCCAGACGTTGCAGTTGAAGTCGTCGTAGCCAGCCAGCAGCAGACGGCCGCTCTTGGAGAAAGCCACGGATGTGATGCCGCAGATGATGTTGTCATGGCTGTACATCATCAGCTCCTGGTCAGCACGCAGGTCAAACAGCCTGCAGGTGGCGTCATCTGAGCCTGTGCCAAAGGCATTCCCATTGGGGAAAAACTGCAGCGAGGAGGAAAACGGGCAAATTAAACGAATTGAAGATTTTTGTTCAATCATATTTGGTTCTGTTCAAGTTTAAAGTCCTCTCAACGTAGCGCTAGACAAGAGGACAGATATCTTGATCATAATTGGGGCGAAGGATTGCCTAATTCACGTAACCTGTGTCTTCAGTGAAAATGTCTATCTACATGCAGGGGTCTGTCAGGGATTTGATGCCACATGAAAAAAAATGTCACTTGGGGCTTTACCACTTCAATACCCCCAAATGAAAGATAACATTTTACAAAGGCCCTGTGAGTCATTGGCCCGTACATTTCTCAGCACGATTCTTCTCAGTCCACATGATGCTACTGCAGAGGAGGTTACATTTCCTACACAGACGTGTGTGTGTGTGTGTGTGACTCACAGTGACAGCGTTGATGTCGGACACATGGCCAGTGAAAGACTGCCTGCACATGGCGTCACGAATGTCCCACAGCTTGGAGGTGGCGTCACAGGCTCCAGACACAAAGGTCTTGTAGTCCGGGCTGAGAGACAAGCTCATCACATCCCCCGTGTGGCCAGTGAAGGTTGTGGCCTGCTGGCCCGTCTCTATGTCCCACAATGCGCTGGAAGGGAGAGTGTGTTCATGATGATTGAGCACTGGATATCCATTAACTCAGTGACAAAATAAATCTTCACAAGAGGTATGGGATGGGTGAATCTTGAAAGCGGATCACAGTTTTATTTTCAGTTTTGAAATTGAATTTCATCTTTGATACTGCCCACAATTCATTCATGTTACCCTGTGTGGGCTGATTTGGTGGCTTGTTAAGCAATAAAAAAAAAAAAACAACAAAGACATGACGAAATACTATATATTGCATAAATAACATACGGGTTCTCGGTTTAGTTTCATTCCTACGTTGACAACCCAAAAGCCGAACCTGTACACAAATCAAAACACGCCAAAGTCTGTCACTGACCTGAGAATCTATCCATTGAGATGTGCATTTTCCCTTTTTTTCCCCTCTCTTTTGTGGCTAGTACCTAACATATGTATATATTTATATATATACATTGACACCTTAGTTTGTCTCATGGGAATCTATCCATAGAGCTGTAACTGGTGGAATTCAACAGACATAGCTGCTTCATCTCCACATAAGTTATCAAACATTATCATATAGAGTACAGAGTCTGCAGTCTTATATCGCATACTAGGGGTGGGCGATATGGGCAAAAAAAAAACCATCTCGATATTTTTTTTTTTTTAAACTCGAACGATAATTTGACGATATTCTACAAAAAATATTTTAAATCCGCACTTGCTTCACAGACCAATCGTGGAGTCACCTGACTGGGTCCTGCCCGCTAATGTCGAATGATTATCACTTCTTGCTCCTCTGCCGTCAATGCAACCCGATTTGCCGAATGAGTTTCAGCATTTCCTCATACTTTGCGGCCGTCGACTGACTCGTAATGATTTTCGAGGCAGTATTAATACTCGATAATGTAAAATTACACATCGTGAAAATAAGATTGACGATGATATCGATGACGATATATAATCGCCCACCTCTACCGCATACCATACTCTTGACGTTTTGCACACCCTTCCATCAAAAGGTAGATTCATGTGTTGACCCTGAAGACGACGCACACTCACCAGGTGGTGTCTCCAGAGCTGGTCAGTATCTGGTTGTCATCCAAGAAACGACAACAGGACAAATAACCTGAAAGAAGACAGATTCATGCATCATCACATGAACTTTTTCACATGACTCATGATTACAATGCTCTGACTACACTTGTGTGAACTCATCCAGCAAAGTTTGTGTGTATCCATGTGTACTTTGACGCCCCAAAAAAAAAAAAGATAACGATGATGGACCCAAATGTGTTAACATGTCTGCAGTCGGACTTGTTTACCTCATCAGACAATATTCAGGAAGTCTCTCACTGATCTCCAATCAGATTCCCCCCCCGCCAGCCCCTCAATCATCTTAGATGGACTGACTTCTGAGGTTCTTCCACAAAAATGCAACCAATTGTTAATGCCCACCTGTATGACCCGGTAGCTCCCGGGTGACACGCACGCTGCCCTCGCGGGTCTTCAGGCTGTATATGGAGCAGATGTTGTCCAGGCCACCGCAGGCCACATAGTTCCCAGAGGGAGCATAGGCGCACGTCATCACCCAGGAAGAGCGCAGGGGGATGGCATGCATCTGTGGATACCAATGGCATTTTTATTATTGACTCTGGTGAGACATGATTAAAGGCGTGAATGTTGAAGGTAGTTTAAGGGTGCTCTATAACAGTTTACTGCGACAGGTGAGTTTTCTGACCTTATTTGTGGTGTAACTATCCCAGATGATTAGCTTTCCATCTTGCGAGGCACTGACAAGAAGCCTGAAAAAGAATAAAGGAAAAAAGATAAGGCACGGTGTGCATGCTTTGTACATACGTCGTACTACGGTGCATGCATGTGGTGCTTTCAAAGCGATGACAGGCAGCCGTTGAGCGTGCTCTGTGTAGACAAAATTGAAGGTGTACTAATAGAAGGCATCCATCTTGTGCTCCCTTCTTGCTCAGTCTTGTATTGTCCTGCTTCGTGGCATATTATTCACAATGTACACAATACGCATACTGTATATTGTTAAGCGAGAAGTGGGAACCTTGATGGGTGAGGTAAAAAAAAAAAAAAAAAAAAATGCAAATATGAGAACTCTAGAGGATGTCGAAAATGAGAAGGGTGAGGAGGGAACTAGAGGAGACGGCGCGTTGTCTAAGTAGTGCAAAGGCGGAAACACCCCGACCACATGTTTCCTGCTCTCTAGGGACAGGAAGTGGCTTGATGGGGATGTGCTACAATCAAGCAGGGAGGCACCGAGCACAAATGTCAGTAGCTGTGTACAAAATAAACTCCCCTGCTGGATCACACAGAGGGTGCACACATGCTGGATAAATTGTCATCGCAACCATTCAAATGATGTTAAAAATAGTGAGTTAAAAAGGTTAAGCTTGTGCAATTCCCCCGGAATGCACATCATATAAATAGAAAGCCACTACAGGGACGACATGCATATGTAAAAATAATCATTCTTGGTGCAACGGTTAAAAACGCAGTTTGTAGGCTTTTTATGATGTGGAAAATCCTTGTGCGCAGCCACAGTCTGACCACCGGTTTAGACTGTGGACTATTTCGGAATCATTCAAATATTTGAAAAGTTCTCAAACTGCATCTTTAAGGTGGTATTCAACAAGCCGTGTTTGATGCCGCGGTCTGCGCACTGCAAAACATCCTCCGTGTGATTGTAATGGGTTGTAAGTCTGTGTTAACACACGATAAGTAGAAGTGGAGGTGCCAGTGTCATTCACTTATGGTGGTATTAGTCATATTAGTAGAAGTAGTGGTAGTAGCAGCTGAATATAGCCCCACACCTGGGACTGCCGTCACTGGCCCAGTGCATCGCATTGGGAGACAGACGGACAGAGAGAAAGGTTTAAGACACATACTGTACATAGACGTAGAATACTGAGACACAGAAAAACATATACTGCAGTTATCCTTGACTCCACACCCATTATAGCCACATAATATATTTATGTACTGTGTATAAACACGAGGTTTAATAAAGCTAATATTTGCTTTGTGTGAGGAAGAACTACACTACCTGGAGTCACTCCCCCAGTGCATTGCATAGATCTTGGCCAGGTGGCCCCTGAGAGTGCGTCGCGTCCGCATCTGTATCCGGCCCACTGAGTCCAGACCAGCTGTGATCTGCCAAAACACAGGAAGTACACAAACTTATCACCGCAAACGCACGCCACTGGATACTACCGTAAGCTGCGTTTGAAACAATCTGTCAACAATGATGTGATGTGCAGATCAGGAAATACAGAAATCACTTGCTGAGTCACAAAAATACTTCCAAACCAAAAACTATAGCCGGGACATTTATGCTCATAGAATGTTAACATTAATAAGCACAATACATATCAATGTGCAGGACGCTTTATAAAAAATTATTTCCATGCAATTGTGTATTGTATTTATATTGTCTATTTCCTGCTAACACAAATGGCACCTATTGGGTAGAAATTAGAATGGCCCATATAGCTTTAACACTGAATGAGGGCATTTGTTTTGTCCAAGGTTAAACAAAATATTTACAAGTTGCCAAAATGACGAGTCCAAGCAGCCATCAGCTTTATTTTCACCAAATCTACATTCGTTAAACTTCTACTTGAATGAAGCCGTTTGGACGTGTTACAATTGCAAACCTGTCTGTCATGCTCTTAACTGTTTGACGAGGAGTTTAGTGAGGAGGTTTCGTTATGACGGGCAAGGCAGACCTCTTTAGGAGAATCTTTCAGCTTGCCACTCCCTCCAAACAAGCTAAGGGAACAAAAAGCACTGCTCTCTGCCTGCAGGAGAGCTGAGTGGAGCGGTGGAGACGTGTGGCTTCGTTTACTGTCACTATGGCTATGTTCACGCTGCATATGCAACACGTATGAGATTATTTTCATGTAATGTGAACAATACAATTCAGTTGTTTTGGTTTTTTTTCCCCCCAAATCTTTATCTACCTTCCTCTTTAGTAAATGTCTTCATGAAGAGATCGACAAAAGTTGCCTTATTTCCCCCCAAAATGTCTACCTCCTCCCGCATCGCTGCTCTGTTGATCGGAGATGATAAAATTGTACGCTGGACCATATTTATTTCCGTAAACCGTGCCGCATGACGTCATCTTTTGTGCATGTCACTCCATGTCGTGCTTTGTGTGCATGCGTGTCACATCACAGATGCGTTCCGTTCACATTAGATGTCGCATTTGTGTTTGAAGGAGTACATAAAAAGATCGGATTTGACAAAAAATCTGAATGGGGTAACACATCCCGCAGCCAACTACACTGATTAAAAAAAAAAAAAAAAATTGAAGCAACTTTTTCACCCTTAGCTGAAAATCATGTAATCAGCCCCGAATTCCGATCACATGATCAGATTGGGACATCCCTAAAAATAATTATTTCTCATTCTCAATGTGAATTTTTTCCCCCACTGAATAAATGCCCTTGAATTAAAAGTTGGATTTCTCTTTTTTTAATTTGAGTCCTTTTATTATTTAGAGAAAAAAAACATTAGAAGCTCACGAACCAGGGGTGCCAATAATTATGGAGGGCAGTGTATTTTTTCCGATAGTGCCTCTTACCTGTGACAAAGTGGAGTCACTGCAGGCTTTCCTGGCATCCTGCAGTGAACAAACAAAAAAGACATTTTGAACAGCAGCACAGGCACGGTGCGTTACAAAAAGCAGAGGAGACAAACATGTGGCATGTGTCACTGTCTCTTCTGAAAGTGTTTGCGTCACAGCTTACAGTAAGTGGACAGTCGCTCACGTGTGATGATCACGCGCGCGTTCAAGCAGGGGCGCAGATGGGCTTCGGGAACTTGGGTGGGAGGGGGTCGGGGGATCAAGCAGTACTTATAAAAGTAATGCAAAAAAAAAAAAAAAAATATATATATATATATATATATATATATATATATATATATATATATATATATGCTTCATGTGTCAGGAAATGTGGGTCTCATGTACTTAATTAATGTCTGTTTTTCAGCTAAGCATTTCTTAAAAGTAAATATTTTTGAGCAAAGAAACATTTCCAACACACACTGATTTTGTATTGTAGCCACATGTCTGGCGTTTTCAACAAAACAAACTGCGTGAAAATTGTTTTAAAAATTTCCCGCGTCCCCCGCGCATCCAGGCCCGCGCACATCAACTACACACAATATTGTCGTACCCGGATCTGATTGCGTAGCTGATCGGCCTCCTGCCGCAACTGTTCCAGCTCACTCATTGTGCCTCAGATGTGTTCGGGTCACAATCCACACCAAATGCTGACTGAGCGAGGAAAATGCACACACTCTCGCATACACGCTCACACACACCCACACACAGACAGACAGACAGAGGCTCACACCCTCACTCTCTCGCCTGCTGACACCTGCAAGAAAGAGAGAGTGAAACAATTAAATTCAGCAGACGGATGAGAAGTTACTTCCATCAAACAAATGTACTGTATTCTGTTTGGGGAGCAGCAAAGGGTGGAGCAGGGCTAAGGCCTGGTGGGGGGCCTGGCTCTTCAAACACCCCCAGCATGGTTCAAAAAGGCCATCTGAGCCACACTGACCTTTAACGCACTCTGAGCATGTTACGTTGTTGCACAGTATCGCCACATACAGTACAGGTTTGCCGGCAACACAGTAAGCCCTTTCACACTGTTCATAAACGTAGACATTTTTCTGCCCTTTTTCCGTCTCGCTCTTCTGTATAAACAGCACTAACCTGGCAAATTTTCCCAGTCCCTGAGTTGTAACAGAGGCAGTGCGATGCCTGTGTGGAGGGAACATTCCTCAATGCTGGCTAGACTTTCCACCAATCTGATCAGCTATATCAGATCGGCCGATACTTTGCATTTTATGCGATATTTACTTTGCCCATTGGCAGCGTTTCCCACAGAGCTGTTCGATTATGAAAAACAATCGCGATTATTTTGGTCATGATTGAAAACACGATTATTCAAATGATCATTTATTTTTTGGTACAAAACAAGAAAATGTTTAAATGTAAAAAATATAAAGGTGGATTTCTTTGAAACACTTTAACTATGTAAGTACCTTTTGGACCAAACTAATTTTATAACAGTTTTTATAAAATAAAAAAGGGAGCAAATGTACAAATTCAAGTATGATTTCCTTCCGTAAACAGTGCGTTAGATATACATGCATACTAAAATAATTTTTTACGATTATGCCAATTTTGTAATCGTGGAATGTAATAATCGTACTTGAATTTTCTATTAATTACACAGCCCTGTCCCACATCTACTTTATCTGTCAGGGGCTGCCAAAAAAGACTGGCACTAAGAGATTTTGGCGCTATCTGTCAATATGTAACCTGTACTTGAAGTTTCTTCTGCTGCGCCGAGATTCCGCTCTTACTCCTTGTGTGTGTCTGCTATCGCTTTCTTTTTTGGTACGATACTGCAAATACAGTGCCTCAAATGACTGAAGTATCAAAAGTGTTTTTTTTTTTTTTTAAGTTTCAGAATCCACCTTAGTGGTGTCAGAGGCATCAGCATTTTTAAAATTTTATTTCTAGTTAGCATAACACCAGGTGCCGGCATTTATATTGTCTGTCATCTTATTGAGGGATGATGCCGTGTCACTCTGTGAAAGTGCACACACAGTTGTGGAAATACCCTGCTGCACTAAGTTCTGTTTCAAATGTAACAGTGTGCCGTACAGTTTTGCGGGATCTCTGTGTAAAAGGGGCGAGTATATTACAGTAAATTAAGAAACCGAGGACACCAATAATTGCATGTTTTGAAAGACATGGTCTTCCCATTTCTTGGTCTCTTGTTTCCTTATTTCATTTTCCGTGATGAAGGTCACATCTTTAATTCATTCAAGTGTCACTTTTTCAAAGAAACCAAGAGGGGCAAACAACCTCTCCCTGAAGAAGAAGCATAACTATATTGAATTTGGAATTGGGTGTCACAAAGCCGAGGCTTTCTCCATTTATGGGGCCTTATACTGTATACTGTTTGTGCCACGGCCAGTTACATCACGAAGCAGGCTTATGCAAAGACTACTTACCAGTAATTGATTTCCAGGAAACTTTAGGGGTGAACCATGGGCCAAAGAAGAACCATTAAATTAGAAGTGTACAGCTAGAGTTGGTCCAAATAAAGATAGTTGTGAATAGGACAAGATGGAGGTCTGAGTGAGTCATTCTAGTTGAACTATTTCTGGTGTCGGACAACTCATCTTTACATGAATGTGTGCCTATTCATGTGCACATAGACCTTTTCTTTACCTTGGGGAGCCTGAATGTGGGTCACACAGCACTTAGAAAGTGCCTCGCCCACTTCAAGACAAGTCGCTATGAGATTAAATTTTCAGTTGCACTTTCTATAATTCAACAATTACAGTCCATCCCTTCCCTTCCTTGCAGGAAATCAAGCAAATGTCAAGAGGGGAAGTTTATTGCTCTGAATTATAATCACTGTTAGTTCTGAACGGAGCCACATTACTTGTCGCACAAGCGGCATTTCAAGTTCCTTAACTTGTCCTTTGAACGCATGACCAGCTTTTCTCAGCTCAAGAGGTATCAGACTGTAATGACGCATCAGTGTGGTCAAGCAATGAAATAGGTTGCCCAGGGAAAGACGTCACACTCTCCCGCTGGCTGACGCAACTCCCTCGAAGAGAGGCTCTTGGAGCTGGCTAACCTGTGACGCGCAGTTGCGGTGATATGAATCGACCAGACAGAAAAGCCAACACGTGAAAATATTCAAGACGGACAAACAAATCCACCATCAAAAGTACGAGTCCGCAGAGGTGTGCTGTGTTTTGGAACTAGCCATTGTTTAGTGGCCAGCCACAGGAAATGGTGTTGCTTGGCACAACTACCTGAGAGATCTGCAAAGGCCTTCTCTGGTGATGTGGCCAGTGTCAGTCCAACCAGCCAGACACTCACTAAGACTAATATTTAAAGAAACACAATGGCTGCTATGTGCACACAGTTCTTCGGAGGCTTGGTGGAACTGCGGTTGTACAAATAATATAATTCATTCAAGAGTCACACTGAAACAGATCTATAACATGAATGCTAGAGTGAGAAATACTGTAAATATTGGCTAGAAAGTACCGGTCTCATGAGTTTAGCGAAAGAGGCATTAGTTGCTGAAGAAATGGTTAAGAATGTAGCCTGTGACCAAAGGGCACCAAGTTCTACACCCCAAATGCCTCTTGTCACTCCACACCATGGCTGAGTCAACCTTAAAATGTACACATTATGCTTATGAACTGATGTACTAATAGATTTTATGTACATCAGTCACAAGGGGACCAGAATTCAGTCATTGAGAACTGGATATCCACCCTTCGGGTGATGTACTGAGAGTGAACCCTGACCACAGCTGGGTTTACATGGAGCCAAGCATTACGATTAGAATGAATCCGAATGACCAAACGAAATGAAAATGCTCCATATAAACAACTCAATCGGAATAAAAAGGCTGAATCATAATGGAATTTCATTTGGATTCACAGAGGTGGCATCTTCCTTTTGCCACTACAAACGAGCGTCGTGTAAACAGTTCAATCGGAATAGCAGAGCTGCATCCGGTCTGCGCATGCTCTCTTTTGACGTAAATGTGTAGCGCCATCATCGTGTATGCATTTCAAAATGGAAGCAATATACCAGTGCCCGGAGAACTTGTTTTAAAGTACTCGCAACTTGTTTTTAATCAAGATGTTACTTTAATAAAAAATGTTAAAACAACTATATTAATGAACTATATCTTGACAAATCACGTGATGAGAACCATCTCCAAGTGGCTGTAACACGATTCATGTTTCAGTTCCTGGTTTGGGCCGTACCGTGTAAGAAAATCGACAAACATGTTGATAATTGTTTTCCAAAGTAAATGCAGATGTCTGCAAATCTCTTCTTTGAAGGATTTGGACAATTTTAAATTAACCAAGGTCTCTAAATGATTAATTGATTGTCAAAATAATTATCAATTGACGATGCAATGTTAATGACTCAACAAACATGCCGTTTCTTGGGTTTCCTAAAAAGCGATGGTTATGGAAATAAGAGGTTTACGCTTGACACCAGCGATATGCAGCAGAGCCGGCAATTTCAATCTAAGTGATCACCGACGATCATGTTCATTTCGTGGCAGCCAAAATCGGGATCACAATTAAAATTTGATTAATTGCAGTGCATCCCCAGTAGCAAAAGAATTAATTTAAGGACAGACACTTTCAATTCTTTAAACAGAAAAAGCGCCCCGAAAAAGTACTGATACAACTTTTTCACATTTTGTGACCTTACAGTCACAAACTTGATGGTAGTACGTGGAATGGAAATGATATACAGTTTACAAAATTTTAAGACAATATAAATCTTAAAAGTACATTGTGCATTTGTATTCAACCCCCTGTACTCTTGATACCCTTAAATACAATCCAGTGCAATTAAATGTCTTCAGAAGTCACCTAAACCTGAGTGGAATTAATCTCATTGTAAACACACTTGTTCCATGAATGCCAGTGTTTTGTTAGAGAAAGAACAACAGAATTCAGGCTTTAAAAGGCACTGTGAAAGCTATAGTAAAGGTAATTACAGCCACCTAGTGGCACCACCTGTTATTTGCTTTCCTAAAAATAGTAGGTGCCTGTTTGAGTTGGGCAAGATGGCAATTTAATTACGGCATTGCAACTGTTAGACCAGAGAATAGAATATAATTTATTGCCATTTATACGGGTAAAAAACAAGTACATTGGAATTATTCTGCATGTCCCCAAGTCAAGGAAACTAACAAGTAAACAAATAAAGTGTATCCAAGACAAGGTGATGAAATTCGATTTTTGTGCGTAATCGCTCACATTACATGTTAATTGCGATCTCAGTCTCTCTGGTGTGTGACCCAAATGTGTCGCCAAAGTGACCCGCGTGCGCAAAAGAAGAGACGATGTCACTCACAACGTAGTGTATACGAAAGTAAAGGTGGAGGCGGCTGCAGAAACTCAAACTTGTGTAGCATTTTTCTTTTACAATCAAAGTCAGCAAAATTACATCAATCCATCCATTATCGATACCACTTATCCTCACAAGGGTCGCGTGGCGTGCTGGAGCCTATCCCAGCTGTCTTCGGGCAGTAGGCGGGGGACACCCTGAATTGGTTGCCAGCCAATCGCAGGGCACACAGAGACAAACAAACAACCGCACTCACAGTCACACTTAGGACAATTTAGAGTGTTCAATTAACCTGCCATGCATGTTTTTGGAATGTGGGAGGAAGCCGGAGTTCCCGGAGAAAACCCACGCAGGCACGGGGAGAACATGCAAACTCCACACAGGGAGGCCGGAGCCGGGATTGAACCCATGACCGCTGAACTGTGAGGCGGACGTGCTAACTAGTTGACCACTGTGCCGCCCCAGAAAAAATACAATCAACTATTAATTAAAAAAAGAACCTTAAGAACAGAGCTAGGTTTTTCTCTATTCTACTCAATTTTCCTCTCCACCATACCGTCCGCCATGACTTCTATTATTCCTGCTAACATCTGTATGTTTTCAAATACATAAAGTCAGATTCATGCAACCCGTCCGTTAAGACTGAGGTCACGTTGCTAAAAAAAACTTCGGTGTCATCTTCACTTGACAGAAGTGACAAAATGGCCGCACCCTGAGATGGCTAAAAGTGGGTGCATTCTGCTGCTTAAAGTGGAAGTCAACCCAAACATATTTTTTTCAAGAATATGTTCTCTGCAGTCCCACCAGTTGAAACAAGGCTTTCTGATTAATATGAAAGATGAGTTAAGCAGCAAAATCCACCTGTTTTTAGCCATCTCAGGGGGCGGCCATTTTGTCAATTCTGTCAACAGATAATGACATCACAGACCCTCAAGGCTCAAATAACCAATAATAGCTCAGCTTGCTTAACTTATATTCCACAAACACAATATTAATCAGAATGCCGTATGTCAACTAGTGGGCCTGCATAGTACATATTCTGGTTTGGGTTGACTTCCGCTTTAAATTTATTTTATCAGAAATTATTTTCCTGCGAAGCAACATCAAAACCTGTGAGTCTGTCCCCGACGACCAAGTACCAATTCGCAAAGGCCGAGTTAGTAAAAACTGGTGACAGTTGGGCAAATCAACCAGGTGTAGACACTAGACAGACATGTTCAAATAACCTGTTCATGACAAGTCCAAACATCCAGAGAATGGAAGAAATGCTTTGTGTGCTTCTAGTGAGTACATTTTCCGGTAAGGCGGGTTGCCACTTCTCGTAAGCCATTATATGCTAGTGTACTTTATGGTGCGTAAAGTCAACACACCTCTACTTGACAAATGTCAAATTGTATAACTCTGTGTGTTGTTTTGGTTTCATCATTCCAAACAGAAAACAATAATACATGCAGGGTTACTAATCATATTTTATCCGAGTCAGTAATGGTGTAATGGTACATTTGCTTGACTTCAGTGTATGCAGCGTGGGTTTGGCCCCCCTCTCAGTGACGGTGTGACTGTCAGAGTAAATGGTTGTCTGTGTCTAAATGTGCCATGTGACTTGCTGGTGACCGGTCCAGTCGTGTAGTGTAGACTGTCGTATGCCCAAAGTCGGGTGGGATGGGCTCCTGCTACATGCGATCCTGAATCAGGATCGGCAAAAATCGAGATCAGCAGGTCAGGCTTTTTAAAGATCAGAGATTGGCCAGATAATTGGGATCGGTTCACCCCTAGTTAAAATAAAACTTTGGTTCACATGGTATACTGTTTTGATGCACTTTATGTACTTCTACCTCTTTCACAGTGCCTTTTAAAGTCTTTCAATGTTCGAAGAACAGGACTGTACAACATTTTTTTGGGCAAATGTACTTATTTGCATATTGTGAATATGACACAGTGGAACCTTGAAGTTGAAACCCCCCAAAACCTCTGCAGTTTGCCATTCACCCAAAATGTATGCTCCAAAGTTCAAACACATTTTGGATTATGAACCTACCAAGCTAACTGTGTTATTTGAAACACTGTATGTCAAAAATGAAGGTTTTATTATAGAAACATGTTGTACTCCACAACGAATCAAGCTTCTCATCTCAATGGGAAATTTTTGCTTTGAAAGTTGACCAGCTCAAAGTTCGACCGGTGAGACCAAAAAAAAAATGAGGTTGAACGTCAAGCTACTGTATATTCACCATGTTGTTATGGTTTATAAGGGTGATTGCAATCTGTTCTGGTATTTGATCGTGTAACGGCGTGGATTAAATGTAACAAAATACCAACAAGTCCATATTCTATACTGCTTATCCCGTGTGAGGAGCTGAAGCATACCAGTTGACTTTGGGCAAAAGGTACACGACACCCTGGACTTCAATCGTGCATATACTGTAAATATAGTCATTCACAGTTAAACACTCATATTCACAGTCACTGACTGAGAAATGAAACCAGCTGCCACCAGGGGCATCAGACAAGTGAACCACTACACTATCAGATTCCTTTCCCAACAACCAGAGCATCAGCTCTGTCCTTTTTAATGTTATTGTCAAGCCAGGTGCATTCCACTGACGCAGGTTAAAAAATACAAAAAAAAACACTGAACATTCAATTGAAACAGAAATAGGAGTATAGAATTCAAAACTTCTTGGAGTGATCGTTGATACCAAAGTTTTTTGGAAGCGAAGTATAGATAACGTTAAAACCGAAATGTCGAAAGTTATAGCTATTCTTTGTAAAACTAAGGATATCCTGAAAAACAAATTATTATATGTAATTTCATCCTCCAATTGTTTAGGTTCATGTATTCACTGTAAAAGTTGTGAAACCAAACAATCATATTCTAATAATGTCAATTCAAATGCAATTTTTCCTTTTAAATAAGTCATAACTTCATCAAACTGAATTGCATCCCATTTTCTGTCCAGATTTTCATCTCAAGCATAGTTACAAACAAACAAAACTGTAACATGATCTAACTAAAACCGTGACCGATTAAGAAAAAAATATAATAATCTTCGAGGAATCCCAATACTCCGATAATAGCCACATTGCGAAATGATCTAAGATGACCACCGCAGGCAGCTGCTATGACAATACTGCCGTTATCTTTCAGTGACAACACTGTCATACTGGGGCGGTTAGGGTTAGGTGTACCGGATGTAAAAAAAGAACTTTCTAGTAGAGTTATAGCAGCATAAATGCCTTAAATGAAACAGGCACATATAGTATGTGTGTATGCATTTACCAATTAATATTACTTACTGATTTATTTGCTAAAATGCACAGTACTTCAGAGTCTAAATGTACAACTATTACTTATTGCTTTTTATAGCATTTTTCATCATGTACAGGAACACACACTACCTTGGGAATGGGCGTGTCAATCAAAATCAAAATCAAAAAATGAGATGTAGGGGGTGGAGGGGATTTTAAGACTGGTCTTCAGATTGCAGGGATTGAACACGTAGCGCACCGACCCACTTATATGAGGACATCTGCCATTATTTCCATCCAACATTACAACAAAGAAGCCGTTTGTTTTTTTTTTTGCTTTTGCGGGATTGCCATGTGGATTCTGACTGCAAATGCATGCAGTGCGTTTATTGATGAGGATGCGTGGACAAATGCACATACGTGGAACGCATTCTTATGTCCTGAAATGTTTTACGAATGGAACAGCGTGCACATCTGTGGTCCGCGTGCAAGCATAAAAAAAGCAAATAGGTGAGTTTTTCAACAAATGATAGTGGATCAGTTAAATAACTAATAGGTAAATCCATGGGGTAATCAATCGAGAATTACCAGGGAGCAATGTACACTCCATGACCGCAACCCATTATGTTCCACGTGGGAACTCAATATGTACCATCCCGAAAAATACAAAGTTAGAGGTGCCTTGAGTTACGAATGACTTGGCATACATGTTTTTGGCGATACGAGATACAGATGGTGGCAGCAAACTCAACTCACTTCATAACAATCAACAGTTTGCTTTAAGATGTACATTGCCACCATCAGTTGAAATGTACTGTACTGAAACTGAACAGATCACCGACAGAATTTATTACACTTACATTTAAGATAATCACGCAACTTTGCCTTTGGAACCTCAAATACCTCATAATCTAAGCCACAATGCAAAATGCCATAGATGGGCTAACTAATGCCTTCGACAGTCATGGTGTTAGCGTTGGAAATTTTAACACAAATGAAGCAACACACATAGACAGACAACTTACTACAGGCATCTATTATTTACCCTCTGCAAAAAAAACAACTAATATTACTATTATTGCAGTTTACCGAGTCAGCTGTGAAACTCTTCTTTGTGTGTGTCTGAATTATACTGCCCCTAGTGGCCAAGTAAAGCACACCTAAAGGAACCTAACTCTTTGAGCGCTGTTGACGTGCTACATTGTCAACGGGAACCCTGACGAGGAGTGGCAAACTGTCATCAACTTTGCTTTTTTCATGGGAATGGCCAGAGAAAAGTCTTGACCAGCTCTAAGCAGTTTGTGATTGAGCAAAACATTTGTCACCTTAAATCTACTACAAAAGAGCGAAAAGATGATGGAAATTATTTAAATTTAGAAGTAGACGCGAAGATATAATATACTTATACACACTTACTACGACAAAATAGTCTGCAAATAATTTGTCAAATGTAAACATTTTACACTGGTGATTATTTGTAAATACATTATTTTTAGGACCCGACCAATAGGGATTTTTGGAGGACAATGACAATGCTTGGCAGAAAAAAATATTGATTACCGATTCATTTAAAGAATATATACAGGCTTAGTAAGTGTTTCCCTCCCAATGCATTTCAATGGTTGTCAATTATACGCAGATTTTTGCTATTCACGTGATGGCCTGGTCCCTATCTCTTTCGAAAAGAGGAGAGGGGAAAAAAAAAAGTTCCTTTTTCGGTTCCCATAATGCACTGCGTGAGGCAAAATGGATTTATTTGATGAAGTTATCAGGACATTAAAACTTGTCATATGTGTTTGTGTTACCAGTAGTTGATTAACACATTTATGTTTGATTTATGTTGCACTGTTTTTATTTTATTATTTAATTTTTTTTTTTTAACAAATTGTGACTTAAGGTTGTGTGTAAAATAGTGACATCCAGGTCATTTACTTGCACAAAACTAACATTTACCTTGATTTGAATGACCTTATCAGTCTTATGTTGATAATTAAATGATAAATATTTAAGGATATAAGGTAATAAAAAAGACCAGGATTACTTGTGTACAACTGGTGTAAGTGTTTGGAGTACATAAAGGTAAATAAAAACGGCAAACATTGGGCATTTGGCTGATTATTTGGGTTGATATTAAAAGGGCCGTAATCGGAAGCTTCAAACTGCTGGGAAAAAAAGGAATAAGGTAGAAACCTTTTTTGAAATGAAAGACGACAGTCTAATCTTTCATTTGGTAGTTTTATGTGCTTACACAGTCATAAAACAATATTAATTTCCTGAAGAAAAAAAAATGTCAGAATACTCTGAATTGGCTGGCACTCCATGTTCTCTTTTTTATAATGGCTGACACTGAAAGACTGGCTGGAACGGATGAATTACATTACTATTAATTCCAATGGGCAAATATGATTTGAGATACGTGTTTTGAGTTGAGTGTGGTCAAGGGACAAATTCAAACTTGTAAGCCAAGCCACTACTGCACATGCTATTTTTTTTGCCAGATGTCCACGACCCACTTGTTGAGAATCCCTGCACTAGATAACAGAACAATTCAAAATGACATATTGCACCTTCAGACTATTTAATTTCAACATTGAACAACTACAAGAGTGTGAAAGCTGCTGATAGAGGCGAACCTAGAACGGCATACAATTAAAAGGGCGGCGTTGTACTTATTAGCCATAAAAACGAGTCACTCGAAGTTCCTGATCCAAGCAACACATTACAGAAAACAAAAGAGGAAAACGAAAGAAAATCTCGGTCACGCTAGCAGTGGCCGCTTGGATGGATGACGGCGGCCTCGGCGGTATATTGAACGGATATGGATAAGAAAAGAGGAGGCGGGGTGTTGAGCGAGTACATCATAGAAAAAGGCTGGTGTGTCACTATCACAATATACATCAAGGGGTTTACTATAGAGTTTTGGTTCCACACGAGTTTCATTTGACTGGCTGGAATGAGGCCGCCTGGATAGTCGATTGCCAATTCGCCAAGAGAAACACACCCAGAGCAAGGAGGCAATAGTATCGTGGGGACATTTACGTCAAGAGTTACTTAGAGACAATATACGAGTGGTCAAAAGCCCTTTTGTTTCGCTTTATGACAAGATGAAAGTGTCGCGAACAAAAAGCAGGAAACAAGCACGGCGTTGGGAGACGAGACATCACGTCCTTACCTGAAAAATTGCTTTTTCCCCCTCCCCCTAATAGTCTTTCCCGTTCTTATAATGCGTGTCAAGCCGGTCACACGATGATCATAGTCCCAGCTGTGAGGGAGGTTGTGTTGGGCAAATTTAGGAGGTTTCCTGGCTCCGGAGCAAGCGCCACTGTGGCCAGATTTGTCAGAATTTTCTCCAAGCAAGCTAATCACCACACCCATGAAAGTGGGAACATGGCAACAGCCTACGCTGAAGGGGCGCCTTGGGTTGAATTGTGTGTCGAAATTTCCCCGAACAATTATAACACATAATGAATCGGGATTTCACCCAATTAACAGAATAATTACCCTTTTAGCGTTAAGTAATTTCTCTAAAATCAGTTCATATAATGCAGGGAAACATCTTTAAAAATACAAGCCAACCCTTTCCGCAAATGGTACAGTCTGTTAGCTCCCCTTGTGAAAAGGGAAGCGACCAGGATACAGGAAGCAAATATTAAATCTACAAAACTGGTTATAACACTGAGTCAAGTTTAAACACAGATTTGTTTAAATACCGACAAGCTGCTGAAATCATTGAATCAATCTGATCTGAAGAAAGTGCAACAGCTTAGATATGCTTTTAATTAATTTTCCAAATTGCCCCCAAAAGACTTTAAAAAACAACAACAGGCATGCCATTTACAGTGATTGGCAAAGCAGTACAGTTGTACTATGATTCATTTTATTTTATTTATTTGTTGCTGGAATGACCAGATCCCATCTGAAATACACTGTGTAATTTGTCACTCAAAAATATTCAGTTTCAAAAGATGTATTGCCAAATACTTGGTTTGGACTGTGCTGGGAGACAGCTGTGCCAAGTCTCACAATGACACATCACGGCTGGACTGCATCTGGTTCATTGAAAGGGATCCCTTTCCATTAGGTTCGGATGAATTTTTAATGGGGCCAATGAAAGGGAGCAGTGGAGTAGGCTTTTCCATATCTCTGCACGAGCTATAATCAATCGAGGGAAGATGAAAGTTGCCCAGCGCTTGGTTTCCTTTCGAAGTGGCATGGGGTCAGATTAAGTCTAATTGAATTCACACCCAGCAGCAGTTTAGGTGTGTCAAAATGATTTGCCTCCAAACACATAATGAGGTTTAGTGACATACTGTGTTGTGTTGGTTATTACGCTATGTATGATTTTTTTAAAATTCTACAATCATTATTAAAGATGAACATGATTAATTATGAGTTAACAAAAAGACCAATAAAAAATGTGTTATCCCTAAATATTAGTCATCACTAATGCCAAGCCTGCAGGTATGCACAATGATAAAACCAAGCAAGACGAAGCAGAAACCTTGTAAGACCATAGTGCCATATACTTTCCAATCGGGAGTTGCTCAACACAAGAATGATGTATATGATGCAATCGCAGTTTGCCAGTAATTCAATTATTGCAGCACAACAGCCGTACATATTTTTCACGAGAAAATAATCCAAGGAAAAGTATAGACAACAGGTTAACTCTTCTGTTTTTATTTATCTATTTATCTCAGATGAAAAGCGGCTGAATGTGTTAGCCAACTGAGATTCAGAGTCAATGTCCAAAGGCACATCTTTGCCCAATCAGGTCCCCCGGTCCATTGCTTGGCAACCAAAAGGGGTGGGGGTAGAATGATACTATAAAAATAGAACATCAATAGCTCTATGTAAAAAAAAGACATGCATGTCAGTTAGGATATAAATAGTATCTGGGAGCCTGGATAGGTTATGTTGTACAATAGCTCAATTGTATTGTCACCTGCAGCACATAATGTATGACAGAATTTTGCATCAATGCAAAATCAAGGAGAGTAACGGTCAAGGATTTGAATTTGTGACAGTTTTATGACTCTGGATGAGATAACATGAGATGACTTTACAACACCTTCTATTTATTAAGCAAAAACGGAGAAAGGCTATGAGTGTGCCTAGTATATAAAGGTATACTTCCTCTTATTGTAATCTTGATGGTGGTTTGTACGAAGGTAGATTATTTTGACATCTAATACAATGAATTTGAATGTGTCCTACCAATCAATGATGTGTACATAAGTGCAGTTGTTTTACACCTTTCTGTTTTGATATATTTAAAAAGCTCTATGTGAGTAAATATAGTTTTTTTTAAAATGCATGGGTGATTAAACTGAGATAGTGGGACACAATTTTTAATGAGTTTTGAAATCATTTCTTGAAAATGTAATTTTCAATTTCTTTTTATCCCGCATGCGGTGCCAGGCCCAAATGACCGCCATTTAATATTTTCACTGTATCAAAGCCAATTAAAAGGTGTAGCAACAGCAGGACCTTAAAAGGCTTTATCAGGGCTGTCTTATCCACCAGACATCGCCCGGGGAGGCTGGCCGTTGTCAGGGCAACCCTCACAAATGGCTACTGACGTCAAGAAGGTAGGAGAAATATCAGGGAGAGCCAGAGCTTCTATGCATAATGGATTATTGAGGGGGAAAAAAGAACTGTCTTGAAGAGTGTGAAGTGACTTAAAATATGTGTGTTGTGCTCGACTCACGGCTTCTTTCTGAGGTAAATTAAGGTTGACAGTTTAAAGCATTAACTTGATGGCTGGCAAACATGAAATCGACCATCTTCATTCAAACACTGTATCTTGTGGACCATGGAATTGCTCAAGCTGCCAGTAAGTACATATACTGGTGAACACTGGAGATTATGTGTAACATGAGTTTGCAGAAAGATAAGGACAGTATTGCTGAGCTGTGAATATTTTAGATTTTTGGGTCACATGCTTTGCAACTACAGTAGTGTTCATTTTATTTTATTGAACTGTTGGTTCCCGTCATCTTAATCTAAACTTTAAAGGGGAAGTCAGCCCAAAGATATATTTTTTTCAAGAATATGTTCTATGCAAGCCCACTAGTTGAAACAAGGCATTCTGATAAATATTGAGTTTGTGGAATAAGAGTTAATCCACCCATTTTTAGCCATTACTGGCGGCTGCCATTTTGTCACTTCTGTCGACTGAAAATGACATCACAACTACTCAGGGCTCGGGTAACGACCAATCACGGCTCACCTGTTTTCTGAAGCTGAGCCGTGATCGGTCGTTACCTGAGCGCTGTGCAGGTGTGATGTCATTTTCAGTCGACAGAAGTGACAAAATGGCCGCCCCCTGAGATAGCTAAAAGGGGTGGATTTTGCTGCTTAAGTCATATTCCACAAACACAATAATAATGAGAATGCCGTTTTTCAACTAGTGGGCCTGCTGGAAACATATTCTTGAAAAAAAATATGTTTGGGTTGATTTCCCCTTCAAGTTACTGTCTTGAAAATTGTTGCTGTTGTTTTGTTAGGCAGTCCATAGCATTTTCATGAATACATGGCTCCACAAATCTCAATTCTTTATTACTGTGAGCATTCCATGTCTTGCACACACACATTATACTCCCCAGGCCCCAGCACAAGGTGGACTTAGGCACAATATGCTCGCTTATGCATGGGCATGCAACGTGCAGCATAGAATAAAGCGAAATAAATAATGCGAGAATCAAGTCATAGAATTTTGAGAACAACATGACAGGTCTTTAGAGACAGTGGCTACTTGTATTATGTTTGTGTAGGAACACGCTTGATATGAGGATGAGTGCAGCCCAGTGTGATGGTAGAGCGAGGCGTAACTGGGCTTTAGTGCAGTACACGACAAGTGGACCAGTGTTCGGGGATGCCTTTGTTAAGACAGCACCGAGATCATTGTCTTTTGCATTTATTGCCGCTTACTTCCTTGTTCTTGTCAGGACACATGCTGCTGATTGCATAAACACCCGCTTGCCAAAACGTGGTCGGACCAAAAAATCCACAAATTACTCGACCGAGTGAGTTCACAATGCCATTCATTCAGGTTTAGAGATGACAGTTTACTGTACGTTGCCTCCCTTTGACAGCTTCTTGTCTAATCTCAGTGCTATTGTTGGCGCACGAGAGACTGTCTGAGCAAAGGTTTAGTGAAGTGCCCTCATCATTTCTGTGATAATGTCTCTCGTGATGTGTCGGAATTACAAGACTGGTGAGCCGGACGCCGATTGTGGAGTCAGGGTCGCTGTTTTCTCAAGGCTAATGCCGGAAAACACAGGATTCATAAGTGTGAATGTCAGTGTTTGTATAAAGGGGTCCTGCAATTGGTTGGCGGCCAATCCAGGATATTGCCCATTTTGCCAAATGTCAGCTGGAATTGGCCCCATAGCCCTAATGATGATAAGCTATACAAAATGTATGCTTATTTATTTTAACTCAAAGGTGACGAAATATTTTTATGTTATCCAACCACTAGTGCAGATAACACAGCTTGCTTGGCAAGGGGTAACTGTGAAGTGAAAGAATCAAATATGCAAAGAGTCGCTTCTGTCTTTGCTAAATCATTCATGTGAAAGCCCTGAAGGATTGTTTCAACTGAATGTGCAGCGAAGTGAGCAGTTTGTGGGGAATTTCCAACACTTCTGCTATCAGAGTTGCAACAAACATTAAACATGAACCAACGTGCTCTTACGTTTCCAGAGAAGTGAATCACACATCAGGAACAGTTTTGAGGGAAACATTGAGTAACGCAGATGTAATAATGTAGCTGCAACACAGTGGTACCAGATGATCATTCATTTATGACTGTGATCTCGCTGTTAGTTTGACTTGACATTTGAATCTAGAACAGGTTCAAAACACGACATAGAGTAAGGAATGATATCCATCCAACTAGCTATACAATAATTCATGGGTTTACACCATAGAAAGATACTTTTCTTACTAGGAATAATTATCTCCATCCTGTACAAGAAGCTATGGTTGGAATGCAAGCCCAAAAATGCAGCACTGAATTCACAGTAAATAAAACCTGAGCATTTCCTACCTATTGCAAGAAGATCAGCACAGGAAGTGGGTGTTTTCTTTGTAGGTCCTTAATGGCATGGACTTGAAATCGAGAGCACTGGTTTTGGTTCTTCCTTTTGCCGACGTGTGGAGGCTTCGGGGAGGAGTAGTACATGGAGAGACAGAGAGAGAGACAGGCAGAGCTAGAGTATGAGGCTGCTGAGTGGGAGAGTGAGCATATGGGAGGCACAAAAGATGGGAGATGGAGTAGTATTTTTGTTAAAGGGACAGTGTTGTGCTTCCATAAGAGTGAAGTTATCAACGGATGGCGTGCTGTTGCTGCTGCAATGGCAATTGGTTTCAAACAAATTCAGTGGTGGATAGTTGCAGGTAATCATAATATTAGCAGAGGAGTGACACTCAATGTAAAGGGAATCTTGTGTTTTGCAACATGATGGAGGTCAAGGACGGTTAAAAATGAGTAGTCCCCAGAGTTTTGACCTAAGAAGTTGGCCTTCATTTTAACACACTACAATGTTGGGAGGGAATGTTCTAAATTGTATTGTGGCCTTGAATTCGTTACCTTAGGAGTTGGGAAGCTGAATTTTCAGATTGTTTGTGTGTGGTGCTTTTGCATTAAGGCAGTGGTGGGAAAGTTTTGCTATCAGGGGTCCTTTCGGTTTCTAAAAAAAATGTGTATTTCATTTGAGTTGTCATAGTACATTTATGAAGAAATATGCAGCGATTGAACCAATTGGCATTTTTAACAGTATTTGTAATAAAAGGATAATGGATGGATGTTTTAATAGTTCCTTAAGTTACCGGTCATTCGGCACCAGATGCAGCTGTACTGAAAAAAGTGACTCATTTGTGCAATTCATGTGTATAAATGCAATGCCCTCTTCCCTAATTTAATTTGATAACTGAAGTTGCATTATTGCCTTGAATTATTTAAACCTTTTGTTGAATGCTTGAATTAACCACTTCTGTTGAATGTTGAATTGAACAATTCATAACAATATGCATACTATTATTTTTTCAGTTACAACTTGCAAAAGTGGCGATTTTGCACAAGGTGGTTGGCGGTGCAGCAAAGATACAGCAGACGATGTTATGGTGGTTAAAAAGTTTACCTTCTATCATGAAGAAAAGTGACTCAGTTGCAAAATAGATGCGTAAACATAATCTTTGTCCTTTATAGGGCGTTTTGTAGAATAACATTTGGTAAAGTTGACTTTGGTCCCTCCGAGTCATTTCTTTGCCATTTCTGTTGACTGTTCATGATGCTGCAATGATCAATGACAAATTGTTAGTCCATAAATATATTATAACATACTTTTTCCACCTGTTAAGTCATTTAAGTTTCATTTGTATTTCATCATTATATTAAATCATGCAGTCTGTGTCTGCATGTGTTTACAGAGCAACCACTTTTTTAGCATATTCTGTAAGAGTACTCCATGAAATGCTGACATTTTAATGTCAACCTGCATATTTATGGTTTACCCGAGGTTACTTAAGTAAACAAATTGGACCTGCGTAGAATCATATGAATGAAAATGATAAAAAAGTCAACATTTCAGGAGTGACAGATCAATAAATAGTGATGATGCCCATGTGCTGTACTGTCCATTTTCATTTCACATGTAATCGAAACTAATAACATTGTCCATTCCATTGTTTCTGCCAGCATAAGATGCTCACTTTTATTTCAAGAGAATAAAGTATCTGATACAGTCACATAGCACAACTCAATTTCAAAGTGCTTGTACAAAACCGTTAAATCAACATGTTAGATTAACTCAACAAGTTTTCAGGTTTGAAATGTGTCTACAAACTAAAAATCACAGATTCATATCTGGCACCCAAACCATAGATCTACATAATCTATGACTATTACCTTTTTCCAAATGTTTATGAAGCTGACCTTTTCTAATTGACAGAAGCAATAACAAGGTATGATGTCATAATATTCACCGCTGTTCAGTGCCTGAACAAACAACAAACAGCCGCAGGCGTCACTCAAATTTAATTCCCTGTGCAAGAGGAAGATCCTTGCTGTAGTTGATGGTGCAGGTTGAGCGCCTCATGTATTGCTTCCAGGAGTCACTTCCAGACTCTCTGCCTCCTCCTGTGTGTTTCTCCCCACCGAAGGCCCCTCCGATTTCAGCACCGCTTGTTGGAATATTGACATTCACAATGCCACAGTCGGATCCTTTAGGTCCGAGCCAGCGGAAAATCCGGCCCAGATCTTTGGTAAAGATGCTGCTGGACAGGCCCTGCTTCACCTCGTTGTTCCATGCAAATGCCTCCTCCTCGGTTTTGAACTTGAGGACGTAGAGGATGGGGACAAATGTTTCGGTGTGGACGATCGATGAGTCATGTGCCAGCCCCGTGATGATGGTGGGCTCCACATAGTTTCCAGGACGGTCCATGACTTTTCCTCCGCAGACGACAGTGCCGCCTTGCTGCCTGGCCTTCTCAATTGCCAACAGATACTGCTCCACCGCTTGTTTGGTGTGCAGAGGCCCATACAGGGTGCTGGGATCCCAGGGATCTCCAATGCGGACTTGCTTATAGGCCTTGGTGATCCTCTCAATCACGGTGTCATGGACGCTCTCATGTAGCATTAACCTTCTCGTGGTAGTGCAGCGTTGGCCAGCGGTTCCAACAGAAGCGAACACCGCAGAGGGCACCACCAGATTAAGATCGGCATCCTCAAACACGATGATGGCGTTGTTTCCGCCAAGCTCAAGTAGCTTGCGGCCGAATCGTTCTTGGACCATCGTGCCCACCATCTTGCCAACTTTAGTGCTGCCGGTGAAAGACAACAAATCCACCCGCTCGTCCTTGGACATGGCCGTGCCAATATCAGCCCCTCCGCAGGTCATGGAGCAGATGGCACCTGGCAGGTTGTTCTGTTCCAGCACCTCAGCTACGATCTTTGTAACAGCCACGCTTGTAAGAGGTGTGGTTGGCGCTCCTTTCCACAGGCAAACATTGCCACAAGTAAGAGCGAGGGCGTTGTTCCAGCCATAGACGGCCACAGGAAAGTTGAAAGCGGTGATAATACCAACAAGACCAACTGGGTTCCACTGTTCGATCAGGGCGTGGCCTGGTCTTTCTGAAGGCAAGACGGGCCCACCAATCATTCTTGACAGACCGACAGCAAAATCACACACGTCTACAAATTCCTGAACTTCTCCCACCCCTTCAACATAGATCTTTCCCATTTCTAAAGACACCAAGCTCCCGAGTACTTTTATTTTCTTTCTCAGCCCATCTCCAATCTGCCGCACAATCTCCCCTCTTTTTGGAGCAGGAATATCAGCCCACAACTTCCAGGCTTCCTTTGTCTTCTGGACAGTCTCTTCATACTCCGCCATCGTAGCTTGGGTTACTCTGGCAATCGGCTCGTTGTTGGCGGGACAGTACGAGGTGATAACCTCCCCACTGCCTCCCCAGCTGCCATTGTAAACACCGGGGTTGTCCTCAGAGAGGCCCAGCTCCTTCAGCCAAGCGTATTTGGGCTGGCTAATGAGAAGACTTGACATGGCTGCTGACTGGTAAACAGATGGCAATTTATTCTTCAAGAGGAGCCTGCTGTGTCGGGCAATGGTCAAGTTGAGGCAGCGCTGCATGAGTGCTGCCAACAAACAAACAAAAAAAAGTTACTCAAGCTCATCATTTGTAAACAGCCACAACATTTGACCAAACTGCACACTTAAATGAAATTGTGACTGTATTTTTCAGTGATGTACAACTTGCACTGCAGCCAGAGTTACAATTTGGGCGCAGGTTTGTCTGCCTAATTTCGGGCTGCTGCTGCCCTAAGCCATCTAACGTCATGAAACCTGTTATTATCCAAGTATTGCACTACTTCAGTGACGTTATTAATTGCAAATTGCAGTATTTTTGGTACCATAAACAGTTTAAAGTTGCTCCTAAACCCAGTGAAGAATAAGAAACGAGACGCTAGTTTCCCCTTCCCGAATGATCAGCAGAGTACTACCTCTGCCTCGATTCTTGCCAGAAAAAAAAGAAAACATCATAATGTTTGTAACATAAACAGCTTTTGTAATGGATCACGTACACTTGCGCAGGTAATCATAATGTTGTGGCGAGTGGGTGTATAACAATTAATGACCAATTGTCTTCAAATATCAGTCACAAAAGGTAGTTATTTATATTTGACATTAGCGCTTCTCCGTTTTCTATATCTTGCATTAACAATAAATACATTATAAATGCCATATATATGTCTTATGTACAAACATCTTAATTATGTTTAGTTATCACACCACTTGAAAACTTTGTACTGTGGCATGCACGCATTTAATCCCAAATTGGAAGTGGAAATGTGAATCTTAACTTGACTGATTAGTCAAATTGCGCAATTTTGCCGACGCGTTAATAGCTTCCACGATGTTTAACCTCCAAATAGTGCGTACTCGTGAAGTGACGCATATCTATTTCTACAAGTGTCATGGTCGCCCAGACTCGTGGCACGCTTTCGACCGTCGCTCAAGGTCTTGAATTGAATGTTTTCACTGACTGCCACCGTCTTGCAGCTATGACGTATCAAATCGTTTCTTTTACCCACCAATTTCAAACAGTTTTTTTAACGAATACCTTGCAGCCTTTTCACTTACTTTGCTGTATGGTACACAGAGCCACGTCCGCTATAAAACATGAAGCCGTGTCGTCCCCTGATTTATTCGTCATCACACCCGTTACTGCTATGCTGCTCTCTGATTGGACTGCCGCTGTGACGCACAAGTGGCGCCCGCTTCGTTACGGATCTATGCTAACTAACTAACGCAGCTCCTTTGTTGTGATTAGCCGTTTAGCGGTTGTGATTCTGCAATAATAGCACACATTATCACACAAACGCTCTGCTGTGAACATTGCCAAGATGAGCGGCGGAGTGTACGGGGGCGGTGAGTGGCATTTAGCGGTCCCAGAAAGGAATCGCTTTCCCGTGCTGTCCCTCTTCTTAGCCTTGTGCATAGCTGGCTAACTGTGTTAGCCATGCTACCGGTTAGCTGTATGGTTGGAATATACTATTATTTATTACAGCTCATCATACGCACAACCTTGAACATTTGTGGTTACACTTACTTAGTTACGCCAAGGCGCATATTTTTACAGCAGTTCCCCTTGTTAAGATGTCAATGAATTGTTCCTTCTTAACGTAACGAAATGAATGAAAGTGGGCAGGACGAAACAATCATATCTAAAACAGTTCAGTAGTTAGTGACTAAAGTGGATCACGCGTTATCTAACAGCAATGCTTTGCGGGTAGTTACCATTATTATTATTATTTTTACCCCAATTTTTTTTTTTACTGTTGCAACTTGCAATCAACATGATCTCAAACGTGTTCAACTCTCCCTTATAACACCTTCTGTGAGAATTGTCATGCTCTCTAATAATTCCATGCTGTTTTGCTTAGACTCTTGTGAGCATCAGTTTATAATGATAATAATAATAATGGCATCAGCTGAAATAATGGAAAAAAGTAGGAAATACGGTATGATTGTATTTCGTGTAATTCCTTATATCTGTTAATTTGAGAAGGTTGTTGTTCTGCATGTTGGTCTTTATAATCTTGTAGGCTTGATCCTAATTGGTGTATTAATAACTAGTAGATCATGAATGCAGCACTGAATGTAGCATTTGACATACAGCGTCCACACTAAATGACAATACGCTTGATGGGGTCAGCATGTGTAACAGTGGGTTAACACTCAATGATTCTGTGAAATGTTAGTATTACTAATTGATTTTCTCTATGTACTGAAGGATCTGAATCTATATGAATGGATTTATATTAGCCAACAGGTTAACCAAAAACCAAATTGGGAATTACACATCGCATAATCTGTTCAAAGTCTCAGAGTCAGTGTGCCCTGATCTGAGCACGGGACCAGCTGGTGAAGATCAGCCCCATAGGCAATGCCAGCCAAGGAGGAGACCAACCCACATTATGTTTAGATTTTGAAGAGTATAAATGTGAGGGCTGCATGTTAGACTGCGCCCCTTTTCTGCCCTCGCAAGTCTTGGGTGAGAGCATTCGCGAGGATGGAAAAGCTGCCCAGATCTGACCATTGTATGATTCCTGAACTTGAGGTGAAATGGTAAAGAAAACTGATGAGAAAATTCAATCAATTTATGTGAGTCTTTATTTATATTGGATACCTTCTTGAAAGATAAAACGAACATGCATTGAGTAAGTAGTTGTTTTGTAAATTGCTAATTGGGCTTATGGACTCGAGACCTACAAAACATTCCAAAAGTACCCTGAGATTAACTGGTGACTAGTCCAGGGTTTAGCCTACCATTTGCCTGAAATCAGATAGGACGGGCTCAAGTGCATATTCATTCACAAGAGAAAAATAATGTCTTTTTGCTTGTGCATTTGGCAAATTTGCAGTGTTTGGCCGACGTTTGTGGGAGTATATTTTAACACAGTAGGCTAAAAAAATATTGATTCTGAAAGGAATCTACAGTGTTGTCTTGTAATTTCTCCAGATGAGGTGGGAGCTCTGGTGTTCGACATTGGCTCATACACGGTGAGAGCTGGCTATGCAGGAGAAGACTGTCCCAAGGTAAGAGGACCAGTCAAATAACCTGATTCAATGAAGAACATGAGTATATATTCTTTATAGGCCGTGTGAAATGAGCCAGTATTGCTCTCAGTAAACCAAAATATTTAAAAGTAAGGGAATGTATGTCCCACCCTAACCCCCAAGGCCGATTTCCCCACGGTGATCGGTGTGACCCTGGACCGTGAGGATGGCACCACTCCAATGGAGACGGATGGCGACAAAGGCAAGCAGAGTGGCACCACTTACTACATCGACACCAACCAGCTGAGGGTCCCGAGAGAGAGCATGGAGGTCATGTCTCCCCTCAAGAACGGCATGAGTGAGTATTTGTGTCTGTCGTGGTTTTCTCTTCCCAAAGTACAGTGGAACCCCCGGGCAGCCATTTTGTCTTTTGTCGACTGAAAATGACATCGCAACTGCTCACAACGACCAATCACGGCTCAGATTCAGAGAACAGGTCAGCCGTGATTGGTCGTTGTGAGCAGTTGTGACGTCATTTTAAGTCGACAGAAGACAAAATGGCCGCCCCCAGAGATGGCTAAAAACAGGTGAATTTTGCTGTATTCCACAAACGCAAAATTAATCAGAATGCCGTGTTTCAACTAGTGGGCCTGCTGGGAACATATTCTTGAAAAAAATATGTTTGGGTTGACTTCCGCTTTAATGTTCCCTCATGTTGTGTATATAACAGGAGGATTAACTTAATTTAAACATAATGTTGAATTTGCTTGTAAAGGTCATAAAAGTTTCATTCAGTTATTTGCAATTGGAAAATTGCTTCAAGAACAATAATGATGTTAAGCAGCGTTCTGGAATATGGTGTTCCCACAATAAGTTCATCATTCATGTTAGGATGCACAGTATATTGAAAAAATCGGGATAAATGCCAATACAATATGCATATCGTAAAAACATGCAATAATTTTCTTATCGCCACCCAGTAGTTGGACATTATCTAGTGGAATTACAATTAATCTGCTTAGAACACATGGAGCTTGCTTATTTTGCCGCATGAAAAAATGTACTTCTTTAATTACATAATGAAAATGTAATTTATTTAGGTACATGTAAAATATCGCAATCCTTATCCATATAGCCGTAGTCAACAGCCATATCGCATGCTTTTCCAATTTTGTGCAGCTATAGGTCATGCTCATGCTATATGGGATTTTTTAAAGCAATTTTTTAATATTTTTTTTACTGTAATGCCCTTGCATGTTAAAGAAAAAGCCTCGGTCATTTATTGCACCTGGAGAGAACAGTAAGACACAATAAGCAGTAACCACACTCTTGTACGAGCTGCTGTCTGCCACAGCTCTCGCTCAGACACTCACACACAGCCTCGCCGATGTTACATGTACAGTTGAATTTTTTTAGTTTTTTTGTGTGTATTCAAATACATTTACAATGTGTATGAATTATTTTAAATGTGTTTGTGGGATGGGTAAAACTATCAAATATACTGTTTATCAGATTTGCACTTATTGTAGATGGTTCATAATTGTACTCCCCGTGATAAACTGGGGTTCACCGTAGATTGTGTTCAGCCTTAGGGTGTTGCATTTCTCTTCTTGAATTCACAGACATATTAAATTGTTGTGCCATGTCATCTGACTTCACACCATATTTACATAGCAAATGAGGCTGTTCTTAGCCTTACAAGTTCAGTGCTTATAACCCAAATTGCACCACTAGCTTAGTGGAAATATGGCTTTATTACCTGCTCCTTAATACTGATGCGTGATATGACATAAATCCAGCTAAGATACACCAGTAAACTCAATTATAGAGCCCACAAATTAAAGTATGCTGGCCCAGCTGATGATGTTCATCAGGATGAGGACCCGTGGAGATGAAACTATTTCCAGGCCATTGTGACACTAATCTTGATTGCAGCAAAGCGGCAGTGTGAGACCCATCTTCCCTTAGAGGGCTGGCCTGGAACATCGGTGCACGCAGCTCAAATTACGATCTAAAAAAACTCACCATTGCTCTATTTTTCACGATGAAACTGACCCAGTGGTGACGATGAAACAATCATTTTTTTTTGTTCTTGTGACACATAAATGCAGTAAGACCTTCAGCGCATGTAGGCCATGCTATCGTATTTATTCTTTGCATGGTAATTTTATGATTTTTCTTTGCAAGGTCATTTTATGAGTATTCTGCATATCAATGGTGTCAATGACGTTGTTTTTCTCACTAGCCACATTGTACTGTAGTTATGGTTGGCCTTAGGGGCTGGTATAATTATGGGATAAAATCACATTTGGGTTTCTTCGAGTTAAGTTTACAGTCGGGTAATGGAACAAAACCATAACAAACTACTTGCCTTTTGTGTAAATGGGAACAGATTCAATAACTTAATTCTCAATTAAAAAAATGTTTTATAAGGGGAGTTCATCCAAAAATATTCTTTACGCTAATAGCTTGTATGCACCCCCCACTAGTCCAAACATGGCATTCTGAATGATAATATTGCGTTTGTAGAAGATAAGTTAAGCAGCAAAATCCACCCGTTTTTATCCATCTCAAGGGGCGGCCATTTTTCCGCTTGATGTTGACTGAAAATGACATCACAGTTGCTCAGGGCTCAGGTTACGACCAATCACGGCTCAGCATGCGAATGTCACATGGGAACTGTCAAAATCACCCGATCATATTCCATAACTGCCCTTGAATTTGGTTATTACTTTGTGATGGCTAGTTTTGAACAGAACTCAAAGAAAATTTGTGGCAAGCTTTTGTGAGCCACACAAATTGATAAGTCCCAGATTTGTCCTCTATGTAGTACATTAATCTTTTTTTTCATATTTTATATTTATATATTTGTTATGCCTCCATCGTAGTTGAAGACTGGGACAGTTTCCAAGCCATTTTGGATCACACGTACAGGATGCACTTCAAGTCAGAACCAAGCCTGCATCCAGTACTTATGTCTGAAGCATCAGTGAGTTCCTGTCTCTGTAAGATGGAATTTTGAGTGCATATGGCATCTTTTTTCATCTCTTTTCAAATGATGTGTTTTGTGTCTACAGTGGAACACGCGGGCAAAACGAGAGAAATTGACCGAACTGATGTTCGAGCACTACAATATTCCCGCCTTCTTTCTTTGCAAATCAGCCGTGCTGTCTGCGTATCCTTTATGCTCTCTCCTGCTTCTTTTATTATTATTTTTTTTTATTATTATTTTTCTTAAATAATACTATTCCATAATGCATTCAGCACTGTGGGTAAGGGATTAGTACGCCTGCCTCACAGTTCTGAGGTTCAAATTTTATTTGTAGCTGTGTGAAGGTTGCATGTTCTCCTAGTGCTTGTGTGGGAATTCTTTGGGTACTCCGGCTTCCTCCCACATTCCATAAACATGCATGTTAGGCTCATTGAAGACTCTAAATCGTCCTCAGTTGTGAACGGTTGTTTGTCTATGCGAACCCAGTGATTGGCTGACGACCAGGCCAGCATGAACCCTTTGCCCAAAGCCGCTTGGATAGGCTCCAAGTGCTCTAGAAAATTGATGCTCCATAATGGCCATATGCGTCTCATACATGTGTCACTACAATTCCTTTACTCGGAGAAGCTTCGCCAACGGGCGCTCTACCGGCTTGGTCCTGGACAGTGGGGCCACACACACCACAGCCATACCGGTGCATGATGGCTACGTCCTGCAGCAAGGTAACTCATAATCATTCATTCATTTCTTGTTCTTTCTCTTCTGTGGGGTTTATTGACTTAATGGCGCATTACTCCCAATTGTATCATTTTTTGGGGGGTGTTTGTCTTTTGAAGTTGTGCTATATGTGTGTATTGTCTGTAAGTGACTGCAAGTTTTGTTTGTATTCTGTGACAGGCATCGTCAAGTCGCCACTGGCTGGAGATTTCATGAGCATGCAGTGTCGAGAACTCTTCCAAGAGTTAAATGTTGAAATAATTCCACCATACATGATTTCGTCAAAGGTGAACCACCTTTTTTCATTCATATTGGGTATGGTGCTTTTGAAGTAAGTAACAGTAATGAGCAGACGCACAGTGTATGGTTGCTCACGTTTCTAAATTCTGATGTAAGTTTTTGCTGATGGTATTTCATTGACATTGAGCTGACAGAGTAATGTTTTAATGAGTTATTATTTATTTTTATTTTTTGTCACTCGAACTGTATTGCACAATGTTAAGTCGGAATTTACATCACTATTTATCATGCCAGGATCCAGTGCGAGAGGGATCGCCGGCCAGCTGGAAGAAAAAGGAGAAATTACCCCAAGTCACCCGCTCATGGCACAACTACATGTGCAATGTCAGTAATAGCAGCAAACCTGGGCAGCACACAACTTTATACTACAATTTCTTCTAATACAACATGTCTCCTCATTGTGATTACAGTGTGTCATCCAAGACTTCCAGGCATCTGTGCTGCAGGTGTCTGACTCGCCATACGACGAACAGTAAGAAAGTCTAATGCTTCGCCATCAGGCTGTAGATCATTTGCTAAAGAAGATTCAAATAACAGTGAATACCATCCTCTTCCTTCAGGGTTGCTGCCCAGATGCCCACCGTGCACTATGAGCTTCCCAATGGCTACAACTGTGACTTTGGGGCGGAGAGGTTGAAAATACCAGAGGGCCTTTTCGACCCCTCTAACGCCAAGGTAGGCTTTACCTCATTTTATAGCAATTGGACCATGTACTGTACATCAGTAAACTTCAAACACATTTTTGTAAAAGTTTTGTCCTCTGTTTGGATGTACTAACAGTGTCTCAAAATCCACTGTCAGGGCTTGTCTGGAAACACGATGTTAGGAGTCGGCCACGTGGTGACAACCAGCGTGGGAATGTGCGACATTGACATTCGGCCGGTGAATATCAACAGTCATGGCCTCAGCGCGATCATGTCTATTGGTGCAATGAAACCGTAAGATATTTTGTCAGAAACCACTGAGGCAGATATTTGTCTTGTGCGTCAGGGTCTGTATGGCAGCGTAGTGGTGACGGGAGGAAACACGCTGATTCAGGGCTTCACTGACCGCCTCAACAGAGAATTGTCCCAGAAAACGCCGCCGGTGTGTGCTCAACAACTGTCTCTTATGGTCTTTGAGGGGAAAAAAAAAGTTTGAGTTGAAAACAATACCGCACATGGACATGTTTTTTTTTCTTTACCTACAGAGCATGCGACTGAAGCTTATAGCCAACAACACCACAGTCGAACGCAGGTTCAGTGCGTGGATCGGAGGCTCCATTCTAGCATCACTTGTAAGCACACCGAAAGTACTGCTGACATTTTGCTGCCTGAGTAGATGCACCAAACCATTTCCTTGTCTTCCAGGGAACCTTCCAACAAATGTGGATCTCCAAACAAGAGTATGAGGAGGGAGGAAAGCAGTGCGTGGACAGAAAGTGCCCTTGATTTACGGAAAACCAACAAATCTTTTTTTTTTTTTCTTTTTTAAAGCAGTTTGTCCACATACCGTGTTTGTGGATGTGTCGTAGCAACATACATGTTCGCAATTATGTATATCACTTTGTTGAAGTGAGATTAAATGTCTTTGTCATAATGTTTGGTGTGCTGCTTTATCTTCATATGAAAAGTGGTTTACGGTAACTAAATCAATCTCGTGAACATTTGATTTTGCTAGCTTACATCTCCTTTTTGGTAGTCGAGCACACCCCGATACAGAAGCCTGGCAGGAGGGCGTCCGACCTCAAATCGGGGATATTCAACATGTTGGATTGTTTTGGCCCGATTTCGCACAGTGTGTGGTGTGCCCCGAGGACAAATGAGCCAGTTGACAGTGACGTGCAGCCAAAAGTGACGGGGTGGCGAGGAAACGCGGCGGGAATCCAAAATAAAAACAGCCGTGGCGCAAAAGAGCCTCGCGTCTTTTCTTTTTGTCACCTTTTTCCACTAAAAATAGTTCAACTAGCGCCATAGTCAAGACACGATTTGATATCCCTGCTGCCTCCAAATCCGCTAAGTTTGTTTACTACGACGTCTCGTTAAGTCGCGAGGAGTTTTGTGAGATTTTCCTTCTGACATGAGAATATCCGTGAATGAATCGGTTCGTACGTGATCTGTTGATCTTGCTGCGTGGCTGCATACCACACTGTACGTTCAAAACAAATACGTGTGATTTTTTTCTAGTCACGTGTGGGGTCTCTCAGAGTTTGGAAATCGGCCTACAACTTTTAAATCCTGCCGTGTGAACCCGGCTTTAGGCAGTGCTTCATAATAACTTTGAGTTAAAGTGACAGTCTGTGGTGCATAAACCTCAGTGTAGAAAGAGAACTCATAATTGACAAAGGCCTCATTGACTCAGTTGGAGTTTCAACTCATAATAAAACTTAGTTTACTGTCCAGTGGTTCCACCTTAGTGAAATGATCTGAGAAACACATAAGTCAAATGCACATTCTACGGTAATAGTTTATAGTACGTCATTACATAAAAGTTGTATCTTAATGTTCACTCAACAGTTTCAGTTCAATGAAGCGGGTGACAGCCACTTGTATACGACAAGAATGACTGAAGGTTTTCACGAAGCCGGAACCTTCATCTGGGGGAACCTTTCTTGAAGTTTGGCCAGCTTTTTCTTCTCCATGTTGTCTTTCCTGTACTTCGCCCTTAAGAACTTCTCAATGCGTAACCTACAAGATGGGCAGCACAAAAAAAGGGACATTTAAAGTACAACGTAACACTTTTACAACAAGATGTCAAAAGCTGTGTGTGTATCGTATCCTACCTGATGTGCGGTTCAACAAACTTGGGCGTGTAAAACTTCTTCCTCTTGTATCTTTTATTCATATACCAAGGAATGGCATACTCTTTGAATCGATACCTAGATGAAGTGGGGAAAAAAGTTGAGTGAAGGAACAGGAACAGCTTGTTGGGAAGTATCTCTGGTCATTTTCAGTCATCAGTGTGACTGACTGATGTTATGTTATATGTTATGCCATTCATGTGAGCTGAGATCAATATGAACGGAGTCTGCATGTACTCCCAAGAGAGTACGAGTCATGTTTGTGAATTTTTGTGTAACAGTGACTTAACAGGAGATGCCCGGGGGAAAAAAAAAATCCTCCAATAGGCAAATGCCAAACAGCAAATATGCTGGGATCACTATACATGCCATTTACAACAGTATTTACTTAGTAAAATTAATATGTGAATGCGATTATCTACATTTTTCCAGAAATCTTTGGCCGTACTTTGAATGTATTAGAGTAAAAGCTCTAACCAATAAACAAATCCAAACACGTTTTTCCTCCAGGCCCCTGGTCTGCCCTTCTCCTGGCCCGTTTGGAGCAGACGCAGTGAAGTCTCTCTCTCGGTCACCACTGTCTCCAGCCTCAACATTGATCGCTGAATCTAGGAGAAAGAAAAATATGTTATATATTTTTTGAAACCATGCCTGTGGCAATGACCAATCTGCCTTCATGGTGAGGAAGACATCCAAGCGTGATACCAACTTTTTGTATTCTCTCCGGACTCGGCATCTGAATCCTTTGCCTTTTCGCTTCCTGCTCCACTGTGAGAAGCATGTTCCTTTCTTTCAACAACACATACCTGACAAAAGGCAAAAGCTTAAAAACTGTCCAAAATAAAACAAATGCACATTTAGATAAAATTTTATGTATTTAACGCTACCAGAGTTTGTGTAAGTCCTCATTGCTCTTTGTTCTCAGTTGTCTGGCAGTCCAAGGTGCACCTACAATACGATAACCCCCACATTAAATAAGAACAACCCCATCTGAATGTGCTACATGTTTCTGTTTTACCTGATTTCACCTTGCTCTCTCCCCAGTTCTCTGGGAGGTCAAAGAACTCATCCAGCCCCCTTCTGTGGATACTTGTGTGCAAGGCGTGACACTGAACTAGAGAGATGCAGCGACTATACCAGCACTGGGCAACAAGCGGTAACCTTTCCCTGGTGGGTTGAAAAACAAGCATAGTCTCCCTTCTCATGAGTACGCAGAACACACGAATGGGTAATTACTGGTGCCTACTGGTGGAGGCACTGTTTCATTGAAAAAAGCCAACAATGGTGCAATCACACAATGAAAAACATTGCAGACGTTCTAATCTAAAGTTTAACCGTGTTGAAAACTAATCATTTCAACCTGCCATGTGTCTTGAGGTCAGAGGAAAAAAAAATGGGTTAGCACGAAGGTAACAACGAACTAGCCCAAATTCGTATACATACAACCAATTCTTACCTGCAAAGATAAGGATTGCGATTTGTCAAACTAGGTGGGCATCGTTGAATATTTATCTGCGAAGATATTCGACAAACATTCTGCAACTGTTTGCAAAGACTCAAGACGCGTCCTGTTGAAGAGGACGTCGCCATCTTTTCAACGCATCTGTCATCCGTACATTACCCAGCATGCATTTATGTATGATTGTATTTTTAACACATATTTTATTTATTAGTATATGACGGTAAGCAAACGGTCATTGAACTTTTATAGACAATTTAAAATATACTGTAAAATGAAAACAAAGATTAAGACCTGCTAAAAGTATTTGCCCGTATCAATTATGGCGGTTTTCGCTTCAAGGTCTTTCAACAGCGAATCACAGCGCGTTTTGTTGGGCCGCCATCCCACAGTAGCCATGGTGGGTATGAGTATACTCAGGTCTGCTGCTGCAATCGCAGCCAGACTGAGTCCGCTGAAATCTGGAAATGCGGCGACAAATTTACTTGCTCGAACAATTCCGCGAACGGAAAAAGGTATGTGACACCACAAGTGGGACAACCGTTGAAATTTTGAGAGGGAAGGTTGTCGTTTCTTATTGTGACCTTGTGAAAGGTTTTGTTAGCATGCTAATGATAGCTAGCTGACACAGTTTGCATTGCAGTCAATATGAATTAACATATGAATCAACTTTATTTTTATTACTTAAATAAATACACCGGACACATTTCCGTGGGCAGAATTTATTAAACGTATGACTTGTATGTCCAAGTTTTTTAAAGCTGTAAAACTACCAATTATCTGATAATGCACCTTGGTTAAACTATATTGTTTCTGTAAAAGTTTTGCCCTAAAAAAAAAAAAAAAAAATCTAATTTTAGGACATTGTTTAAGCTCACTTTAAAATCCTCCTACATCCATCCATTTTCTAGAGTGCTTGTGGGAGTGGACTTTGGGTGATAACTGGGGTACATCTTGAGCTGGTCATGAGCCAATCATACATATATACAAATAAATCACCATTTGCATTTGTATTCACACCTATAGGCAATTTGGTTACCGCTTCATTCATGTGTTTGGAATATGAAACAAAGAAAACCTATAAACATCCGCAAGCCTCACAGAGTTGCCGCAGCAGAGATTCAAACGCCGAACTTCAGAACTCTGAAGCACTCACTGTCCTGCCTATGCTAACGCCGAATTATTGTAAGCATTTTGGTCCATGCTCACTTAATCTCTTGTGTTTTTCAGTGGCTGTCCGTTGGGGTCATGGGAAGAAAATGTTTGTCATCAAACCAACTGAGTTCTATGACAGGAGATTTCTGCGTCTGTTGGTGAGTTTAAAGGAGACATTTTATGCAATTTTTTCACAATTTAAAAACAGCTGTTTTAAGAAATTGCCCCTGACATTCTTGCGTCAAAATACACACACAGAGGATGAAGAATTACAGTCCATTTGTCACACACTTTCATTACCATGATGACTTGGGTAGAGCTCGAGCGTTGGACAAAACAAAGCGTTTACTCCTACTTTTGATGTCAAATTAGCAACTTTCCAATTCATATTCATACAGAAGACAACAATTGACTATTTATGCTTTTCCACTTAGCGATACTACGTCCTGCTGACTGGTATTCCAGTGGTTATAATTGTCACCTCTGTAAATCTCTTCATTGGTGAGTGATCCAACACCTTGAATTCAACTCAACTTTCATTCTGGACTGTAACTGTGCATGATTGTGTTGTGAAGGTGAAGCGGAGCTGGTGGAAACCCCTGAGGGTTATGAGCCTGAGCACTGGGAATACTACAAGGTTTGTACAATAGCTGCTTTCCCAACATAATCAATTACACTAGTCAACACATTTTTTATAAATGTTTTAATCAGAGATGCAAGCAAACCTTTCTAGATGTTTTTTTTTATGCACTGATGCGGGCATGCTGGAGCCTTACGTAGCTGAGAGGCACCGGCAATCTCCAAACCCCAGCAGTATTAGAAAATGTTTATCAGAGTATGAAAAAGCGTAATGAGAGCATGGGGAGGGTCATACAGCTTTAAAATACAAGAAATAAGTAATATGATTGCCACTTGGCCAATTATTGTCTTTCAAAAGGGGTTATGGAACGTTACTCCTGCGAGGGACAACTGTAGTTAAGCAAAAATCACAAAACAATGTTAATGTTTTTTTCTATATTTTCAAATATAGAAATGCTGGGGTCAGAGTTGGTGTTATAGTTATGATTTAAAGGGACACTTGGGTGAGCTTAACATTGGCACTTATATAATAGGTTTGCATGTAAAATGACATCAGTACTAAAATGCCCCCCACCAAAAGATTCTGTTGTAGTTTAAGGTCTTTTTTGTGATTAGATTTATGACAAATAGCCCCGCCCCTATTGGGGCGTGGCTTATATTATGTTTTCGGTCTCAGCGGTCTACGTCACGGGAGGGAGCCAAGCGTGGTAATATTGCTCGCTTTGTCAGTTCTGTTGTCTAAAACAGTGACCGATCGCCACCAAAATGCAAATGCGCATTACTACTCTTGACCACTTCAACCTGTGAAAGTATAAAAGTGTTCTGCACAATAGTTTGGATTTATTGATCGTACCGTGGCGATTGCTCCTCCACTTTCACAAGCTGAAGTGGACAATTGCTCCTCCACTTTCACAAGCGGAAGTGGACAAGAGCATGAATGCGCACACAAACCCAGACTGGTTATATTTCGGACATTTAGCTACGCTAAACTCGTGTCACTTTCAGGAGGGAGACGGCGGCTTGCAGCAGCAGCAGCCAGACTGGAGCTTTACGCCCCCCTTTTCCCTCCCCGGCGAACAGTAGAATAACGGTACAGCTAATAGCAACAACTAGCTTCAGGCCGTTAAAACAAAAGGTGTTAGCACAACAACATTAGCTCCTTACTGTCCGCGCAGCGTGTGGATGTGATCATGAGCCTGTGTCTTCATGTCGCGGGGTTGCCTCCCAAGCAGTCGCGTGCGTTGTCCGACACCGCTTGCAACCGCGAGAGTGAAGCAGCGTCAGAGTGAGGTAAGACCTCATCGACCACCGGGAGTGTCTTGAACGTGCGCATCCGACTCCACAACCGAGTGTGCCCGCATTACAACGCACCATTTCGCCTGTTACGTTCCATTGTGGACGGCGTGTTGTCGGTCGAAAAACTGGGGGCATTCCTCATCCAAATAAATGTGCTTATCCACTTATTCCCACTCCTGACAGGTGTTAAATGCCTCGCCCGTCCTAACTGAGATCAGCAAAGAAGCAGTATTTTTATTGTTTTTTTTTTTAGCAAAGAAGCCGTGTGCGCTCGTCCCAGCATAAATCTATATAGCTCTGCTCACTTCTACATTTCCTCATTCTCATATAAATCAGCCACAGAGATGTTAATCCTTTTGATATGTGGAAGTGGTCATTAGTAAGGATGTCCACATAAATTTTGGTGCCAATTGATCACCGTTTTTGGACGTTATAAGCAATGAAAGTCCAGTGATTTCCAATGGAGAGTTTGTAATCGGTTCCTCCAGTGACTCTGACCGAATAAGGATAGAACTCTAGGGGGCGCGGCCGTTCTCCTCATTAACAAGAGGCGTTATTCATGGAGTCACTTGTTTCCTCATTTCTCCCAAATGTATTGATAAAATAGAAAATGACAACTCTTCATTTTCCTGATCAAAAAATATATAAAATGAACTTGTTAGTTAAAACATGCCCATCCTGGCCCCACCGTCCCTTTAAACAATTAATATAGGTGATTAAAAATAAATAAGTAATTCAATAAATATGTAGATTTTTGCTATTTGTCACAGGGTTCCGTTTATGTTATTTAATGTTTTATTCATTAACTTACTGTTAATAGAATGCCGTAATAATCTATTCAATCGAAATGCATTGTAAGCATTCTTTCTCATGCTATTGCAGCACCCCATCACTAGGTGGATTTCTCGAACCCTCTTTGACTCCCCAGTGAAGGACTATGAAAAGATGATGGCTGCCATCCACATAGAAAAAGAGAAGGCAGACTTGAGGTTGGTGAAACCACTATTTTTCTTTTATCGTTTCTCAATAGTCTTTTCTTTTTCAAGTAGCTATTTGTGAACTAGTTTTTTATCACAATGAATCATAATATATTATAAATGGTTCATTTATTTCACTCATTCAATGAAGTGAAAGTTGAATATTATCCAGATTCTGTAAAAGCAGAGGAAAGGCCAATTCCTACCTCATTTTTTCTAACTTGTAAAATATAATCAAAATGATCAAATCTTAAAGCAGGACATATTTCTCATAAGATAAACTATATAAGGTTAAAGGAATTTGCAATTTTTATTTGAACAACAGGCCTGAAATTATGTAACTTTTCTTAATTGAATGCACCTGCAAATTATTAAACCTGGAAGATACCCAGTTCTGTTTTCATTGGATTTGACAGATTTTAAGTAGTACAGTTCAGTAGTAAGACTTGTTAAATGATTTGCACATGCAGTATAATGTAAATTACAAAGACGAACACACGCATCATACCAATGAGTTAACCGCTTAAATTTTAACGAGCAGTCAAACTGTTTCTCTCATATATAGTATATATAGTAAGCCATTTAACATTGGAGGATTGACTGCTTTGTAGGGGTGTAACGGTACGCTAAATCACATTTTGGTTCGGTTTCTTGGAAACTTCAGTTCGGTATATTTTCCGTACATTTAAAAAAAAAAAAAAAGTTTATTTTCAAAAGATGACAAGTAAATGGTACATTTAAAATAAATAAATAAAAGCGAAGCATTCAGGTGACATTCTAAGAAATTGCAGCAGAATAAAAAGTACACTAACAATAAAGATCTCTTAATTTTGTAAATTATTAAGACACTGAAATCTTTAAACAACATATATAAAAAAATAAAATGGCTGGACTAAGCATGGCCGGAAGTGGATTTTAGTCCGGAACACTAATCGGCCCTCATGCATTTGACGTGGTCGCAAGGCGGCCAAATTTCATCTCAGCCTACTCAGTGAAAGGCTTCTTTTTAGGCTTCTTTCTAGTCCCACGTCGGCGCGAGCGACAACTGCCACATTAATTCACATGACCGACGCATTGTGCTGTTGGCAACAGGTCTGCAACACATGCCGCGCACCCATCAGGAATTGTTGCTGCTCTGATCGGTCCATTATGTCACATGTTGCGATGACATACAGTTTCCCACACGGAGAGGATGCATCACGCAGCTCGCTACTGCTGCAAAGCAAGCTAGTTTGGCAATAAAATTAAATGCATAGTCTAGGGTTCATAATTTTTATGAACAAGGGCGGGGGGTCGCGGCCGGACCGGCAAAAAAGGGTCAAGTGCCCAGCTCTGGTATTAATATACTCACGTGTACCGTTACACCCCTACTGCATTGTCAATGTCTGTTTATTGAGTGAATGTTCTGTCTGTCTGTGGTCAATAGGCTGGCACAGCTTGAGGTGCGGAAATACATGAGGCAGAGAGGAGACGGCCCCTGGTTCCAGATGGAGACCCCCGACAAGGAACTCATCGACTCCAGCTACAAGGCAACACCAGATAACTGAACCAGACGGTTGTCAGTACGTTGTGCTGGTCTGGCTCGCTGTTTGTACATTTCCCCCCCACTTCACGCTTAAATAAAAATATCTATGTGTACCTTTCGAGTATTTGAGTGTGTGTGAAGGGGAAGATTTGTTATAGATTCAGTGATTTGTGAGGTTAAAAAAACACATCTAGGCCTTAGGTAAGAATTGTATGTATCATAATTTCAACCTTTTCAAAGATAATGGGCAGGGCTAATCTAATTTTTTATCCTCTCAAATGAGTAGTGAATTGCACTACTGTACATCACATTCAGAATGAACCAATATATTACTTTTGATTTTATTGTTTGTTTATTTTTATTGCGCAAACATTTCCAAAAAGTTTCAGAGTATCAGAAAAACCAACAACAACAGGTATGTTTCATCACATATTGGCCTCTGTGTTAATAGATTATAAGGCCCAATTTAACTGCCTCGTTGGAGTAGTATTCATTTATGAAGTGTCAGGAAAGTTCCAGGACTAGTGTCAAAAGATTTACAGTACTTGAAACCCAAACTGCACACCATTAGTTTTCCTCTTCATTGTTGGGCCAGATGATCGATCAGCACATCTTCAAAAAGATCTTGCAGCATTTTCCTTGTTCAGTGTGCAAGAAGATGTGTGAGTTATGACAGGACAGCTTGTGGTTGCTTCGCCATGACAACATTCCTGCTTACAATGCCCTGAGCAGCCGACAATTCCTGGCCGAAAAGAATAACGCCATGCTGGAGCAACATCCATACTCACCGAACATGGCTTTTTGTCATCCTAAAATCAAGGAGGTCATTAAAGAAGACATGGACGACATCAAATTGGCAGTGATAACTGAGCTGTGGAGGATCCCAGAAGAATCCTTCCAGTTGTTGATAATGGTGTGGCAGAGATGGCTGGGAAAAAGTTTTAGACTCCACGGGGGTTACTTCCTAGGGGAAAACTTGTAATTTGGATTTGAAATATTTATTTTGTGTAACCAGTCCTCGAATCTTTATGACATACATTGTAGGCCTACAGTTAAGGTCGAAAATGTTAGTGTCTTAGGAACTATTGGACGTTCCCTTAAATCACTGCCCACTGTTTACAATAATAACATTTTATATCGTAAATCATTCTTAAATAATAGTGACCCATTTAGCTACGCTTTGGAATTTAAAATAAATATTCAAGATTTTTTAATGAAAACTATGGTGAAAAGTAACTGAAATGGCCAAAATGATACAGTCCCACATAATTTTGTGCTTTCAAAACACACGAACGTGAAACCACACCAGAGCATTCAATTACCACTAAGAGACGTGATATATTTATGTTTTAATAAGGCCGGAAAACTGATTTACAGCCTGTCCTGACCATCTATTATTGTAGTAACACGGATGGCCGCTACGGGGCAGGGTCGAGCTGAAAGAATTTATCAGTACATTACTGTATTACTGTTTTAGACAAAGCCTCAAATTTTCTTTATTTATGTCGTGAGCAAAATATTAATGTTTTGAGTAGATTCTTTTATTAAATTTCCACAAATGGAGTGACAGTGCTTATTCGTTGCACCGTGTAAAATGCGTGCTTGTTTCCTCGCAGGTTTGGCCGCCACACAGTGTAGTAGTAAGCGTGGGCGTCTGCATGAATCACCTCCAGACGTGGGAGTGGCTCCCGTGCAGAAGTAGTCCCACGCGCTGCCATGTCACGCTGGAAAACAAACAAACAATAGAGCCTCCGTGTTTTTAGCATATCACCCCGTCTCCTGTATGGTTTCTTTATTCGTCATTTACAGTATTTTGATGTTTCCCAGCGTCACGCCCCCGCCATCCTCTTCCACCCTCCTTTCTCCCCCTCTCCAATGGCCGGAGGAATGTAGTGTTGGTTGGCCACTTTAAAAATAGCACACCTCGTCTCTGAGAGCGCGCGGCTCCGTTGGTCTACCCTGCACTGTGCTGCGAGGAGTGGGAATGCCAACATGGCTACAGACCTCGGCGAGCTGCTGGTCCCCTACATGCCCACCATTAGAGTGCCCAAGACCGGAGACCGGGTGTTCAAGAGCGAGTGCGCCTTCTCTTTCGACTCCCCGGTGAGTGTGCACTTTATTCCGGGGGGAAGGTAAAGATGAACCTGCAACATATTAATTGTTGAACCCGAGTGGATGCTTACACGTGAGGAGTTGGAGGCAGGTGAGTGGATGGAGGCGCTTTCCTTGACTATGTCAGGCCGCATTCACATGCGCGCCTCAAGCGTTGCGGGCTCGATCGTGCAACTAGCTGCTACCTGACTTGGTTGCCGTTTGAATTGAGACAGGGTTCCTCCGTTTACGGCTGAGTTCAGAGGTGGTCCTCAGTTTATGAGCTAATTAAGTTTCTACAAAAATGACCTGACTTGAATTTGTATGTACGTAAGTCAGAACGATCTGTGGCAGATCACAAGCCTTAATTAGAGTAAATATTAAAACAAAAACACTCCAAGGCCATACATATAAAATAATCAAATGAAAAAAAAAAACAGTAAGTACGGTAGTCACTGAGCGTGCCTGTTTGTACTATGTGACTACGTATTCCTATGCTGCTGTGCGCTATTCCTATTCATAAACTCGAAATGTCATATGACTGGACCGATGTCGACCGAGGACCTTCTGTAGCTATTCTGTTTAATGTACAAACCTGTGGCCCTAATATAGAAGCTTGTGAAACACCACCAGTATCTTCTCTACAGGTGTGTCCTTTGTTTACGACAGTTTCATTCCTACGGCGGAGACCTATAGCTCGAATAAATTGTAACAATAGGTAATCTATCACTTTAAATCCAGATTACAGAAAATATTAGTGAGGAGAAACACTTTGAGGCTATAAATGTTTAACAATCAAATGAAAAACTGTATGCATGGCGGTAACTGAGCATATCTTCTTGTCCCGAGTAAGAATATATTCCTACGCCACTGTGCAAACTAGGACATTGCCTGCTGTTCGCAACCTCACAATTTCATATTTAGAGTCAGTATTTGTATGAAAAACAGTTTTAGGCCAATAAGAATAAACATATCAAGTGAAATACAATACGTAGTAGTAGTAGTAGTAACTGAATGTACCATCTTGTGCTGGGTGACAATGTATTCCTTCAAAACTGTACAAACTATTTTATTGCACGCCATTCATATCCTTGAAATGTCGTATGATGGGATCCTCACAAAGAGAGGACCACAAGGATCTAATTCATCTTCCTATATTGCTGGACCCAAAGTAATTGTGACATTTATTCAGCGTATAATGTTCAATCCCGTGGATCTAGTGTAGAGCCTTGTGGAACACCAGCAGTATCAACCTTCAGGGGTGGTCCTTGGTTTATGACGGAGTTCTGCTCCTATGTTATGTGATGACATAACCGACGAAATTTGTAGGTAAGTCGAAACGTGCCGCAGTCTTTGACTTATATATGCAAACGTAGTATACTCCCAGGCTATAAATATAAAACTATCAAATGAAAAACAATAAACACAGTGGTAACTGAGCACACCTTCATACACCATGAGATGATGTTTTCGTATGCTGCTGTGCACACAGTCAATTGCATGGGTTCATTAACTTTGAATATGACCGGCCTGTCAACCAAGGCCCTTTATTCGTCTATCATACCTGCCTTTCCTATTGGAATGAAAGTACTGTAATTTCAACGTTTATGTTCAGTTGACCTAGTGTGTGTTGCCATTCATGGAACAAATCGTTTTTCTACTGTACAAGTAATTGTGACATTTTTGTAGACTCTAATGTGCAAACTTGTGGACCTTGTATAGAGCTGTGTGGTACAGAACCAGCATCCATCTACAAAGGGGTTCTTGGTTCCTATGGTGATGTAGGAACCAAATGAATGTGTAGGTAAATCAGAACGTGCCGTAGTCTATCACTACTAGCAGTAGTAAAGTAATAAATGCCTTAAATATTATTATCAGAAATACTTCTAGGCTACAAATATGAAACAAATTAAATGCAGTCAGTGTGTCAGGAACTGCAAGTGCCTAAACAGTAAATAGTAAACAGTAAATATTTGTGTGAAAAATCAATCAAATGAAAAACTGTGTGTATGGCGGTAACTGAGCGTGCTTTGCAACATTGTCTGTCAACTTTGAGTACCATCAACAGTAGTTTATGGCAAGTTAATTGTCACTGTAATTGGTTTAAAGCAGGGTTGTGAGATTTCAGCTCAGTGAATGTCTAGATAAGGGGCGGGCAACATTATCCCTTTTTGTCGATTTCATTCTAGACTAATGAGAAAATATGATGCCTCTGCCGATAGTTTTTTAGTACATGTTACACGTTAGGCAGCATGGTGATGTTGAGGTGGGTATTGAGAAGTCTGTGGTTCAAATCTCAACAGGTTGGTTTTCTCCGGGAACGCCGGTTTTGTCCCACATTCCAAAAACATGCATGGCATTTTCATTGAAGACTCTAGTCTAAATTGTCCAATGGTGTGAATGTTAGCCTGTACCTTGTCTTTGTGGATGGCTATTATGGGTTAATTAGAACTGTTTATTTGTTTACATAAATTGCATGGAGCACCATGCTGTAGGTTGGCCACCCCGTTTTAGTGTCTTTTAGTGCCGAGAGTCTATTCAGTTAAATTTGTCACAATCCATTTGTTTTCTCCCAATAATTCTCAATGACTGAAGCATGTTACCTGTCACCTAAATAAACATCCTTGGCGAGAACACGCTCAAGGCTCACTCAACTGTTTTTAAAGGTGACTCAGCTGTCTGGAGTTCATCATGTTAGCTCGAGGATGGCTTTATTTTTAGCCTTGTGCTGTTCAAGCTCATATGTCACTCTAGGCCACTTAAAGGTTTATCACACTGGTCCTTTACATGTGGCACATTTGTGATATTTTGGGGGTTTTTGACTGGAAAAAGCAGGATGAGAATAAATGATGTTTTTTAGGTACGTACAGTGCTTTAATATGAGTGACCTGTAGGATTAAGGTTAGTTTTAGCCTTGTTGGTTTAAGATCGGGATACATATATACCGTAAAGTGGGCTGAATTTACGCATTTCCTCCCTTCCAATTAAAATCAGCAAAGGGCCCTGTTGTTGGATGTCTCTGAAAGTTAATCGTGAGTGATTATCCTATGGTGTGGTGTTTTAAGAGTGATTTTTTTTGTGTGTGTTTGTTTTCCTTCTCAATCTGCTGTGAAACTGGATGGAGTAGACAATCATACATGTTAAATCTGTTCAATTAAGATGTTTAAAATCAGTATGTGTGTACCTTGTGTTAGCAGTTTTTGTAGGTGCCTCTTTTTGCACATCACAGAAATCATTCAGAAACCCTTTTTTTCCTGAGCATACCTTTTTTCTTGAAATATAGATACTCAAAAAAAATTCTACTACACTCTGCTGACTTTGCAGCCTTTTATAATACACACATTTAAATGTGGTAATTTTATAACAATAGATGAGAGCCATGAGTTTGGTCATGTGACGTTTGCAGTTTACCTTCTAAAGAAAGCTGCACCATACACACCTTAGTACATTTTTTGTTTAAGAGACCCCAAGTCTGTGCGTACAGATCTTATAATGGTGTACTCACAGGCTTGTCTGGTAACTTTAAGTCAGAAACTCTTGTCCTTGTCATTTTTAGTGTTATGAATAACTTGAGAGAAGTGTTATGCAAACACTCAACCCAAACATTCGCTCAGGATAATCTTTTCAATAAATCCAATAATTCGGCCTTTGCTTATTTTGATCAGAAGCGCGGGAAATGCTCATTAGCTATATGTGTCAAATATTCAATCATGATGTCAACTAGGGGTGTGCATCTCTCCAATAAAAGACAAGTTGGTATCTCGTTACATGGGCGGCAGTATGATGGAAATTTTATACAGTACAGTATGCATCTATCAAGTTGGTTTGAGTCGATATATCCACATCTTTTAAATCAAACTGATTTTCTGATTCAAATCGTTTTTCGTTACACCCTTAATGTCAACTATGGGAAGTTAACCAGCATTATGTAGTGACTCGGAAACAGGAGAGATTTACACACTCTTTCAAACGGTTCATTGATTATTTTTTTCCCACTGTCACTCAAAGAAATTGAGTCGAACGAACATCCCTAATTTTGACTGCTGTAGTCTCATTGCTTTTTCCCTCCCTTTGTGTGTGTGTATCCGTGTGTGTGTGTGCATGTGTGCAGGAATCTGAGGGAGGCCTTTATGTGTGCATGAACACATTCCTGGGCTTTGGACGAGAACACGTGGAGAGACACTATCGCAAAACAGGCCAGAGTGTTTACATGCACCTCAAGCGACACGTTAAAGAAGTGAGTATATTCCTTGTGGCTCAGAGGTCAGCTGCTGTAGCGAGAGCATGTATAAACCTCAGTAAACATGGACTATTTGAGATTTTGTTCATGGGATTAATATGACCTGCTGCATGTTTACCCATTCCAAAATGTTAGCCCTCTTTAATCGATATAATGAATACATGTAGATTAAAATCGTGAACTAAAATACATTTAATAAAAGTGGGAAAAAGCAAAAAAAGATGAACATAAACACTTACAAGGCTTCATACGTGTTGTATTATTTGTTTAAATTTCGAACAGAAGCGCTATATAAATTTGATGTATTATTATTACCAGAGCTGGGCACTTGACTCTTTTTTGCCGGTCCGGCCGCGACCCTCCACCCTTGACCTGGGTACCCTTCCGGTCGCGACCTCCCGCCCTTAATTAATAAAAATTATCACCCCCCCGCCCCGTTCCGCCTCCCGGCCCTCAAAAAAAAGTGCCCGTGATTGACGCCGCCGCAGGAGGGATGTTAACGGCAGAGGTTTTTTAAGGATCATTAGCTGGCTAATTTATTATTCGAACCTGCTGTGGACACGCTTCAAAATGCGCCACTAGTACTTTACTGCTTACCCAACTGTGTGTGCTTACTTCCATTGCGAGCCCCGGGGTTGGTTTTGTCGTATTGTATAATTATTTGGGTCCAACAGACGGCCAGAAGTCACATTCAACAAGTTACTTATTTATTTTCCACACATCCTTTCGTTCCCGGCCTTCAAAATAAAAGCATACCAGCAAACCACTATACACAGCAGGTTTGCTACGGCGTATTTCCGGAAGTAGGGAAGACGCCAGAAGAAGTGCATGAACTCCACCTTGATGTGGCAGCGTCATACTTGAGTGCTGCGCGCAGCTTAATATACTCCCGGAGTCGGACACAAATAGTTTTGAAACAGTTGAGTTCCAAGTCGGGGGGCGTCGCTTCAAAAAGACAGCGACAACAATGGATATCGTGCCTGCTACAACCATAAAGTGACCGAGATGACTAGACTATGAATTTAATTTTATTGCCAAACTAGCTTGCTTTGCAGCAGTAACGAGCTGCATTGTGCATCCTCTCCGTGTGGGAAACTGTATAATCATCGCAACATGTGACATAATGGGCCGATCAGAGCTGCAACAATTTAAAAGATCCATAAATATGTCACATTTGACCTGAAACGTAATTATCGTCCAATGTTAGATTCTGAGGTTTATGATGGTGTGTCTATGTTAATAATTTAAAAATCAAACTGAACCTTCTCAACCCGTGTTTCTCTTGATGAGTTGGTGGTGAGCACCAGGGGCCTTAGCTTCCGCTGTGTTTTCTCACTGGCTCTAATTGCTCCCAGATAAGCTGTGCTTTGTAAAGAGCTGCTATTTTCATGCCTGGATCTGGAAACAGTAACAGCTGTTCACATTCTGCAGGCTCCCGTGTCTGCTATTTTTTTTTCCCTCTCATGAGTACTTTTTTTTTGTTCCAAGTGTTTCAGCATTCTCTTGGTTTGTTTGTGTCCATCCGGTCTAATGAACAGACGGACACCTTAATATGTATTGGCCGAACCGGAGAAACTCAACATTTCTCACTCATATTCCATATCGATATTGTTTTAGGTAAGGAGGTTTGAAACTCGGATTCTAAAATCTGGACCCCCTTTGCAACGCAGTAAGACGTTGGCCTGACATTTGTGCATTTTTATTTCTTGTAAAGAGCTTCAACATTCTTAATATTTGTCGCAGGAAAATGCTACTTGTCTGGACACGTCTTTAAAAGATCTATCTGATAATGCTGGTTCCATCCAAACCAATTAGTCAATGAAATTTTACGTATGTTAAAGGAGCATAGACCTTCAAAAGATGGATCCTGGTGGGGTGGCATGTGATGTCAGCGAGTCTGTCAGTCAATTGTGGTCGACAGCAGCTTTTGTGTGAGTGTGCTTATTGTGTTCTACTGTTCTCCCAGCGTTCAGTAATCGGCTGAAAAGGACATCATTGACTGTGGCTCTCCTTTCCCATGTGAGGGCATTATAGTATACTGCAAAATTCCATTGAAAAACTGTTGCTTAAAAATCCATGATAGAGTGGGGGCGTGAACGGTGAACCCGTTAGCGGGGGAACACTACTTGCTTTGTGACTGTGACCCTGTTACTTGGTGGTTGGGGTTTTCCCCTGAAATTGTAAGCTGACCTCACTACTGGACCAGCCAACATCTATTTCCAACTAACAATTTCAAGTGATCACCTTATGTCAAAATCAAACATCTTTTTGCAAACATTTCAATCTCACATTAAATGAGGATATATATACATATATATATATATATATATATATAGATATATTAGGGGTGTCCATGTATATATATTAGGGGTGTAACGGTACGCTAAATCACGTTTCGGTTCGGTTCGTTTTTTGGAAACTTCGGTTCGGTATATTTTCGGAACAAAAAACAGATTTTTAAAAAAACATGTTTTTATTTTGAAAAGATGTCAAGTAAACTGTACTTTTTTTTCGAAAAATAAATAAAAGCGAACCATTCGGGTTATATTCTAAGAATTGACACCATAATAAAAAATACACTAACAATAAAGATCTCTTAATTTTGTAAATTATCAAGACACTGAAATCTTATTATTCATTACAGTACTGTGTTGTGGTCAGATTTGCGTGTTGCTGAGTTGTGATGTTTCCGAGGTTCATGAATGCATCGTACGGAAAGCGAGTGGAGCAGCGGAGAAAGAAGAGCGCGAGCAGTTGTACTTGTATTAATATAAACGTGATAATTAAACTACATCTGACGGCGTGTTCCAGAAAGACGCTACAATATGATAAATCTCGCTATTAAGTTTGACGTTTTTGCTCCTTTGTCTAAGAAACATTCACTGTCGGATGATGCCGTGCATGTTAGATGTGCTACCTGCCGCCCATCTCATGTAGCAATGTCGGCACACAACTTTCTGACTTAACCACGTCCCCATTGGCGATTTTAACAGGACAGCCAGAATGTTCCCAAACAGGAGACCGTAGTGTACGGGGGTACCTTCAAGCTCTGGCTCTTTTCTGGCTCTCACTGTTGTGCCGCCACTCTCCTCTCCCGCATGCAACAGTCAATAGCGCCCGTGCGTAAGCTCGCACTAATAAGTGGACCGAACCGAACGCAAGTGGACCAAATCGAACGGGCCTTACCGAAACGTATTAATACACCCACGTGTACTGTTACACCCTTAATGTGTGTGTTTTATATATATAAATGTGTGTGTTATATTTATATTTTATTTATTTATTCATTTATTTATTTATTTTCTCCCCTTTTTCTTCCTCAGAAACCCACAGGAGCTGCTGGAGGCGCCATCCCCAGGCGACGGAACGGAAAAGTGTTTTTGGGTAAGTTGTGTTTATGTCACCAACTTTACTTGAGGTGGAGGAATCTAGATCATTGGGTCATGAAGCTTATTGTTTCATAGCAAATTTATAGTGTGTACCTCTATAGTTGTTCCAAAGAGGTTGACCAATTTAATGTTTTCTTCCATTTCCACTAGAGATGGGTGTAATAATCAATTACAATTAAAATCACGCAATTAATTAATTAATTAATTAATTGGCTTCTGTCAATTGTGAGGAATCTATTGTTGATTAATTGACTCGGGAATTTGAACCCCGAACTGCGAATCAGAACTGCGAGGCAGACATGCCACTCACGAGTAAAGCATGCTCCATTATTAGACATCACAGTGAAAAATGAAAGAATATCAGCAGCATAAGGTTAAGCCGGCCGAAATGAATATATTATTGATTTTCCAAAATACATTGCCAGGGTATGTACTCTACTGTATGCTTACAGTTGATGGTACCATAGCTGAAAAAAGTCTGGATGCATTTTTGTACATTTTCACTAATCGGTGGTCGGAAACGCCAGCGCTGTCATTGTTTGTCGCTGAAGGCGTCAGATATTTGCCCTAATCAGACTCCTCTTCTTCCTCCCGCATTCTAAATATAGGCCATTTATGTGTATGTGCGGTTAGTAACTGTTCTAAATCAAAGTGCCACATGCACAGCCATGGCTCGAAGGGTAGTTGGTTTACAGTGGGGCCGCCCCGTGTCTCTCGCTGGCCCTTCAGCTGCCGCCACCTGTCAACCCACCCTGCCTCCCTCTCGAGGCTGACACGCTTGTATTGCTATGACGCTGCTTTGACCAGGGTTCTAGCCCCCCATCCTCTCCGCTGGCCCCGCGGAGGAGGAATTCCTTTCACTTCACCCCAAAGGCCTCGATGTCGACAGACATCTTAAGTTTGCGCTTCACATCAGCTCATCAGCACACTCACAAATAGTCGTTCTTAGCACAGCCTTCTTTAATTATTACTTTTGTCATCCAGTTTATTTCTGTATGAATGGTCATGGTGTGCTCCATGCCAGTCCTCTGAGCCAATCCATCTTTTTGTCGCTTCTCTGAGAAGTTTCCATGATCCTGTTGGCCATGACTCATACCACAACCTTAGGCTGCCCATTGACAGCACTATATGACCATCATATAACAGAGGGTCCTCGCTCGGAGCGTTTCAAGGTTAGAAGTGGTGCACAGTGATGCAGTTTGCGCGGCGGCATGAGAATATGTTGTCACACAGCACAAGGAGGCTCGCTCAGTGACTGCTATACCTTACTGTTTTTCAATTATTTTATATTTATGGCCTGAAACAGTTTTCCTTACAATGTTTTTCTCTGTAATTATGATTTTTACTGCTATGTTAGCGTAGTTTAATGCAATGGTTTCCCAACATTTTCTGAGCCAAGGCACATACTGTTTTTTTTATATTCAAAAAAATATCACTGCATGACACCCAACAAAGATATCACAAAGATGCCATAAACTTAAATTAGGGCTCGACCATTACGGAAAAAAATAATAATCATGCTTATTTTGATAAATATTGAACCCGATTAATAAAAATGATTATTAATTGATTTCAAAATGTATTATTTATTCAAGTACCAAAACCCAACTAATATGTTTTATGCGCCTTCACTAGTCTAAATATGACATTCTGATTAACAGAGGTGGGCATTTTACTAGTTTGCCAGTCCGTCATTTGTCATCCGTCAGCAGCCTGGGTACCCGTTCGTCATCCGTTAATCTGGCATTTTTCTAGCCGAACCAAACTTTAATCGCCAGTCCGTCATGTTATTTTAACCACAATTCAGTAAACATCAAAGGACCGTCAATCGTCAATCCGAAAAAAGGTCGAACAGATGAGTTTCTAGATATCTCTGCATTTCTTAATAGTTACTTTATTCATCCCGTGAGGGAATTTATTGAACCAAATCCATGAGGACACACCAATAGAAATGCCTAATGTGTGAGAGAGCTGAATGATCTCATTCGCTTTACAAAAAAACAAACAATTCTAGCTCCAGCTATTCATAAAACTTTCCATTAAATGTCTTACCTGAAATAAAAAACTGAGAGTAAAGAAACACATCTGGCACAATTTGATGAGTTCATTTCCTTGTATTTAATTCTAATCTTTTTATGGTTTTCATATCGGTGCTAATTCATATGGTTCTACTGTCTTGGAGTGAGACCGCAATTTAAAGTGACCAAAAATGTTTTCTTGTGCTATATAAAGGGCTGTGGCTGGGGTCTTTTTGATGTCCTTCAACCGCCAACTGCTCAGTAAAGTATTACACCAAAAAATCCCCGCAGTGTTTTTGTAAAAATGTGGTGAAATGCCACTCCATCTTCCTGGGTGGAATGATTTGATTCAGCCATCCGTAACTCTTCACTGGTTGCTGATGTGGGCTAAATATACAGTATGCACTCCAACTGGAAGTAGTCATCATGATTATATAAAGGTATTCAGTTACTGAAGATTAAACATTTTAGTATTGGTCTGTTTAAGGATGATCTTTTTCTTTCAAAATTTTTGAAAATAAAACAAAACAATTATGATTAAAAGGATCAATTTAAATGAGTGACTATAACAGCTTGACTGAATATATGCTTCCTCCTTTTGAAGATTTAGAGCTAAACCGTGATTTTAACGGTGAGGACTATGAGTACGACGACGAGGCCAAGCTTGTCATATTTCCAGACCACTTCGAGATCGCCTTACCAAATATTGAGGAGTTACCCGCTCTGGTCAGTGAGTTTGGTGTATTTTCATGCATGTCAACCATACAGGTATACTCAGTGGATATGTTTTTTTCCCCCCACTTAATGTTCATTCTAAAATGTACACAGTGTCATTTTCTTATTATTATGTGAGCAAAAGCACTGGGGAAACACTACCGACTGCACATGCTCGCAATGGCCATAAGCTTAGGTACACCTGCTCTATGAAACTGCATCCAATACAAGAGCTGTAGCAATAATTCTGCCTTTACACATTTAAATTCAAATATTTTTATTGAGGGATAGTAACAATGTGTTTATTGCTGTGGTTGTAGTTCACAGTGGCGTGCAACTTCACTACAATATACAGGGATATTTTGATAACTACGTGAGAGGATTAATACATATGAAACACTACAAAGTCATTATTGTCTTTCTAAAGGCATCTTTTTGAATGCTCTTGTACTAATCGCATTAAATTGTACATGTGTACCTAGTGAAGTGGCCTGCTTTGGTTAAGGTTTGGTTTCTTGCATGGAGAGTGGAGTCAGACTTCCTTTTATTTGAATATCTTTTTGTTCTTTGTCAAAAACATCCGGTTTTGGTGTTATAATGCTTCAATACATCTTTTCTTTGTGCATCTTTATGTTCTTTCATGTTTTGCTGTTCCTCGTGGCAGCAAAATGTCCTGTTTAGAAGCAAGGTGATATGTAGTTTATAACGATGCGTCACTCCACCTCCGGTCCATCCAGGTAACCATCGCCTGTGATGCAGTGCTCAATGCGCCGTCGGCCTACAAAAAGCAGGAGCCTGAATCCTGGGAGGAGGAGATCCAGGTATCCAGACATGCCAGAATCCTCAGACAGCTGGACAATGGAGTCAGAATCCCCCCCAGGTAGGACAACCTTCAAACCACATTGAGAGTCAGCTGGGATAGGCCCTAGCTGACCTTCAACCCCAGTGAGGACAAGGGCGAAAGAAAATGGGTGGCTTGACTATGACATCTGTATGGAAACAGAGTAAAATGTATATGGGATTGGATCAGTATCCCAACATTCTTGCATTTTTATTGACATACTTTCCTGTCTGTTTGAATTTCGAAGATTTTGTTAGCAGGGTGTTTTAACAAACAACTGTCCGGTTAATTAAATGGCACCACAACAGTGACAGCATTGTCATTCCTCGCCGGCAGTGGCTGGAAGTGTCAGAAGTGCGAGATGAGAGAGAACCTGTGGCTGAACCTGACGGATGGCGCCATGCTTTGCGGGAAGTGGTTCTTTGATGGCAGCGGTGGGAACGGCCACGCTCTGGACCACTACAAAGAGACCAAACACCCGCTGGCTGTCAAACTGGACACCATCACGCCAGATGGAGCAGGTCTGTTATCGCTGACGTCCCGGTTTGATCACGTCACAAGCCTCACACACGAGGTGCAGTGCTTCTTAAACCTTTTACACCAAGTACCACCTACAAATATTACTGTGTTTTCTAAAAAGTGTATTAAATTATTGTAAGACACTGTAACATTCTGCCAATTTGAACATTAATATTAGGCTTAAATGGAGGACAAAAACTAACTAAAATGTATTGCACATAAGAATGTACCTAAATAAAAGTTTAAAAAGAAACAGTTATTTAAGGTTAAACACAATTGTTTTGTACGTTACTGTTAAATACATTTGAATTGTACTTCGGCGGTGATTCTTTCGCATACCACTCAGGGATGCTGCACACCTTAACACACTAAAGAATTTGTCTTAGTCCTTTACATAATCCTCCAGACTATTTTTTATTTTATTCATTTTTTTACTAACCTGAAATTTTTGGGGCACAAGTAGAAAAATTTTGCGGCGCACTCTGTAAATCAACTTGCTAAGTAAATATTCACATTTCCTCTCAATTTGACTAGATTACTGATAAATGGGCTGAAATGTGGAGCAGAAGATTGTCAGAAACAACAAATATTTAATAATAATAATAAAAAAAAAAAAAAAACAGCAAATTTGCTGGCCGCACCTGCCCGAGTCGATGAAAAATTGACTTGTACTGTCTCATCTGTTCGGGTTAAAATGCCACAATTTAGGTGCAGTCTGGAGACCTGTAGCAGACAATAAAGTGGAATCTCTCATTTCAAACATGAGCCATTTTCAACAGGAAATTTTAAAGGAGGAATATTATGCACCTCCCACCCTCAATTTAAGTAGTTCCATGTGTTTTTAATAAAATGACTATGACATACTTTCATCAAAATACCGCAAGGATAGTGAATTATAGTACACTTTATTGACTTTTACTGATGTAGCTTTTACTGCTTGTGCTTAGGAAGTCAGTTGCCCCATACAAAAGCTCATTTTACACTCCGTACAAAAACATTTCTCTCTTCTGTAATACAGCGCTGACTCATAATGGCAGAGATGAAATCAACTCTGTACTATACAGAAAATCTTCTGAATTTGTATGATTTTGGGGCGTCCACTGTATTGACTAAGTCAATTCCTGGTTTCAGATGTCTACTCGTTTGAGGAAGAGGAAGCCGTGTTAGACCCGCACATATCGGATCACCTCTCCCACTTTGGAATCGACATGCTACAGATGCAGAAAAAAGTAAGTCGTCATGACTTTGTTACACACATTCTGTCCACATTTGAAAAGCACTGAAAGGTGTGACTTCGCTGCCCCCTTAGACGGAGAACGGCCACCACACAGACAATAACGTGCGGCCAAGGGTCAGCGAGTGGGAGGTCATCCAGGAGTCGGGCATGAAACTGAAAATGGTGTACGGTTCTGGTTACACGGGCATCAAAAACCTCGGCAACAGCTGCTACCTCAGCACAGTCATGCAGGTCCTCTTCAGCATCCCAGACTTCCAGAGGATGTGAGTACATACAGAAGGCCCGCCAAAGTCTAACACAATCCGTTCTTTAACGCTGGTCCAAGTTGTTTGGTTGAAATGAGAAACTATTATCTGAGAGAAAAACATGTCTTTGGTGGGTGTGTAACATGGATTTGGATCTGTAGGTATGTTGGAAACCTTCAGAGGATATTCGACTATTCACCTCTCGACCCCACGCAGGACTTTGCCACACAAATGTAAGTGACTGCAGCAATACGCAATGTTGATTTTTGTGCAAATACAAAGACATGGCAGTTTTGAGATAACGCACGTACTGTAGGGTTTACTTGAGTCTTTCCTCCAGCATGTCTGAATAAATCTTGCTGTAGTTTTATGGCATAAGCCAGTGTGTTGCAACAGTGTGACTGTGAAGCTCAAACCTGAGTGGAGTCACAGCCTGTGACTTTTTATCTCCTGGTAAACATGTTATTGTCACTATTCTTATTTATACAAACAGATCAAGTGTTTTTTTTTCTAATGAAGGTTATTTTGTTGTCTGTAACCTCCCTGAATTAAAGGAGATAACATTAGCATAAGAACAAATATCAAGCTTAGTCGTCAGTTATAAGTGGTTTAAGTCGAACCAAATTAGGTAATTTAAGTCGGGAGAGGGGAAGAGAGAACACTGCTATTAGTGTTAACCCAAAAGTTGAGGTCCAAGTTGAGGTACCTCTTGCCAACTTGGAGTCAACTTAGAGAGGCTCCAGCTCACCCGCAACACGAGTGAGAATTAATGATATAGAAAATGGATGAATCATGAAATTAAAAACACATACATTGTAAAACTGCAATATTACAGTACTTGTATTCGCTCATAACATTGAACCTGCCTGACGTGTATGAATGCAGGAATTGGAGTGACACTGGCTAAATTGAGTTAAGATGTTTGACAACAACTATTTAACAACATAAACTCATAATCGGACAAAAGAAGACATCATGAAGAACAAATATAACAAAGAGTAATTTTACGCTGTCCTATTTTGAACTGTGTTTTTTGTCCAACAGGGCTAAAGTGGGCCATGGGCTGCTCTCAGGCCAGTACTCCAAACCGCCCATGAAATCTGAGCTCATTGAACAGGTGATGAAAGAAGAATACAAGGTATTAAACTGGGTATGTTCAGTTCCACAACTGGCCGCGTAAGCCACGCAACCATGCTACTAGCAGTGTCAGCCAACAAACAAACAAAACACTTTCGCTGAAATTCTGTGTACAGTAACGTGTGTGAACGAGTCTCATTAGCTTTCACCCAGTTTACTGTTTATGATGCAAAGGCGAAGTGACACAAACCATTTGCATGCTTTTAAGAATGTGCTTGGACTGTCTTTCTCTCGGTCTGAAAATAGCTGTTGGCCGCAACACCGCATTTGCAGCTCCAAGCGCTTGTGAAGACAGCTGTCACGGTTCCACTTGCACCATTGCTTTCTTTTCTTTCTTTCCACTTCCTTTATTTTGCTCTTTAATGCTTTCTTTCACTTTGTCGTCAACACTGCGCCGTTCCTTCGCTCTCTGCCTGCCAGCTCCCTACTTCCCTTGACTTCTTCCTCCCGTGACACAAAATCACTACCTTTTTTTTCTACACTGCATGGTACATAGCGGTACAGTTCTGAGATTCGGTGTTTGAATCTCAGCATAAAGTTAGCATGTTCTCCCTGTGCTTGCATGGGTTTCTGCGGGTGCTCCGGTTTCCTCCCACCTTCCAAAAACATTTATGTTATTGAAGACTCTAAATTGTCTATAGTTATGAATGTGAATGCCATGTGCAGTCTATTGGCTGGCGACCAGTCCAGGGTATACCTCGCTTCTAAAGCTGAAGTCGGCTGGGATAGGCTCCAGCTCACCCGCAACCTTAACAAGGACAAGCGCAATAGAAAATGGATGGATGGATACATATACATCTTAACATGACCCGACTTGCTATTACTGCTTTTCCCCTTGCTAAAGCAGGTGCTGTCAATTCATGTTTGTAGTACCTGGTCACCTATGATTCCAAGAGTCCGGAGTTGCTATGATTTTGACATGGAAGACGAATCGTCCCAAACAGATGCAAGTTGTGCCACGACTGTGCAGTCGAAAAGCTGCAATAGTTGACCACAAAATGGCTGCCGTTTGTATCCCAGGATACGATCACGGTTTCATTTGGAACACTTGTTAAGGAGGAATTCAACGCAAACATTTTTTTTTCAAGAATATGTTCTATGCAAGCCCACTAGTTGAAACCGGTTTACACACTTTAAGTGTTTAGTCTAAAGTTTAGTCTAGTTTTGCTCGCGTCAGGAAATCCTTATCATCCCAAACACGTTCTTCTCAGCTGGCAGGATATGAAAAGCCGTTAAAGCATTATGGAATCCGGTGAGCTGGGAAGTGAATTTGCTTTAAGCCTCATCAGCCTCAGTAATTGATGTGTGAAGTGTGGGTCATCCTCCACAAATGATGGTATAGATCAGGTCTGGACATGTAATGACAGCTGGGTGAGAGAGTCCGGGCAGGAGCTGTGGCTGTCAGCATTGGCCATTCAAATGTAAAATTAGGATTCCGCTTTTTTAAACGTCTTGCATCAATCCCAGGAATTGATTCTGTCACATAATATCATTAGGTTTTTATTCACTTCCTCCATTCCTCCACCTCTGTTATTAATGGAGAGTAAGTGATTGCCCATTTCCAATTACCCCATTCTGCATCCAATATTTTGTTCCTGGCCGATTTAGTATGTTTTTATGTATAACAATAAGTATAATTCCACCGGGACGTACCACTCAGGTTTGGCATGTGGTCTTGTTCAGTCACTTTGTGTAATGCTGATTCTTTTTTTTTTCCAGCACCAACAGAAAGGCATCTCTCCCCGGATGCTGAAGGCTCTGGTCAGCCGGGGACATCCAGAGTTTTCCTCCAACAGGCAACAAGATGCACAAGAGTTCTTCCTGCATATGATCAACTTGGTGGAGGTGAGTTGGATTTAACCTCCACATCCACCTGTATGCAGCAGACCTTTAAATTTAAATATGCCTTTGTCTTGACTGCAACCTTATATAAAGATATTTTTAATAAAAAAATGTATGATAATTTCCCATCATTTCCCCCATAGGTCGAACAAGGACATTTTGTGAAATTCCTCTCCCTAACTAGGATGATAATCTTCCATGTTTTACAATGTATGATTTTGTACCGTCAAAGAGAAATTCACATCATGAATTATTAGCTTAATGAAAAAGACATGATTAGTCAATGGAACTGCTAGAAAATACTCTCAATATTAAAACAGACATTCCGGATAATATTTCATAATTCTAAGCATATGTGATGTGACAGCTGTGAAGTTAATACATGAAAGCCATCGTTTTCTACTGTATACATCTGCAGAGGAACAGTACGAGCTCAGAGAACCCAAGTGATGCCTTCCGTTTCCTGGTGGAGGAGCGAGTCCAGTGCTGCCAGACACGCCGGGTTCGATACACTCAGCGGGTGGACTACTGTATCCAGCTGCCAGCCCCCATCGAGGCCGCAACCAATCGAGGTAAACCCGCATACCTGTCAACCCCGGGGTGTACTGAATCTTACAAAAGTTGTAATTTGCCTGTACATATCTGTTTATAATCTTACACATTATTTTCGAATGGTGGCTGTTGCGCGAACGGAAACCAGCTTTTAAAAAAAAAAAAAAAAAAAAAAGCATGATATTGCAGATTTTTGTGACAGCTTTTGCGTGACTTGTGGGTGTGAAGCCAGACCCAACACGTACTGTAGTGTGTTCAATACAAGATCCATAGGGGCCAGAATTACAGAGCTACATTGGTGCCTTGAGATACAAGTTTAACTCGCTCCACGACCAAACTCTTGACTCAAAATACTAATTTCTTCAATCCAATGAAATGAATGGAAATGCCATTAATCTGCTCCAGCCTAACAAAAAAAATATAGCACTCTATAACATTAGACTTTATGACAAAATACAGTAATTAAATAATTAAATAAAGTTGAACAGTTTTTGGAACACTTTCTTCTTCAATACACGTTGTGCTGCTCATTCTGGTGTGACACTTTGTCCACATGGGCACAATACAAGACACTCATATGAGTATACTGTACTGTCATGGAGATTCAGTTTTCAATACGGCAATAATATTAGTTGGAGGATAAATAATATACCTCTATGCCTGTGAGTATTGTCATATTTGTCGTAATGGGTTGCTGAACTCATAGTTTTTGTTTGATATCTGTTGCTTAAAGGGTAACAAGTAACAACACAGCCACCTAAATGCTAATTGTTAGCCTGTGTGCCCATTTTTTCCCATTGTACTGTAAGTTAGCATTAAGCTAGCAGAGGGTATTTTGTTGTTTTAAATACACAACATGTAAGTCTATTAGTTTTATGTTTAGTTTGACAGTAATCTTCAGAGTATCGTGGCAATAAACAACTGGAAGCCTCTTTTTTTTAAAGAACATTTACTAATATTATTTCCCAAACAGCTGCTTGTTTTGAAGTGACTTGAAATTTTGTTGAAATGTGTTAACGTCTGAATGAATCAAGTATTAAACAAACCAAAAAATAACCCTGTACTCATTGGAATTCAAACAACCTTTTTAACAAACTGTGGTTCCTTCTGTATTTCTAGTATGATCACACAGTTTCAAAGTTGCTAAAGTTGTTCTTTTCCTCCCACCAGAGGAGCTGTTGGCATACGAGGCCAAGCGGAGGGAAGCCGAGGAGAACACGAGAGCCCCCCCTGAGCCGGTGAGGGCTCGCATCCCTTTCACAGCCTGCCTGCAGGCCTTCACTGAGCCCGAGAACGTGCCAGACTTCTGGAGTTCGGCGTTGCAAGCCAAATCAGCAGGAGTAAAGTAAGATAGCGGCATATTATATCCCTTATTTATTATGCTTTAATTCCTTTTTGCTTTTCTCCTCAGAACGTCCCGCTTTGCCTCGTTTCCAGAATATCTGGCAGTCCAAATCAAGAAATTCACATTTGGAGTTGACTGGGTGCCAAAGAAACTAGGTAACTGTCGCAAGGTTTATCTGCTGTACTTTTTCTTATTTGCATTCCTCTTAGGTCCTCCAGCTTCATCTGTGACTCATATTGTCCTGTTGTTGTGGATCTGTCTTGCACGTGAGAATGAACTCTCACTGAAGTCTTTGGGACCATTGTGTATAAAAATGTGTGTACCACAGCTATGTTCTAATGCAGTAATTCCCAAGCTGTTGCCCATGGTAGATTAGTGTACTGCGAGAAATGATCCAATTTGACTTAATTGGTCCGAAAATTGTTTATTTACTAGAAATAATCTTTGTTAGTCTATAGTATGCATCTCTGTTCTGCCAGTAAAACAATTAAATGCACTTCCACTAGATGGCAGGAGGTTCATAGTTAACGTCTGTATCCACTTTTCTGTGACATTTTTGTTTGGTGGTGTGCCATACAATCTTCTCTGTTGTAAAATATGTGCCTTAGATCAAAAAGGATTAGGAAACACTGGTCTTATGAGCGCCGTGCTTCACATTGATGCACACATAGATAAACACCCACTCACACATAAGGACAATGTAGAGTCTTCAATTATTCTAACGTGCATGGTTTTGGAACGTCAGAAGAGAAAATGGGAAGAACATGCAAACTGCACACAGTAAGGCTGTAGCCTGGATTTGATCCCCCCAACCTCCGAACTGTGAGGTGGTTCTTCTTGCCTTTGGCCACCATGCTGCCACACAGTAATATAAAAGATTCATATTTAAATTAATCATTGTGGGAGGAGCTAAGGTGCATGGCTAGATGGTATAGGCAGTTGCAAACGAGGAATGCAGAAAAGATGGCTCCATCGTTGTGTTTACTACCTTTAAGTGTTGTCTATCAGGAGGATGGCACTGTGTAAATCATCCAACAGATGGCAGCAGTGAGCTATGATTTGTAAAACAGCCTCATAAGGCACAAATACTGTGGAAATTAAGAGTTGCTTAGCTATTTATTTTTAGGTTTGAACATTTAAGAAATAGATAACATCAGAAAAAGCAGTACGGTGAGTTGTTGGTTCAGCACATATAGTTTACAGTCAAAAGGTTCTTACCGGTTTTCTCCAGGTAATCCGGCTTACTCCCACATCTCCAAAACACACATTAGATTCATTGAAGACTCTAAATTGTCCATAGTGGTTGGTGTGAATCTGAGTAAATGCTAATTTGTCTATTGTATGTGTTCAAGGTCTACCCCGCCTCTCGCTCCAAAGTCAGCTACAACTAAAGGATGGCTAACATGACATTTAAAAAAAGGCTTATGCTATATTTAACCTAATCAACAAGAAAGCTGTTGTTATCAAGAAAGCTGGTCTTGTATAGCCGTATAAGTGTTTCAACTGTTTTTTTGTGTAGACTTGGGCATTGATGTTCCAGACTTCCTGGATCTGAGCCGTCTGAGGGCCACAGGGCTGCAATCAGGTGAAGAGGAGCTACCTGACCTTATGCCACCCATTGTGCTGCCCGAAGACACCAGAGGTATTCAAATGCACATACTATAGCTCTAAAATAGCTGGATTTTGCTACTTCACAATGCCAATGTTATGTTTTGTGACTTATAATGCCCCATTGCACGGTACCTACTCTGCTTGACATGGGTCTAGTTCTACATTGTAGGAAACGTGGCAAATTGTAGTTGTTTTTAATTCATTCGTGGTATACATGTTCTGTCAGTTTCGAATCAGAAAGTGTCCATTTTTCCCCTCTTTGAATGGCCCACAAGCTCCTATGACTCAACCCCAGTGCTCATGGGCACCATTTGCATTTTGTATGTGAATACTAAAAAAAAAATGGCACTTTTGACAACTTGGTGGTGTTTCAACACCTTCATTTTTTATTTCTCTTGATTATTTTAGTCTTATAACAGGGCATTGTTTTCCCTGAGCATTGCTTATGCTCTTTTCACTCAGACAACCATGTTTTGGAGTCATATTATATGTTGGGCAAAATCACATCTTAATATTTTGAGCACTATTCTTTTAAAGGGGATATTAGAATTATATAATGTAAATTCAGAGCTGGGCACTTGTCCCTTTTTTGCCGGTCCGGCCGCGACCCTCCGCCCTTGACCTGGGGACCCTTCCGGCCGCGACCTCCCGCCCTTAATTAATAAAAATTATTAATTGAGTTCCAAGTCGGGAGGCGTTGCTTCAAAAAGACAGCGACAACAATGGATATCGTGCCAGCTACAACCATAAAGGGACCGCGATGACTAGACTGCATTTAATTTTATTGCCAAACTAGCTTGCTTTGCAGCAGTAGCGAGCTGCGTGGTGCATCCTCTCCGTGTGGGAAACTGTATGTCATCGCAACATGTGACATAATGGACCGATCAGAGCAGCAACAATTCCTGATGGGTGCGTGGCATGTGCTGCAGACCTGTCGCCAACAGCACAATGCGTCGGTCACGTGAATCAATGCGGTAGTCAAACGCATGAGGGCCGATTAGTGGGCCGGACTAAAATCCACTTCCGGCCATGCTTAGTCCAGCTATTTTTAAAAATTTGTCACCTACCACGTCCCGCCCCAAAAATGTGCATCCGGCCGGTCCGGGGGGTCAGAAAAAATGCCTAATAAAGTGAAATTAATCTGATAATTAATTTGTTGTCAATTCATCGATTAATCGTTGCACCTCTCGTTTGAACACCAAGTCTTGTTGGACTTTTGAAGCATGTTTTTCCAGGAAATTTTGGTTGACCTCGTTCGACTTTGGAGGTTCTGTTGTGTTTTCACATCACTTGTAATAATCTGCTAGACGGCATAGTTGTAATCGCCGTATAATCAGATTTTGTGGGCGATATATTTGCACACTGTCTGTTTCCAGATTGACGTTGCATTGTCTGCTTGCAAATGTGCCCCCGATGCTTCCCGCCACTTGTGATTTTAACAACAATATTGTTCCTTGAGTCGCTCGAAAAGTTCAGCTCCATCTCCTGCTCAACGTCCGCATAAATATTGTAGAAGGCACAGTGTATTCACAATGCTCTCACCCTTTGAACATTTTCTCCAAGAAGGAGTCGTGCAAACACACAGCGTCACGTCTTTTGTGTAGGAAATCATGTGCTGGACATGCACTTACATTTCCGACAGAAGTTTGCATTCATGTTTTGTTTGAGGGCTGGACACAGTGCATTGCCTGCTATCTCCAGCTCCATGTGCACCTTTAAAAGTGCCTTGATGTGACATGCCCGCAGTTGCTCATCTATTTCTGACAGCAGCACATTTATTTGAAAGGATCAACGCATGAAAATACCCGGAATGATATTTTTTTTCCCATTCTATTTTGAAATTCCCTGAAACTTCATATGATTTCCACTTTACAGTAAAGGCATGCCCGGCTTGCCAAATAGTGAGCCCACAACTTTTACTCAGTTTATTTCATTTATTTAGTTATCATTGACTTGACTATGACTTGAACCATTAAACAAATCAACCTTTCATAAAGATTATAAAATGCTGCATTAGTTGTCACACTTCTGTCTCTCTCTCTCTCTCTCTCTCTCTCTCTCCACAGAATCTTGTTATTGTCGTTTGAGCAAAGAGACGAAAAGAGGTTAGGGAGAACAAAATGTTCTTTTTCAGCACTTTTGCTGAGTTATTTAATCCCCATTTGTATGATGACTTATGTCTGCTGCAAATGATCCACTGGCCCCATTGTCCTCAGGCCGGCATGAGCAGTGATTAATCATGTTGACCCTATTGTCTCTCCCGCTCCCCGAGACTCCCGCGCCTCATTGAGCACAAATGTTTGCCTTCTACCCTGTTTTCAACACATTTCTTCCTGGTAATGGCCAATTAAAACTAGCAGTGGGGTGAAGTAACTTGCCATGTTTTGCCAATAATAAAGGTATTATAGCAGTACATAAGATATTGTACATAATCACAATGTCGATGTTAATGAAGAAGATAAAACTTGTTGAAACAGTTTTCTTGCACATTAAGCATACATAAAATGAGGAGATGTAATGTAACACACTTTTACTGTGTGGTTCCCTCATATCATTCCTGTAACAATATCGGTGAACATATTCCATCAGTGATATACTTGCATTAGTGAGGAAAAAAAAGGGATTCCGTTTTTTTCCTGAAGCTTCAGAACGTGGACCCGGAGGAATTTTTCTCATCTTAGTAATAGATTGCTCAAAGTCCTCTAAAAACATAAACATGATCATATATTGGGACTGATCATTTTTTTGGGGCATGGAATTTTCAAAAATGTAGACCCTACCTCTTGGGGGCATTTGACTTTGGAGTTTCCATCGTGTTGTCTAAATGAAAGCCAGCATGACATCGGAGCGCTGGAATATTAAGGCTAACTGGCTAATTCAGCTGTGATATTAGCAATGGAGGTTGTGTAGCATCGTGTTCTTACTGATTTATTCAATCCGTGTATTTGTAATCACTTGAGACCCAAAGGCATGCGAGCGCATACGTATATGGAAGCAGTGTGTGATTCATCCCTTTCTCCTCTGTTCCAGATAACTCCATGAGCTCCTTAGATTGTGAGTATATTGCCTCTCCTCTCATTAACACGATGACACATTGAGCCAAAGCGCTGAGCGCGCATGCCCGAGCAGGTGCACAACACTTTCTTGTTTGCGTACGCACTCCGTGATAAATCGGCGTGCGCTGAAGAAACATCCCCGGGGCTCATTGTCTTCCGGTCTCTTTGCTTAATGAGGCCCAAAGAGAGAGTGGGAGTCGCTGGTTGCTATGACGCCAACACATGCGAATGAGCAACCGCGCGCGTGCGCGTGTGTGTGTATGTTTTAAGTTATTGATGGCGCTCTCCGTTGTATCCCTTAGCTCCGGAAATAGATGAGGCAGCAGTAATGCAGCTGGCAGAGATGGGCTTCCCGCTAGAGGCCTGCAGGAAGGCTGTCTACTACACTGGCAACATGGGCCCTGAGATGGCCTTCAACTGGATCATAGCCCACATGGAGGAGCCCGGTAAGAATCTTGCAGGGCCCCGCTGGACATATATTGGTCACTGCACTCAAACTGGTGAATATTTGGAAACACGTTCTTTTCCATGCAAGTTAAAGGGGACATATTGTGGTGAATTGACTTCACTGTTTCATTGTTTGTGTGCTTGCTACTATACATCGTTGACCTAGACAGATCAACAAAGATGCGTCGTTTTGGTGAACGATTACACATTTTTGGACCAATGAACTGAAATTGGATAATTTCCCATGGCCTTGCAAGAACAACAAACTTACCTGTATATGTTTTGTCAGTGCTTCCGTTTGATTCATTTGTATTGAAATGAAGCAACTCCAGAGATCACATATCATATTTTCATAGCTTTTCCATATACAGTAAATGTCACAGTTGGTCTTTTTCCGGGTGGGGGGAAGCGTGTCCTCAATTCCGCCAAAATCACTTGTGCAGCAACTGTGTCAGCTTTTCCACCTCCTCGAGGATGCAGGCGTAAGGAAGTAACACACAGAGACAAGGCACGTTTATTGGTATGGGGCCTTTTAAACTCAAAGGTAATACAAAGTGAGAGACGAGTCAAATCTTCGCCGGATCAGGACAGCTTTTGTTGACTCTGGTCGTTTATCGGGGCGCGTGTGTCCGTGACAACACCATCAAGTCTGTCAGAGCTTTGCAGCCGAGATGTTCCAGCGAGGCCCTAACTTGTGTCACTTTTATTACCCTTGTTGCATGGTAAAAGGCCGCAAGAGTGCACAGACATGAGAGCAGCCGCTTGCTTTTAAGTTTGAAGGCGACTGTTGCGAAATAGGCTGCTTTAAGACTAAATAATATCATTGGAAGTGGTGTAATATATTGGTTTTTTTGTTGATTCGCGGGTTTAAGAAGTGGTGGACATTGGGGACATTTTCATTTGACAAGATAATGACGTAGCTGGAAAACCCTCATTGAAAGGGCTTCCATATGACACAGTGTGATTGGCTATCATTTTAGGTATTTGTTTATCATTTGCAAAAAACATCACATGACATGTGATAGGGCTGTGCAATTAATCGAAATTCAATTACAATTACGATTCTTACACTCTACGATGACAAAATTGGCATAATCATAAAAACGATTATTAATATGCATTTGTATCACGCACCGTTTCTTTACCCAAGGAAATCACGCTTGAATTATAATTTGTACCTTTGTTATTTTAAAATAACGAATTTGATACATTTTGTTTGGTCCAAAAGGAATTTACATAGTGTTTAAAAGAAATTTATTTGTCCTTATATTTTTTTTACGTTTAAACATTTTCTTGTTTTATACCCAAACATAAATGATTGTTTTGATAATCGTAATTTCAATTCTTATTATCAAAATGAAAATCTTTGAAAAATATTTTTTGGTTTATTTTGACTTACTATTTAGCAGTGTCTGTTGTCTCCAAAATGTAAACAGGTGACGAGTAATCGACATTGTAAAGTTTGAAATTGTGGAGTTTGGTGATCTTTTCAAACAAAGTAAGGATTTTTGTGGCCGGTAGATCACATAAAATGTGATGAATTGACAAAATAATTACAGATTTGGAAAGCCCTCATCGACACCTTTAATTTGAGGTATTACTTAATGGTGGTTTGTTGAAACGTTCTTTACTACTTATTTCCATTGGTTACAAAAAGTAATGCGCGGAGAGGCTATCAACCTTGAAAGTACTTTTAGTGAAGGACCAAAGCAAGTCATTTTTGGTCATAAAATCACATGACAATTGATATATTGAGAAAATAATTGGATATTTGGAAAGCCTTTGCATGCCTTTAATCAGATGCATTACTCAATGCGGGTTTGTTAAAAATCATTCTTTGACTTTGGTCCTATTTGTTATTATGACCTGTTGCGCGTCTATCAACTACATGTCCACAAAGTGTGACGAAGGTATATTTTGGATGATCATGTCATCCTATGAGAGTATATTGACAAAGTAAATGCACTGACATCATCAAAACCTGAGATATGATACAGAACCTGATGTGGTTTTGTTGGAAATAGATTTTTGAACTGCGGACCCGCGTCTTTGAGGCTTTTAGCCAAAGAACCGGCGACACTATAAACACTGTCATCAATGCTGAGCGATATGCACATTAAGGAAGAAGGGCTCCATTAGAAGTTGAGTGGAAACAAGCAGTTTAACAGACATTTAACTCCTCTTGTAAACGTGCCATTTATTTATTCACCTCTTTAGTTTTCTGGCGGCTAGACAACACATTGCGTGGCAATGGAAAGCACACAAAACAAGGAGATAAAGGCATTAGCGGGTAGATAAGGAGTTTGCCTTTTTCTTTTATGGCAGCGAGATTAATGAAGGCTGTTTATGGCCATCCATAATTACAGTCGCAGTGTCCTTGCTGAAGGGCCACTTCACTTTGATTTTAGTCTCACAGAAGTGCACAAACAGATGAAGAATTCACTTTCGCATTTGAAGATGCTTTATTTACACGTTCATTAATGTACATGCTGTACTAAAGTATTCCCACTCTATATCGCAGTTCACCTACCAAAGATTTTTATGTGCCATAAATTTACTTTTGTAATGCAGAAATAGCCGCTATTTAGGCAAATTTGCGGTGTTTGTTGATCATATTTTGGTAAATGTTTACAGTATACAGTGGCGGTAACCCAGACTGTTTGTGTCGTGGAAGGAGTTTGTAATTGCTTATCAATTCAAAACAAAAAAGCACTTAAAATGGAGTGAACCATAATCGACTCCATGCATCTAGATTGTACACAAAAATTAACCCATGTTTCATAAACGATTCAGTAGATTATTCAACACAAGCAAACCTTCACATGAGGTTCATCAGTAGTGTTAGCTAGCATACTAGCCTAACGCTAGCACAAAATGTAGACACAAAAATGCTATCAATTAATTAAACCTAACAAGACACCAAAGATTGCAGCACATGGAAGAGTACTTTGGTCTAAGCACCAAAATGAATAGACAAGATTTAAAAATAAATAAATAAACGGTGGATAGATAGTTACACTGTACTACTACTATACTACTGGGTCTATTTTTTTTTTCTTGCCATTTTTATTATTATTATTCTTTGCTTTGTGCGGCCAAAATTTGATTCACGAGCGAGTTTCAGATATGCCGCTGCTTGAATGAAGTGGTGGTGGTGGTGGTGGGGGGCTCCGTCGCAGATTCACTTTCAGTCGGTTATTGAACGGAACAGTCAAACCCACGAATACAAAATGAGAACACCCGCAAGCAACTACAGTAGGCCAAAACAAAACTCATGTGTAGAGGCTCTCAGAGACTACATGGCCATATTCCTGATCATTCACAAGGCCACGCTGCATTTCGAGGCACACAGCTCAGGCACAGATTTGATTAAAAACACATACACCAAAAAAGTTATTTAAAAAACAAAAACATTTTAAAGCTGGACCGGTTTATGGAATCTTTCATTTCATTTCAATGGGGAATAATGATGTTGTTCTGTGTCAAGTAAATGCGGTCAACAAATCACTGGCTTCTCCTTTTCTGCAGACTTTGCCGAGCCACTCACGTTGCCCTCCATGTTGGGCCCGGGCCCTTTCAGCAGTGCAGACAGTCCCATGGGCGCCGCCCCGCTGGACAACTCGCCCCCCGAGGAGAGTATCGCCATCCTCACTTCGATGGGCTTCCCTCGCACTCACACCATCCAGGCGCTCAAAGCCACGGTCAGTCACGCTAACAAATAAGATGATTTCAGCAGGACAAGAAATAGCGTGTGTCACCTTAAATGGGGTTCGACTTTGGAGTTTTCACTATAATAACAATAGCAGTGGGTTGTTATTAAGGCACGGAAATAGAGCCAAAGCATACTTGTTTGTCATCTAGCGCAGTATGAGCGCACAAATAAACACATATTGCTTTTAATTAATGTGAAGCTGGAGGGGGGCTCTCACCACGGAGGTTATTATTAGCTCAAAATAAGGAGGAGGTACTATTTTTTTTTTTTTTCTTTCCTCAACCTCACTGACCCAAGTAAGCCATCTCACACTTCTTCCTCATGCGCTACATGGAGGCACATTCTCCAGGAATCACGCATCTATTTTGGATCCCCTAAAAACATCCTTGGGAGAAGCTTAAGCGGCGATGGACACGTGCCACTACAAAAATATCTAGAATAGGTTGATTTTGTGAGGGGCTACCTTAAAGGGGAAGTCAACCCAAACACATTTTTTTCAAGAATGCGTTCTATGCAAGTCCGCTAGTTGAAACAAGGCATTCTGATAAATATTGCGTTTGTGGAATAAGAGTTAATCCACCCGTTTTTAGCCATCTCTGGGGGCGGCCATTTTGTGGGGGGCTGACCTGTTTTCTGAAGCTGAGTCGTGATTGGTCGTTGCCTGAGCCCTGAGCAGTTGTGATGTCATTTTCAGTCGACAGAAGGGACAAAATGGCCGCCCCCAGTGATGGCTAAAAACATGTGGATTAAGTCTTATTCCACAAATGCAGTATTTTTCAGAATGCCGTGTTTCAACTAGTGTGCCCGCTGGGAAAATATTCTTGAAAAAAATATGTTTGGGTTGATTTCCCCACGAAAGATGGACAATGGGAGGGAGCGAAAAAACACTTCATTAGATTAATCTGCATAATTGAATGAAATCCAGTGGAAAGATGATAATGAAATAGATGGATGATCATTCCTGAGAATGTTCATATTTATTATTGTGATTACAGTTTGTATTGGTGAGAACCTGCACTGCATCACATAGCCTGATAACATTACTTTATGTTGTGACCATTCAGTCTACATAATGAATTCCATCAAACCCAAAAAAAAAAACCTCCAGTTATTTATGGAGGCAGGACATTTAAATTTGTTTTGTGTGTGTTTTCATTTTGAAGAACAACAACCTTGAGAGAGCGCTCGACTGGATCTTCACCCACCCGGAGGAGGAGGAGAGCGACGCCCTTTCCAACGTGGCTGACACGGAGCCCAATGACAACGCTTTGTTCAACGCCAACTCGCACAGTGACTCCACATTGTCCCCAGACCGGGACACGTCGGGACCGCGTGTCAAAGACGGACCGGGACGTGAGTCAATGACATTCTTTTGTCTGTACTTTTACATCTCCATTCATTTTGTATGAATGCAAGGACTACAAAGAACATTTTAATCTTGTTTTATTATTTGAAAGGAGAATCTCTGACTCAATAGACCTTCACATTCATATATTAAGTAGCTTGTACCATTTGAACTAATTGAAGTCGTAGTGCGTGTCTATTTTCATTTAGTATATATGTATATTATTGTGTTTATATTATATTTGTGCTATATTCAAATGTATTCATTTCACTTACCTTCATTGAAAACCATTGTTAACATTTCTTACCTCAGGTTATGAGCTCTTCGCCGTCATCAGTCACATGGGAGCATCCACAATGTCTGGACACTATGTTTGTCACATTAAAAAGGAAGGCAGGTGAGTTGACAAGACAATGCATTCCTTTCAAATATACTTGTATTTATTCATCATTATTATTATTTTTTTTATTGTATTTTACTTTACAAAATTGACAATTGCATTTATGTTGAAAATAAGAACCTATATGCCCCCAAATCATCTTTTTTTACTCACCATTCCTCTGTGGACTGGTTTGCTAAAATGTGCTTGTTCCATGTGAAAAAGAATGTCAGGCTGAATGCGGTTCTTCTGTGGTAATGGCTTCGTAATTACTCGAGAAACTCTTTATTTATTAAGATATATTTTATTACTTCTCGTCTCTGTCTGCTCAACATGCTCACAGGGGACTTTAATGCTCATACCAAACTACATTTTATCTACAAAACTCCGCTTCAGTGACATCAATGATCCACCATCTTCAGAAAGTTTAGTACAGACCCTGGCCTGTACTGGTGAATATGATATATATGTATATTTTACATATTTCCCTGTCATATAATTAATATGTTGAGAACATTTAATTGACAATTGTTATTGATGTTTGAAATGTAATTTGCACTGGTGAATACTTTTACTTATTTGACCGGTTTTAAATCTAAAAGTTCAGTGAACATTTATTTGCTAGTGATATGTCATGTTTCAAATGGACCAAAAGGCATGTTTAAGAATCTTGAAATGTCAATTAAAAAGTCAAAAACAAAAGGCAGACTGGTTGGCTAAAATGTGCTTGGATTTATTGGTGTTCCATGCAAAAAAGAAAGTCAGGCTAAATGGTCGCCGCCCCCCCGCATTTTCACCTCACCAAATCAGGCCCTCTTTGCAAAAAGTTTGAACACCCCTGCTTTAGTCCAAATACACCAAGGATCGAGAATGATCATTTACACTTGCCATTTATTGTCTGGATGAAATCAGCCAACCTTTATCCCGCCTCCCACGTCTCTCAAGGCACCACTGTATTTGGTTGTGTATTTGTATACAAGCAACCAAAAAAAGTTGGTTTTCCATAGTGTCCCCTCTTAAACAATACGTGATACGATGACACGTGTCCCTCTTTCTGCAGGTGGGTGATCTACAACGACCACAAAGTGTGTTTATCAGAAAGGCCTCCAAAAGACTTGGGCTACATCTACTTTTACCATCGACTATCAAGCAGTTAAAGTTAGCACCCGTCAGCCCCTTCTTAATCAATGAACCACTGTCATCCACCTGGGAGAATTGCTCCCAACAGTACCCACAGCCTCAGTGGTAACCATGGAAACGTCACCTCACACCAGCTACCTGCCTTAACCACGAGGTCAGCGAGGAGCAACTCTGTTCACAAAGGGAAAGTGATGTGCTCGTTTTGTGTTTTGTTCTGTTGAGTTGAATGCGCTTGTTGTTGTCTACAGTCAGTACAGAGGGACGTGTGCAATGTCTGGCGTGCTCTGCCCACAAAGTAATGCAACATCATATCTCACCGGTACCTCTTAGACGCCTTCATATAGCGTGTCAGGATTTTCCAAAAAGTACATTTTCTATATGTATTGTAATAAGTCAAAGCCTTTTATTTCTGATAGGAAGAAAAACATTTTTCCCTTTGAAATTGACATATTTGGACACCGGACAAATAATACCTTTTTTGTGGCTTCATAATAGCTCAACCCTTACCCGATTTAATTGGCTAGTTTTTCACTTTTAATAACAGGAAATCAGCCCTGCAAAAATGTTCAACATTGAAGTATTTACCTTCTCTGAAAACCCTTTTTTTTTGTATCAATAGTATTTTGCACCCCACGCACAAACGGAGTCTACACCAGCTACACGGAAGTGAATGTGATTGTTTAAAATGTTAACTCTACTACTGCTGTAAGTTCATGAGAGAAACTCTATACTATCGATGATATTGAGGTCCTTGCTACTACATTTTGGGTCCTTTAATACAGATAAAGCCAACGCCTCTGCATTGGGAGAAAAAAAAAAAAAAAAAAAAGGGTTCTTCTACTTGCAACTAATTTTTATTCAGTTCATCTATGCATATCGTCAGTGTTCATGTCCAAAGCAATATGTACTACAAGCAAACCTACTGGATTGTATAGACCTGTGGTGAATGTATAAACACAAACAATAACTCAAAACATCTTTTGGTTTTAATACGCTCCATTTAAATAGGGTCAAACATGTGCAAGTAGTTGATTCCCCCCCAAAAAAGGTTTGTGATTGCGTTTCGATGCCACAAGATGGCAGCATAGCATGAATCGTCACATGACACTCCTCAACTAACTCCGACATACGAATAGACGAACTCGCGAATGCTGAGCCGCGGTTATGTGGGGCTTCACTGTACCCCTACCGTATTTCCTCAAATAGAGGCCTCCGTATCCCAAATTAATAAATAAACTTAAGACTTCAAATAGACACTTCCTTTGTTCCCCTCAAGGAAAAAAAATAACACTAGGTAGCTGGAATTACCTTTATTATGACTGATAGCAACGTGCGTCGCAGTAGTCATCACCCAAATGCAGAGCAGACGTGGCATCTGTAAAGCTGAACTTTGAAGTGAAAGCAAGTAGAGCAAGGAGTTGGCGAGAATTTTTCCCATCCCACCTTTTTCCAGGTTGTGGAATGGTGGTACAAAGTCGCCTTTGGTGGTAGTATTAAACCAAACAGACGAGACGGTGTCTGTTAAAGGGAATGTCGGACTACTGTGCTGACATCATCGTGCGTCAACTGTATGACTACGGAATGTTGTGTGGCTTTAAAATAAATGAGCCTTTCACCAATAGACACTCTGCAGTTGAGTAAATATTGGGGTAAATGCAGTACGTCATCTCATCCTTAAGGGAAGTTCTGCCGATTTGAGCCTGCTCTCATTTTTAAGACTTGAGATTCATATTTCTTAAAAGGGGGTCAACCCAAACATTTTTTTCATGAATATGTTCTATGCAGACCCTCTAGTTGAAACAAGGCATTCTGATAAATATTGCGTTTGTGGAATGAGAGTTAATCCACCCGTTTTTAGCCATCACTGGAGGCGGCCATTTTGTCACTTTTGTCAACTAAAAATGACATCACAGTTGCTCAGGGCTCAGGTAACAATCAATCACAGCTGACCTGTTTTCTGAAGCGGAGCCATGATTGGTCGTTATCTGAGCCCTGTGATGTCATTTTCAGTCGACAGAAGTGACAAAATGGCCGCCCCCCGATATGGCTTGAAACGGGTGGATCTTGCTGCTTGACTCATATTCCACAAACGCAATATCAATCAGAATGCCGTGTTTCCACTAGTGGGCCTGCATAGAACATATTCTTGAAAAAAATATGTTTGGGTTGACTTCCGCTTTAAGAGGAAATAGACACCCAAATATCACAATAGTACCTCAGGTTTCTGACGCGTTTCTCCTTGAGGGCTAATGTAATATTTTCAGCAGTGCTTCCCTTAAATTACACCGTGCCTATAAGGTCCCCGGGCAAGTTTAAATGCAGTATATCTCACAACGTAATCTGGGTAACTCCCAAGGCAGTGAGCGAATGATCAAACATCTCTATGCAAGTCGTGGCTGGCGTGTCAAATGGATGGATGTCATGTGATCAGCGGCCGCCTGGTGAAGTCATCTCCACGGTGTCGAGTGATGAATGTCTTCTAATCTTCTGTTGCCATGTAATATTCTGTTAATCTCCAAGCACCCGATCGTGTTATCATGCGTGTATGTTCTGTCTGAGCTTTCCCTTCCAGCTGTTGTTCAAGATAGGGTTGAGTTCGTCTCCACTGTTAGCATGTGCACTATACGTTGACATTCTAGTTATTTGGATTGTAAGATTGTACTTTGCTGGGCTTTCTTTTCATGTAACTAAATGTTCAAGTGGTTCTTTGTTGCCTTTTTTTGGAAACAGATTTGTGCCGATTCTTTTAGTTTTCCTCGAGAGATTGTTTTACGTTGACTTTTGAAATGTATGCGTTATCCTGATATGGCTTAGCCGTATGTGAATAGTCATGCCAGTATGCTTAATGGCACTGTTTACTTACGATGTTTGGGTAATTTAATAAACAACATTTTGTCCACTCTTGTTTGTTGTTTTTTTTTAATTTTTTTTTTTTATAAAAAATAAAAATAACCAGGATGCATGGATGACCTGCCATAATTAAGGCTAGATTTACAGTATCAAGAAAGAAAATAAATTGGACATGGCACACAGTTTGCAAAGTATGCCACACTGCAATAAGTACCCAAGCAGCACAACTAACTTCTAAATTCTAACCTAAAAATGGAGCAGCCATTGTTCATTAGCCGCCCCCCCAATAAGGCATGTGGGTTTTTTTCTTTGTGAACAACAGAAAGACACATATGCACGGCATTTGTATGTATAACAACTGTTTATTTCGAAAAGATTACTTTCATATTGTTCATTTTAAAGGTTCTAATGCGTTCATTGTGATTATACAGAGAGAGTAATATGCATTACAGTGTCGAACTAAACAGATTGATGATGTATATAAAGCGCATAATTTCAATGTCCTCCCATCAAAAGATCATTTGTTTCACACATGTTCATAAAGTAGGCTACCGATAACTCTTATAAACCCCAACCATTTATATCTTGGACAAAAACTTTAAATGAGTACAAGAACTTGACATGTAATGGAAGTTGACTAGGCACATTTATAGATTGATAGTCATAAGGCAAGATAATGATTACTGAATAAAATCAAGCCAAAGAGTTTAGAATACAGTGACTAATTCATCACATGGACAAATAGGACGGATAAAACAGTTTTATGAGCAGAATGTAGTATACTGTTATACTGTTGCTTTTGCCCCCCCCCAAATATATTAAATTGCACATCAAGTGGCAATGAAAGGAGGACAAATCATTTGGATTCATGTCCTTTGGAGTATTTGGGCTCCACTGCAAAAGGACAAAACTGAAGTGAAGTCCTCATCTTAATACATTTGCTTACGCTTGTGTTACATAAACATACAACTTTTCCCCCACCACATAACGATTATACATTTATCTCTGCTAAATTACATTAGATTTTAGATTACCGGCAGATTAGTTTTTCTTCATTTCAACTTTGTTCACATTAAATGTTTTTTTTCTTCATCTTTGTTCCTGGTACATTACAATCTCTTTTTCTGCAATGCAACAAATAGATTCTCCTGTCATGACTTTTTTTTCCTCATAAAATAGCAATTTTATTCTCTTGAAATGAGTTTTCTAATATCTCAATGTTGTTCTCAGGAAATTATAAGCTTTTTTTCCTCCAACCTAATTCCAATAAAATTGTGTATTTACCTTTATATTCAGTTTGACCCTTATACTCACACATTTGATGTTTTTAGATTGTAATACTAAGTTAAGCTTGTATCTCCATTCAGTGTAAATAAGCAATAATGGCTGTCCTAATCTTCGTGACACTAAATTCTTGCACTCATAAAAAATGTCACGACTCCATGTGATGAATTAGTTGCTATGCAAATGGTTTTAACTTATTTACTGATCCAATAATCATGATTAATTTCAACAATTAAAACACATTTGGGGAAATTTGTCGCTCTAATGGTTGGGGTTATCAGAAAATGTTATCAGTAAGTCATATTGTAATTCCAAAATTCCTAGCACTACAGCTGTGTCGTATTTAACGTACTAGTGAGCTTCATAGTCAGCCGGTTCTTTTTTGTTCATTAATTTCTCCCTTGCACAGCTGCTCATCCTAACAAAAGCATTTTACAGGTTATAGATGTATGTATATGCACTTTCTTGTCTAGGTTGCAAACATATTGCAATGAAATGTGATATAATATAATAATGTTGTTAGGTTATTGGGACTAAAAGAAAGCAGTTCCCCGTTGTCCATGCATACAAACTCAATGTAAAGGATCTGGCATGCGCTCAAGCTCGTTTTGTTTCTCAGGAGCATGCTCTATCGATAGGTCACCTGAGAGACTTCAAAAAGTCGCTTCTACTGACACTCAATGCAATACAGTATGCCATCGAAGGTTCCTTTAAAAAAATAACTTCTTCATTTCAAGCAAAGGCCTGCAAACCCCGATCACAAAACTCGATTGGATTCTGTACATTTGGAAACCGACATCATTGTTTCAGATTTGATACACAGCTGAATGAAGAAGGACAGGTGTTTGTGTTTCTTAATGGCTGCTATGTCTATGGATGACAAGAGGGAGAACGTTGCATGTAGGCTTGTATTGGTCCTGCTTTGGCCAACGGGCCTGGCCGTTGGCTGGCTACCTGGCAATGTCAGCATGTAGGACAGTGTGGGGGTGGCCAGTGAAAACAAACACATCTGCTGGCCAGCTGTGACGCAGAGGCACAAACGACTCATCCAAAGCCATTCGGCCATTTTTATGTGCCTGCGTTTAAGAGTAACATTGAAATAACAAGGACTGTGGGTGGGGGAAAAAAAAAAACCCCAAAACATTTGGGGACCATAAAACTCTCTCTTGTGGTCTTACCTGCCCGTTACTTTTTGGTCTCACAAAGTGTTTCCACCCTGACTTGTTTTGGCTATAGATGCTGTAGCTGCATGCACACGGCGGGTCCTCAGTTTACGGCACACACCGCTTACCTAGTGTCTGCTAACCCAGTAGTAAAGTCATAATTACAGTAAATAGTTGTATTAAAAAACACCTCTGCAACCATAAATAGAAACGAATCCAGTGACAAAGGGACACTTGAGCGTCTTGTGCTGTGTGCTGATGTATTTTTACGCCATTGCGCAAAATGGTTCGTTGTACACCGTTCATAATCTCAAAATGACGCATGTCGGGACCGTCGTAAACCGAAGACTCCCCTGGATATTACTTATGCGGACAAAAGTATTGGAACGCATCAGTGACCTCTGATTGAATGCATTCCCAACCACTGAGCTGGGTACATTGGCGCAGTGTTTCTCAACCTTTATTGAGCCAAGGCACATATTTCACATTGGAAAAAAATCTTACGGCACACCACCTTAGCAAAACAATTCACAAAATGTGGCTATACAGGGTCATTATGTACCTTCTGTTATCTCGTGTTTATTGTTTTGCCTGTTACTGTATGGTTGACATAAATGAACAAAACATATATTTTTCTTAAATTAGGAAATATGTATTTTTTTTGTCAAAATAATTGACATTAAATAATTTCCCCGCGGCACACCTGATGATTGTGCTTTCCACAGCACAATGGTTGAGACACACCGGAAATGACCCAAATTCACTTAAAGGGTCCAAAATACATTTAATAAATGTATTTAATGTATTTTATAATTTATTTACTACAAATAATGTCAAAGGTTAATCTGTCTATTCCACTGATGTATCGTTTCAGGCAGACATTTTAAATGTCAGTATATCAGCTTTGTGTTTCATTTGAACAGGCACCGATTTCACACTTTTGTGAGTAAATTCAGATGCGTTATCATATTTTTGGTGGCATTTTTGTTTGGTGGTGTGTCAGGGGATTTTTCTCATGTAAATAATGTGCCTTGTCCCAATAAAGATTGGGAAACACGGAAGTAGAGCATAGGCGGGGACGGCACATAGACCAGCATAAAAACAAATAGATCGATTCATACTTTGACAGCTCACACTCTTTGTGTTTCATTTGTTTTCATAAATGTTGACTTTATTTTCCCATGTTTTCATGCTTCTCTTTGTCTGTGCTCGTTACTTAACAGGCATCACCTGGTGTCCTCAGCTCTGCTTGTCCCCCAGCCAATCGGCTCGTCCCCTTGTGTCTTCACCACCTGTCTCGCGTTGAGTAATTAGTCATTGTCCACTTAGCGTGCTGTCTTTGTTCATTTGAGTCTTGTGCTTGTGCTTGTTTCCCGCGGTTCCTGTTGTGGTGGATTTTGATGACATTTCTGGGTATTGATTTATTGTTTTTGGCCTGCAGTGGTTGTTTTGATGAAGAATGTATTTTTGAGAGGAAGTTTTTATTGAATTGTCTGTTCCCATCTGCATCTGGGTTCACTTTCCTTCTTGACAATTACCGGTACAACCTTGGTGGGCGGTGCCAGAGGACGTCAGGGGAGGCATAGCCACATGAAAAAAAGCCAAGCTAAACATTTTAAGAAGCAAATTAGATCTTTAGTTCTTGATTATTATTTCAATGTTGCATGAAGAGGCTGGTGCGAGCAAAAATTGGATACGGTGGCTTTTCCGCAGCCTGCTTCATTCAGATGATTTCTCCCTGTCCCAATGCTAGCTAGCAATTAATGACAGCGCGAGGCTATTCAAAGTCACTTTTCACTGCCACGCAGTCACATTTCCTGCGAGTACTTGGGTGTTCTTTTTCAAAAAGTTGCCCGCATGAATTCAAACAGAGGATGCGCAACGGAGCGGCGATATAATGCTGATGTTTCAGATGCAAACAAGCACAAAGATGACACTACCACGTAGCACAGCGTGCCACAACAGGCTACGAAACGGATTGTGTTGCGTTTATCTTCAGCTTTAGGGTTTATCTCTTGTTATTGTCTCGCACCAGCTTCCTAATGAAATCCGTGTCCTCATACAACCTGTGGCCACGCGGCTGTATGATTGGAGAGATGAATGGCTGAAGCGCTGGCCGCTGGCTCTCCCTGATAGCATTCTTAGCATTTTTTTTTTTTTAAAGGTCTGCTGAACATAAAACATGACCTTTTGCATAGGATCAGACACCCGTCATCTTCAGCCTGGCGGGGACGCAGCCAGGTGCTGGGCTAAACGTAAAGTAAAGCAGATGAGCTATCACGCAGGTGTCCTCGAGGGTCAGTATGCTGCGTGTTTTTACACCTGATTTCAAATGATCAGCTCAGCAGCAAGCTCTGCAGGAGCCTGATAACAATCCCGATCATTTCAATCAGGCGTGTTGGAATAGGGAAACATCTAAAACATGCAGGATACTGGCCCTTGAGGAGCAGAATTTGACACCTGTGAGCTATTGTTTACTCCATTTGCCTGAAATTGAAAGGATGTTAACTGCTCAGAATGACTTTCAGACAATGGCGCTGCGAAGGACACTCAACACCGGGTATTTGACTTTTCTGGATTCTTACACCTTAAACTAATTTCCACCAAGTAGTACATTGCCGTTTGCTATGTGAATGTTTACATTTCCGTTGTGAAAGGTAGTCTAGAAACCACATTTTTCTTTCTTTCTGTGAAAGTACCAACCCAAACTTGAACTGCATTGCTTGGTGGAAACAGTGGATGATGCCTGACGACAGAGGCAAATTTGGAAGGTTTAGAAGCTTAAACACAGTACAGAGAGATAGAAGTTCTTTGACCTCCAAATGTGATGCTCAGTTCTTAGAACCACTACCCAAATGGGGGGGAAAAAAGTAAAATTGGGATGAGAAAAAGACAAAGATTTGAAGTTCAGAAGATGGCAGTAAACCAAAGAAAGCCAAACCAGTCTGGTAAGATAATATATAGGATGCAATGGCTTAGTGTTTTTGTGTTGCCATAAAAATAGTATCAATAAATCTTGTTGGCATGCTTTTGAGTAAGGCTTACACAACCTGGCTTGCACATTCCACATGGATGGAGGAGGTTACCGGTTTGTCTCAAGTGCAAAAGGGAAACTTTTGAAAAGTCATGCGGGAGCTTTTATTCCAAGCCAGGAAGAGAAACGTCAACTTCGGGTTATATGGTGCAGTCGTTTTCATTTTGCTCACTGAATCCACCCATGAGTCTTTCTGAGTAATTGAGTCGGGAAAGCTTTGTTTTCCCAAAACCTCATCGGTTGTGTGCAAACAGCAAACTGTACATGACGTTCCCACTGCGACATCCCTCCCGGCTCAGCTCCGTTCCAATGAGTGAGCCCGATTTTAATTGACGTATTCTCTAAGGCATTGCTCGTACAATCTTCGCCCGTCCTTGTGCTCTTCAGGGTACTTGCAAATTGCAGTGCAAATCCGTCACAAAGCAGTCACTTGGAAGAACCTGTCCTCGGAACGGCTCCAAGTTAATTGGGGTGGACGACGTGCATACAAAGAAACAGAATAATATCTCCTGCATTATATCCGATGCATTCGGATGGGTCCACTTTGGGCATTTGGGCTACTGGCTAGGAGAAAGAGGAGGAAATGCAGTCGTCGCTACCTTACTATTCCTCATATGTCTAAGTTAAAGGCTCTCATGAGAAGATCCAGGTCGCCAATGTTTGCAGCCTGGAAGAGTTCAGGCTGGTCCATCATGGACAAAGCTATCCTGAGTGCGGCCCAGATGTTTCCAGACATGACCTGGTGGGACTGCTGCCGACTCCGGCTTTTCCGCTGAAGGCTGAGGGCCGTCAGGAAGTTGCTGGCCGCCTCTCTGGGGAAACAAGAGCATTCACTCTGGTTGAATTGGGCCGCCTCGTGATAAAACGTGATTCTCCGAGCCTGAACCTTTATAGTGAAACCTCGAAGGGTGAACACAAACCGGTCTTGAATGCCGGTTGACGTTGGATTTGTTTGGCTTTTGAAAGAGTTTGGTCAGAAGAAATAATGGAAATAATCTGTCGGACTGCCACTACAGTTTTACAAAACATTCATCAACGGTACGACAAATGTTTTCAAGGGGAAGCCAACCCAAACGTATTTTTTTCAAGAATATGTTCCCAGCAAGCCCACTAGTTGACACAAGGCATTATGACAAATATTGCGTTTCACAGAATCTTAACTCATTCACTGCCAGACATTTTTAGACCATCTTTTACCCTAACGTTTGAGAAAAATACAAGAAAATATAAATAAATTCCTGGGATTGAATGGCCGGACTGTGAAAAGACAAGTAAATTTGTCAATGGCAGTGAATGAGATTTGTGTGTGGTGCTCTGTATTGCGCAGACCACACAAAATACGACCAAATGACAGATTTTCTATCTTCATGGGTGGGGTCTGTCAGAGATGTGAACAAGAAAAATCTTTTAAGATTTGAAAAATCCTTATGTGTTTACCAGTCCTTGGGGTGGCTGGTCTCAGACAATCTTGAAGGTAAAGATGATGGATGTGGAGGTCCTAGACTATGCAGCCAAATTCTCTGAAATGCTTTTGGAGACGGCTTATGTAGAAAAATGAAAATTCAATTCACAGCCTCTCGCTCCTGCGATCAGCATGCAAATTGCGCACTCCCTCAAAACTCGCAACATCCGTGGCGTTGTGCTGTAAGATAAGACCGCGCATATTCCGGTGGGGCTTTATTGTGGGCAGCCTAAGACACACAGATTTGTGAACAATATTTGCGAGAAATAGGCGCTCTGTGTACACAGAGAAATCTTTAGATCTTGGAATTTAACTCATGAAAAACGGGGGCAAAATCAAGTAGCGTATTTACATGTTTGATCAGCATATTTTTCACAAAAATGAAAGTCTGCAAATGTGCTGTGGGACCTACTCCTGTCAAATTTGGAATCGTTTGTCATTAGAGGCATTTGATTTTTGAAGATTATGCTATGATTTTTCGTTTTGTTTTAATTCTCTTTATTCCAGCCTATCATAGCACCAGACGGCTCAATAATATATCATAATTGGTTAAGATTCTGAGACCTGAGTTTTGTTTCCTTCATTAAACTTGATGGTAGACAAATACTGTATAAAACAGAAAAAAAGTCTTATTTAACTGTGCCCTGAATCACATGCTATCCTGATGATTTTGTTGCTTTTTTCGAATTTTCCCCAAAATGCTACACAATAAATACTGCATATGCTCACATTGAAACCATGCCGGCATTTGTTTTTATTGTTCTGTTAGTTTGGACCTTCACTGTGGTCACTCCTGAGTCTGCGATGTGTTTTTAATAAGGACAGGGCAAGACCTGAGCGTATAGTCGATAAGAGTGGTCACATTTTATTACTTCCGTAGGAGTCGTGTGGCAGGGACGTTGACTCGCATAACGCTCCAAGGATTCAACTTTGTCTCACTCAAACTTTTGCCTAATTCCAGCCCCCAAAGCAATTGCACTCACTCACTCACCTGTGTGCTCCGAGGTTAATGCAGCTGATTCCCAGGTTGTAGCGGGACCTGATAAATCCCGGCTGCAGCTCCAAAGCTCGCGTGTACGCCTCCACAGCCTCCTCGCTGCGGTCTCCGTTTGCCAGGGTGGCCCCCAGCCGGTTCCACAGCAAGTAGTCCTGGGTGAAAAGCAGACCTGCTAAATCCTTGGAGCTGCTTTGCGACAAAACAAGCAGCTTGAATTTTGCTGCGAAACAGTGACAAAACATCAACGTCAGCTCCTTGCTAAACTAACAAGGGTAATTTAAGGGGAGCTCAGTTACATCACTCAGGGTGTCCTTGTGCTTTGTTTGCCACCTGCAGGCGCGTGCATACACACACACACACACACGCACACATATACAGAGGTCATGGTCAACGACAGTACAGGGGCTCTTGATCTAAGGTTGAGCCTTGCAGTGGGGATATAATTATCTTCCTTTGTGTTCAGAGCTAGTTTTGCAGCAGGGGGGCAGATATTACCAAGTCAAATGTGGGAGGTTGGATTTAACAGTGAGTAATGTTCATGCCGACCTGGGACGTCGTGGGGGAGGACAGACGTTCATTTGCATCAAGAGGATGCAGACACACCAAAAAAGTTTGCGTATCCTCGCACATTTTGACGTTTTCTTGCTGTTTTGTGTGAATGAGCACTGAACACATCTGGGCTTGGGCTTTTGGGTGAGGATGAGCCTGAAATGCACTATGACCTCTACAGGTCAACTTAGTTTGACCTTTTCTATATTTTGAAATGTGGCCTTTGGAAATCCGGTTGCTCCAGTACTTTTTAGATAACATGCTGTCCTCTAACAAGAAGCCGAACGGCATAATGCACAACAGGTGCTTGAGCCATGAATCGCCCAAAACTTTTCTTCTTGATGATTTTTTGTGACTCTTCCAGTCCCTCTGTTGCAACAAGCAACTTTTCACCTAGCCCATGTGACAATGTGGGAGTCCACTGTCTTAACTGGATTCTACTACTGTATTTTTCGGACCATAAAGCAGAATTAAAATACTTTATTTTTCTCAAAAATCGACAGAGCGCCTTATGTATGGATGTATTTCAGTTCATCGTCTTTAATCCAAATTACTTTCTATTATGTTTGTGTTCTTATTCTCATCCGCATTTAATTGCTTGCACGTATCTGTTTTCGTCATACTGGAACTAGAACTACTTCCTTCTTCCATGTCTAAGAATCATGGGAAATATAGTCCTACTAGCCGAATGCTGCGGTCGCCGGTTTGACTCGATGTAAGCTGATCTTTTCTGTTGGCATATTTCCAATGTTACAACGTGGGACCGGACCTGTGTGACGTAAACAACACAGCCAGCTTCCAATAGCTGCCGGGCCCGAGCAAAAAAGGTTGGATAATGGTGAGTGCATTGAATTGTTTACTACTGCTGAACTGTCAAACAAGATAGCATTTAGCATTAGCTAAAGTAATAACAACCACAGGTCAACATATTGACTAGCGATGTTCAAACTTTTTTTTTTTGTCTGTTGGAGCATCCTCCTCCTCTTCAACCCCAGTTTAGTTGCACGGTGAAAAAAAGAAAACGAGACACGCGGCGCTACCCGATATTTACGTCTGAACGTCTGGTCTGAACCAAGCACAATAGCGCTAAAGCTATCAAGTAAACATACGGTACCATTACAAAAACTATTTAACATACAATACTTTACAAAAATTATGCGCCTTATAATCTGTAGCACTTTATGTATGAAAATATTTTAAAATAGACCCATTCATTGATATTACGCCTAATAATATGGTGCACCCAATGCTCTGAAAAATACGGTTGTGTGTGTGCCATAGAGTCATAGAAGGGCAAGGAAGCGAGATGTCACAGCGATACAACGGTCTAGTTCAAGTCACCTATCTACTGTATGTGCTAAAGAGGCCCAATCTAACAGCACAATAAAGACAATTACTTAAATGACAATTCTAATTGAACCAGGACATTTATTGGTGAATTTTATGGATCAAACACCACCAAGCATTTCAAATTAAGTTCACTCATATAGGTTACAATGCATTTTACGTCCATCCTGAAGTTTAACCTGGAAAGCTAAATATCCCTTACTTTTTATGAGCAGTATAAAGATACAATACATTCCATATGCTGCTGTGACTTTTAGATGCACCTCACTGCATCTATTTGCTATTAGCGTCACTTCAACACTTTGCGCTGGGAAGTCACGTGTGTGACACAGTGTGTCGTGTTTGCTTTCCCTTGATCAAAGGCACTGTCGTGCACAACTTGGTGTGTACTTAGCAGTAAATATGCAAATTATATCCCCCATTCATCCAGCCATCCGTTTTGCACACTGCTTATCCAGTTCAGAGCCACTGAGCCCATCCAAGCACCGCTAACCCTCATGACTTGCTAGTAAATATAAATTACCAGTACCTTAGTGGTCCGCCACAATCAATTGCTGCATGAAGCTCATGTTTATGTGCACTAGAGTCAGTATTTTATGCTATTGTTGTCTGATAACTACCCCCATGAGACAACTTTGGCTTTTTAACAATGTGATTTTCTGTTTTCTGTTAAACTGTGTTGCTAAACAATGAAAATGTTTTATAATGCAATGCATTTCTGTTCACAGCCAGAACTTTTTGTCAACCTCATTTTTGTTTTCAGACCAGACCTCTGCTCTTCACTTTGTATTGAAGATGAGCAAGGTGTCTGATCACTGTCAGGGCAAGAGCTGATCGCCGTTGCTTTGTTTTAAAGAACTACTGTGGGTGCTGCCAACCTTGGATTATGATGCTGTTTTCAGCAGATGGTTGGTAATAAAGTTATATTTTCTGTGAAGTCTGATTGATGAATGCAGCTCAAAATCAGGTGACGAATGGAATTATGCCATAAACTACTGTATAATTTATCATGTTTCAATGCTTTCAAAACATAATGGCCTTTGTGTGAACATGTCATTTTACCTTATATGTACAGTATGTCGACAAGTTGAGAGGAACACGAACATGATTAAATTTCTCTTCATGGACGCGTCTATGTAAATAGTTTTTGCGAGTTTGGATGTCAGCATTTCAAATATCTGTCTCTGCGTTTGTGAGAGTCTGTCTGGAAATGTTCACTTTCAAAATGGAGATGTTTAGCAATAGCACGGCTATTTGCTTCTGCTCTCCAGCATCACCTTGCCGACCTGACATTTGAACTACATTAGAAAACGTAAACATCTTGTCCTTGTTATTATATGTCCTTGATATGTATATATACACATATATATATATCTATATGTGTATATGTATATATATATATGTATATATATGTACATATATATATATATATATATATATATATATATATATATATATATATATATATATATATATATAGGTATATGTATATATATATGCATATATGCTAATACTTCTGTGTTTTTCTTTTGTTAGAAACAGAGTGGGAACGGGCTCAGCAGTTCATGTGAAAGATAGCATCTATGAACTGAAATAATCACTTACGCCTTGTTTTTTTTTTCAATTAATGGTAAAATAAAATGTAAAAATCCCCAGTGGACAACTGACCCGGTGACAACTCGGGGCACAGCATCTTTTAGAGGGACGGCGTGTATTCACACAAATGCCTGTGTCAATAAATTCTCTTAGTTACTCAAGCGGGTCTGACAAATGTTCCCTACTCGTTATAACCAAAGACTAACCCAAGCAGATTCAGCTACAGTCTTATGTTCATTTTTCTGTCTTCCCTCAAGTGAGCAAGTGAGTGCGTGTAGCTTCTATACCTCAGGCCGTACTGACAAGGCCGTGTTGAACGCATCCACCGCTTTGTTGAACTCGCTGCTGAGGTTGTAAAGCACCCCGAGGCCCGTCTGCAAGTCCGGGTCAACGGTGTCCGAGTTGTGCTGGACTGCTTCCAGGAAGAGTTCCTTGACCTCGGGTAACATGGAGCTGTGGACGTGTTCAGATAAGGATTAGGGCGACACTGACAATGAGTGTTCTTATTCTTTATTCAAAAAGAGGAAGTAAACAAATCAGATCAGGGTTTTCCATTGAAGGTCATTTTTTTCCCCCCACGAGGTCAGGCATTACAAATGCATGGAAGATGGAGGTAAAAGATAGAGTGGATAATTGAGAGCAGTTAACCAGCAGGGTTAAAGGAGAGTGATGGAGTGAGCAGCAGAAAGAAGAGAATAGGGAAGATCCTGCCGGGATTAGCGGGAACATCACAGTAATTGGGATGTACCTGTATCTCTTCACTTTGACTAGACGATGAATGATTTGATAGAGTGCTTCTTTTCCTCGGGAGAAGAATTAAGCCTTTTCTATCTGATGTTCAAAGCTTAAAACCGTAATTTTAAAAGCTTAAGATAGAAGCGTCTCTCCCTAAAGCAGGGATTGAGAGTGGTTTGGCGAAGAGGGCACATTTGTCAAGATAGTGAAAGAACGCCAGCACCGGGCGGGGTTCACACAGCTGGCTAGTTCGACTGCTTTGACACACTTCATGGATGTCAGTAAAAGAAAATATATATACTGTCACAATGTCTTCTGTTGGTCAGTGTTTTTTGGGGTAAAATATTTTGGCAGATGAACTAACCTTCAAGGGTGGGGGAAAAAAAGGGAAACCTACACTGCAAAACATAACAAGCCACCATTTTGTTGAATACCTTTCATGCCTGCCCATGTTGGGTGCGTGGGACATCCTGCGCTGAGAGTTTGGGGATCCCACAAGATGGTTTTTGCCCTTCAGGAGGTGTTTGTATTTTGGATTGTGACGCAGCCAGCGCAGCAGAGCCTCGCAGGCATCGTAACGCATGCCCGTGTTGGTCAGGCTCACCGCCAAGGCCATGAGGGCTGGCAGGTTGTTGGGGTGAAGCTCCAAACACCTGAATGAAGACGGGAAATAGGTTGAGGACGCACGCAGTAGTTTAATGTACTTGGATAAGTATGCTTGGAAAGTGGTGTTGTTGTTGTTATTGTTGTTTCTGACGCGCTACAACAGATGAAGCAGAGTTGTTTTGGATGAATGTCGTGGATTAGTTTAAATAGTAAGAGAGGGGCCAAAAATCTGATTTAGCAAGATAAACTCATGTGCCAAACTCTTAATCTCTGTTAATCTCAAAGCAAATTATTCCACCCCAGTGTATTGAAGGTGAAGGTTATATAAAGTTAAAGTCAGACCACTCAAATCCTCTAACCACAAATCATCCCTCTTCTTTTTCCATAACAAATGCAGAAACAAGTACAACGGCTTTGAAGTCCTAAGCAAATGTTATGTTATTGAAAAATTGCATCAAACACAAACCGAATAATTTTAGGATGCGTACCTTCCAAAGTGTTGCCAGTGCGGCTCCAAGAGGACTAAAGCCAGGTAAAATATCTAATCTCACTTCAGACCAAAACATTGTGCGCACAGATGGCGGTTGTTACATAACAACAGCGCAATGTGGACTGAAGCGCCTCACATTTGACTGGTAACTGTCTGCAAGATTAAGTGCAAAAACGGTCCCTCTAGTAATCACATTTACTTGGAAAAGCAAAGATGTATTTTTTTGCGCATTCAACTGCACAGAAAAGTCTACACTGAATGAGAGAGAGACTTGTCATTATTTGAATTGTTGAATTCTTGTTGATTTCTGAACAACAGGAAAAAGGGTTATTTCTTGGATGCGTTGGTTCAATTGAAAACATCCAGAGTCAGATTGCAAACAAATGGACTTTCCCCCATCATCATTGTAATTATAATCAACACAATAGATAGCTATTATTCACACATGGACAGCGCCATAGAGTTTACAAAGGTCATATCTCTGAAGATGTTGCGATATGTGAAGACTATTAGCATTCGGATACTGTACATTCCGACGTGATCACTCTACAATGTTGTGTCCATCAATGTACCATTTAGCTCTCTATTATCGACCTTTTTATTTTGTTTTAACTTCGCTTTCACTTGACATGAATTGGAATATTCTTTCCACAACCACATTTGCACCAACAAAGGCTTTCCACTCTAATAGACCCCTTGATGAAGACGATACTAATGCAACGACACTGACAGTTTCTATAAACCTCTTTTACATTGCCTGCTTTTCCCACGTGTCGTTTGCGTTGTTATCGGATGCGTCGTCATTTATTCATTTACCTCTGGAGGGACACTATTGCTGCCTGCTCATTCTCATTTTCGGCTTGGGTGGTCCCCAGCACTTGCCAAGCCTGTAGAGAAGCAATAAAGAGACCATGTAAGATGAAGCTGGACATCAGTGCTTTCTTTATTTGGCCCCTGAAGCCAGTTTCCATCATAGTGCACTATAAAGTGAATAGGGACAAAACACATTCACAAAAATTCGCAGTGAGACAATACAAAACCTGAATAATTCAGCGATATGATGCTACTGTGCTAACTACTGGTCCATCTTGCTGCCCCAACAATTTTAATTAAATATAAACTTTGAATATGTGCTTTTGTGCAATACAGTTTGTCAAATGAGAACTAGAGGGCAGAGTGACTAATTTTAAATCCATAATGTGAGATTATAAAATCGCCTCTGTGTTTTGTCTATGTAAAACCTCATGTTAAAACCAGTTAATGCTAAAGCTAATCCCTGCGTATGTCTTTTTTTTTTTTTTGTCCCGCTCTTTTAAATAAGGGAAGAAATAAGAGGTCTTCGAAGTGAGGCAACGAGCCACTAAGCGCCCCAGGTGGAATTTTGGAATCGTATTAGTTCCATACACTGAGGGATTATCCTTCCCCTGCAAAAATTGGCACATTTCTGTATATTCCCGGGGATACCAAAAGCACTTTATGCAAAGACTTTGCTCTTTCAACCTGCAAAGAGGTCACTCCTGACTAAGAAGAGAAGAGGGGGAATAAAATGAAACAAGCGAAGATTCATCTCACTGGTCGAATGGAAATTCTCATCAAGAGTACGAGCAAGTTGGACCTTTTTGTTACAGGAAACAATTCAAGAAGGCAGAAGAAATTCTAGGCAATCAGCGTTCAGCCCGGTGTCCTCTGAGGACAAAATCTGCCTCGCACAGCTGGCGGTCACTGAGGCATTCTTTCTCTAAGGTTTCTCTCAGCATGAGTCGGCAAGGATGCTGCTTTTATGTTCGCGCTTGCTACAGTCAAGTTGACCCGTGCAATCATAAAGAGTTAGCACATTTTGTAAAATGCATCTCAAGTTATGTTGGTGTGGTGAACCCCCCTCATTACATGCAGTTTACAGGGAACTGCTTCCAACTGAAAATGGATTCAAAAAGACCGGAGCCTGGAAACGCAAACCTTTCTGGATTTCCTGTGTCTGCGCTTTGCAATCCGTCTTTTTTGGTACAGGGAATTTGTTTCCATTCTGGTCTGTTTAGGACAAATTTGTAGTCAAAATGTGGAATAGTCTGACAGGGAGTAGTAAAGTTATAATTAAAGAAAATACGGCAGTTGCATGATAAACACTGTGAGGCCATGATTACAAATGTTAAGTACAATGGTAACTGAACATGCCTTCTTGTCCTGCGCAACTATATTCTTATTCTAGTTCTTTGCTTGCCACATCCTCAAAACGTCAGAAGTCGGTACTGCCGTAAAACAAGGACGCAACAACCAGAATTAAGACTATTTGGTCCAAACGCTTCTTTTGCAAGTTGGCTATGCTTTAAAGGGGAAGTCAACCCAAACATATTTTTTCAAGAATATGTTCTATGCAGGTCCACTAGTTGAAACCAGGCAATATGATTAATATGAAATATGAGTTAAGCAGCAAAATCCACCCGTTTTTAGCCATCTCAGGGGGCGGCCATTTTGTCACTTCTGTCGACTGAAAATGACATCACACACCCTCAGGGCTCAGACAACGACCAATCATAGCTCAGCTTCAGAAAACAGATTAGCCATGATTGGTCGTTACCTGGAGCCCTGAGGGTGTGTGATGTCATTTTCAGTCGACACAAGTGACAAAATGGCCACCCCAGAGATGTCTAAAACAGGTGGATTTTGCTGCTTAACTCATATTCCACAAGCTCAATATTAATCAGAATGTCGTGTTTCAACCTGCATAGAACATATTCTTGAAAAAATATGTTTGGGTAAGACATTGGTCTAACGCAATGATATCCAACCACTGAATGTTGGCACATTAGTGTGTCATGATAGATCATCACGATGCGCCCAGGAAATGTACCTAATTTTACCTAATTAGTCTAAAAATGATTCATCTACTACGAATCATGTATCTTTGTTCATCTAGCTACGCCACAACATATAGCGACAGGCAGAACAAGTAAATCCTCCAGCATAGCATCTGATAGACTGTGTTTCCCCATTAATTCATGGTTCATTTGAATTTATTTTAGCGCAAGCCTAACCTATAACACCAAAACATTTATGTATAATATAGCTTATATTGCTTTGCTTGCGTTTGTTAAAAAAAAAAAAAACACATGTGAAGAAGACCTTGAAAAAATAATCGCATATTAAATTGTAATCGCAATACTGAGGGGAAAAAAACTGCAATTACTTTTCAAAATTATTCAGCCGGAATGTGCGCGTGTGCACTTTGATGAATGCATTCACCTCTGAATCGTGAGGATCCTGCAAGACAGCTGCTTCCAGCATAAGCACCGCATTTGGCAAGTCTCCTTCTCGAGACTTCTTCAGCCCCTCCTCAAACGCATTAGGCAAGTCCTTATAGGGATTATCTGTGTGGAAGTAGTAACCCTGTCAGCAAAAACAAAAACAACAACGACAAAAAAAAAACAAGTTCAGTGGTGACGTCAGCGCCCCTCGGATGCAAAGCTGCGGCAAGGAATCGATCGTGACCACATCGCATAAACTCCGGACGGGGCTCCCTGGGGTTTTTCCCGTTCTCTTTAAATGTTAAACTTTGAATTTTCAAACTGTGATTACCCCAGCGTGTTTACGGTCGCCTCGGAGCAAGATGACTTTGAAAGAACCCGCTCTGCGCTGGGATCAATCAGGAGTCACGCAAGTCGGCTTTCTTAAAACCTCCTCGTACAGGAAGGTCAGCTCATGGCTGATGAGCTCTGACGACATATACACAACACATTCGCTTGTGTTATGGATACTATACATTGCTAGATGCTCAGGTGGCCCCTATATGATATCCTTTTCCAGCATACAACATAATAACTGGATTGAGAAACACTTCAACAATCAGGTGTTCATAGGCTACTCAGTGAAATATTTTAGTTTTAACCCACAGAAATCACTGACAAATTTTCTATGTATGAACATTATGCTCCCCCATATTTAGTTGTCACTTTTTTTCCGTTGCTAATCTTTCATTGCTGATTGTCAAAATTCACACGGTTCTGCTACCACATAGTGAGGCATACCGCATCAATTTTGACTTCAGTTTAATGGACAAAATAGGGTTTCTTGCCCTGCAAAGGACTGCACAGTATTCCAAAGGACAGCAAGAGGTGATGTTTACAAATTATGCACCACTGCTCTGTATCTGTTTTTCTCTGTCTGTTTTTCTCTGAAGCTTCAAGGCTCCAATGTTTACTTGTGAGAGGAATAAAGCACACACAGGTCAAAAAGGATTTATATGGAATGAATTTGAAAATAAGATGAGGAAAGTTGAGTTTTTCTGCAAGCGTAGGTAATGGAGTTATTCAACACAACAAAACAATTTTCAAATGAAGAAACTGCTTCAAACAGAAGTTTGTTTGATTTTTCACGGAACAGTTTGGTAAAAAAAAATGTTCCACTTTTCAGGGATTTGAAGATTCCTTTGTATTTCAATGATTCATTCTTTTTTTTTTTTTTTATATAAAATAGCAGCAGGTAGTAATTGCAGCTACAATAAAGGTACTGTCATTTCCATGGCAACCTCAGATTAGCCATTTTAATGTTTTATAACCCAGTTTCCCAACCAGCCATTTCAATTTGTGACTTTATATAGTTTCTTTTTGATTTTATGCATTTCGAAAACTATCTTAGCTACATTAAGAATACATGTAATGAGATTACATTTGGCGGTGGTGCGAGAGCATATGAACAGATTTCTATGAATGCCAGGCATAAAAAAAGATTGGGAGTCACAGCCTTTCAATGAGGACCCCGCTTTGCACTAGTTTATACTACTGTTATGAATTGTGTGCCTGCTTTATTGCACACGATTCATTACAATAACTGCTTGCACAAACGCTGATGATTATTTTAGTGTCGTGTACTCAGTAAATGAGACTAAAAAAACTCGTACTTCCTGCTTGTTGAATTTATCAGTATAAATAACAACAAAAATGTATCATTATTGATTTTTGATTTGAAACATACATTAATTTAATGCGGTTTGAGCCTCCCTTAAAAAAAATAAATAAATCCATCGACAATAATGACCTTCTCATGAGGAGAGACTGTGGAGGGAATCTGGCCTTGCTCATTCTCCGTCAGCCAGTTTCGCCGAGCCAGTTCCTCCCACTCTGCCTGCATCTTGTCCCAGAACTCTGTATCCGACTACAGGCAACGGCGAGAAAGGAGGAGGAATGGAAGACCGGGATGACGCAAAGGGGGCGGAGTCAAGGAAAGGAAGAGAAAAAGAGGTTAAAGAATGATTAATGCACATCTGACATAATTGCAAGTGACATTTGCATTTCACTTTGCTGATAAATTACTGAAAGGTTACAATTGATGACATATGCTTGAAACATACTAAGCCCCACCTGGAAAAGTACAGTTCACCCATTCATCAGAGTGTCCGTGATTCTTGGCCATGCTGGGATGAATGATGCCAATCGGAGCGGAACAACTGTCTTTACGCACTTTAGGGACTCCTCCATTGTTAGGAACACAAGTTGAAAGACGGGGCCAAAGTCCTTTCTATAATGTCTGTGAGCGTGCACAGCAAGTGTGTCCACTGACAATCTAGACGGGATGACGGCCGAGATCCGCACAGTGAAAGAGTGTGTGTGTGTGTCATAGGTCTTCTCATCTCCTCTCTTCAGAGGCTGCCGAATGACACCGGGGCCATTGTGGCTCCTGACAAGCAGCCACGGCAGGTAATTGGCGGCTGCTGACACTCCAAGCCAAATTGCCTCAAGGTGACTTTTCATGGTTGCCACTTCCTGAGGGCCCTTTCACATATCACATATGAGATTATTGAAGCGACACCGTGCGGATATTGCGCATCTCTATTCTCGACAAATTAAAACAGTTCTCAAGTGTCTTACTGAAATGTCTGTGATATGTTTCGCTTCGCTGGACATTTTTCATACGTTTTTACGGCCCTTGTGAAATCGGCCGGTTTTGATGGGGTTTTCCTAACCCAATGCTGGGTCCAAAAAGGACCAACCCAAATGCTGGGTTATTTATATTGAGTACATTGGGTTGAGGTTTCAACCCAACACACTGGGTCAAAATTTTGAGTTAAGGGGTAAGGGGTACAACCACCCATACTGATGAGTTCAACTACCAAGATATGGGTTACCAGGTTATGAATACAGCTGAAACTATGAATGAACATGTGGCGTTATGTACTTAACAAAAAAAGGTGAAATAACTTGAAGCATGTTTTATATTCTAGTTCCTTCCAAATAGCCACCCTTAGCTCTGATTACTACTTTGCACACTCTTCCAAGAGTCTTGAAAGACTTCCCAGAGGTGTTTAGCACTTGTTGGCACCTTCGCCTTCACTCTGCGGTCCAGCTCACCCCAAAACCATCCATCTTGATTGGGTTCAAAACATGTTTTCTGTTATTTCACTTTTTTTTTTGTTAAGTACATAACTCCACATGTGTTCATTCATAGTTTTGATGCCTTCAGTGAGACTCTGCAATGTAAACAGTTATGAAAATAAAGAAAACACATTCTAAGAAGAAGAAGCTATTCCTCTGTGAGGGGTCACCAGAGCAAATCACTCGCATGATATGTTTGACAGTTTCACCAGATTCTTCCTCATGCAATCCACCACCATTTTTATCCAGGCTTGTGACCAGCAGTGGCTGGGAATCTGCATATGGCGTAAAATGATGTTATTGGGATTTGAACCTTAATCTCCCTGTCCAAAATCTAAATTTAAAAACATTACTTATTATGTCAAAATGGATTCAATACAGGCGGCACGGTGGTCGACTGGTTAGCACGTCCGCCTCACAGTTCAGAGGTCGTGGGTTCGATCCCGGCTCTGGCCTCCCTGTGTGGAGTTTGCATGTTCTCCCCGTGCCTGCGTGGGTTTTCTCCGGGCACTCCGGTTTCCTCCCACATTCCAAAAACATGCATGGTAAGTTGATTGGACACTCCAAATTGGCCCTAGGTGTGATTGTGAGTGCGGATGTTTGTCTCTGTGTGCCCTGCGATTGGCTGGCAACCAGTTCAGGGTGTCCCCCGCCTACTGCCCAAAGACAGCTGGGATAGGCTCCAGCACGCCCCGCGACCCTTGTGAGGAGAAGCGGTACAGATAATGGATGGATGGATGGATTCAATACAATTCAGGATCTTGCCAGATGCCTTTCTTGACTCAACTTAGCCATTTTTTAAATAAGTAATTTGGACCAGCAGTGGCTGGGTATCTAAACACTGGCTGGGAATCAAACACACACTGTCTGAATCATTGGCAGCGGCATGTACAACTACATCATCGGAGCCACTAGTCTCTCGTTTACATAAATTACATAAATAAACCAACCCAAACATATTTTTTTCAAGAATATGTTCCCAGCAGGACCACTAGTTGAAACACACATTTTGATTAATATTGCGTTTGTGGAAAAATGAGTTAAGCAGCAAATTAAGTTAAGCACCCCTTTTTAGCTATCTCAGTGGGCGGTCATTTTGTCATTTCTGTCGACTGAAAATGACATCACAACTACTGAGGGCTCAAGTAACGACCAATCAAGGCTCAGCTTCAGCGAACAAGTCAGCCGTGATTGGTCGTTACCTCAGCCCTGAGTAGTTGTGATGTCATTTTCAGTTGACAGAAGTGACAAAATGGCCGCCCCAGAGATGGCTAAAAACGAGTGGATTAATGCTTATTCCACAAACGCAATATTTATCAGAATGCCTTGTTTCAACTAGCCGGCTTGCATAGAACATATTCTTGAAAAAAATATGTTTGGGGTCATTCATCTTTAAGAAATTCCATCTGATGTATAGATTATCCAGCAACTCACTCCAACAAATGCCTGAATGTAGTCTAAAATAGAAGTCATATTTTTACATCACACAGAGGGAGTATTTTTTCCATTTATTAAAATGTAATAATTCTGTAATTGTCAGTTTAAATATGTGGAACAAATCGAGGTAATTTACAACCCATGTACTATTGAAGCGAGCTGTCACTTCTACTTGCGAATGAACGGCAGGGTGCATGATCGGTATAAAAATGAAAGGGCTACTCCATGAATGCTTGTTGACAACACAGAAAATGGTGCCAAAGTCAACAGATCTTATGCAAAGCCAAACAAATGTTTGCCTCAAGGCTAATTTAGAACCAGTCATTCATGATTCTACATGAAGGAATAGGGTGCACTTTGTCTCCCTTTGTTGTTACGGTTGATTATGAATCCTTGCTAAAATAAGAAACATACTGTACATATAAGAAGTACGGTATGCATTACTCTCAAAACTGCAATGGGGTCAACATTTTTTTCTATTATTAACCGACAAAGATAGATCGTAAATTCAAATGATTACTGCATTATGCAAAATGTATTCAAACATGTATGAAAATCTGGTCTAATCCTTGTAATGTATGAAAATCTACACGAGTCTTTTGCACATGAGTGAAGGTCAAAATGTCTCCCGATAACCACTGCGCTATTCCAGTCCAATGACTAATTGCCTTGATCCTCTCCTGTAACATTTAAATTTGGGGTGTGCATCTCTCCACAAAAGACGATTCGATACGGTTTTAGATACATGGGTAGAGAAACGATTCAAGGATGGTTCGATTTGAAAGTGGAACGATTCGATTCAGTTCGACTCAGTGGGATAACGATTCGATTCGGTAATATACGGCTCAGTTCGAGAGGGTATGATGCAATTACTTCTTTGTTGTCATTTTACATAAATTAGAAGGAACTTGTCGCTACTGCAAATGTGCTATTTCCTTCAAAGATATATATCTCCAATAAAAGATGATTCGATGCGTAGCTCGATATATTTAAAAGTGGAATGATTCAGTTAGATTCAATACACTCGCATCTTTCAAATCAAAAAATGATTTTTCGTCTCAAACCGGTTTTGGTTACACCCCTAATTTAAACAGCTGAAATGTACACACCGCATACATGAATGCAGCTTTATTTTGTTGTATTCAAAAGTGTGTCAATTATACAGTAGCTTCAAAAAATATTGACTGCTACAGTGGTGGATTTTTCACTGCCGAAGACGGCATACACTATTATGGGGTGTTGTATATCGAAGAGCTCCTTCCATCCCTTTTCTTTTCTTGTCTTCATTTGGGTATTGATTGAGCTGGAACCTGTCCCAGCTGAAATTGGGTAAGAGACGGGGTACATCACGGAGTGCAGGAAAACCATCACAAAACACGTTCACGTCAATGGACAATTCAGGTCAGATGCCCCAAAAGTGACACAATCTGGAGTTCAACCTATAATCATGAGAGACGCCATAAAAGAAAAGTGTGTTTATCTTTTTTCTTTGGCTTTTATGAGTATGTTTTGTGTCACAACATATAAAGTAGCAATATCTATAACACACCACGAAGTGATGGTGTCACACTATGAAAACCTTTCTGTTTCCCCTCTATTGCGCTGGTCATTCAAAACATTGCATATATTTCCTGTACAGATAAAGCTTTTATGAGGTCACTTAGAATAACAGAAGGAATTGCATCTGGCTTTGGACGTCACATTAAAACTGATCATAAAAGCTGCACGCTGAAGAAAATCTTGGATATTTTTTCCAGTTGCTCATTGACAATACATTTAAGTCTTCGGAGTGGCTGTGTGCCACATTAATCTCGGAACCTTCCATTTTTAAATGGATCCGCACTTCATTGGCTCGCGAAAGGTTCTACTGTATAAGCTAGGCGAGCATGTCTTTAGAGAAAGAGGGTTATCCATCTTGGCCCTACATCACAAAAAGTTTAATTACTTATCAGTGACACAAGAAACTTCACCCCAAGCGTCTCCAGAGCTTGACTGGCCTGGCCTTTCAGTGCTAACAAGCCCCCTACAGCTCTGCACCGCTCTACACAGCCAGACCTTGGTCAGCCGGACCAAAATAGAAAGTCGGAGTCCCGATAATGGAATAACACACATTTATCGGACAAAGTGCCCAGGTTGTATTTTGCTAGACAATGCAATTACCCGTGATGTGAACGTCTGTGATAACACATAGTTCAGCACATGCAGTTTTCTCTTCCGTCGGCAAAAATAAACGGCGAGTTACTAGGGCAGCAACTACCATCAGGCACTTTGTCAGCAAAGACTGACGTGACAATCTTCAATTTGATTTACAGCTAGAAATTATACATAGAGCGGAATGCGAGGCAGACATAAATACAACAAAAATACTAAACTCAAATGAGCAACTCCCAACAACTTTGGATGAAAGGTGGACTACACCCTGGACCAGTTAACAGTCAATCACAGGGCACATCTACAGTATATGATTCGACTATTCATGCTCGCAATCACATGTAGTGTAACACTACACTGTGTACACCAGATTACATCAATTTCCAATATTTCCTATGAGGAAAAATGACATGAAATTAGAACAGGTTGGAAGTCAACCAGCATCATGTATGGTTTGGAGTTTTGAAGCTTCCACTGAATGATTTGAAAGTACATTACTATTCAAAATTAGGCACACAGCTCTATAGTTTTACTATAAATTGGCCTACGAATTACTGCAGTAAAAATTCCAGACGTGCAATAAACATTAAAGAATATCATGTCCATCTCAGACAGGTTTAACTGTCTTGGAGGCTTTAATTTGTGGTGCGGTCAAATTACTTTTAGCTATTACTGAGATAATAATCAAATATTCATTCCAGCAGGTTTGAATGAACTTTTATTATGTACAAAAATATAACATTTCCAAAACGTTTTCGAGGGGAAGAAAATGGGCAAAAGAAGTCATTAACATTCGAGAGTGCACTAATAATAACGGCCTTTTTGCACAAGAACTAACCACCAAACCACTGTCAGTACATTTGACTGAAACTTTGCTCGCGTTCTGTTGAACTGATGTTTTAACGCAAATTGAAAAAGGCCCGATAAGAGGGTAAATGCATTATTTATTTGCGCTCCCCATTTTTACGTGCATTGAGAGCATAATCTGGCAAACAACTCAGCATCTGATAAGAACAAGACTGCCGATGTTGCCGGAGACAATAGGTAATAATAAAGCGCACACATCCCGCTGTTGTTTTAATCAAGGAAATGACATGCTGTAGCAACATAGCCTACGCTTTATTTCCACTGCGGGAGTCCTTTTCTTATGCATCACAGGCAAAACAAGTCACAATTTATTCCACATTGTCCAAGTGAACCATAACAATACCATATGCCCAGAGTAATTGAAACTGTCCTAACGTAGCATGGAGAGTCACTAACCCACCGAGAAAGTGTTTCATCACCGAGCCATCTTATATGAATTTAAAGCCGTTTCTCCATTCCTCATGTCATCCTTCTGTTCTTATCTGTAAAGCCATAAAAAGCTACATTTACTGTCATCAGTGGCAATTTGGTAAAATGGAGGGAAATTTGGGAGAGCTTTCACATCCCTCTGAGGGTTCGACTTTTCTTCCACTTTCATCAAATGAAATAAAATGACAGAAAGAAAGAAAAAATATGAATATCGCAATCATGGCCTATGCAACCTGCATATCTCAAAGACATGCAAATAATTTTCTTATGGAATTGTATGCTTTTATCTGAATTTGGCCAGTCAGATGCACACTTAAATATGATTGGCCACCCAATAGTTGGACATTATCTAAGGGAAGTACAATGAATTAGGTAAGAACACATTATTGTGCCGCATGAAAAACATTTCTTTAGGTACATGTTAAAGATCGCAACAATATCGATATCGCTATAGTCAACATTCATATCACATATTGTATATGTTTTTCAAATATTGTGCAGACCGAGTTTAAATGTTAAAAATCAATATGCTTGTACTCCGCCTAGCTAGTCACTGCTAGCATGACAAGCTAACGCAGCAGTCAACATCTTCACTCAGTGCTCGTGGACAAACATCACAAATGGAAGGGACAACTTCCTGTTGGTTTAATGGCCAGGCGTCACGATACCTGTCCCTGTAGTGTATATGCAGCGACTTAAATCATCTGATTGTGGATATTGATGAAACCTGAAACCCAAATGGCTTATCACTGGCACGAAGATTTGTCCACAGTGGATGCCTGTGCTCATTCCGGGCTTGGAGGTAATGTTACCAATCGATGATTCATGCTCTGTGACGCTAGCGTCTGTCGCTAAATCTCTTCTCTAACCTGCCCTGCAGCTGATCCGAAAACAAATATTTTGAGGGCTTACCGCTTACACAACCTGTGACATCAGCGCTAATTTGGGATGGGATCCCCCAAGTGGGTGAGTGCGCCGCTCTGACTTCTACTGCTCCTCTCACTTTCTGACAATCTTTCCTGTCCCTGCTCTATTATTCATCAACATAGTATATAACAGTGTGCAGTCTTCAGTACATGTCAAGGAACTCAAGAGTGCAGACCTGCAGGCTTCACTGCCATGTTCAGGAAAAAAAGAGGCTTTTACATAGAGAGACAATTACAAAAATTCTGAAAAGGATTTGTATGACTCAGATGCTAAGATCGCCATGACCTTGTGTTCTAGACATGGCAAAAATCCAAAATGCAATGTGTGAGGCCTAAAGTGCAAGAGACATAAGTAGCTTTGATATGAATTGATTTATTCATAGGGTAGCACTAGTGGTTGGCACAACTGCCTCACAGTCCTGAGGTTTGGGTTTGCATCTGCATTCTGGCCATCCCGTGTGGCGTTCACAGGTTCTTAGCATGCCTCTGGATACGCCGGATTCCTCCCACATACCCCCAAAATGCCTGCTAGGTTCAATGAAGAATTCAAATTGTACATAGGTGTGATTGTGAGGGTGAATGGTTGTTTGTCTGCACAAATGTGCCTTGTGATTGATTGACGGCCAGTCCAGGGTGAGCCCTGCCTCTTACCTAATGTTAGCTGCTATAGGCTGCAATCCTAATGAAGACAAGTGGTGTAGAAAATGGATGGATGGATGATTCATAGAGTCTCTTGTCAGGAATAATTAATATTCAGAGATGTAGAGAGCAAATTCGCTGAATGAATCCATCACTAATTACTGTAACTTGGCCTGTGCGATATCGGATTTGTTTAGTTGGGAAATGACTGGCCTATTTACTCTCTTATTGTTAGCCAAACGGAGGTTGTGAACATTATTTTTCTGGGTCAAACTCTTGACTTGAGAGTGTGGATTTGATACGGTTTCATTAAGTGTCACAGTGGGGGTTAAATAACGTGGAGATGATTAGAAAAAGGCAGAAAAGGGGGCTCAATTGAATGGGAAATCGGCTCCACGGGACTTCAGGTATAAATTCACACCACTGATCATATTGCTCAAAGTGCTGTGATGTCAGAAATGTGGTCTCCTATTTAGCTTTCCTGCTGCGAACAATACAGCATGGCATTTGCCAATTTGTTATGCATGTTTTTGTGCAGAACCACAACAGCACTTTGTCGTTATTTTTACCGTACATTTTTTTTTTCACTCCATGTTGTTACAAATACTGTTAACATACATGCTGTTAAAAATAACAATAATAATAAACAATAATTTAAAGCGGAAATCAACCCAAACACACTTTTCTCAAGAATATGTTCTGAGCAGTTGAAACACGGCATTCTGATTAAAATTGCGTTTGTGGAATATGAGTTAAGCAGCAAAATCTACCCCTTTTTGCCATCTCAGGGGCGGCCATTTTGTCACTTAAAAGCGTGCCCTTGGCTTTTACTTTTTGCCATGCTGACTGAAAATGACATCACAACTGCTCAGGGCTCTGGTAACGACCAATCACGGCTCACATTCAGAAAACCGGTCAGTCGTTACCCGAGTCCTGGGTAATTGTGATGTCCTTTTCAGTCGACAGAGGTGACAAAATGGCTGCCCCCAGAGATGGCTAAAAACGGGTGGATTAACGCTTATTCCACAAATGCAATATTTATCATAATGCCTTGTTTCAACTAGTGGGCTTGCATAGAACAAATTCTTGAAAAAAATATGTTTGGGTCGACTTCCACTTTAATACCAATTTATGCAGAACTCCCCGTAATTCCAAAGGGTTCCTATACCAGTGCAGTAGATCACTTTGTAAAGCAATACGATGCACAATTTGCACATGGCACTTAGTGTACACTGTATCTTCACCGAAAACACCTCTTACATACCCTTCATTAACACGTATGTGACGTTTGTACGTAACGTGACTCCGTTTCACAGTCGTGACTCTCCGCTTTCCTTGATTAGTAACAAAACAAAATGCACAACCGTGGCCAGCCATTGCTGTTTTGCTCGGGATTTACAAATGCATACACTGAAAATGCATGCGAGTGTCGTACATTTTTACAAGTGTCCTGTAACTAAATAGCCAGAACAACACAGCCAAATACTCTGTCAAGTACAAGTACTCTCACTACCTCCCCCGAGGCCAAGCGACAGTCTGCCTACCTCCACGGCAGCCTTGGCTCGCTCAAACTCCTCTTCCAGAGACTGATGTCTGGACAGGAGGGCGCTGCCCCACCGCTGATCCTTGGTTAGACGAGCCTGTTACACACACACACGCACACACAATTCATAGTACAGTATATACGTATATGCAGAAAGGCAGTCCATTAATCATCCACATATAGCCCATTGTGCACGCACGCACACACGCACGCAGGCGCGCACGCACACACTCAGCCAGAGGGAGACAGGCAGGGAGAGTGTGCAGGGGTCAGCCTTCTCTGCTTTCTCAGGGACGAGTGAATATCTCCTCCTCAACAAAGCCCCTGACATGCTTTAGCTCAATCACTCGTGTCAGCAGCTCGCCCTAACCCTCATCCGAACGCCATGCTATACTCAGCCAACCTCTCTGGGGTTCAACTGCGCCCCGCCATCCACTCTTGTGCACCCGCACATGCAATCCCACACCCCACAACACGCCGACGGCCGCACAGGTGTAACTTCAAACATCCTGTAGTTAAATTTAAAACAGACCAGCTCAGCAAACGTGCGGTTATATCTATACATTAGTCCAGCGTAGGTTAAACGATTTCACGTTAAGAAGTGTGATTTATTGCAATGACCATATAGACGGAATACGTCATTGCAGGATAACGTTAGGTCATCAAAGCTATTCCAGACACTAAAGAACTAACGGGTGCATGCGGACGTAATGGAATGGGTTGCATAATCTCAGTATTGATGGATGGGTGACAGTTGACTTTAATATGCTGTTTCCATTTTATGCTTCCTTTTTGAAAAACATGAAATGGCACCCTATGTTCAATTAGTTAAAGAAAATTCGCAGCCAAAAAATGATAAACACATTATACATGAATAAGGCTGAGCACAATCTTATATATCGTCGCTGTCCTGTGAGAAACACTCATCTCCAATTTTGGAAAGTTTTTTTAATTTTCACTTTAATGCGATGTCTGTAACGCGGAAACATGATTCAGGTAAAAATAAGAAAATGAAAAAAAATGGAGATAAGTGTTTTTCACATGACAGCGATGATATGTTTTAATCAGCTTTTTCTTATAATTGAATGAATTCTCCCAAATAGAAAAACATGAGTCAGGTATTAAGACCGTCCAAACAGTGACACAGCTTTTGTTTTTATTTTATTTTCCTGACTCTCCAAAACAGAATGACTATTTCATTCTCAAAATGATTCAGTGTCACTTTCCAAACAGAACAAAGGACAGCAGAGTGCACTAGTGATGAACATGCATGTCTCACAATTGAATGTCTCTCAGGCTTGAATCTAATCTTTGACCTTCCTGCGTGGGGTTTGCTTGCTCTCCAAGTGCTTGCCTGGGTTGTCTACAGCTTCCTCTGGTTGTGAGGTTTATTGAAGACTCTAACTTGTCCATAGGTATGAATGTGAGTTTGAATGATTATTTATGTGCCCTGCGACTGGCTGCTGACCAGTCCAGGTGTAACCCGCCTCTCACCCTAACTCAGTTGGGATATGCTCCAGGTCACAAGCAACCCTAATGACGATTAGCAGTGTAGAAAATGGAAAATGAAATACAGTAGAATAGAATGATATTCAGTAGAGGTGCCACAGATTATACAGTAAATCTGTATTGTCTTCTGTTGTCAACTGTATTTAATATGTACTAGCTGGCGGTTTGTCCACTTTTACCACTGAAGAAGAATATTGATAAACTGTGGTGTTTCTGCTTGAAAATATGGAGTGAAACACACTCAACAGGGAATTACTAGAATTCCGATTTGTTCACGTTGACTTTCTTTTACCTACTCCAGATGAACTTGACCACAGACGGTTGAAAGGAAGCAAATAAAACTGACTGTTTATATAATACAGTACTTCAATATTATTCTGAATTTCAGGTGTTGTGCTCTTCTCTATTTCACTGGTTTTGTGCATTTTACAAAGACCTCAATATGCATTTGAGATCTGACAAAAAACATTCAAGTCCATCTCATTTATTTTTGAACAAAATGACTCTTCATCACTCGTGGAAAACATTTCATGATTAGTGTAGGGCTTGATTGTTCCATATATTGATTTTGTAAACCTCAAGCAAAACACATCTTCAATTTTTGCATGCAGCTTGTACGTGTATTTTGGATACCTACCAAATACCGGCAGACTACTCCTGTCTGGGAACTGTACAACTCTTGAGCGCAAAAATTTGGCTCTGTTGTTTGTGAATAACTTCCATCCATATTGGACGACTATCTTTAATACCAAATCAATTATTAATAGGGGTGCTGAAAAGGTGACGTATGCTTAGCTAGCTCAGTGAGATCAACACTAATGGGCTCAGAGGAAGACGGCTCAATAATTCATAGGCTATTAATCTAATAATGGAATCAGAAATAAGACCCCTTACGCAGACCTGCACAGACATCCATCCAGCAAGAAAGCGCTTCACATTTGGACCATGTAGCAACACCAAAGACAATCTGGATTTCCCCAAAAGCACCTCTCAGCTTCAAGTCAAGCCGCTAATTTTGGAAGTCAAATTTCATGACATGGTGCGATGCTGTTTTCGCGGTGCAAATGTTTAAGTCTTTCCATATGAAATGAAAGGATGCATAGGGAGGCTTACATGTCTTCCACTAATATACTGCCTGTTGAGCTGAAATGGAAGAATTGTAGGTGTTAGGACAAATGACGGCGAAACGATCACACACAAACTTGAAGGGTTAACATGCAGTAGTGGTTTGTTCCAGGGTATACATGTTTGTTAATACAACATACGTTTCCAAGCCGTAGCACTTTTAAAGGGTGTTGACTCGAGCGTCAACAATAAAGATGATTACTGCCAATTCCTAATCACGCTGAGCACTTACTTGAGATGCCAGGGCAGACTCTGGCTCCACTTTGGTGCTTGCTTCCACGCAGTTCTTATTCAATGGCTCTAATTGGGTTTTACAGTCAATGGACCTAAAATAGTGCAGAAGAACCTGTAATCAGCACTTACAATCCAAATTTTTGTTTTACATAAAATAAACTATTAGTCTCTACTGAATCTGCACAAAAGACCATATGCGTTTGTGATTTCAAACACATCAAAACTTAATATAAAATGCAACACGAACTGATCGAAATACATGTATACTGTACTTGCAGTATGGAGAGTTGCATAAATATTTGGACATACAACTTTTTCAGTACTTGGATGAAATTCCTTTGCAATCAATAACTGTCTGAAGTCTACAATCAGCAGACACAACAAATTCCTCTCCGGAGATGTTTTGTCAGGTCTTCACTTGCGGGACCCTCACTTGCTGCTTGTTTGTTCGTCTGCTGCCTTCACTTTTGTCCTCAGTAAGTGAAAAGTAAGTCGTTAAATTGGTTTGAAATCAGGCCATTGATTTAGGCGTTGAAGAATATTTCATTTGCAGTATTTGTCGTTGAAAAATTCTTACTTTTCAAGTTAAGGGTTGTGTATTAATTCGCGTGTGACATAAGTCAGTAAATATAAATATTAGCCTGATCGAAGTGCATTCCACAACTAGGAGGCACCAGACAAGCGCGATCTTTCACCTTTAGTTTTACATTTTGTTTGTAAGGGACAGTAAGTAGAAGGCGGTCAGCAGACAAAAAGACACCAGATCCACCAAGTACAGGTAAGGAGCATGACCATATTGAAGTGACTACTCCAATTTAATTCTGAATCCTAAAACGAACAGGAAGCAAGGACAACAGAACAGAAGTGATGTGGCTGAAATAATGGGATGTCGTCAAAGCCAAGCAGTGGAATGCTGAACAAAGAGGAGACAGTCTAATGAAGCTGAAGAGTGAGACTACAACAGTAAAGACGTGAGTAAACAAAAACATAATTTGTAGCTCAGAAAGAGGTAACTTTTACCTGAGTTTATAAATATTTTTGAGCTGGAAAAAGCAGTAATGGATAACACTAATGTGGTGATGCATTGTGCACGATATGGCATGATCCAATATGACCCCAAGGTTTCTCAAGATGGGGCACAACATTTGGAAAATGACCCTAAATAGATCTCTCAGAGGCAAGAATACTTACGTTTTCGCGGTATTCAAATGTGCTTATCCCATCTGTGTTATCATGGTTCAAAGAAAAAAAAAGATCTGGAGGGCTTTTGCATGCAAGTGGTATGATTTACTGATGACATTCCTGACAGGGATTATGGGCAGTGCAGAGAAGATAGGCCCTAAAATTGACCCTTGAGGAACACCACAGGAAAGGTGGGACATACTCTGACTTCAGGGCCATGTTCATCAAGTAGCATCAATCAAGGAGGCCGTTGTGTGAGTAGCCCAATGCACCTATAAACATAACACTGCCTACACTCTTGACACAAGATGCGATATGTTCACATATGAACATTACATCGTGCATGGACTTGCCACATACAGAATGAGTGTCCAGGATAGCGCTTACCACAGAAATTCATTCGAAGAGTTTTTTGATGAACGCCGTCTCTCCAATTTCCACTTCCTGTTACCATTTCTCTCAGGGTTGGGGTTCAACTCTTCCCATTTATCCAAAGGTGAACCAATAATAGCTGCACACAAAGATAAGCACTAATACAATTACAAACAGATTGAATTGGCATAAGAGGCGACCAAAATAAAGTTCTTGTTAAAATAAGTTATATGTAATTTTGGACTGGGAAACTACTAATGGTCTCATAGGTCAAACAAAGTGCAAAAAAGAGACAATTAGTATTGGGGGTGCCCTAAAAATAACATCTACTGGCAGTTCAGACATATTTTTTTCTTGAAATAACATCAGGGAAATACTTGCTGCCATGAATTATTCACTTCACTGCTGTTTAACTTAGAGCCTAATTAGCTCCCAGTGAAGACTTCATTTCTCTGAAAGTGTTTGACTGTTTTTTCATAATGTTTGCACAACGTCCATACCGGAGTCCAGTGACGCCCTCTCTGGTGTGCGCACGCTCTGTTCCACCTCCACCTGGATCAGCTCCGTCTCGGCGGTCTTTTTCTTCTGCGGGCTGTTCTGCTTGCCGCTCCGGGACGAACGAGGACTCTTCCTGTCTTTGTTGTTTCTCTGCTCGCTTGGCTCACTGAGGTCCAGTAGGTCCAATGTTGACGACAGAACTGCCAAGACAGCACTTTTTATTGGAGCTTTCACGCTGTGTAAATCTAAATTTGTTTGGCTGTTTTATGATTTCAAACCTGGCTTCAATGGGAATGTGATGCCCAGATGGGCCGAAAAAAAGCAAAAACAATTTCACATTTTCCCATGACACGCATTAACTGCCAAATGGACAGCATTATTTTCTCATTCTTTTACTGGGTTTATGAAATATGCTCATCTCATCTGAACATTTTTATGAAAATAGTAGTAAAACATTACATATATTTGTATATATGTATACAACCTAGTGGTAGTTTATAAACCTGGATTTGTTACGAAAACTTCACAACTGAAAGACATAGGGCTGAATCAAAACAGAGGCCAACGTAAAAACACTAGGCTGTTTGAATGACAAACTAGGGGCAAACAGGCATTGAGTCCTGGACAGAGAGCCAGCAGAAAAATGAACTCGGTAATTTTTGGAAAATCAGCACTAAAACAACTCAATTGACTACTCTATACAACGTAAATGTTGGAAAGAAATGTCACTCCAGCATGGTAGCCTAGCCACTGTCAGAAACAACCTCCTAATTAATACTTCCATCAATATAACTGAGTCACCACAAAAGTCACAATAATGTATGTAATTTTCAATGACCACATTTCACTACTTTTTATTTAAAAAAACTTTTTACCAAACTTTTTATTTTAAAAAAAGAACATTAAGAATGGGATAATTTATATGTTCTCTTGTCCAATAAATTCCCTTTTTTAGATTTGAAAAAAAAAGAGCTTTCAGATGACAGACTTTATCTTGGTCTGAAATAAAATATCGATAAGTAATATCGCACTTTTTTTTAAACAATCCAAATACATGTCAGGCCTACGAGGAGCATCTTTCTACTTGATTGACTTTTATGATGCATTTTATGAGCTCAGGATAGAAAGCTGACTACATCCCTGTGGGATTTCCTTCCTTGTCTTCTTTCTGTTTTATCGGTTATCGGTTTCAGACTTTAATAATAATAATAATAATAACTGCCAATATCTGGCAGAAAAATAGAAATAAAAACCACACTATGGTAGTTTTTAATTCCTTTTACATTATTCTTAATAGCAAAATCCTACTGTTTTGTTTCATCAGTGCCATTCACATGCACTGCACTGCCTCTTAACGGTTTCCTCTGATTGCCGCTAATTTTTCCAGTGGGTGGTAACTATTAAAACTCATATTTGTAGAATCTCAGTCAAATTCCCGGGCCCCTCGCTGAGTGTTTCCCCCGTGTAAGGAGAGCTCAAAGCTGCAGAAAGATGACGAGATAATTGGCGTGCTGCTGTTTCATGATAACCAGCCGAGACGGTTTGTTGACTGAAATCTGGGCGTAATCAGAGCGTATGCTTGTCGCCCGTGACTTATGCTATTTAGATGACAAGCACAATTACAAATATGGGGGAGACGCACTCAAGGAGGGAGGTTGCCTGAAGAGATTTTAGCATCAAAAAGAAACACAAAGGCATTCATTACAAAGCACGGCTTTCTAAATGTTTTGACACCCTTGAGCTTAAATTAATGAGATTGGCAAAAGACAATTGCTCAGTCTGTGAGGTTTTATTTATACATAAACATTTTTCCTCGATTCTTATGCTGCTTGGGACGGATGTTCTGCAGTTGCCCTCAAATTAAATAAATACATGTGTCCATTGAGTATGTAACGCAGTAATATGGCGATGGGTTTTAGAAAAATAGGGTCGTCGTAAGATGTTTATTTCCCTGGGGATATTTTTTTGTGTGGAATTCCTGGGGGTTTGATTTGTTAAAGAATTTGTTAAAAGGGCAAAAACGGATAATTATATGTGATTCATTATGATTTTTGTCATTGTGGTTTTGAAAATTAATAAAAAGACATTTGAAAGAAAGAAAATATGGTAGCTGGTGTCCACTGAGAAATCTAGTGAATTAAGCACAGCAAAACAATGCTTTTTACTTGGATTTGCCCCTGCTTGTATTATCAGTCTGTTGGACAAGGTTCTGTATAAAAGTGCATTTAAAAAAATTTTTTTTTTACAAAACCCTGACTGCCGATGGAATGATAAACAATGACTTCTCTGCCATGTGTGCTGCGTAGCTAAGACAGACTTAATAACGTGCTTTCAGGAAATGACTAAAATCCAAAGGACTTTAAATATATACAAATCTTGTTCACAAGGGTGTGAAGGCTGGATTGGAAGATCAATCGATTGATCTGTGTGGTGTCCACAGTACTGCAGATAGTCAATGGGACTGAACCTACAACCTCACCTTCAACTATGATCGGCAAGTTGGGTCATGATTGAAATACGGTTGAGAAAAGCAGCTGAAATGAAAGATCTTGGTCATCCAGGGAGACTTTTACTGCTGTTCCTTCGCCTTTGAAAGGAGGCAGTTGAGGTGTCTCAGACATCTCTTTTGTGTGCCCCCGACACTTCCCTGATGAGGTGTTCTACGCATGTCAAACATAAGATCTGAGATCTCCCTCAGAGCGGTTTTAAGACACACTGCAGAGACTTCGTCTCACAGCTGAGGAGTTTGACCAAAGGGAGGTGGCAGGAGATGGTCGAAGTCTGAGCATCTTTGCTTTCTTTGACTTTCCACCCCAAGACCCGGATGGACAGACTTCTCCCGACGACCCAGAGCTTAACTGAACAATGCTAAGGCCATAGAGAAAGATGGAAGCTCTTTTGTCAGACAGCAAAACAAGTCATGTATTGTTCATTTTATTGTCGGAATGATATCATCTTTTCTGACACTATTACGGCATCCACATAACCACTGAAGCGGCATCTTGGAGCAAAGTGCTGACAAGAGGACAAATATGCGAAGGTGAATATCATGGAAAGGGGATTGAGGGAAAAGCAGGGTGATGAGCGGCGTCTCTTGAATAAATCAGTTTGAGCCAATGTAGACATCCACACGGACATCCACAGCATTGAGCAGCATTGTTTACATGACACTGCCTCACAGGACAAGATGACTACATGACTTCCTGGCTACAGACTGTCCATCTATCCATCTCTTGTTCATGCTTGCAGTTAAGATGAAGCCAAGAGCTGACTGGGCAAAAAGTTGGACAACAACCTGGATCGGGCGCACATAAAGACACATTCACACACGGCATGCAGGCTACATGACAGTCAGCCATATGAACCACTACGCAATCAATGAGCTTCTGAATTGTCATTTTCGGTGTAAATAATGCGTGGGAGTGAACGTTTGGTTATCCCAGAATTTTGTGGTGTGGTAACATCGGCAAAGGTCTATGCTATTTTGTTTTGACTTATTTTCAACCTCACATATCCATGGTATTAAACTTGAAATTTCTCTAGCAACTATAAAGACAAAAAAAAAAAATTAATAAAAAAAAAGCGAGAGATCCGCTTGTGGATTTGCATATATTGGAGCTTGTAATTAAAATTCTGCATTGATTTTCTTCGCTTGCTTACTCCTGCTCAGCATTATTCACTGCTTCCTGAGTCCATCACATTGTGTGACAGGCTGACAAAGGATCACACCTAAATCCACTTCGCTGGCACATGTTTAAACTGCGGGAGGAAAGCAGTTTTGCATAATGGGATGGATCCAGGCCCAGGCTCCACTTCATGGAACAAACCTTTACACTTTGAAACCTAAGATCTTTTTTTGTACATAAAGAAAGACTTAGAATCAATCTACTGTACATTCTGTGTGCACTATTGATATTAGGCTTATGCATTGACAACTTCAAGTGTTTAAGAGACAAAAGCTAAGTGTTTCCCACAGCATCTTCACTGTAATCCGTTGCTTGTTTGATGATGACACATCAATTAGTCTGTAATATATGCATGTATTTTATTCAATTAATTGAAGTAAAACAGTAGTTTTGCCTTAATACTCTTTCAAAAAATAAAATACCTGCTGTACCTGCTGTGTTGGAGGTCACTGGGCGGGAAAGCCCATCGCACTTGGTCTCGCAGAGAAAATCGTCAATGGATGGACTCAGAAGTGGGCGACTCTCTTGTTGCTCACTCACCAGCTGAAGGACAAAACAATAAGGTTAGAGTTCGAATCCAAGAATGCTATGTGAATGAAAAGGGTTTTAAAGTTTTTTTTTAAAAATCATCGTAAATTTGGGGCAATCTTGGACATTTTGTAAGTTGTACAATTTAATAAAAACATAGCAGTTCACACGAATGAAGGCTAATAAAATACAAACATTTTGTTAACATTTTGTTCGAATATATTGCTGTTGTTACACTTGTTGCACTAACATTAAATTATTCAGGTTTTCCCAAATTGTTTCTATTGAAAATTCCAACAAATGTAATTCCCACGACAAGTTTCTCACAAGCAGAGTCTGACGTTTAGGAATCATATGGTTGAATACAATAAGTATATACAATAATAATACAATAATACAACAACCAAGGCACTTACCTTGGCCCTCTGCTGTATAGTATTTTTGTCAATGATATGTCCTATGTCTTACGTAGGGCCTGTATGACTGAATATGCAGATGATACAACGGTACAAGTGTTTGCTTTTAGAATGAACCGGGTCACACACACACACACTACAACAGGAGCTAATGTCTACTTATGAGTATGTGGTGGAGAGCGAGTCTTTAGTTTTATGTCATTTGGATTTTCGTCCCACTTGTTTAACTGTCTGCTTTGAAAATGTACCAATAAATAAAATAAATAAACAACAATTTAATATAACTATCTACACTGTCGCGAGAGAAGTAATGAATACCTTAAATCACAGTTTACTACTGTTTCACCTCTTATCTGTTTGTTGTAGAAAAACACAGTAAGAAAGAAAGAAAAGATGCAGTAGAAGAGGAAAACTTGAAGAGGATATATAAGTTTTAGGGGCGGTAAACAGCAGTAAAATTAACATGGAAGGGAGCCTCATCTCAAAATCGTAATAATCCCTCTTAAATGAGGAAAATCTAAGGCTAAGCTTCAACTGTAAACCTTCACGCCTGGTTGAAATTCACAAAACGATAAGTGGCTGTCTCTGGGGAGTTTTTGTGTGCAGTCTACTTTAAACCACCACATTCTACAAATAGTTATCAACGACGCATATCATGCATTCACTAAAGCCAAATGAGCTTGGCTGTGTAAGATCCGCGGGCTGTGCCCCAAACAACAACTCAACTTTGCTTATCTCTTTTCCCATACGATAAAAATGCGAATCATTTTTTTTCCTTGGGATACACCAATCTTGCAGTGCAGCTGTAGAATGCTCCCAATTTATTGCTGCAGGCTTGAAGCTCGGACGGGAGGCTGAATCAGTGCTTCATAATTTTGGAGCTAAGAGCCAATTGTGTCCTGGCGGGAGGAAAGGTAAGCATCGGTGTCAGCTTGAGTGTTTGGCAGCAAGGAAACTTGACATTTGCTGCTGTTGCCCTCAGGGCTGTATTGGCACATGGAATTTTAATTAAATGGACAAAGGCCATTTTACATGACACATAATAGTGTGGGTCTTGACAATGGGGTGGGGTGGGCATTTATGCACATTTGTAGAGAGAGCTTTTGGCAAACAGAGTCAAAATGTAAATAAATTGAGAGAATGGGTCATTACTGTGTTCCATATGAGTTTGTGTTGTGCTGCAAAATAGCTGAGCCAGCACAGGTAATTCGACTTTGTGCTGTGTTAGAACAAAACTTTACTTTACGGCATGTTTCACACATGCCGCCAACACAAATTGGGATGCAATTTATGACGGGTTGTTGTGCTCTCTGTTTATTGACTATCCGAAAGCTTGCTTGGCTATGTTTAATTGAATAGGACTGCAGGTGAGGCAGTTAATGATTGAATATTGACCTTTTACGGAGGCAATGAGTCATTCCAAAGTATATCAGGCTTAATTAAATGTTATCTTATCTCGAATAAACCAACAGCCACATAACAATGAGTGGGTAGTATTAATACGGTAGGCCAAGTCTTTCCAGTGAAGCTTTTTAGTTAAAGAAAATAAATGGGGGGAAAAAACATCAGTAAAACTCAAATTGCCTTTATGTGTGTTAGTAATAGCGCAGAGGTATGGCTCCCCAAGCTGCGGTCTATTTATTCTGGTTAATTTAAACCCACTGTGAATCTGAGCTGGTAGTTGGCTCCTTTAGAGTAGCAGCGGGTGAAATAAGCAGTTGCAAATAAATAACTAAACAAGGCAGGATGCCATGAATTACAGTACCTACTATAGTTGCTGTACCCTCCATCTTTTGAACAGCTCTTCCATAAAATGGCTGCATTTTAGAGAGGACTTGTTTTCAAAGCTGACATAACCTCGGATTTTTGCACATCTTGAAATGTTTTCAACAATAATAAATGCAAATGGCACTCAGCATAAATTTAAAGCCATCAACTGATATTTTCTGTATATGAGCTTATAGTCACCTCATCGCTTGTGTTATTGTATCACTCATGGCTCTAAGACCTTTGAGAAGTTTGAGAGTTTGGGAAGATGATATAATCATCTGCTTTCGTGCAATCATTGTCTTTCCATCCATATATACTGTATGCATGACCCTACTAGTCATAGGTTGTGGAGATACCATGGCATTAAAAGAGCTTTCTATGTATTGCCCTGGGTGATGTCTCAGTCACTACGTTTTGCTCCGAGTCAAAAGCCAACTTACATGCAAATATTCCAAATTGCTCAAAGATATAACAATACAATATGTTCAAATGTTCAAAAGTGCCTAAAAAAATCACCCCCCCCCCACACACACACACATGCATTGTGTTTTAAAGGGGAAGTCAACCCAAACATTTTTTTCCAGAATATGTTCTATGCAGGCCCACTAGTCTAAATACAGCATTCTGATTAATATTGCGTTTATGGAATATGGTTCAGCTTCAGACAATAGGTGAGCCGTGATTGGTCGTTATCTGAGCCCTGAGCAACTACGATGTCATCTTCCGTCGACAGAAGTGACAAAATTGCCGCCCCCTGAGATGGCTAAAAGTGGGTGCATTTTGCTGCTTAACTTATATTCCACAAAAGCACAAAAATTAATCAGAATTCCGTATTTCAACTAGTGGGCGTGCATAGGACATATTCCGGAAAAAAATATGTTTGGGTTGACTTCCTCTTTTAGGCTGCAGGGAAAGATTTATTAAGAATGTAAATGTTATTCATAAATGCACATGTTCGCAGTAGAGGTGTCAATAATAAGCAGAGGAACATCTGTGAGTGAATACCAATTTTTGTGGCACTTACTGTATAAGTCTTCTTTGGATGTGTAAGAGCTACTGTCAGCCATTAAACCTTGGCCCATTTTTGGTATCACCTTTTTGATTGGGTGAAAATATCCTGCAATGACGGCCGACCTAGGACACTTTTTTCATTTCTTTATGTCTCCGGGAATGTAAATATATCTGTATATGCCTGTCTATCTGCTGTCACTCCTTGCAGGATGATGTTTACAGTGTTTGACTGGCTGAAGGTCAGCGCTGTCAACAGACCCACACGCAGACATTTCCATCAGTTTTGATTTAGAAAATATGGAGATGTTGATAGATACTACAGTATCTAGCTACAGTATGCATCTGTCTGTATGTCTTCTGTATCTACCTGCAGTGCAGTACCTATCAGTCTATCTACCTTTCTGTCTCTCAGCCTGGTTGTTAGTCAATTTAGATATCGTATCTACCGACAGTTCCTATCAGTCTGTCTCTCTTTCTCACAGTTTCTGTCTACCCATCTTCAATATCTCCCTACAGTAACTTTTGGTTTTGCTGACTGTCCTTCACGTGGTCCTGTCACTCTGTCTACAGTACCTAGCAACAGTACTTGTCTGTCTTTTTATCCAACTATCGCGGTTATAGTCTAAGTCCCTCAGTTAAACGGAGGAAAATGAAAGCTCTCAAACACGTCTAGCTTTTTAAAAAAATGTGTTTTAATATATATCCTAATAAGAATCCACATGCCAAGAACACAAAATAATTCATAATCATTGTTGGCTTTTGTTGACTTTGTCAGGGCCTGGTTCTAGTGCTGCTTTTTGCACTAGTTGCTGACAGAAAGCATCCATCCATTGTCTATACCGCTTATCCTCACAAGGGTCGCGAGGAGTGCAGGAGCCTATCCCAGCTGTCTTCGGGCAGTAGGCGGGGGACACCCCACAATCACTCCTAGGGGCAATTTAGAGTGTCCAATCGACCTACCAAGCATGTTTTTGGAATGTGGGAGGAAACCGGAGTACCCGGAGAAAACCCACGCAGGCACGGGGAGAACATACAAACTTCATGCAGGGGATGCCGGAGCCGCGATCGAACCCACGATCTCTGAACTGTGAGGCGGACGTGCTAACCAGTCGCCCACCGTGCCGCCCGACATAAAGCATACAACCACCAATTGAAAGCAAAGTTGTAAGCACCACACTATCTTCCAGGGGGGTTAGCATTTACCATTAATGCATTTTCATGGTGTGTCTCTATGCAAGGTACGTGGACAATTAGTCTACAAGTGCTTTAAGGAGTAATTTAGTAAATTATGCAAGGGAAACTTCTACTAATTGTGTCACTTGGGCTTTACTCAAGAGATCCTTTTAGAAGTTGCTATCAACGGAGTGGCATAAACTTGTCAGAGCCTTCAAGGTGAGCTTGGAATAGGTTACATAAAGGAAAAACTCAAGGAAAGAAGTGAAGTTATTGGGAGGAACCTGGAGGCTTTTACAGCCAGTTTCATTCAGTTGTTTTATCTTCAGCTTGTATTTAATAATTCAGTCTTTGGATGGCTCGATTCAGTCATGTTTAAACTCCAGTGGGTTGTAGCCAAACCGGAGTACTCTTTACCCCTTAACACAACGTAATAGGATTTATCTTTCACTTTCCACTATTTTTTCTTAAACATTTTTTGTAACTAGCATTCCAATCAATTATCAGGATTTGTTCGGACTGAAAATGCCTCGGTAGCAACATAGCTCAGTTGGTGATCCAGACACCCACTGCTGTGACCTTTTCAGATATCTGTTGGCCTAGTTCATATATTATTGATATACATAGTGCAACCTACTCTCCACTGCCTTAAAGCTTGTAGGAGTTGAGGAATTAATTCAGAGAGAAAATATTAAATGTTATACAAATTCTGGACATTGACCCATTATAATGCGTGATATCTGTTCGCTTCAGTAGACCTCAATTCAGCCAAGGTCAAAGGAACCGCAAGATATACTGATGTAAACAAACAGAAAATTGGAGATGGAGTCAAAAAACTTTTTCCTCTCTTCTTATCCAAGCCGGTAAAGACTCTATATGCTTATACTGAGTGATGATCTGGTTTTGTGGGCGTGTCAAGAATGATCACCCTGCCCTCCCAAGATTGCTCAGACAACAGCCAGGGTCGACAATCATAAATATTAAACCTGCTCAATATTGACAAAAGCAAATGCTCTTGTGTGTGGTCGAGACCACGTTTGGCTAAGCTAATGATTCTTCGATAGTGATGCTTATTAACTCATCGGTAGCCAATTTTGATGAGCGACCTGAAATAGAGGAGCAACTTGTTGTGTTGTTTGTTTTCATAACGAGTCTCACAAGATTCATTCGGAACATTAAAAATGACAAGAAGAGTTTGCTATCACAATCTAGTTACTAGTTAAGCTAACAGTTAGCTTAACTCTTCTATTTATTCTTTTACTACACTTTCTTCTTTGTATTTCTCGTTGTGTACCCCACATAAGGGAGTGATTGACTTGACTGACTTGTATTGGTTCTGTTTAACAAAGTTTAACTTTGTCACTGGTTATATTGTGCTACCTATTTTAATTCTTTTTTTCTTTTGGTTCAATTCCCAATTCCTTGATAGCCATTTGTGTGTGCTATTTAAGAACAAGGAGTAGGAAGAATGTGGTTTGTCGATGAGCTAACATATGCTTGTCACTTGTGATCAAATGTTTGGATGCAATGTGTATGTTATGCTTTACATTAGTGGCTGAACTTATTTTGTGCTTGACACCTTTCTTGGCACACTGACAGTTTTTGTGAGGTGTAAAGACTTATAAAGGTTGGAATGTCACATTTTTACTCATGGGAGTGAGATCGTTTATATAACCTTGTTGCCAAATATAATGACCTGTGTGCTTTTTTTCTCTCATACAAGCGAAGGCTTTCTGGGAGGTTGTGTCCGAGGATCTCACCTCTGACTCAGTAAAATCCAGTGAGATCTACGCAGTAATGCGCTTTAGAAATAGACTTGACTTGACTTGACATGTGGCGTGAGGAGCGGCAGCCTGTAACTTAGCCTCTGTCATTTGCTAAGTCACATCAAGCCAGGACACGTTGCCCCTTATAGACACCTAAACCTCTGAAGAATTTGACCATCATCATTTGTTTTTCAGACATTTGGAAAAAAAATCAGTGGATGCAGCATGCATTCCTATTGTGCGTTTTGAATACCTTTTAAAGAAGGTTAAAATGCTGAGGTTTTTTTGCATCGCCAGGCTAAGAAGAAAAAAAATCTAATTGTTTTTTCGTGTTTCACTTGGTTCAAGCTTAAATTATTAACCAACTGCTCTCTGACACACAATACTATCTTGAAACAAATGCTTCCTTTAGCATGTATGGGAAACTAACCAACGACATTACACTGCACGGTATATGGAAAGAGACTTGTTTTCTTTAAAAGGTTTTGCTCAAATTGTGATTTAATAATGATTTACCTTTCCACATTGTTCGACCAAATCATTCTGAACAAATTGGTGAGCTCACTTGGGACATTCACACTTTAACTACTCAGGTTGTTCCAGTATTTTGCTAAATTACTAACTTTTCGACTGTAAATTCTCATTAGAAATACTATATGAATAATAATAATGTAATAATAATAATTATTACATTATTATTATTATTTAATAATAATTTAGACGGTAGAAAAGCGCAAAATTGAAAGACCATTTTACCGAAGACAGAACCTTTCATAAGCCTTCTTTAATTAACTTTGCAAATATAAAAATGCACTTCTCATTTTCAAAATACACTTTTAGTCCAATGATATCATATCAGTAACAGTGCAACTCAAATTTTAACGGCGACTGTTTCTACTTGAATTTGACACTGTGCGGGATGTTTTGTCATTCATTGCGTTCAAGGTTTTCAGTTTAGGAAAAATAAAAAATAATAATAACAGCAGTTGGCTCAGTCCTCAGCTCTCCCTCAAATCAAAGTGAGGTAAGTAGCGGTGCATGAAATTGTTAAATCACAGCTCTTAATCACAGAGAAAACGTTGTGGCTTATATTTGGAACTTTACTGCACTAAATTTAGACATCTTGAACAAAATTGCCACACAACATGAGACAGAACGCTGCAGTCCTTCAGATCAATATTTATCTTCTGAGCATGTTTCCAGGAGGGATTACCTACGGGGTCAACACATATTTCATCTTGCTAATCAAGTCTGATAAACCTCCTCATTACCTTTTAACACCGTATGAGCGGCGCGTCAAAAACTCTTTCCAAATGCCACACACATACATATGTACTGACTGAGCTCATTGCGTCCTGCTGCTTCTCTCCCTGATTGCTTTCCTTAAAAAATGCGTGTGCTCCTTAATGCCATCTTGTATTTCTGTCTGATTCACTAACCTGCAGCATGCTTTATAGTCAATTGATTTCCTAGTGCAACGTCTCATTTGATAAGGTGTCACACAACCAAGATAATGGTTCTACTTGAGGGAAAAAGATTAACATATGGCTCAGCATTGTTGCTGAAGGATAGAAGTATTTTAGAATAGCTACAATGTCGATATTGTTCTAAAGGTAGAAGTTGCTTTAAACACATGGATGATCATCGTTCTCAATTACGAGTGGGGAATTTCTCATATGTCTGAATGGATTGCATCATGTTAAAATATCTTCCAGGGCTATCGGAAGTCATTATCAGTAAAACTGAGGAGAGTGCTTACAGTGTGGCATTTCACTGCCTATCAGTGACAAAATATATATTATCACTGATAAAAAACATGCACACTCACACACATATATTCACATCTCCAAATCTCATATGACTGCTTTGTGCATCACCACTGAATTTGTCACTGAATCGTAAAACGCTAACAAGCGTGCTACAAATTTGAATAAATTATTATTATTCCTTCGAGGTACTCAAAGTGCTTTAACACTGCCTCCTCATTTTACCTACTGATGGCGCAGCATTAGGAGCAAATGGGGTTCAGTATCTTACTCAAGGACACTTTGACATGGTCACAAGGGTTGAGGTTCGAACCCACAACGATTGGGTTTGAAGACGACCTACTCTACCACCTGAGCCATGTCAGCCCTGTTCTATACTGTACATAGATGGTTTATTTTCCAGTTAATTCTCAACCCAACCATTTATAGAGCACTTTGAAACAGTCATTGCTTCATACAAAGTGCTGTAAAAAATAGTCATACGACAATAAAGACAGTTAAAACAATCAATTAATAAAAGGAAACAACACAAAACACTACAACAATACCGAGTATCATGCTGAGTCAAAAGTCATGTCATGTCATCTTCCAAACCGCTTATCCTATATAGGGTCGCGGGGAGTTGCTGGAGCCTATCCCAGCCGTCAATGGGCGAAGGCAGACTACACCCCGAACTGGTCGCCAGCCAGTCGCAGGGCACACATAGACACTGTCACTGAGCGGGAATCGATCCCACGCTGCCCGCACACAACTCAGGCGTGTGTACCACTACACTATCAGCGGACTGAGTCAAAAGTCATAGATTACAAATGTGTTTTAAGGCTGGTTTCAAAAATGGACAGAGAGGGGGCTTGCCTAATGTTTAGTGGGAGGTCATTCTAAAGAGGGATCGGCAAAGGAAAAGGCTCGCTCGCCTCTGAGCCTCTACTTAATCCTCTGTACCTTCAGTAGCGCCTGGTTCGCTGACCTGAGGCACCAAGCAGGTATGTAGTGGTGTAGGAGCTCACAGAGGAAAGGTGGGGCGAGACCATTTCAAGCAGGGGTCTACAACCCTGTTCCTCAAGGGCTGCTGTCCTGCCTGTTTTCAATTTCTCCCTGCTGCAGCACACCTGATTCAAATGATCAGATAATGAGCAAGGTCTGCAGAAGCAAGATAATGATCCTGATCATTTCAATCAGGTGTGCTGCAGCAGGGAGAGAGAGGAAAACAGTCAGTACAGCGGCCCTCGAGGAACATCATTGAAGTCCCCTGATTTCAATATTTGAAAACAAATAAAAATAATCTCAAAATGAACTCTAAAGTGCACAGGGAGCCGGTGATGGGAGGCCAGAATTGGAGTTATGTGCTCCCTCTTACGAGCACCAGTTAGACCGCAAACAGCGGCATTTTGGACCAACTGGAGATGCTTGAGGGAGGCCTGGCTGACTCCAAAATAAAGTGCATTACAGTAATGCAGCCGAGACGAAGGCATGGATTAATGTTAATAATAATAATTAAAATAATAATGAAAAAAAAATAATAATAATTACATGAGTGCTGTATCAACTTGGCGCATTCAAACTACAGTTTGTTTAATTAAGCACACTAAGAAGATCTGAATACCAATCTGAATTTTTCAATGAATATATATTTGGTTTGACTACTTCTTCACTAAGAAAACTTTATGAACAATAAACACAATTTGGGAAAATTCTGGAAAATCTGCAAACAAGATACATCACTGTTTTAAGACACACGCTATGACATGTACATGGTGGGGGTTGAACTGACTCGTCAACTAGTTGATGCTTTGACTTTACCGCTCCGGAATGATGGTTATAGCTTGTATGGGTACTTACAACACAAACCTCAGTGAAATCAACAGGTGACGGGTTCACACAGCAACTAGTAGCGGTGCCTCAAGGGTGTGGAAATATTTTACTCAAAATAAAGTACATAAAGTATATCAGTAGCACGGTCACTTGCAAAACATGCAAGTCTGCCCATAATATATACACACACATCAGAAAAGGCACCCGCTTACGCTATCGGCTTTAAATCCTCACATCAGCCATCAACAATTTCACCGAACGATCTTTTGTAACAGTGAAAAGACAGCCAATACTGTATACTGTACCATTTGCTAGGTGCAAACAAGCAGTAATTTATTGTGAAAATGAATGTTTAATGTCGCCAGGAAAAAAAAACATCCCGGTAAACATCCATGGTTGTTAACCATTGGTGTATCAATACTGCACTTTTAGAAATGATTCTCTATATTTAATTCCCGCCCTACCTCATCAGCAGCTGCAAATGACTGCTTCTATGTATGCAACAGTGAGTCAGTTTGTTATTGCATCTGTACAACCGACACAGGAGGATAATTCACTTGGAGGCAGCGGGTGTTCTGAAATGGTTCTGCCCACCTTGGTAGTCACCGTGAGGAGGGGCTTCCCTTCTGATGACGCCTTACTTGGTATCTCCTTCAGGACCATGGCAACAGTCTTATCTGCAGCCCTAGAGTCTTTGCCCTACAACAGTGAAATCAACAATGACTTGTGTCAGGACAGTTCAATGCATCGCCCTCATCCAGGGCGTCTTACATACAAGACTTTATCTTATGATGATGGAAATACTACAGCGTGTGAGTCTCTCTATGGTAACAAGACATCCACAAGACTATGGCGATGAAAATTCACTGTATGGTGTGTTGACTTGAGACTGTGATAACAAGCGTGATCATCCAAAGCAGTACTTAACACCACTATGATGGCGGGTTATCACATGGAGATAACTGATTTTGTATTGACAGATGACATTGCTTGGCTTCAGTATGGCTTTGTGGTGCATGCGTAATGTTGCCAACCACTCAATATGATGATAAGCCTCCATGTTTACACATCTGATTAGCCAGTGACGCTTCATACCCGAGGAAAGCAGTGCAGTGAAGAGCAAACAGCTTATTTGGATTGCTCACTTCGGACTTGTATTAGATGTTGTATTAACTCAAATTTTCAGACACGAAATATTGCCTCGACAAACAAGATCTTCCGCTAATGAGTACAGTACAGTAACAAATCACAATTCTTAAAGAAGAGTAGCTGATTCATAATTAAGTCATGATAAAAATGATGTACGCATCAACATTAGACCAACGGGAAGTAAAAATGGAAGAAAATATCGAATTGTGATGTGCATTGGGGCAGTGGTCCCAACTACTGGACGGCGCCAATTACTTACATTCACACCTACACAGATGTGAAAAAAAAATAATAATAAAATACTACGACTATTTACATTAACCCCAAAATACCCCACACTCTGATTACCGATTACCTTCCAAAAGGCAAAATAAATAGGACTCGGTGATTACATGTTCGAGAATTGTGATGTTACGGTGACCAGCTGTGAGCATCACCGAACAATTAGACGTGGCGGAAATGTGTGTGAAAGTAGCCAATCACAGCCCAACTTTTTCTTTTCTACTTTTTTTTGCAAGTTGAAGATGTAAACAGAAAGTTTGTTTTCACAAACTTAGAAGACTATTGTTAGATGTTAGATTCAGGGGGAACTAAGGAGTCTAGGAAGCGACTCATGGCATTTCCATTCATTTCAATGGGGAAAGATCATTTGATATATGTGTGGTCACGGGGCGAATTAAACTAGTTTCTCAAGGCACCACTGTATTTGGAAACAGACTATTTCAATTTCAAGGTTTCAGCGTAATGTGCATTTTAAATGACCTTCACGTCAAAATGTGCCAATGCTACACCTTCTTCAGCCTATTGTGAAGGCGCAGTCTTCATTGAGTTAAATGTGATAGTTGCCAAGGCCACCTTGCATAACTGTAGAAGTTTCAAGTGTAAGAGGTGAAATTGATTTGGGCTGCTTATTTACTGCAATTTTCACCTCAACTTTTTTGATCACAGTACATCAGTTACTGCTTGACTTTGAATTTGCCAACAGCCAGGGGCTGCCTCTATTGGCACTGTAGCAGGTAGACTCACAGATGTTCACTGGAGACTCAGATCTCCACAGGCCATTAACTTTGCTCACCAGACGAGGACAAAGCCTCTATTTTAACTGTCCTTCAGCAGGAAAGCCTACTGGCTTCTAAATGTACATCATCCTTAAAAATAAATAAATAAGTAAATAAACAAACAACAACAAAAACAAACAAATAAAAAAACGTATTAGCCTGATGTCGACTTGTCGGATACACTGTATGTATTTGTGCCATTTTTTTCCCCCAAGATTCCAATGTTCGTGATTCAAAGGCCTGTACAGGTTTCAGCAGAGCTTCAGTGCATTCACCCACCATTCGCTTGGCTCAGGCGAGGAGGTCAGGAACCAGGTTATTATGGATGATGAATAGTTGGATGCGGTGATAACATAAACTACACTGATGTTTCAAGCTTGAAATAATGCAGAATGTCAGTGAGGGGCATACTAAACAAAAACTACAACAAATGTACAACTTCCATAATCATTTACTTCAATTATAACAACCAAAATACTTTTTTATTTCTACAGACAATAATATAATGAGTATTACAAAAAACGCGTAACTCCCTTCAGAGATAATGGCTCCAACAATATAGATTGTTTCTTCAGAAGCTGGGACTGATCCAATCGTTCTAGTGTTTCATAGTCTTGTCTAAAGTTTGGATGGCATCATTAATTGTAACCCTAAAAAAAGTTTCTCCTTTTATGTGGCATGATGTCCATTTAATGCTCCTCTGGGCTCTCCCAGTGTAAACATAATCTCTACCTACCAAAATGTTATGCTAAAAGAGAAATGCCTTGAAGTTAGGAGCAAACACCATAAAAGATACAGTGGGAAAGATGTAGTAGACCTGTGCGGTGTGTTCAACTGTTGTGAACTTATATCTGTAGTATTTAAAAATGTGTATGTTGACTGTGTGTCCCGAAGGGGTGTGGCCTAATGGGTGTCTTTAGGAGCTAGAGTTGGGTTAGCGTCTCTGGGCCTGAGTCGTGTCCTGCAGCAGCTCCTTGCGAGTGTTGTATTATTATATTAAGTATTATTTGTGTTTGACCGTTTGTGTCGTTCAAAATAACTTAAAAGTTCATTCGTGACTGTGGCTCTCCGACAACACGCGACCGCAGAACATATCTTCATTTCTCGATTTTTTTTTCTGCTTTACTCAAGCGACAACGCATTTGAATCTTGCTCATTGGTCAAATTTTGGCTGGGCACAAAAATCAAAAAGCAATCAAGCGACAGCTTGTAATTTGGAAATAATTGTGAGTTGACTTGTAAGTCAAGATATTACTATACTTTTTGTTTAGTGCCACCAAATGTTTCGGTGTCATGCTAGTCCGCAATGATTTCCAGTAGTCATGTGGGTGAAGTGTGGAGCCTATTATGCAATGTTTCCTGGTTTTCCTGGTTAGATTGGTAGGCTGTGCTTCCTGTTTTAGTTCCATTCCTGTTAACTTGAGTCAGAGTCTGTAATTATTCGAATTTGGATCTTCTGTGGCTGGCATTTGACAACAACAGCTTTTAGCTGAACTTGCCTGGATGGCTGATCAAATAAAGCTGAATGCTATACAGTTTCAGTATGTCACTGCCAGGCATGCAGTCAATTTGACTGCAAACTTTCACTGAGCCTGTTGTGGTGTTTTTATGACCTTTACAATAACCTGAGGTGGCCCCATGGTGGATGCAAGCTTATCCAGTGAGAAGGGATTAGTTTGGGCTTCATCACGAAGGGCTGAAATCTTTGTCCCTGGTGTATTACTTTCACTTCTTCCCTCACTCCCTTTAAAAACGAAATAACAGACGGAGACAACTTTGTTTTTGCATAAAGTATCAACAAGATTGCCTTGGGCCTTTGTGTTGAAATAATAATGCATATTTAACATTGCCATCTATTTTTGGGGTCAATACATAGTAGTCCATCCATCCATCCTTTTTCTATAGCATTTGTCCTTATAGGGTGGTGGGTGAAAGGTGCTTATCCCAGCTGAAATAGGCCCAGAAATGAGATACATACATTCACATTCATATTCAGACCTATAAACAGTTTACAGTCAATAGAGTAGTGATTTGTGAAGATGTATAAAGGTACTAATCCATGTAGTGCTGCTTTTGGTGTCATTTACTTACATGTGAATGTCTCTCTCCAGGGGCATGATGCCATCTGCCTCTAGAGGACAAGGCTGGCATAATACATTTGTTTGGTCTATGCGGCAGTTAGATTAAGGTCTTTGAACTCTGCCTAGTAACATGTGACATAACCAGGAAAAATCAACCAAGCATTCTCATTTACAATGCAAGCATTTACATTGTTGTCTCTAATACGTGAGTGATGTATTGTCTGTGTAGTTCAAAACAGTCATTCTCAAAGTAAGGTATGTTGGCTCCCTCTAGTGGTACGCAAAGGAATCTCTGCCTGAGTACAATTCAGTTGTATTTAACTTTTAGCTTCAATACATTTGAAGAATTTTGTTTTCAAACATTTATTAAAGGTACCATATTTATTTAACTTTTATGCGCAATGCATTTTAATTGAATCATCATTTGAGAACATTTTTTTAACTCAACTCATTTAACTCAACTTTATTCATAAAGCACTTTAAAAACAGCATTGCTCCATACAATGTGCTGTACATAAAGTAAAAAACAGACAGATAAACAAAGACAGTTAAAACAATAGATTAAGAGCATAACATAATAAACACAGTAAAACACTAAAACAAGGCCATGTCTCATAATGAGTCGAAAGCCAAAGAATAAAAATGTGGCTGGCTGACTCCAAAATGAAGTGCATTATCAAGGCAGGATGGAGCGAAGGCATGGATGACTATTTCTAAGTGCTGTTGTGAAAGGCGAGGCTTTACTTAAGACAGCTGTCTTTGATTACATAATAAATAGATAAATAAATAAATACATAAGATGGATTCAACAACAGCACCAATTTGACGGTCCTCTTGAGCTACTCGCAGCACAGAAGATGAAGTTTCATCGTGATTTATTCATGCAACCTCTGCGAGCCACAGACGCAGCTGCAGTTGTCCGCTCGCTGTGTATATGCAGTATTTATATATTTCCTTGTCTGCGTCCCTGTGATCAATGTCCCATCTGTGCAGAGGCTTGCCTGCCACTGTTTGTGACCTCACTCTCTGAAACCAAGAGTGACTGCAGAAAGGTGACGGCCGAGAGGTCTAACAGGAATACAGGGAGAGGCATCAAAACGCGCACTCTGCATTATGCCGGCATCAGATGAAGCATAAGAGAAACATTTGTTCATACTAATTTTCGTGACCAACATCTACAGTCATATTTTTAAATTACATGCACGCACTCATGCTGTGCAATGACTCCCCCCCCATTCTAAATTCTTTGAATGCGACAGCATCCCATTTATATACACCAATGGTGGGTGGTTCGAGCCAGCACGGTTATCACATCCAATGATATTTACAACTTGTAAATGTCTAATTTGTTCCATGAAAGTGTTCCCAATGTGTTTCTCTTGGCTCTACTGCTCACATGCTTTAATTTAATTTAATGTGTTTTTTTAATAAGTATTAAAAGAACTGAAGCATTAATGTAATAATCAGGATTTCCGCGCAAACTTAAAAAGTCTTAGAAAGAGATTTCCCAAAATTAAGGTCTGAAAATAAATCCTTAAATGCGCTGTTTAAAAGTGCATATAGCGGTCAGCCAGCGGCTCGCTACCTAGCAACTAAAACTAGAGGCAATTAGTAGCAGTCGACTTCACTGCCTGGAATTTTTTCTATTAAGCCTAAAAAATCTTCACACATTTTCTTCCTCTCTGAACAGACCTTGGGAATGCGTGTCACGAAAAAAGCCAAAGAAATAGCAAACAAAGTTAATCATTTGAGGCTGACAAAACTTTTGTGGCTCTGTCACTCCGATTATTTGCCCACCTGAAATTGATTTGACTCTCTGTATTTGCGTATACACTGTACTGGTATAGTGTATTTTTACGAGGGCACAAGAGTGAGCAAAAGATACATTCCATGCGGGTCTAACATGGCAAATAAAAATTCTTCTTATCCCAACAGACAGAAGGCTAGAAGAGTGGTACTCACAGTCACACATTACGGCGAGAGTGTTTCCAATTACACACACACTCTCACTGTGTGAGTCCTATACAGTATTACAGCCAATAATTGACTTCCAGCAGGGCTTCAGGATAAGCCTTGCTGATATTTATAAATGTTGTGTTAATTTTATTGCAGTCATTTGATTTCCACTGAAACCACTAATGAGATGTTTTTCTTCCTCAGTGTGACATTTCTTGCCACTATTTATTGCCTTTCATGAACTTGACGGGGATCGCGTCTTCTAATGAATGGAGAATCTTGGTGGCCCGCGTAATGTGGGAGTGGAAATTACACCCTGACCTGGTGTTGAGGAATAATATAATGAGAATTTGCTGCGTTTGCGGCACTGCTCATTCATCACTGTCACAAAGGGTTGGCCCGTGCTGAGACGAGCTTTGAAGGCGGCTGGCGACAAAGACAAGTGATTTCTTTGCCAATCATGGCAAACACCAATCATGTGTCATACCAGCCTGCTGTAATTGCTCACTAAAACTAAGCATCTGCATCTGGCCTGCGCTGGCTACAACTTCATACAAGCTCATGCTGACTGAATACAATACTTTGGCAGCCTGAGAAAAAGCTCACATTATTCATGAGCCCACCTGTTTTTCTCATGACGCAACATTCTTTTGTACTTAAAGCACAAATGACCTGATTTCATTGTTACTGTTGTAGCGTTTCATTGTGATCATTCCATCTGTGCACATAAATACAAGCGTAGCTCACAGCACGGTGGATTCATTCAATGTTCTTCCCTAATCAGTTCCTTTTGAATTTTATTTAATCTGTAATAGAAGTGCAACTCAGGCCACTGAACTAATTAGAGACTTCCGAGGTGGCGGAAAAGTCGGTCTTCTATTAAATCGACTCCCCCATGCATTGATTTACATACTAACCTGATGTTAATGTTAATAAAATATCCCGATAATGCAAAAATGCCCTTAAAGTAGAAGTCAACCCAAACATTTTTTTTAAGAATATGTCCTATGCTGCCCCACAAAGCATTCTGATTAATATTGTGTTTCTCCACTATGAGTTAAACCATGGGTCCCCAATCACCGGGCCGCGGATCGGTACCGGGCCACCTTGGACCGGGCCGCGGCACGCGCACAGATGAAAGAAAGAAAAAAAAAAAAGTACAGAGGTTGGAAAACATCTTATTTTGAAAAGTGACTAGATTCTCTCCGTTACATCCATCTATGACTGACTCTTAACGCATGTCAAGTTGTCGGCGTCGCGTAACGATAATATTAAATGCACAATCTAGCAAATGAGTAAAATAAACAGACGTATTTGGAAAGTTTCTCTGTTGTTTCAACTAGTGGGCCTGCATAGAACATATTCTTGAAAAAAAAGTATGTTTGGGTTGATTTCTTCTTTAAGTGATGTTGAAGTTCCAACATCCAAAACATTGTTTTGGACTTCGGCCCAAATACTAGTGAGCAACATGCGGCAACTTCATTGTAGCTACCACAGTGTGTTACGGCTTGAACCCATTAGTCGACTTTAGCACTCCAAATTTTATCAAGTGTTTTGGGGAATTCATCATCCAATCAGCCAATTTACAGAACAATTTCTACTAGTCCGTCTTCTGCCGCTGCAGGACTATAACGCTCTGTCAATCAGTGAAATGTCAACAAGGCGACACGCTTGCTAGCTTCCGCTAATCCAATCAGCACTAGTCTTAAAACATTCTTACCAGTGGAACCACAGGACAGGCAGAGAGTAACGAGGACAGTGGCGCAAAGTGAAGCTTTTCATCGTCAAATATGTCCAACAACTGTGTGCTAAAGAGAACTTTGCTCAGCATGCAAGTTATATTCTACAACATCCACCAAAATCACATCACTGAGAGTGACATTTGTGTCGCTTTACATCACTGACATCATATATGGCCGATTTATGCCACACGCGTGTGGAAATAGCTGACCAAAAATGTAGACTGTAGCATCGGCACTTGTAAACTTTGCAAGTCTATACTCAAATCAGCTTGTTGAAGCAAAACATGCAAGCTCATTCTCTAATTACTACATTCTGCCTAATGGTGAGCTGTACTTTTAATCCGAGTCACAGAAAAGGTTGGGGGCCGCGGTACTGTGTCGAAAAAATAGCAATGATGTCACCGATTAATCAACTTCAACTCCACCTTCATCACTTCATCACATTGACTGGAAAAACTCTCTAATCATCGAACCCCTAGTTATTCTAGTTATCCATTAACATGGTCGATTCGTGTTATACTTGTAAGACAGTTACTGTTGTAAAATGAAGATGTGTGAGTCACATGAGCACGGCGATGCATACAGTATTACCCCTCCTCTTTCATCCTTACGTTTAGAGTGTTCTATTGTTTTTAGTGGATTAAAATTAGGTTGTTTACACCATCTAGTAATTGTAATTTGAATAATGAATATAAATCAAATTTATCTAAAATATTACGTATTGCCTTTTTGAAAGGCGAGCAGTCGACTCGCTAGTCATGAAGGATGTACCAGTGACTCATCAATTAAAAATAAATGAAATGACAGTCACAGCAGTGAGCTTGACGAGGATGTCACGTTTATAAATCCATAGATAAAAACTAATCGGCTTTAATGTTTTAAATTTAATTATTTTTTGCTTTTTAGGGGGTTGGGGTTTTATATTCAAGTGAATCATTCCACCCATAAATTGCTTGGACCACAGCACTGTACTTATCTTCAAGTGACCAGGGTGTTTGCCTGTCAGGGAGCTTTCTAGTCGTACTCAAACAAACACCTGGTTTGCAAAAAAGGTTTCAGTGATACAGTATTTGAGATGTTATTGTTGTTTTGTTTTTTTAATATGCTAATGACATTTTTGGGCACTGGCATCATTTCAGGAGGGGGGAGATGCATGGCAAATATGTTTTTAGATTTCGCTTACCCATTTGTCACATTTTTGGGGGAGGGGGGTTGGCCCTTTATACGCTTAAGCTATTTTTCTCTTTGTAGCTAGGATGCTAAATTTACGAATGCATACCCCTGGTGTAATGCTTTGTTATCTTTACTTGCATACATTATCGGTTCATTCTGTGCTATTAACCCAAACTGTGTTTCATGGAAGCAATAATTAAACAATGTGAAACCCCTTGGGATGGTGATACTTGGTTCATTAAAACAAAATAATGGCAATCAGACTTTCTCTTTTGCTATCTATGAGGTCTTCAAAGTGCTGTTTCTTACTACGTGTGTATTATGCAATGAGGTGCAATGCCTCAAGCAAAAGTGACTGACTTGTATGGCTCATTTCCACATTTCAAAATATGAACAGGAACCACACTGGTCTTAAAGTGTCAGAGATACGAGACTGAAGGAAACATTCTCTTAAAAACGTTCACATCATTATTGTGGGTGCAACTCTTACATACAGTTACATAGCCTAAATTGAACACAGGAGAAAAAGACATGGAGTCTTGAATTGAAAGCAAAAGGACAAAGGAGACCATCCAAAAATGTACTGCACCGTATACTGTTCAAGTAAACATTAATATGACAATAGTACATTCGACTCCCGGTCTCTGGAGACAGCAGCGGTCTGGCTTGATGGGAAAGAAAAACTATTATCTCCCCCAAAACATATTTTTACAACGTAGGGCTTATGCCGCTTATCTTTACATTGAGCACGCATTCATTAATCGAAGCATAATCAAGCGCAATTGCATCCACTACACAAGCTCTAATTGTCCCCTATTAGATTTAGGAGGGGAAAAAATTACACACACAATTTCCTGTGGGCCTTATTTCAGCACAGTGCTCCAGAACAGTTTGTGAATTGGGTAGATGGCGACGAAAGAACCCTTGTGGTTCAGGCTGCTGTTCTGTGGGCCAGCTGAGCAAATACGTACAAACCGATATCAGAAAAAAAAGCCCTACGATTCCCAGGGCGTGCCAAACCAAATGGCCAAACAGCCACAAGCCTGCTTTGGGTTCATAGCGGCATCTTGCTGGGCAGCTGTTTGCTAGCACTGTTGCCACAGTCGACGTTGGCAAGAACATCTTGCATGTCACTCAGGGGTCATTTAAACAATACAGAAAGCGGAAAAGTTGCGTTTTCAGTATCCAGTGTGCTTGGTTAAAATACAGAGTTGCGTTATTTACCAAAATTGTACATAAATTCATAGTCTGTCACTAACCTACATTAATGCAGCAGTAAATTCAAAATGAATATAAAACCTGTAGAAAATCACTTTGCAGTAATACATATAAAACAATCAAATGAAAAACTGAACATCCCATAAAATTGCTGCTGCACAATCCCTGAGGACCCGATGTTTTCAGTTTTTGTGTAATCTTGCTTACTAACTAATTTGTTCACTAACTAACAGGCAAACTACCTTACTAAGGAATAGCAAACTCAGATCACATCCACATGTTTTTCTACTTTTTGGATCTGAAATTAAAATGTAATGAAATCGTTCTTGACACGTGTAGCCTACCACATTTATCGAAGGTGATGTGGAAATCAATTGTGTAGTTAATGCATAACTTGCTAACTAGCTTGATAGCTAACCAATAAACTAGATGAAAAGGTACATAAACAAAATCTAAAGGATTTAAAAAAAACCGTTCTGTTTCCCCCTTTGGATCTAGAGCAAAGTGTAATGAGTCCGTCCTTGTCCAATGTATAACGTTTCTATGACGTTTTACATTTTTTGCAAATTGGGGGTCCTTGGTTTACGATGAAGTTCTGTTATGTCGCACTTCTTTCCATAGTTTGGCTGGTCCTGCGACTTTTACTCAGGTGTGACTTGTGACAATGGACCTAAAGTGTTTGCCAACTGCCACAAGAAAGCAGAAGAAAAAATGGAAGCACAAGAAGTACTCTTCATGGCAACACATTTGTGACGTATCGCTAGGTTAGCATGCGGCTTCCATGCGCCATAACAAAGATTTACAGCACCATAAGGCGTAGTAACCGACCTGGATTCTCCCTTTGGCCACAATGTGACGTGGGATTCTAGTTAAGGTAATCCATTTTAAACTAAAAAGAACAACTTTTTCATGCATGTTGGGTCCATTCGTAAATTCACTCTGACATCCTAACACCACTGTGAGAGAGTGTGTGTGTGTTCGGAGAGGCAGAGCACTCTCCAATCCTATTAAATTCTGAATGCAGCCTATACCGAACGGCACATTTGAGCAATGCTCAAAGGTCGGAGTGAAGCAGCGCATGCTTGGACCATATTTCCGAACGCATCCACAATTAGGGAACAGGGATTTTGGATGTGAGTCAGAGCTCTACTGCTCTAGGTCTTGGTTTTTGTAAATTAATTTTCCATAAAAAAGGGGGCTTATACGCCGGAGCGATTTATAGTCTGAAAAATATGTTGCATATTTGTATTAATTGCGCGCCATTCAAAATCTCAAATCTTCATAAGTCGGCACCATCGTAAAAGACATTAAAAGACAATCATGACAATCTTAATAAAACGTATAAGAAACCTTTTAAGCTTGATGGGAATGTTGTGTATGGAATCACAGTACATGGCCAAGACATACATCGGAATGCAAAGCACCAGCCGCTTCTCATTAAACATTAATATGGGATCACAGAGCATGTAAAAAGCATGTCAGTTTCAACTTGCACTGCACACACGAACACACACTCGCCTTCTGGGGCAACTGGTATCCTACACCAGTTGATGCAGGTTTCACTCATGAATATGGATGCACCGGATAGTATATCCAGTGGCTTAAAACAATTGGTGGACTACTGATAGGAAGTGTTGACATCAGTGTAGAATGTAGCCCACAGTGTTAAACACAGTGTTGGCCCCTCCCGCTTGTGTTACTCCTGTAGATAGCTTTTGGGTAATGAGTTTTTCATTAATGAGGTTGTTATATTTGGTAGGATTTTGCTGATGTTTCCCCTATGCTTACTTGCGCAGTTTGCAGTGCATAATTTATTTCTAATTATGACCATGTATTTTTGCGTCTTGTGTATTCCAGGTTCCAAAATCAACGTGTCTGGCCTCATGCGGAGTGCGCATGGAGAAATGAAACTGATTCAACCAGTCGGCTAAATATGCATTTTGTCACCATTGATGGGCAGTCTTGATGGGCAATCGCTGTCAGACACATACATCATGCTTTCAATTACAGTCGGAGAAAAAGCTGTGAGTCCATATGGCTTTAATTTGCATGTCTGAGTTGCATTTCATTTGTCTCCAGGCCCGCGTTCGTGACATGCTATTGACATATAGGAGGCGAGCGTTAACACGCTCTTGTAGCCTCTCAAAGGGTCGCACGATGCGCTATGCGGTGCGTGCTGCTCTTTCAACAGCCTCTCCTCTCACCTCGCTTCCTCTCAAGCTGTATGCAGCCTCTTGAGACTTCTGCGCTATTAGATAACATCTGACCAAATGATAGCCTTGTTTTGCCTGCTCATTTTCCTGGTCTTTTCTAGTTCAAATAGAATTGGAGCAGTGAAAAAGCGCAGTGTTTAATTCAAGGTAAACTTGTAAACATGCGGCATTAGATGACGTGTGTTTAGCAGCAAGTGTATTGGAATAATCAGACGTTTACATCTTTCTTTTTAACTTGTTGTTCCCGTAACCACTTCAAATAACCTAACTACCGCCGATGAACACACTAATTAGGGGTGCTCCTATAATGACTCATGCAAGCCTGCCCAATGATTGCATCTACGGAGAGTGAAAAGACCAGTCATAGTATAGTGAGACCATATGGACATGTAGGACTGTGGACTGTGTTGTTCAGTATTATTCCACTTTCCCAGGCCACCATAGCTGCAGCTTCAAGTACTGAACAACCGAAAAGAAAGAAAAAAAAAGAAATATGTGTCAACCGTCTGTCATAAATCAACACTCAGAAAGTCTTACATTGCTCAGTTTGTCAATGAATGTCAATTTAGCAAATAAAACTGTGCTCTAAAAGAAAATTAAACCGCAGCTCACCTGCGGAGGCAGGGTGATCATGTTAATATTTCTTCATCATGACAGTGATTATGTCAGGTATTGTTGCTTTCAGGGATTTGTAAATAATTCAAGGGATGAATTATAAGGGAAGCGGAAGCCAATTAAATCTGATATTAAACCCTTCAGCTCCAGTTTAATCAAAGTGGACACATTTTTAATGGGGAAACACTTCTTCATGGCCTCTTCGATTCCAAATTTATGTAGTTGACCCTTAGCAAGGCAGATTAAAAGATGCTAATATAGTCTTTTATGAGGTTCCCTTACTATTAACAGTGACACTGTAAAGAATATAGCAACCCTGTAATGTTTCAAAATTAATGTCTAAAAATGGCATGTGGAATGTTCAATATCAAAGCCGAGATGCTTGTTTTTCGGAGGACTAAATTATATTACCCATACCATATAGCAGACACATTTTTGCATTGAGTTCCAATCTGGGCTCTATGTGTGGCCCAGTCTAAAATTTCTGACATAGTCTCAGATGATTAAAAAATGTATGTAGTTATTAAAATAAATATTCTTATTACATATGCAGTGTAGTTAAAATGTTTTAAGCAGCCGTTGACTTTTGACCTGCTCTAAGATAAAAACTTATTTGTGCATATCAAGTTTGTCGGACGCAGAGTCTGCTGTTCGTTTTAGACTGTTTGTAAGCAGTTGTAACGTGAGTACCTCATGTATAATTTTTATCCTGTTCAAACGGAATGTTTAGTGTGGAAACTGTAAATGTTAATCGCGGTTAGCGATGTAGCATGCTAACGCTAGCCTTTTATTTTCCTTTTTGCATGTAAAATATGGAGATTTAAACTGGTTTTAAAACGTAAGAGAGACTTTTGATGCACAGTGGACCAAGGAAGCTCTCTTTGGACCCTCACCAACTTTCTGCTGTGTGGATATAAAGTCGTCTCGTGAACTAGCTTGTCAGCTCTCAAGCCTATCCTTTGGGGTTTGGCGACTCTGTTTGTTAACGAGTGCGTGGAAGTGGTTTTAACTCTCGCCACCCATTAAACATCACCATCTACCTTGAACTGAAGACTCGTGAGTACCATTCAAAACAGTGCATGTGCTAATTTATTTTTGCTTGCTCTGCAAGTGAAGGGACTTTTTTTTTTTTGTAAGGTCACAACGCACCGAGCAACATCTGGCGTGCAATGAAAAACTGAGATGTAATTTCTTTGAGAAAGGACTATTTGAGTTTAATGTGTGGAACACTGAAATGTTTTTCATTCATTATTTGTGTTTAATATTCTTATTTTACTACAGGTTCATACTGTTTGTATTTACATTTTCTGACTTGTGTGTTTTTCTTCTATGGTACATTGATTATGAAGTTACTTTAATTATTCTTTAGTAGGATAAAAAGGTAATGTAATTACATTTTTCTTGATAAGGGGAGGCACCGAAATTTCAAATTTACCACACAGTTATGGAATTATTCTTTTATTGTATCTCCTGTTTACTAAGTTAATTTATTCCGTTGTACCAGGACCCCACTCATAGTACTACCACCCCATTAATAAAAGCATAAATACCATAGCCACATGAGACAGGTGTTACATGTTTGCACCAGCACTGATGGAAAAAAAAAATTAAACCCACGTGGCATTAATCCTTCAGATGCTCACTATATGGAAGTCTCATGAGATATTTTGGTTAGACTCCTAATTGTTTGAAGTGAGGATCCACTGTAAGGCGGAGATTTTTAGGTGTGACATCTTGTTTCATTTTCCCCACTGACCTACTGTGCGCAAGCCAAATTTCTATCTTCCTTTCACACACACTTGTTCAGTTGGAGTGACTTTAAGTGAGCTTATAGGAGAGACCATGATGGCCTTGCAAGTCAAGAAAGGTAATGGAGGATGGCACCTAACACCGAGGCAGAATTCTCTCTCGGCTTCCACTTCAGCGACCTTCCTCTTTGCTAACTTGTCACCTCTTGACAGAACAAAAGTCATCTCCTGGCTCCCGTGGCCAATTTCCTCTTTGCCCATTACCTTCCCATTAAGGAAAACTGGCAAGCAAGGACACAAAGGCCCTCTTGCAGCCAGCCAGAGTCATTACTTACACTATAGCTGTGTTGCTCGCAGCTTGGCCTGCAGCCGCTAATGATGAGGGATGGCAGCAAAAGCAAGAAGATCTCTTCTGAGCACGAGGCCAGTGTAACCTGATTACTAGCGACTTGCTCTGAAAACGGCATTACATTCTCACTTTCCTTTCTCGCTCGCAGCTTCCTGCTGCTGTCCTCCATACAGGAGGCCGTCGTCTTCTCCAGATGACTTTATCATTGTGCTCGGTAAGCAGCCCTGGCAAATGAGAGTGTTCTTGCTCTTCGTGCGTTACTCCTTTCGTTTTGATTTAATCACCCTCTCGCACCAAGGGATGCGGATCTAGCCTCCTTTCAATTACGAAGACATTAGCCACAGTGTGCCCCCGGGGAGTATAACTGAGAAGTGGACAGCACTAACCATTTAAAAGACCAGACCTTATTATGCAACTTCGGAGCTGGGAGTGAGTCTCAAAGCGATATTTTGGATGACTTCAAGCAGAAAACGTGCCTTTTATCACTTGGATACGTACCTAAAAATTCACTCCGGTTTTTCGTTTGTTCGGTCTCAAGTGTTCCTGTGGTACTAAAATAGATTCTGAGCTATTTATGGCATGACAGAGGGAGGGAGGGAATAGTGATGGAGTTTTGTAGCCAACCACGAGTCAAAAAAATGCTGTCAGTGTGATTTTTGTTTAGTTTTTTTCACGCGGCCTTGCTTTATATAGATGGACATCTACTATTGTAAGACATAAATTACCCTGGAGCTTGAATACACTCGGATAAGCATTTAATGACAGATTATCATTGATAGCAATACATGCTTTATTTCAGTGGTTCCTTATGCAACCGATGACTTCAATGCCACACACACATGCACACCAAGTAATCAGGTTCCCAGACACCAGCCCAAGAGGACTTTTTTTCCTTGGGTGACTCTGACCAATTAAAAGCTTTGGAAGCATCAGTAGCAGGCATAGAGACTACCGGGAGGGAGAAACAGGAGCAGGATGAAGAAGAGTGTTGTCAAGTCACTATGAACAAGCCTCAGAGTGAGTCTAACCAGTACATGCTAGATTATTGCCTCTTTAGCCAATGGCATTTTGGTTAAGATGATCCGTCATAATAGTTTATCAGAAGTAACTACATATCAGTCTCCTGGGTTCTTACTAAAAAATAGTGAACAAATCCATCAGGGAAGAACTGTTTGGTTGAGAGTGTGTCATTTATAGGAAAAAAAAAAATCAAGATGCCTTAGGCTTGCCAAACCTACACATTTTCAAGACAAACCATTGAGATCTCAAAATGGCAAAATCTGACAAGTCTGTTGGTACTGTGAAACACGTTTTGCCGGTTTTAACGCAGTTTTAATCAAACTGCATTTCTGCGGGAGGCATTTTTTCGTAAGCTTTCAACTTTCCCATTGACAAAAGCAGCAACTACTGGGTACTGTTTGTGGCCGCTGATGGGCAGAAACCTTGTATGTCCACATATGGACAATTTATTATTGTTTCACAAATGGATTCCATTGGCTTGTCCCCACGTCAACATCACTCAATTTAAAGTATTGAAAAATAGCCTGAGAACCTCTCTTGAACGTTCAACTGTGTTGTAAAGCTCAGACACTTCGCTCACTCTACGGGAGCATTATGTTGCCTCAAGGTTGAGTGTCTGGATATCTTTTAGGCAATATAGAATGAAAATAGTTCAATTAAATACATGTGAGTAAGACATTTTGTTAAAAATGAATCACTGTAATGCTTCGGTGCAGAAGGTAGTCAGCCCTGAAGGTCAGCTTAGCTAAAATTTTTAATTTTTGCATCACTTGTGGATGTAAGACATTTTAAGATGATTTAGCCGCTTTTTCTCACTTTTGTGCAGCATTAACAGCTTTTTGTAGCTTGTTTCTACCTATAGCTATTCCAACTGACCTGTTCAATGTGGTGTGGTTGTCTCAATTTCTCATGATATAATTTCTAAGTAGAAAAAAACAAAAACAATAGACAATATCCTGTACAACGCACCCTAATAATATATTTTGGGCACAGTGTTTAATTGTCATGTTAGAAAAACTGTTAAAACACCATAGTGGTTTATTCGTTTTTTTTCATTTTGTTTTTTTTAAGCCATGCATTACAAATCCTAGGTCAAGTGTAGGTCTCCTGAAATGATGTTCCACTTGCCCACCTTAATTAAAGCCATGCTCACTGCCTCTTTTAGAGAGCCTTGACACTCAATTCCTCCTCCGTGCTGTGGTCCCAGCCTGCCTCTTGTTCACCAGTCCTTTGCTGAGGCTCATCGTGGCCACCGCAGGCCTAACGAGATGGGCTGCTAGGGAGGGCTTATTGTTTGAGGATCCTCTCCCATGCTGGGAGAGGAAATTAACACTCTCTCCCAATTCATTTACATGTCGCAAAAAGACCAGAGGGTGTGACAGTTTTGGCAAAAGCAATTACCATGGAATTTGGCGGGAGGTCAAACTGTCATCGTAAGTAAAGACTGCTGCATGCCTCATGAAAGCTCTGGTCAGCCAGCATTCAAGGACTGACTAACGTGCATGTGTCATGTGTTTTGCTTTTTTATTTAGATATATGTGATTTTTTTTTTGTTTTTTTTGTGAGACATATTCCAAAAAGAAGTAGCAGCATAAACAAGGACTGTTAAAAATTTATTATAGTACAGTGGATACTTCAGGCGGGACGGTAGTTGACTGGTTAGCAGGTCCGCCTCACGGTTCAGAGGTCGTGGGTTCGATCCCGGCTCCGGCCTCCCTGTGTGGAGTTTGCATGTTCTCCCCGTGCCTGCGTGGGTTTTCTTCGGGTACTCCGGTTTCCTCCCACATTCCAAAAACATGCATGATTGGACACTCTAAATTACCCCTATGTGTGATTGTGAGTGCGAGTGGTTGTTTGTCTTTGTGTGCCCTGCGATTGGCTGCCAACCAATTTGGGGTGTCCCCCGCCTACCGCCCAAAGACAGCTGGGATAGGCTCCAGCACGCCCGCGACCCTTGTGAGGACAAGCGGGATAGATAATGGATGGATGGAAGGGGATACTTCATTTTCATACCGTTTGGCTAATAAGAACGATGGAATGTTGCATTAAACATTGCTCCAACCACCAATAAAGGTATAATAAGTCGAATTAAAATATAAAATGTAAATGATTAATGTCATTTCCATTAGTTTCTAATGTTGCTGATAAATAGGAGGTTGGAAGTCGAACAATTGCCTCATACACTGTGATTGTGTTCGATGCACGGTAGTTGTTAAAGGATGGACTACAGTTAATGCAAAATTAATATTACATTCTGACTTTCGTGTTTTTCCCCAAAATATTGTTGGTTTCAAAAATCAACTGAAAGGATTTGCAAGATGATCACATGGTAGACTTCAAGAAAATGCACTCAAATTAACGACAGTTTGTCGCAAAAACACATCATGCTCTCTGGCCCGGTCGCAACTAAAATGGATTCTGCTATCAATGAGATAGCGCCAGGAATATTTTTGGACTTCCAGTACACAGACAGGTCCAAGTAAGCAACAGATTGCCAGCCTTCTGTCGGAACACAAGCACTTTGACACGTTTACAGCCCCGTTGATTTCATAACTTTTTATAAATTCAGACAAGCTTTACTTTCTATTGCTTATTCTATACAAGACAGAGGTTGAGGCAAAGGTACTCACACTCGAAGTAGAAGTACAGATACTTGTGTAAGAAATATTCTGATAAAAGTAGAAGTACTGACTTATCCTTGAAGTAAAAAGAATCCACTTCATTACACTGATAGGACTGGTTGATGAAAACAATGTGTGAGTTTGAATTGAATGAAATAGTGGCAAGGTATAAGAGTGAAGGGTCAGGTATTCCGAATCTATTCGCTGGCACAACTGAGATGAATACCGTTTGTCAAAAATATATTTGTTCAGCAAAAGTTCCAAGGTGTCAAAATCCTGAAAAAAACGGCATACTTTACAGCGTCACTCCCCCGGGGGACCATTATGAAGCAATCATGCACTTAGCAAATCTTTTGTGCTTGCTGATGTTTTAAAAGCTTTTACTGGCCGTGCTCTGCCGAACCAGTCAAATCGAGTGTCTTAGCTGATCCACGCAAACCTCACGTGCCATAAATATGCTGACAAATGCATTTTCTCACACATGATCTTGTAAAGCAAGAAATGATGTGAATGTGCATGTCCACAGTCAGTCTAGAGAACTTTCATATACAGTAGCATCTCTATGCACATATCTTTGAAATGTTATTACAGCAGATGCAGGCTTCATCAACAGTTCTCATCCCAATGTGTCATGCAACTACTATTTTCTGTCATCCTTTTCCTGTGTAATAGCTGAGCGCAAACCTTGTTTTTTTTCTATGATATGGTTCACATTTGGTTGCATCTCTGTTTTGCCTGTTTACCCACAACAGTGTGGAAGTCAATGCATGGCTAAAGATAGGCTTGTCAATCAGGGCGGTTCGTGACGATAAAAGCGGATGATGCAGCCGTGCTGCTTTACATCTGATGAAAGGGATGCATATGCACCGCTCTATCTTTGTGTGCATTTTTGTGAAAAAGGGACACATGCAGATTTGCGCATTTGGTGTAGGGACTGAAATCATTGTATGTTTGAACTGAATTATACCGCAGACCTGGAAAGTGCTTTATAGATTTTCATCAAACCAACTCGGGGACACATAGCCCAGCTGTTCTTTTGAACTATTTTATGCTTTAATTCAGTATGTGTTTGATTGTGCATCTGGTTATGCATCTGTGTTTATAGTTTTGGATGAAATTAGTCACTAATGATTTTGTGGCTCAATTGCCTGACTTTCATCGTGGATTTTTTCACTCTCAGAGATGGTGAGAATGTGAGTGCTAATGATTGTCTCTCTCTGTGATTGAGCAGTCCAGGACGTAGTCTGCCTTTCGCTCCTAAGTAAGCTGCGATAGGCTCCAGTGCCCCGTTACGCTGAACAGGATAGTCGCTACAGAGTTTAGGACATAGTTCTGTTTTTGGTCAGGGTGTGCCATAATGGCAACATCAAGCAAAAATGGCCCTTTGTAGATGAATAAAGTAAAGTTAAGATTAAAAAATATATACATCACACCAATACATGTTCAAGTGCATGTCTCAGGCAAAGTATCTGCCTTTATGTGGTGAAAACAAGACGTGCTGCAAACAGATAACGTTCTAAGCGAAGACACGACCACCTGTAGTCACGTCATGCATTGTCGTTTAGAGTTGAACGTGATTCTCATTTGTCAGTGGTGCCTGATCAATGTCACATTGCTTTTCCGTGACAGCTCAACCACGTGCAAAGAGCATTTGTTTGAGATAGAAAGTTCATTTGGTCTGCACCCAAGTACAATTACAGTGGTCACGTTTGACGAAACAAACACAATTGTTGGATAATATAACACAGTAGATAAAGTAAATAGGGAGATGAATGCGTGTGTCTGTGAAGTGAGTCTATTCCTATATATTTTAGTTTTGATGTCAGCTTATCACCTTACTACCTTTCTATGTAAGAAAGACGTCCATATCCGGTTTGATGGGCATCACTATGCGGTATTTTTTTGTCTTTGCCATCACAGGCTCCTTTCACACAAGACAAGCACTCACCGCATGTTATTTTCATACTTAAAGCGACACAGTGGGTAGAATGTTTCGATTTTTTAAAGTTCATTCATTTTGAAAACCCACAATTAATTTCAATAGTCTGCAAAAAAATATGTTCTTTCACATCAATGGAGATTTTTTATATGGTGAAGTAATCTCTAATTATATTAAATAGGGCGCGCCTCGCCCATAGGAGGCTGTCATGTCTCGCCGCCCTCTTTCTGCCACGGGTACCCAAAGGAGACAAACTTAGCAAACGTAGTTGCCCCACATCATGACTACAGCATGTGTAACAAATTCAATGCACTTACTTTGTCACTTGAGGGATTACTTCAAGTCGTTTGTGACAACATTTTGCTTGTACCTCTGCTGAAGAAATTGCCGGTAGGCTTGCGACGTGTGGTCTCTCTGAAGCACCGTAGGGCATGTGCTTCAAAATGCTTCGAGCTTGGGTCGTTGCATTCTATTGGTTCACCACTAGATGGCACTAAATTCTGCACATTGGGCCTTTAAGTCTTATGTAATGACTTGCATGACGATTTGACCTACGGCCTGAGTGGCGCACCTTTCCAGAACATAGAGCATAAGAAGAGGAATTTGCCGGCAGATAGTTGGTCTAAATTTACACCTGCTTGGACCATGTCTAAATAGTGGCGCAGGTGATCTAATTTGATTTTGGTGAATTTAATCAGACAGGCAGATGGACATGTGAGTTGATGCCCTCGTATTTCATTCGTGAATATGTCAACAGTGGGTGTCAAAGCCTCCGAATAGTTGTAGAAATCAATTCTTTGAATGCATTACTACTATTATATCATTATTATAGTTTTTAAATCATGACACTTGCCGGCATGCATCTAGGGGCAGGGGGGTAATGATTGGGGGTAGGGATAGATAGATAGATGAAATCAAGAGGATATCATCCGCTCATCACATTGTCTGTTGCTATACCAGCCAAGTGCAAATGGAGGTGGCTATGTTCACGCCCTGAATGGCGCAAACCACCCTTTTTTTCGGAGTCATTATTATTATAATTAATAAGTAATAAGTAATAACTTGAAGGAGTTCCAGTCTATTCCTAACTGTTGCTTTGAACTCAATAACTCTTCTATGTAATCATTCCCAACTGGCAATGGGTTAGGCTGTCCAAGCCATTTATCTGAGAGAGAATGATGTGCTGATAGGACAGCTCCCACTAAACCAAACATCACTACAACAGCTTTGATGAGATACCATGACTCTGCAATGAGAGACATTGACGCCAGCCAGCTCTTTCCTGTTATTGCACCGAATTCCTCTAAAGACCTGTGGTGTTTCGTTCGAAGATAAAGCACTCACCAATCCGCACACCACCGCTACTCCCATTAACATCACATTCATCTAATCTCTTGTCATTAAGATTTAATCAAGTCCAACTTGCTGTCTTGTTTTTTGAATGGAGTCTCATATCCACTGAGGAATCCTCATTTTTCAACGTTCCTAAGTTGCAATGTTGCAAAGTTGCAAAACTAGACAGACGTTCATAGCAGATCTTTTCGAATGTGATGTATTTGTCGTAAGGTTAGTGCTGCAAAATTGAACTTGTGGGTCTGGTGGGATCTGTGCGACGTTGCACTTCATTCAGCAGAACATACTGAACGGCATGTGAGCAACCCATCAAACGTCAAACGTTCATCGGTGTGAATGAAATTCAGCATGACCGTTTTCTCACGCCCGGTCACTCGACCCACACGCGGTGCACACGCCAGTGTCTCATTTTCAGAATAAATCTCCATACTGAGGAGCCATCAAAGGGCAATTTCTGCACTGATCATCCACAGTGTGTTGACGGTGCCTGTATGTGTGTGTGTCATGGGTGCCCCTCATACATGATTAGATGCGAGTGGTGGTGCTGATTACACAAGGAGCTTTGCAAGGCGCACACAGTCACGTCATCTAGCTTCGTTTATTAGCATCTCTCAGCGCTGCAAGCCTGCGACTGGATGCCTTTTGAAAACTTCAGGCGGCAAAAAAAAAATATATTGAGAGGCTTGCAATACAATCATGGAAATGTTTGGAGAATATTTTAGTCCCACTTGTAGTGATTGAAGTTGGAGCTGATAGCCATAAAATTTGGGATACAATGCATTATCTCTCAAGTCAAAGTATGGAGCTTTCCTCATTTGCATTTCGACAATGAGAATGACGCGATGTAACATTGAATGGGGGTTTGTGGAAATGGAACATGTTGCTCATTTGACTTACATTATGCATTTATGAGTTGCAGATGGGAACTTAACTATGTTATACATTAACATAAGCAAGTCTGCCATCCATGTCATTTAATAGATGAGCAACAATTTTCTTAGAGGAATTGTTTGACATTTTTAATGTTCAGATAAACAGTCAGCGGTTACCTAACATTAGTGTGGATTGGTAAAAACTACTTTTAAAACTATAACTATTAAATGGAGTTTGTAGAACTGTTGCATAGATAGCAATATCACACTGGATGTTGTGACGTACTGTACATCATCACTCCTTGTGCGACATTGCTTAATTATGCAATAGTCATCGGAAGGGAAAGTCTTCTCTGCCTTGGCTGCTCAATAAAATATGAATACGGAATGTACACTGCAAAGAGGGCTGTGCATCGTTTTAATGTGACGAGACTCGCCTGCCAGGGTCAAGCGGGTCAAGCCTCTCAACATTCTTCAATGAGCCAATCAGGTGTCATCGTAGGTGTTCGTAGACAATTTTAAAGATTATTTTAACAATGTTAAAATGTTAGTTAAACCATTACCTATCCAGCCAGTTTGACTCCAGAACAATTTAATTCAATTACCATTATTTGCCATGGGTAAATACAATTAAAGTTGATTGCTATTAAGTTTAAAGGTAAGGTGCCAGCGCATAATTGTCATTAAATCTTACTTACTACTTTGATTGACTTAAGTGAAGAGGTCTGTGTGAAAAGTGTCACATATAAAAGATTGATTTTGCTGGTCCGTCGCTATATAAAAACATTAAAACAACACGAGAAAAGCACTTGGACAAGCCAGCATCCATGCGTCTCATGGCATAGTTCCTCTTTGAATCTAAAGAGGCGATTGTGCCACTGAAGCGCAAAGGAGCCATAGATCACACTCCAATTTTCCTCTCAAGTTCTTCACTTTGCAAAGGCGACGCACTGTAGCGTGAAAGGAAGTCATTTTTCAGTCACTACACAAAGCTTGAGATCGGTTGTACACTATGTGGACAGAAGTCTTGGGACAGCCCCTAATTCCCTCTGAATCTTAATGCTACATTTTACCAAGATATTTTGGACAGTTTTGCGAAGGCCTTTTTTCTATTCTGGCATGGCTGCGCTCTGGGCACAAAGCAAAGTAGATTACTGTGATTGGATGAGTTTGGCGTTGAAGAACCAGAGAGCACTGACCTCAATCCCATCAAGCACCCCTGGGATGAGCTACAACAGATTGGGAGAAAAAAAATGGAAAATGTGTGTGATAATGCGCCCAGTTGTGTGTTGTTTTCAGGTCGAACATGCCTGTCACTCCCAACAACATTGCTCCCTTTATTTCTCGCTACACCGTCATTAAAGCAGTCCCTGACCTTTTCTATGGCAGCCTCTCTACCCGCCCTGGGGTACGGTACAGTATATGATGTCTTCGAGATGGGCTTTAATTGACATGCGAGCATTCCTGAGGTTAGAGGAGGGTGAGAGCGAAGAGCAGGAAGTGAAATGTGAAAAGTAGAAAAGGCTGTGCACTTGAGCGCCTTTTCGCCAGTTTGGATGACAAGAATGACAGAGGAGATTGATACATCCCTCTTGTTCTTCCCTCAACAGTGCCAGGCTTGGATGATGCTAAAAATGGTGGAAAGTGAACATTGCTGTCTTGAGATGTACCGCCAACTTTGAATGAGTGGCGTTTTCCTGACTGCACTTATGAATATTTTTCATGACCTTTTCATAATCCTATAGATTTTTTGGGGGGGAAACATATCAGGCTGTAAATGGAGCACTACATACTGTGGCTTGTGGACATTTTCAGTTACCAGTGAGATGCTGATCTTATCTCTCGTTTTACTTGCAAAAAGTAACAATCCATGACCAAAAGGCCACATGGAAGTGCCATTTAAAGGGAAGTCAACGCAAACATTTTTTTTTCAAGAATATTTTCTATGCAAGGCCACTAGTTTGAAACAGGGCATTCTGACAAATATTGCGTTTGTGGAATAAGTGTTAATTCACTCGTTTTTAGCCATCTCAGGGGGTGGCCATTTTGTCTTCTGTCAACTGAGAATGACATCACAACTGATCACAACGACCAATCACAGCTCAGATTCAGAAAACAGGTCAGCCCGCTTCCAGAAATGGCAAAAAAAGAGTGCATTTTGCTGCTTAATTTATATTCCACAAATGCTAAATTAATCACAATGCCGTGTTTCAACTAGTGGGCCTGCTGGGAACAAAAAATATGTTTGGGTTGACTTCCGCTTTAAGGTAGAAAAGTGTGCATAGCAGAAAGTCTACCTTTTTTTTTTTAATTACTTTTTGGCATTGACCAGCTAACGTAGTACTGTATTAAAGTATTTGGACATCATGTGATTGCTGCCATTACATCTAGAGAATGTGGAAATGTAAAAAAATGGGAGTCCATCTCTCCTGTTCAACCCACTGGTCTTTAGTTTCGATCAGGGCTCGCAAGTTCTCCCACACCCAACTCACCCAAACAGCATTTATAACCTGACGTGTGCACGTGTGTATTTTTGCGAATGCGTGCGTGTAAGGGCTGTGTGATATTTCATTATCGTATCCATATCTTGCTATGAACATTCAAGAGATTTTCTCAAAATCAATTGTTATCAATATAGATTTGACCCACTTACAACTGCATGTAGAGCTCATTTTTACACTTTCCCTGAAATGCAATGCTAAGGCCAGCCTACCATAAATCTCATTTCATATTGCCCATGACACGATAGCTTAAGTCAGCCAGTGACATATTGTAACTATCTCTGAATATATATATATATATATATATATATATGTGTGTGTGTGTGTGTACAGTAAATATGTATATATAAGAAGTTATGATGTTCGAGGAGGCTTTTCCAGCCATCTTTGCTTTCTAGCAAAAGCTAGACGTTTTTGTGCAAATACTGACTGCTCTTTTGAACTGTTCATAATTCTTTTCACCTTAACTTGGGCCCCAAACAGAGAAAAAGCTTGAACAACCCAAAATAGTAACAAACTGTGGTATCTGTTATTCAACTGAGACATTCACTTGGCTAGCAAAGCCCTTAATGGCACACAGGCCTCGGTGCGGTGATACCAACAGTGTCATGGACACACAGACACTCATTGCCTCTGTCATTGATGGATTACACACAGAAGGGAATGAATTGGAAGATACAATAGAACAATGTTTGGCTTGTCCCACCTTTAAACAATGTGATGGATCTCTGTTTTTTTGTGATTGTTTTTTTGTGATCCCTGGAACCTTGTCACATTTGACGAAATAAGAAGAGACACCCTTGCGTGGTTATTGACATGCTTGTTCAGTTATTTTTGTGGTTTATTCTTAGTTAAGAAAAAAAATAGTAACTCTCTCCTTATCTGCCATTTTCATTACTCTAACTAAACTTGTAAAACTTTCAGGCTTTCTTTCTTTTCTCTCTTTCCTGCAGCAATATGTATTTTTTTCCCAATTGTTTTTATTTTACAAAAAGAAAAAACAATATCTGCATAAATCCAAACATATATGCACACATACGCAAATCAAAAAACGAAACAAAGAGGGTCTCCTATAAAAATATTAACCAAATCCAATACATTGTTAGGAACATACAGGAGACCTGTAGCAATATCTATAAGTATAATCATTTAGATCAAGGGTGGGAATCTATGGCTCATTTAATCATGGTATTTAATCAGGCCCTGCAATTAAATAAACATCAGATGACCTGTTCAAAAATAATAATTAAAACAAATTCCAAAAGCCCAAACCCACAATGTCTTAGTACAGTCCTCCACGGACTATACACAACTGATAAGGCCCCTGATAAGAAAAAGGTTCCCAACCTCTTAGGCTAGGTTCAAATCGCAGGAAAATGCGACTCAGATCGGATTTTTTTGCCCATATGCGACCTCTATCTGATTTTTTTAAGACAGTCTGAACGGCTCAATTCCGTTTTTTTTCTAATCCGACCTGGGTCGCTTTCATATGTGGTCCTAGATCGGATACGTATCCGATCTTTTCCAATGGTTCACGGTCTGAACGGCCAGGTCGCATATATCCTACATTGATTCGTCCTACAATTTTTTTTTTTTTTTTTATAATAACGTGCATGATGCCCCGCGGGAAAGGTTTATTTAAAGACAATTAGCTGGCTAACTTACTATTCAAACCCACTGTGGACACGCTTCAAACGCGCCACGTACTCACGTACTTACCCAGCTGCGTGTACTAACTTCCATTCCACAGCCTTGGGGTTAGTTTTGTCGTATTGTATAATTATATGGGTCCAACAAACGACAAGTCTGCAAGCATTCAACAAGTTACTTATTTTCCAAATTTCCCCTCCTTCTCACTTCCGGGCCTTCAAAATAAAAGCATGCCAGCAAACCACTACACAGCAGTTTTGCTACGGCCTATTTCCGGAAGGCGGAAAGTGCATGATGTGCCATACTTGAGTGCTGCGCGCAGCTTGAATATACTCCCGGACACAAGTTGTTTTGAAAGAAGCCTAAAAAGAAGCCTTTCACCGAGTAGGCTGAGATTAAATTTGGCCGCTTCGCGAGCACGTCACACGCATGAGGGCCGATTAGTGGGCCAGACTAAAATCCACTTCCGGCCATGCTTAGTCCAGCCATTTTTTAAATTATCCTCACTGTTAGGTCACAATTTAATAGTAAATTTTCAATAATATGTCCCCTATTAACATCTATTACTTTTGCCACATAAGATCTTGCATGATTATGAGGTATAAGAGATAAGACGGGAACATGACAGGAATGATCTCCTTTTTAATGTCACAATTAACAAGCCACTTGAATGCTCAGCTTTTTGCATTGCTCCTTTGTTTTGCATGTAAGCATTCCTCATATTTGTCATGTACGATTAGTTGCAGTGAATCTAACTACTGTTTAATTGATATATTGCTAATCAGAATCATCTGATTAAGAACACACAAGGAACTTTTTTTCTGGTACTCTATTACCACGATAAACAAGCCATTATGACAAAATGTACATTTAGGAGTCGGACTTAAGCACACAGGTAGAGAGGTTCATGCAGTCTCATTAGTTGTGGCGCGCACTGGACGCAACCACCTTCGTTCTCCACCAACAGTGCTCCTCAGTCTTGGTGTGCGTGAAAAGGATGCCCTTTGACCCTCACAACAGCACACTCTTGACCAGGATCTGTCATATAGGTAAATATGAATCACACGTCTGTGTCTTCTCTCATTAGTTCTACTTGTGTGAGCATGACTGCTTGTGGGCAAACAGATGCGCAAAGATTCAGGTGCTGCATTTAGAAAATGTGATCTCAACTTGTGATCCGTGCCTATAAACACACACACACACACACACAATATAAACTGTGAGCGGGATCACAGCCTGTGGGAGGGCTGCAGGAGAGCGATCGTGTCCTGGTTGAGAAACCAACCTGCCTTTTCGTCCGCTCAGCTGGCGTACCCTTGAACTCAGCATACATACCATCTGCACGCCACCGTCCGCCCCACAGCCCAGCCCTCAACTTTTGCCAGGGAATTCATTAGCCGTATGGTATTTGGATTCGCGAAGCACCCACCCGTCACTCACAGAGGGACGCACGCAAGCAAACATCACGGAAGGTGCTGACATAAACTCTGCATAGAAAGTTGCTGAATGAATTATGAAGTGTTCCTCCGCTACATTGCAGTTTATCGTTGGTGCCCCGACTAATGTGCAGATTTTTAAGCAAGCATTTTTTTTACAGCCTTTTACAGTATACTGTACAGGCAAGTCCACATTTAGACTTGTTCACCTTCAGTTTAGTACCATATTGTGCCGCAACATGCCGGGCACCACTGAGGTCTACTGGAAGACATGTAGGATAACTGAGAGCAAGAAGAAAAGGAGAGAAGGTCCCCAATTTAATTCCAGTGTGAATATATGTCTGTGAATATTGTTGTTTCCAATGTTTGTATGTGATACTGCTCTATATGTGTTCAAGTGCCAGTGGTTCGAAGGTTTTAAAATTACTGCAACACCTATGTCAATTTCCCTTACCCTGTCTATGGCGTTTTGCGTTATGTTAGCATTAAGCTAGCTGACGGTCGTTATACAAAATTACATGGCTTGATTGTAGATTTTGGTGTTGAAATATACACTTTAATTTTCTTGTTTTATAGCAAGTTTTAACTGGGCGCAAACAAACAAGCTTAAGGCATGCAGGCGTTGCTTCTTATTTGGAGAACCGTGCGTGTAGGAGAGAATGAGAATGGCGCTAAGCAATACAGTGCATTAAATAGTGTGTTTCAATAAATTTAAGTGTGTTTTAATAGGTTTAAATGGGAGGTATACACACACACACACACACACACCGACCCCCCCCCACGCACACACACACACAGACCTTTTTAAACACTGTTTTGATTTAAAATGATGTACGGTTTACTTGTCATCTTTTCTAAATAAACATATTTAAAAAAAAAGAAAATGTGTTTTTTTGCACCGAAAATATACCGAACCGAAGTTTCCAAAAAAAAACGAACCGGAATCGTGATTTAGCGTACCGTTACACCCCTCGTAACCAGGCAATTGAGGGATGACGCATGACGGACTAGCCAAATTTAGTCAAATCCCCACCTTTGTATGTATGTATGAAAGCATGTTTATGTTTTACAATGATTTATTTTCAGTTGTCGTAAAAAAAAGAGACGCATCAGTGTTTTATTGTTATTCATATTAGAATCACCAAATTCTGCTTGTACAGTATGTCACTTACCTATCCATCCATCTGCTATAGTTGGAGCCTATTCCATCTGACTGGTTGCCAGCCAGTCACACGGCACACATTCAAAAACAACAACGACAAATTCAAACTCACAATCACACCTATGGACAATTTAGAGTCTTCACTTTTTGGAGAAACGGATGAAAAGGACATGTAAAGCTCCACACATGAACGCCAGTGCAGAGATTTGAACCCGACCCTTAGAACTGTTTGGCAGATGTGCTAACCAACACAACCAAATGGAAAACACTAAGTAAAGCCGAAACCCAGCTTCTTGTGACGTGTGACGACATATCCACATTTGTCGCTGCACAAACTAGTTCAACGTGCCCGGTTCTTAACCTCATAATGTCGTATGTTGGGACCAGTTTGGACACAATTCCTGGGAGACACAACTGCATCATAGGTTCTTTAAACAAATTATGTTGTCATCCCCAAGTAGAGAATTTTCCATGCAATGACAGATTCTACTACAATTTCATAGCTCCGTTTTCTGCTTCCTCACAACAGCAATTGTTTACTGTGTTTAATTCAGCTGACCAGACAGTTATCATCCATTTCTTTTATTTTTTTCCCCCCTTATGTAGTATCACAGCCTTTCATCTCTGACTCTGCGCTTCCTATCCAACTGTCCCACGCCCCCCTGGGGAAGTGTGACTGACAGTTTGAACACCCCTGATTGGAACAACAGCTGCTGTAAATCTGTCTTTGCAAAACATGGTGGATTGTCACATTGATTTAGCTGAAGTGTTATCCTGCATATGTCCTACACCCTAGTGAGCATTGCGCAATAATGTATATTTCCACTGCAACCAACTCAATAAAAAAAAAAAAATTCATTTGTGTGCCTTCATGGCATGTAAGATGCCATTAATTGTAATGTGGACCACATGTATGTATAGTGAGTGTTGACCTTGTCACAAGCAAGATTTAACTGGGTTATTAATAGACATACAGTACATTGATGTTTTTACGGAGCTTTTCATTCCATTCATTTGACAGGCACACATGCTCGCCAAAAAAAGACCTTTTCTTTTGGACCGAGGGTGAAGAATGAGCTCGCGGGCTCAAATCTAAAGGTGCAATGTTAGGAGTCGACATATCAAAAGACGAGCATTCCTTGCTCAAGGCGCATAACGCAGATTCTCTCAGCAAAACAGCTGAGCTGACCTGACCTGCGAAGAAGACAAAGATGGTGTTTTCAAACCTCGTTTTTGAATGTGTGAATCTGCCGCGGTTTTCTCATTGGTTAGTCGTACCTAATGCATACATTTAACAAACGAACTACTATTCCCCACGGTTAAGTTTAGCAAGTAGAAAATGAATTCAGTGTGTGCTGAGTTAATCCTACTTCTTCTCATCATAATTTTTGGTATGCCACTCAACGGGAAGTTGTGAACTGAATGAAAAACAAAAAATCAGTTGACCACTTCTAGCAGGGTCCATTGCCAGGGCAAACTAAGGTTCAGAGAAAAGATTTGGTTCCTGGAGAGTACAGACCTTCAAACGTAAAATAATGCAAGTATTCTTATTTTGTTGACTATTGGGGAAAAAATGTCTCTCCTGTTTATCATTCAAAGAAAACCTTTTAGTACATGACGAAGGAATTAAGGATGAAAAAAAAACATGAAAATCCATCCACTGACTTGTGGTGGGTGGAGCCAAACCCAATTGCCGTCAACTTTGCATTGCCAGTCCCGTCTGGCAATGCGGCACACCTGAATTATTTCTTTACCGTGAGTTTAACACAGGTTGTATTATCATATGCATGTAATGGAGTCATTTTCCAAAAGCACATCATTTTCACCCTGAAAATAACTTTCTGCGGACTGCGTCAACCACATTTTGACAGTTTGTCACATCACATATCCGTCTGATCATTCACATACACACATTTGCAAACATATCTGTCTGTCCATTCTCATAAACACAAACATCTGCCTGTCACGTCACGTACACACACAATGCAAATGCCTGTCTGTGCACTCACATTCGCACCAGAGCTGAACGATTTGAAAAAGAATCTAAATGTGATTTTGTTTCCGCCCCTTAAATAATTGCACTTTAATATGCAACTATTTTTTCAAGGTCCAGTTCCCATGTCGTTTTTTTTATATGACACAAGCGATACAATAATTGGTATAACAATAAACAATAATCAGATTTATTATACAAAAATGTTTTGGTCTTATCAGTTCACGCTAAAATAAATGCAAATGAACTAAAATTAATATGAAGGACGCTTCATCTATTTCAAATAGAGTTGTTAACTTACTAAAAACTTCTTTTAAGTCGGTCTTTTAAACATTTACTACGACAACTTCACAAAATCCTACCAAAACACGTGGCGTAAAATAATTCTCTAAGTCATAGGGCGGATTACAACAATAATGCAATGGCTTTAAACTTCAACTTTAAACAGCTATATCAATATGGACTGCACTTCTTAAGCACTATAATATTACAATATCGTTTTGAATGCGATTAACTGTTCAGGTCTAATTCAACTAATTCACACAGTTCAAAAAGATGTCTGTCCATTCTCAGACTCACATTATGCAAACATTACTGGCATCCTTCATGCATTCATAATAAACTCTCACACATGTCAGACACAGACACACGATAGGGGGGTGGAAGGCGGTCTCCAAGTGCCCACTTCACAATAGCCAACTTTATATTATCTGCAAGTGGAGATACGTCTTCGACAATACCAAGTAAGAAAACTTCCGCCATTGACACAGTTTGCACTAGACCTGTGTTGGGTGTGAAAATTGGGCCCCAAAAGTGTACTGTATATAGTGCAGATCATACCGCACATCTGTTTATTTTTTTCAGTCAATGTTTATTTGACTTTGTGATGTAGCTATCAAAATGTAGAAAGACATGTTTTGAGTTTGCAGCGGTATTTTACAATCCCGCTTCGTAATGAAATCTCTCAAAGTTGATAAGAGTCACCCACTGGCCATAAATGTCAGCACCAAATTTTATAGCGATCCATCCTTGAACCTCCATCTCTATAGGCCAAAGTGAAGGACTTCCCGCGTTATCTTGATCACATCATCTTTGAAACCAGCGATGTGTAATAGGAAGTCTGTATATCTTTGAAAGGCAGTTCAAGAAAACGGATGTGTGTTTCGTAACAAGGCGCGACAATGTGATTTGTATGCCATATTAGACACAAACAAGCATATTCCCAAGAGATTAAGTACAGTATATGACAATCCTGTTCACATCTGCCACACTGAAGCACATATTTGTTTATCAAGTGCTCTCGCCAGCGATACAGCTCATACTTCTCGGGAGGACCAAATACATGCTTGCCTCAACCTGAGCTCCGAGACTCCTGGTTTCTGGAGCAAATTAATTCCCTGCTGGAGAATGGCTGTTATGAATGGCTTGAGAGAGAGAGAGAGAGAGAGAGAGAGAGATGGATGGGCCGCCTATTCTTTTGCACGGCCCTCTGCTCCAAGTTACAAAGATGCTGAGGCGTGTCCTACTTTTTGTGAGGGGGGGAAAAAATGTGGCTTTGTACAGTAGCTCAGGGGACTTTCCATGTGGTACTCGCAGGGCTACTGCGTTAACACGCTTGGAAGCAAAACAGAGGGAATCTACTGAGGGTCAATATGATGTATGACCATGAAGCATGTGCATTAAGGTCCTTTAAATTTATTACATGGTGTCTCAGATACAGCCTGAAGGAGGGGTGGGGTGCGGTGTGTACTTTTTTGGGGGTGTTACAGTCCATGCTAGCCTTGCAATACAGTTCAAGACTTGTAATATAGTCAGACAGTATTATTAATATCTCAAACTGAGCATCCAGTAGCCCAAGCTGTTTTAATACAAATTGTTTAATCAGATCAGAACTCTTCTTGTTCACATGCAAATAATTCAAACCATTAAGCGCTCTCGTGTGTTTGAAAAATATACACTACGCCCTGTCCTTTATCACTGCAGATAGCTCAGCTACAACATAAGCTGGCAAACCATCCATCCATTTTCTATAGCGTATGTCCTCATTATGGTTGGCGGTGAACTGGAGCTTATCGTAACTGACTTCAGGCAAGAGGCAGTGTACACCCTGGATTGGTTGCAAGACAACCGGACAAATAGATATTCACACTAACACCAAAATACAATGTAAAGTCTACAGTTAATCTAACATGCATGTTTTGGGAATTTGCAAGGAGAAAATGTAAACTTCACACAGGATAGCCGGAGCCGAGACTCGAACATCAGAACTGCAAGGGAAACATGATAACTACTTAATCACTCTGCTGCACATAAAACAGCAATCTATCCACACAAACATCTCACCTTTTCAAACTGCCTACTTACTGATCAGGCTGTTTTTTTTTATGACAGTAGCAATTCAGACAGGCTTTGTTTCTTATTTAAGTGTCTAATTGATGAATGGCAGCGGAGAAAATCCATAATCTGACCTTATTAGTCAACAATTACACAGAGCTGATGGTATGTCAATGTGTTATGTTATGTTATGTTAACCTTTACATAAAGGTTGGCAAAGTATTATCTTCTGAACCCTGGTGCGCACTAAACAAGCTCAGTGAGACCACTTAACAAGTGACCTCTGGTGCAGTTCATTTCAGATCAAGTGACTGTGAATGCTTTAAAACTATTACAGTAAATGGCAGAAAATATTTAACAGTAAGATCGCTGCAACCGCCGTCGCTGCTTTTGTGTGTAAAAACAGCTTACAGTAGGTGTCCCCTGTACTTACACTGCGAATAACAACGCAAAATCCTAAAATCCTCCAGATTGGTTATGTGGAAATTGTCACAACACCTATGAATTATTTTTTAATAATAACTTTGAAAGCGACACTTTGTACATATGCATAGTAAATCTTTTTGTTGTCTCTTCCATTATTGTGTCAGACTTGTCATGGCATTCGATACAAAAACAACTCAGTCGGAGGATAACTGTCCCTTAGAAACAGCGCCTGCCACATTACTCACAGTCGTTTCAAAATAAAAATGTCATTTAATTTGCCTCAGCGTTAATCTATTCTCGTCATAAATACAGAAACTAACCTGCTATAACTTGTGATGCTGAGGCCTGCTCCATTTTAGAAATCTAGCGTGAAGTTATATGGACAAAAGTATTGAGACACCTGAACATGCCTACAGGAAGTGAAAAATTGAATAAAATGTGGAATTATAAAGGCTTCCACACAACCAGGGAGACTTTCTACAACATATTTGACCATTCTTGTGGGAATGTTTGTCCAATCACCAGGTAGACATTTGACTAATGACAGTGTGGCCACAACCTTTGCTCTACTTAGAAGAATTTGAAGAGAGGATCCCCCTGACCAAACTCAAAGTTAGGAAGCATAGAATTTTCTCAAGAGGTCAACTTGGTTATTTCACTGTTTAACAGGAATGTAAACAGGGTAATGTATATGTTCCCTCGTGTTCACACATCACAACACACACACACACACACAACTTCTCCAGAGGCTCTAAAGCTATATTTCCGAGCTTTATTACCTCCCACCAATGAAGACATTTCACTTCCTACCTTCCTACCGCCATCTCTGAGAGGAGCGCTGTCTGTGGAGCTTTCGTTCCAGTCGGGGAGCACCTGATTTCTCTCATTATTCTGGCTCCTGAACTAGGCAGGCCTATTAAATAGCTTTTAATCAAGACCACGGTTCATTACATCAAGGAGACTTTAAGCTGTCTCGATAAAAATAGCTTGCAGGACCTCAGTCCACGCGCCTTCGGTTGACCAGCTCAGCCGTGGCAGAATCCTTGATGGAATTGCCTGCATATGACAGTCAGTGACGGGGTCTCAGTAAAGAACGGAAGCTTAGTGGACTATGCAAATGAATCCTTTTTAATGTTGAAAGTCTCAGGCTTGCTAAATCCACTGCTGTGGAGGAAACATTTTATCACCATTTGTGTAAAGCATTAGGTTAGCGACTATTATTTTCACTACAATACTGTGCAAATGTATTAAGCCACCACTTGCTGTTCTGTTTTAATGAGTTTTTTCACTGATGTCATTTGACGTAGATAAACAGTCAAAAGTAGGACAGATACAGTGAGCGGGATTACATGAGCAACTATCACCATTATTTTTTTCATTTATCCAATTTCCACAAAACTTTGTAGCGGGGCTTGGTGTGTGGGACAGGGATGATCCAATTACATTTTAGTGAGGATCTGGATTAAGGTACAGAATTTATATTTCTATATGCGCAGGACAGCGCATTGACGACGGCGACAGTTTACCCATATTTGGCACTAGTTGCTAAGCGACTGAACAGGAAGTGGCCTGCTACCTTTTCACACTGTTTCGAACGTATAGTCTACCTGAATTTCATTTTGTCACACAGTACATAAAGCATGTGTGCTAATATTTTTATTGTTAAAGATTATGCGAAAATTTGACAAAATCGTCGCCAACATAAAAAAAACCCATAAAAATAGATTTCAATAAATGCGTTGGTCAAATTTTGTGTACAACAGGCGTGGAGAACCTATACATATTCGGCCAAAGAACATTTGATCCATCCTGATGTGCAATCCTCAAAACAAATAATTCCTCAGAGGATCTGTTCTGAAAAGCAGAAATATATCCAACCCACAAATGCTAATAATATATAATAAGAACCATTTTATTGGCTCTTTGCATCATTGTTTTTCATAAATTTAGTTTGGCTCTCAAGAGACGATATAAAAACTGAAACGGCCACTGATAGACATGAGATTGCCCGCTGCTGCTCTAAGGCATCAATGGAATCACCCACTTTCCAGAAAAAAATGAAGATACCAATTGTTTGTTCGCTATCCTCCGTGACCCAGGAGAAAGCCTGCTTACTAACAAATATAATGAGGGAAGTGCAACATTGCTGTATATCACTTTTCCTATATGCTTATGCTAACCTTTTACTATGAAACATTTTATAGTTACAAAAGAAAAAACAAAAATCAATCAAATCAAAATAAATACAAATAAACTAAAAAAAACAACAACAATGGAGTCTTAGTGGAATGCCAGCCTAAACAAAAGTCTTGCTTTTAAAAAATGTCTCCTGAAAAGGCAGCTTTTAGCTCAAAAAGAACTGTGGTTCACAATTTGGGAGCGACGGGCTGCAAGGCTCTATCACCTTTAGCTTTTTAATCTTGCGTGAGAGACAGTAAAGTAAAAGGCAGTCAGCGGGCCACAGTGCCCTATAGGACAATAAAATGACACCAAATCCAAGTGTGGAGGCGCCTCACCATTTAGGGCTCCGGAAGTAAAAATCTTGTCCTGGTTCGCATTCAATTTAACTACAGAAGACTATTAACATCTTTCTGACAATCGTCGTGTCATTTACATTTTCCCATTCGGAATCCAAATATGCTTTTTTTTTTTTTTTAAACAACGCATTGACTACAGTCTTTAGAGACTTGATCTACTTCTGATCAGTGATAAACTACACACAGATCTTCCCTGCGGGGACTTGCATTATGGCAATCAAATTATGTAATCACACTCTGCTTAACAGAGCAAACAACCAAAGGCCTTGTAGTATCTCTTCCATTAATCCAAGATCTATTTTGTTCCCATAATAGAAGCACTCCCGTAATTAAATTTACTGTAAATATAAATACTAGAGGAGGAAAACCATAACAAAAAATACATCGCAAGCGATAAAGCTGCGATTTCATGAATGTGAAACCTGGAATGGCGACACTGTCCAGTACTTCCTAAATTAGAAAAATACAGCTTTTTTTATGCTGTTGTTCTTTTGTCCTTGTAAAAAAATAGTAAAGGCATGCTGTCACACTTTTATGCCTTGTCTGGTATACTTTTACACAAGAGGAAGAATGAGAGAAACGGAAGACTGCAGTCTAGAATGGTTTGGATCTATTGTTTACCTGCCAAGTTGTCACGAATCAAACAGGAATTTTGCATCGTTCGTGAAACCCGACTCACGCTAAGACATTCGACCCACCTGATATCGTTTGCGGAGTCACAGAGACACTGCAACCATAACTGTGTACGCTATAAGCATCCTGCAGACATCCAGCATTAGAAGGTCCGTAACGAATTAAAACGACGAGGACTGAATTCAATAGAACACTCAGACTGACAGTGATGGGAAGAAGGATTTCCATGTCGGGAAGGAAATCTGATAGCTCTTTTTAAGAGGAACTGACTTATGCCGCACTGCTCTCTGCCACGCAGGTCTCAATGAGCAATGACTAATGGCAAAACCTCACTCGGGACAGCATAGACGATACATCCAAGTGATGTATTTTGGTAGTCCTGACTTGATGGTGTCTGAGAGGTTTTACTTCAGCAGAATGTTTATCATGGTGTTTGCCATTTGCAGTGGTGTACTATAGAGAGCTGTGTCTAATGTGTTGTTCCTATCAACTACAGCCTCAATAATATGCCTGTTGTTGACTGAGTACCTCTCTGACGGTGTCAGTGGTGACAATAATCGGAATATAATGATGGTCAATGATTTCAGAATGAAAGAAAGATATGCAGTCAAGGAATCATTTTGTCTTGTTGCACCAGGTTCAGATTAATACAACGCCTCTTTTACAGAGAAATCCCGCCGCCATTGCTGTTTTTACTCAGGTCCCAACCCAGCAGGATATTGCTACAACTTTTACAGAGACACAGCATCCTACAATCAGATAATTTGATGCGTACTAGCATCAACATCAAGCTGTGAGGTGTGTAAAATACTTCCCTGAGAATTCTAACAGGGTGAAAGAAATGAGTGTCCCTTTTAGGCTTTTAGCTAATATTAACTGCATAGCTACATTTCCTTGATCAACTGTGGGCAGAAGTAATTATTAATGAATCAACTAGTTTCTGCTCCTTCCAGAGTGAGAACCAACCACCTTTGTAAAGGTGAGGAGGGTTTTTCTTCCTATTTGTTCATTTATTTATTAATCATGTTTTCATTCATTCATCCATCCATTCATTTTCTATACAGAGTATCCTGTTCAGCACTGATGTCAAAGTCAAGGCCCGGGGGGCCAGATCCAGCCCACAACCTAATTTTACGTGGCCCGCGAAGGCAACTCATGTGCGTCAACTTCACGTTTCTTGCAAATAGTTTTCCCTTTTAACAACACTGAGATATGAGATAATGCCATGTGTTATTTGTTACCAATCCTCCGCCATAAAATAAATTGAACAATAATTCAACAATTAATTACTTACTTCTCATTTCAAAACTACCTATCCATTCATTTGTTGTGTATAGGTGATCATATAAGGCAATCACACATTTATATGGGTTCACAGTAATAACGGCCCTCCGAGGGACACCATAACTAGAATGTGGACCCCGGCAAAAAATGAGTTTGACACCCCCGCTGTTCAGGGTCGACAGGCAGACGACACTCTGGACAGGTCGCCACTGAATCCCATCAATCACCGGGCACATACAGAGAGACTAACTTTCACAATTAGATTCGCAGCAAGTCAGGCAAATGAACTGTTACACCATCAGTGACTTATTTATGTAAAAGGCAATGTCGCACGCTTCTTTGAGACTCAATCAACAGTGCACTATATTTTGAAGTGCTTCAAAGAGGGATTAATCAACAATCAGTTCCACACAGTTAACATTATTCTTAAATAATATGCACACTCCTAATAAGTAGGAACAAGGGAACAATGTCGACATCAAATTGAATACCTCAACTGTGGCTTTCAAACATCACAAAAGATCCATCCCATAAATTGGAGCAGCTGCTTTACATTCAAAGAATTTGCAAAATGTATTTCATCTTAATGACATGAGACAAGAAACTGAAAATATCAGAGACATGCCATGAATTGAAACATCAACTGGATATGCGCAACATTTGATTACATCCCATAAGTCACAAAACAGGCTTTTCATTTGGGCCGTAACAAATAACGCTGCAAAACCAGACAAGAGCTGTCGACCGCCTTTTCATGCATTTTCAATGAACAGCGCATGCTTGAGTAATACATCATGAAATATTCAAGTTTGGTCTTTAATGCTCTTGAATACTGACTCTGGAGTGTTTCATTACATAATGAGAGCGCAAAGTATCTTTTTCACTTTGCAAACTTGCATCAGAAATTGAGATCATACCACCAGAAGCTGGATTGTAAACTTCACAAATATATCCATAACATGAAAAAAGGTTACATGACTGCATTTCCCACTCAAGGGGAATGACCTAAGTTTACATATTCAGTCTGCACTGGTGATGTAACAAATTCGTCTGCTGTCTGCAAATTGATGTCCGATTGGGTGACGTCACACGGAGAGCGTGCATGTTGGAAAAATCGTCAAGTGTGTGATTCCCCCTTGGCAGAGCTGTTTACATGTTACATGCACCTGCATGCACCTTGTGCCCCTTGTTAGTGTGCGTGTGCGTGCATGTGTGTATGCGTCAGCTACCTCAGTCCACCATAAGATTGGCATTATGGATTCAAAGCATAAAATTGTACAGGGGTTCAACATCTTACGACGGTCCCGACATACGCCGTTTCGAAATACGAACGGATCTGTTTATGACCTAATTGCTTTTATATAAAATATTGACTGTAATTATGACGTTACTGGTGGACTACGTCGCATTCCGACTTACGTACGCGTTCGGAACTTCGTCGTAAACCAAGGATCACCTACATGACTACATATATGACTTATGTTTTGCCAACAGAAAATGTGACATTACTCACATCAGATTCCAACATGAATATGAACCAAACCATGATAGTAAAAATAATAACACAAGCAGTGATAAAAGCAGTTCTTACCTGTAAATGCCCCTGGTACATATTGAGGCGTCGCGAATGTCTCCGTCAGTGACTGCCGGGACTTGTTCCAGACTTCTCGGAGCTCAAAGTCGAAGTAGAAGTGGTGACATTGAATGGCTGTGGTCAAGTTAAAGGACGAGCAGCGTGACGAGGCAGCAAACAGACCGCTCAGGTGCTCAATGTGACACTTGAAGAAGCAGCAGCTCCGCCCGGCCACTTGAAACTCGCCGGCTCGTCCCTCCCTCTCTCGCACTGGGCGCTCACTCCTCAGCCTGAACGGGACTGAATCAAGTCTCGGTCATCCCGCTCGCTGCTCTCTCTTTCTCCCTCCCTCCCTCTCTCTCTCCACACTTCTTCGTCATCACCGTGCCTGGACCGTGAACGCTCTCCGGGGTGATTTCTCTTCTTATAGAGCGCTCCTCATCCTCATGCTCGTTCGGCCGTCGCGCTCCCTCCGAGGCAACCCGGTGGTGGGTGCCTCCCTCCGTGCTGACGTAGTTCACTGAGCGCCTCTCTCACCTTATTAGTGGTGTCTCAATCTTAGTTTTCTTGCATAGTTCTGAATTCATAAATGTACACTTGCAAAATGCATACAGTATCTACTTTCCCCAGTCCCGTTTTCAATATTTCTTAATTTTATTTCAGACCCCTGGCATTTTTTATCTATATTATTTGTTTTTAGTTGTTATTTTTCCCCTGGTTATGTAGGTTGATGGATTGTTGAATAAATAATTATTTAAAAAGGAAGAGTAAAAATGTTTAATTCATTAGTGATGCCTTGACTAACGTTTAATTAGTTCAGTGGAGGACAGAGAGTTCGAATCCGGGCTCCGGTCTATGTGGGGTTGTTCTCCCCATGCTTTCGTGGGTTTTATCCGGGTACTCAGGTTTCCTCCCACATTACGAAAACATGTTTCTTAGTTTAATTGAAGACCTTAAAGGGGATTTCAACGCAAACATTTTTTTTCTCAAGAATATGTTCTATGCGACCATTTTGTCTTCTGTCGACTGAAAATTACATCACAACTGCTCACAATGACCAAACACGGTTCAGATTTAGAAAACCGGTCAGCCCAGATGGCTAAAAACTAAAAACGAATGCATTTTGCTGCTGAACTTATATTCCACAAACGCAAAATTAATCAGAATGCCGTGTTTCAACTAGTGGGCCTGCTGGGAACATTTTCTTGAAAAAAAAAATGTTTGGGTTGACTTCCTTTTCTTAAATCAGGGATGGGCAACTGCCGACCAGTGGGTCGCATGTGGGCCACACTCTGAGTGGTCTCTCCGATTAATTGATGTTTGTAGATAATTGGTGTCGGCCTATCCCACCTCTCACCCCAAATCATCTGAGATAGGCTTTTCCAATACCCTAGTGAGGATACAGTCATACAGAAACTGGATGGATGGAAATATTGGTCTGTCCTCTCCAAGTTCCACCATAATGACCAACTTTAAAATACGGTAGCAAATGCAGTCCAAAGTGTTCATTAAAAACGAAGCAGAGGCTGTATTCTTAAAAAGTTGATTTATCATTATTAATGTCTGCCACTGTAACATGCACAGTTTGAACATTAATACTAAATAATGCTTCAAATAAAATGAGTCACATACAAAAGAAATCTGAAATCTTGAAGTGCCTGCAAGGTTCCCTTGCCCAAGAAGGTAACAGTACAGGCCTTCCTTAAGTTTTCCAATGAACACCTAAACAACTCAAGGATTGGGAGAAAGCGATGTAAATGCTAAAAGCACTTTCTTCATGTGTTGCGTCACTTGAGACCAGTTTTCATTTAGTTTTAAAATGCCAGCCTTAGTGAGGTTTGCAACATCATTTGTGACTAACCACTTCAATTATGGTGAAGCTCAACTGTTCTGTTTTTACCAGCTGGCATTCCATTAGGAAGCCTGTGAGTTGTTTTATTATATTACCTCCTGACGGTCCATCCATGGCTGCGCATTGTGCACAATTTTGCAAAGCTGAATTCTTGTAAAGAAGCTCATTATCGACATGTTGACAAAGGCTTGTCATTTTAACATGAGGGAAATGTGGCTTAGCAGTGTCATGTCCATGTGAATTAGTTGTACATAATAACACCCAGGCTCCTTTCAATTACCTGGGACACTTGAAGAGGCACGAGAGGCACCATTCATGATAATTATGATAAATGTCTGATGGTTAGGCATGACACTCGCAAAGAAGCATAATGGCAATATGGTTGATGAATTCATGACGCACCTCCACATCATTCCACTCATTTAGATGGCAGGTGGCAGTGGCCATTAGTGAAATTGATTTTCTGAGACAAATCTGTGAACACTGGAGAACACATAATACAGAGTAAAAATGATAAATGAAGGGAAAGGATCAAAAATAGACAGGGATGGCACATTTGGCAAGGTGATTAATAAGCGCACGTAGACCACATGTCTATCTGACAAATCATTGGATTAAAAATTAAGATTTCAATTTTGTACCATGTGTCATCTTCTGGCCAAAATGGGATATGACGTTTCAAAAATACTATATGTGACACGGGCTTCTCAGAAAGAATATGCATTTTGTGATACATTGTTATGTGACACGGGAAAAATCAGTGTTCTCATTAAACACATTGTTCATACGTTTATTATTTAGAGTCATTGCAATGCAGGGAGAGTCTGTAGCAACGGGTCGGCGAAATTCTACCACTGACTCGAAATTGCAATGTTATGTTTCATAAAGCGTGTTACATCTAGCGATGAGCACGTCTGCCTCACAGTGGAGAGGTTCTAGGTTAAAATTTGGCCTCTGGGGTTCTTGTGGGAAATTTGCATATTTTCATTGTCATTGCAAGGTCCTCCAAGTTATATAATATTATAATGTCAGTGTGAAAGGTTGTTTGTCTATATGTGCTCTTCGATTCTTCGAAGTCAGCTGGGATGGGTTCTAGCTCACCTGCGGCCCGAATGAGGTCAAGCGCTATATATAAACTGGATCTATGTTCAATACTGTACTGTAGATTATAAGAATTTGTGGGTTCCTTCAAGGCTTTACTTGCTTTTAAAATTACAGGACTTGCCGGATCACATGCAGAGAGTTCAAGAGTTCACTTCAAATGACCAAAGTCGTTGTAGAGGAAGAAATGGAAGAAGCTAGACCAACTGTTAGCTAATCTGGTAACTACTGTACATTAGGTTGCAAACTCTCCTCCTTGCCATTTTATTGCGGTGAAGGAAGGCATGTTGTACCTAATCCGACCTAATCCACATTTTAATACCACCACTGCGTTGCAATCATTGAAAGCAAAGCTACTATACAAAATGTAATATAATAGGATGGGAATTGTGCCGAGTCAAGAGCAGTTTAGAATCATCATCTTGCCAATAACATGACACTTTCAGTATTTTTCCATTGGATAATGTATTGCATTTTTATCTTTCATCCATTTCATATTTTTCCCCATAAAATGTGTTTTATAAATATAAATGATATTTTATAAGATATAAATGAAAAGATCAGAGAATACTGCCATTCTTTATTAGGATACAAAATTACGAATAAAGGGATGTAAAATTGTGTCCATGTCAAACAGCACTATGCAGAATCATATTTTGTCTTATCATCAAATGACATATATATATATATATATATATATATATATATATATATATATATATATATATATATATATATATAATGATAACTATATAAATCATGTATATCATTCAAGTTTTTCCTTTCCTCATCCAATGACAATGGATAAGAGAATCGATAACAATTTTGTGATTCTGAGTCATTATCAATTCTTAATTCTTAGTTATCCCATCCCTACTCTTAATGCACCCTACAACACAAGATAATTGATCAGAATTATCTTAGAGTCATCAAATCATCAGACTTTGGTCAGTATGGGGTGAAAATGTTCAAATTCAGCTCGATTATCGGGATGCGTGTATCCCACTTGAGGAAGTCGCCAACCTATGTCCCCATGTCGGTTGCATTTTAGCGTGAATGTTTACATGATTTGACAATGTACTGAATATTTGATGGACAGCCAGGACTGACCTCACTTTACCCGTGAGACATGTGCTGAACACACAGCTGAAGTATATGTATCGGAAAGCTGACTTGGCAAAAGGTTGACAGATAGTTTGAATGATTTAGCACCAGAAGGACCTTTGAATAGAGTATCAGTGTCGGTGGGCATCTGACTCCATGTCAGAGTTTGATTAAAGCGTCTTGGTTAACAATGATGTATTGACCAGGCTGGAATAGTCTCACTAGGCATGCCCCCCCCCAAAAGACTGAACATCATGAGCTTGTGCACTGAAACCACCAACGCAACATAACTGAGCCTCTATTATGTTTTACTACTGCACAGCAAGTCAAAGTGGATATCACCCAATTTTGGAGGAGATTGATCTGCGACTAAACTAAGAGAGCGATTCATCAAAAAGACACCCAGGCCATCAGTCAAGCTGCTGCTCCCCACCGCTATAATTAAAACTGTCTGAATGGGATGTCATCTAATACTGTACATTCTCTCTGCAATTTCATCTATGTTTTACATGTACAATTAACTACATTGTCAGTGACTTAATAGCTGCTGTCTGACTGACTGACCTGTCTGTGATTCAGCACAGAGAGACATGCATATTCATTTCTTTCAATGGGAAGTATAGCAAAGAACTTTCCAAAACATCACACAACTTGTTTTACTGTCCTGCATAGAACCTACTTTACTTGACACGGCTTTACTTGTTAAACCAAAACACTGTAGTATAGCAACCTAGATTTGTTTTTGTACAAGATTACTTTTTTTATTGCTTGGGTTACATTATATCTCTCAGTCTTATTGTTTGCACTTTACAGTTTTGTTTGTTTGCTTCTTTTTGGCACAAGTCCGATCACATACATAAGTAAAAGTTTAATTAGAGATTTAATTAGATATTAAAGTTGGCTCCATCTAGTGGTCATGAACTCACACATACACATGACCCCTTTAATATTATTAATTTCATTTTGCTCGTAGTCAAGTCAACAATTTTATTTCGTTGTAATCACGAACTGAACCAACTAGAGACTTGAAGGCCACACTGACCTGTGCCTCCATATCTAAGTGCAGAATATTACGAGTAACAATGATAACCTTTATGTATTTGAATGAACTTGTACATAAAGCCCTTTGTCGCAAAATGTGTATTGTGAATGCAGTGAAAGCATACTTCCGTAAGTACACTTTCTATTATTGTGTTTTTTGATGTTCAAATGGAAATTTGAACTCTTCTGTATTTTGTGACCATCACAGTAGTGCTTACATTTGCCTTCTCATTAGGTCAGCCTTCCCCGTTCAGCTCTGATTCCTTGCAAGTGACATCGATAGTGTCCAGATAATAGTCCTCACGACAAGGCATACATGCTTAATGTTCAGATGTCATGTCCACAAAGGAATCAGCCACTTTAAACGTAGCATGTGTAATTGTTCTGCCGTCTTCATTGCTGCTGTTGTTTGTGCACGGCATGGGATTCATAATTCATTTCTCGTTACTCAAATATTCCCTTAGATGGACAGAAATCCGGTTCATCTCCACTGCAAACACACAATTGTAATGCTGACTGAACTGCTCCAGATTAACCAAGCTTGCATTAATCACACACGCAAGTATTTGTGCATTTCCCAGTAAAGACAGGATTTCCACAACTGACACGAAGGTAAATCAAGGCTGCTTTGATTATCGCTACCAACTGATGATTGCTGACAGGGTGTTTAGAATGCAAATGCAGGTGAGCTGTGTGGTGGCCAACAAAAGCATTCACATGCTCGTCAGGCTGTCCCTTTGGCCACTCTCCATTTATCTTTGCACTTTATTACATGTGGCAGGGTTAAATAGTGCACCAACAGAGGTTATAAATATCCAAAAAAGCATTCTCAATACGGACGGTAATATCTTGAGTTGCTACATTTGGTCTTTTTTTTTTTTTGTGATGTACACTAAAATTTGAGTATAGAGAGCACTTCAGTCAGATACGCCGCTCCTTTAGTGACGTGAGCAAAAAAGGGCAATAAAGATAGTGTCTGTCCTTGCATGTGGATGAGGAGGGACACAGTCGGCGATGCATCTCCTGCCATTTTTGAATGGAATAAACGAGCACAAATTCAAAATGAGAATACACCCAAGTAGTGACTCACTCTCATGTCACTCATTAGGCCACACCCCCTAAAGACACACATTCAAAACACTGACTGCAGTGATGATGATTCAGAATGGTTCAGTTCTATTCCAGGAAATTTACAAGTTTCAATCCTTGGCTCCTAGCTCACTATCGACCTGGCCAATTCCGTCAGTTGAGCATACGCTCCACTTGACTTCCTCACTCACTAGGCAGTCGGCTCAGATAGTCGGCTATGCAGCAAACAATCCCCCACATGTGTCACTTTCTCCTCGGCCAGCGGACAATCGCTTCCGCATTTTAGAAATTGGATGGAACGCGCTACTCACGTGACCGCTTGACAAACACGGAAGTGACCACCGGAAAACAGAGATCTTAATATGAAGAGAAGAGTAACAGAAAGTACAAACATGAAGAGAATGTACAAACAGAACACAGTACAGAAAGTACAAATGGGCTACACTTAGATACTCCAAAAATAACAAAATCCGAACGTGCCGATTTGAACGTTTTTAACATCGTTTTATCCAGAAAATTCGGTTACGGCTCAAAATCGCTTAATCGAGCAGCCCTATTTAGTAGTATTAAGGTGTTGTTTAGGGAGTATTTAGTTGATTTTAAGAGTATTTAGATAACTTTCAGAGAGTATTTTGATAACTTTGTAGATTTTAGGAGCATTCGGGCAATGTTTATGAGTATTTCAGTTGATTTAAGAGCATTAGGTAACTTTTAGTCAGTATTTCAGTATATTTAAGAATATTTAATTACTGTTTAGTAGTATTTGAGTACATCCAAAAGAGTTGAAGTCACATTGAACACTTGGGCCTACTATGCAACTGTATTTCAATGTTGGTCATTATGGTGCTACTTGGTGAGCCAATTATTTTTTGAGGCGGTACTTGGAGGAAAAGTTTGAAGACCACTGTAATACAGTATGCACTGTAACACTATGAAACCATTTTTTTTTTTCCACATTTTCTTTTATTGTGATTTTTTACAATACGGTACTATTCTTAAAAAAAAATCTTTGGGTTGCTGGAATAGAGTAATGACGTTTCAATTAATTTCAATAGGTAAAATTCATTATTTCGAGACAGTATATGAGTAAACTGAGCTCATAAGACAAGTTACCTTTGCATTTCTCTCTGACAGAGTCAAACTGATGTCATCATCATTATTAACAATACAGGCAACACACTGAAATAAGCAACCTGTCCTTCAGTGGGACATATTAGGCCTTTTTACACAGTTTAAAGAAGTTCCCTTTAAATCCTGTAGAATTTGGTGCCTGAAGGTGTTGGGTGTGAACAGAGATTCCCGTGGTATGTTTTTCCTCCACAGTCAGCAGCCTTAAAAAAAAAAAAAGAAAAAAAAAAGCAACCTAGCAGAGGATGGTTTCGATCCATCGACCTCTGGGTTATGGGCCCAGCACGCTTCCGCTGCGCCACTCTGCTGTCTGTTACTGTTGCTTCTATTATACATCTTGAAAACAATCATCACAAGCATGACGAGTTGCCACAAACACTCAAAACAGCTCCGTGAGGAGCGTACGTTACATTCATTTTCGTTTATCTTAGTGATTATCCATATTGTATTAAAGAGCCTGGACAGAGGGAGTCATGCATCCATCCATCCATGCATCCATCCATACACATTTCACATTTTACTGCTCAAAAAACATGCGTCCACGCTCACAGCCTCACACACAAACTCACGCAAACACTACAATAAATGACAAATAATACAGAAGCTTACTAAGTAGAAATAGAAGTAAAAATATAATTTCACTCAGTTTTGCAAACTTGTTTACAGGGCTTTGCTGCAGGCCTAAACAATATCAGAAGCACGGACCTACATTTACAGCATAAATTCCATTACTTGTTCCATGAATCGACTTATTTCTTCCCAACTGTCCATTTTCTACATTCCGTAGCATTTGTCTTGGTTATACTACATCCAGTGTGTAAATTTTTCTTGTTGTTCAATCAGATTTCAGTATACACTGTGCTGCCATGTCAACCTAATCTGCCCCAAGAACCTTCAGAATCAATAGTGCAGGCCACTGTAACGTTACTGTATTGGCAAAGGGACTGTTTCTTTAAAAAAAATCTGATTTCAAATTCACCTCACAGGTCCAGCTAGCTGGCCTACAGTGCTGCAGCCGAGCATTTGGTACCTAGGCCTTCGGTGGGGACTTACCTGACTCAACCCCCCCTCCTAATACCACCACTATTGCGTAAATATTAGAATTTAGGTTGCAAATGTAGGTCAGAGCTTCTGATAGTATTCAGGCCTTGCCGGCCCTGACATTTCACCACTGCAATCACCTAGTTCAGTGCTTGTGGGTATTCTTATTCATCCAGGTCATTTCATCCTCAGGGCTTTGAATCGATCACAACTGGACTTGCTCTCTCTCACCTCTCACCCGAGTAGGCTTCATCAATTCATGCAACAAGGCTCGGTTTGGACTGCACCAGCCTAAGTTGGTGTGGCAAACCCAACTACAAGAATTTATGCTCCATCTTGGAGGTACGCCCTAACCATCATTCATTTGGAATGCAAAACGACAGTCGTTAAGATACCTGGCAGAGAGGCATTAATATTCCATTCAGTTGTAAAAGGTTAGTGGAGCTGCCTCTACAGCCACTAGGGACTGACTTATTTGTTGGAGGCGAAATCATGAAGTCTCTTTGGGATGGATGTGTATGTATGTGAGGGATAGGTGGAGTCGTAAGCCACGTCCTCTGTTTAGAGATGGACTTTCCACCTTTACGTATGGCCTCTCTCACTCCTCTTTCAAACCACCTGTCTTCTTCGTCAAGAATATGTACATTTATATGGCCTCAAAAAGAGTGTTCCTTCTCACTGGGATGCATGCAGACAGCTGAGTTTTGACCTGACCTCTGTTTTGTGCCGTGCGCCTGCTCAGCGGTTGTTCTGTTTACTCAACAGATGTATCTGTGCATTCCTCACTGCACTTGACTGGATGTACCAGATTGCTTTTCTGAGAGCGGGGTGTCCACTGTCCAGTCTTGGGATGTACCATTCTTTATATCAGGTTTTGAGGGCCTCCCTCAAACCTAGTTCAGTGTTCTATATTATGGGTGGACCAGCCAGGATACTCCTCATGTTGTGCTTGCAACTTTCATAGTACTGTTTCTTTAACGTGACTCTCTTCAAGGCCGTTTTGATAGCAAAGAATTGTGTCAACCGTGTGGAATTTTTCGAAGCATCAAGTTTACATTGTACAAGATATAGTGTGAGTCAATGACAGCAGTATCACTTTTACTACTTGGCAGCAACCTGCTGAAAGTGAAATTCAGTAAGGCCCAATCAGTTACTCAGTTAAGCTGGCTTCTCAAATTGAAACTGAAAATGCAATAATTTTCCAAAGTGTAAAGATTTCTTGCACTACCCGTAGCAGTTTTATCTCATTACGTGTGATACTTTATGTTTACTGTATATTATTGCGCTACATGAAGAATAGCAGAAAGTAGGCAATGTTTTATTATGGAGAATAATGGAAAATAAACAAAAGTTTCATTGTCATACGGCATCGTAACATCAAAGAATATACCCTCAACATCTTTGGCTGTTTCATCACTCTTGCACAGATTTGTGCTCCACTAGAAATTACACACAATTTGACAATTTTATGTGGCAGCCACATTTCGTGTGGTTTTTTTGCATAAGCTGTCCTTCACTCTTTACTGGTATGTAAACTGGTGGCAAGGATTATACACTACAAAACATATTGTGTGCTTGTTTTGTCTTGTTGTAACAACTTAAAGTCTGTGCTGTGTGAAATTATTTTGGAGTAAAGTATATCCTTCAATTTGCTGTGGAACTTGCTCTGATTAGGGTTGCAGTTCTCAGGGCAAGAGACAGCGGGATTGCTCACCAGCCAATCACAGAGCACATAAATAACCATTAACACTCACATCAGAATAAATGAATGAATATTTATCAAACACACAAGGATTTTTTTTCTCTGGTATTTGGAGCTTCTATAGTACTGCAGCAAAAAGCTACTATAACAAAATGTATTAAAGACGAGAATAGTACTCATAATGCATTCAATTAATGTATTTCTCCAATAATTCAGTGTTCAATGCACACTGATGTCGTATTTCATTCATAAATACGGCATCCACCACATATATCAGCAAAGCACAGAATCTGTGTGCTAATGCCTGGATCAAATCCACCAAAACCACACACCACCTGCGCCACAACTTAGACATGATTTCACCTGGTCTAAAGTCTAGTCTACTTTATATCACTCAATTGTCAAATGCACCAAGGGTGTGTAATAGAAAACGCCCTCTGTCCGCCGGAAGGCGTAGTGTGATTCCAAACTGCCAAATTCTCCAAACTGTAAACTGGACTTGCCCCGGTACGAAAATGAAAATGTGCCAGTTTTATGCTGAGCGCACGTACGCCTGTCTACGAAAATAGAGCCCCTGGAGTGAGGTGGTTCCTCCCAGCTTCACCTGCTGTGCCCTGCCTGTCGGGAAGTTGTCATTCTATTGGCAGAGAAATGCTGAGATGGAGCAGCTTGTTCAGAGGAGTTCAGAGATGATGGTGTTGAACACAGAGCTGAAGCACACAGACAGGATCCTCACATCGGCCCCACGCATTCCAGTATAAAGTGCAGCCTCATGTTAGAAGCGTTAGAAGCAAATGTTACACTGACATTCTTAGATTTACCCTACATGGCAAAACTGATTACAATTGGCTCATGAAAGGTGAGTCATCATTGTGTTTTCCTGCTGTGTAAATCCTATCAAAGCAGGCTGAATTCCCTATTCATGTGTCTATTTGTGTGTGGCACGGAGATGGTGTGTACCATCATCTCTCAGTGCTACTTTGCTGCCGCTGGTGACAGCCAATAACCCCTTTATGACCTCTCTCTAAACAACAGCGCAGTGATATAATTAGTTTGATAGGCTTACAGTAAAGTGATGCACACCGGGTGGGTTATAGCTGGATGTCTCCTCTGTCTCTGCATTCCATTCTTGTCCCACAGTCATTTCAGAATTAATTTCAGGAGTTTCATTTAAATTTGATCAAACAATGGCCATTTTTATAATGTTTTTTTTTCACAATACAGGTCCAAGAACAGGGATTGGCAACCTTAAAGTAGAAGACAACCCAAACATTTTTTTTTTCAAGAATATGTTCTCTGCAGGCCCGCTAGTTGAAACATGGCATTCTAATTATTATTGCGTTTGTGGAATATGAGTTAAGCAGCAAAATACACCTGTTTTTAGACATCTCAAAGGGTGGCCATTTTGTAACTTCTGTCACAGATGCTTAGGGCTCAGATAACGACCAATCATGGCTAAGCTTCAGAAAATAGTAGAGCTGTGATTGGTCGGCGGTGAAAAGTGGTCCAAACTGTTTCTAAAGTAATAAAATTGTTTGCTGGCACCCTCTTAAAACACCTAGATGCTAATCATTGCCTACGTTAGCATTAACTTTAAGCTATCTAGTGGACTATAGGCTGGTTGTTTTAAACCCACAACGTATAATTCTCTTTGTTATATGTGTAGTTTGACAGTAAACTCAAACTGAGAGTGACAATAAATAGTTTGAAACCTCTTTTAATGGAGAATATTTACTAATACTATCGGACACTGACACCATACCGCTCAAGTTTGCGCTAGCAACTCAAAGCAAAAAAAATTGTCCAAACGACGGTAAGTTAAGTCACTCATATCTTAAGGCACCACTGTAGTGCATAGTACAAGTACTGTGCAGTGGAAAAAAAGAATTGGACAGCTGGGGTAAGGTCCTGTTTCCCTCTGACCCTAAACAAGGTGATTTATTTACACTTCATATATTCAAGTAAGGCATTTGAGAACAGATTCTCATTTGCAATGCTGACCTGAGAGCAGGCAGCAGAGATAAAGAAAAAAAAAGAAAAAACAAATACATTGGCTACAAGCTGTACATTGTGATGTACTTATATAGTTACATAATGCATTATGTTACATCACAGCATACAGTATGGTAACAAGAAGGTTTAATGCAGCATTTTAGTATGGAAGGCCGGATGGATGATTGAGTTCATTGTTTACTGCTTTATGGGATTGTTTTAAAATGGGTGAAATGGATTATGATCATCTTGTATTGTGGCAGTTTTCAAACTTGTTTTCCTCATCAGCGTCAACCCTAATGAATTGTTTATGTAGATCTTTTCAAACACATTCATCAAAAACAATCAACAGAAAAAAAAAACATCTGGCGCCAACTGCCAACTTTGTCACTGTTTCGTTTTTGTACAAAGCCCCCACTAATTAGATTTTCCAGCATTTAGTCTTGACAGCCAGTCAATTGAAGTCACCTTTAACCGACGTCTGGGAGTTCGCGCCATTGATTTAGGGAGAGCCTCGTAATCCTATTGAGGTTGGGACCTCTGGGTCGCTTGGAGTCAAGAAATGCACACCTTTATCTTTTCATCCTGAAACTTGAGTTGAGTGACAGGTATGAATTACTTGGGGGTCAATGTCAAGGTTTGCCAAAAGGGACAGCGTTTCATCAGCATGTCAACATCGATCACAGCGGCCTCGCAGTAATGTACAAGCAAAAGCTTACAGATATGTAACATCATTTATTCTATTTTACAAGGATGTAAGGCAGTAGCTCCACCAATCATTAGTTTCACTCCGATGTTCGTGATCGCGGTGCACGTTACGGGACATTTGCTCTGCAAATTGGTTTGGGATGTTGTCTGACCCAACTGGGCGCCTTTCTTCGGATTGACAATTGACAACATTTATCATTTTCTATTCACCGTTGATGTTACACACTACGGCAATACGTACATTATTCTTTTTATTCTGTGCATGGACAAAGAGCTTAAACTGAGACATATTATGCATTTAAACAGGTTCCTTTGGAAAATGTCTGCTTTCATCAAAGTACGGCAGGGAACAAGAATTCTAACACAATTTATACACCCTAATACTTGTTAATTCAAGTCTAGTCAATTTTATTTACATAGCGCCAATTCACAAGGCTCAAGACTTGTCTCAAGGCTCTTTACATGTTGAGCAGGTCAAGCATCACACTCATCATACAGTCATAAATATTGGGACATCGACAATATTCCCTAATTTTGCCTCCAAATACCACCACAATGAATTCGAAGTGAAATGAACAATTGCTTTAACTGCAGACTTTCCGTTTTAATTTGAAGGTATTCACATCCAAATCAGGTGAACAGTGTAAGGAATTATTTCAGTTTGTGTATATGCCTTCCACTCTTCAAGGCACAAAAAATAATGGGCCACAATGACAATCATAAATCCAACCGTCACTTTTTCATACTCGGTTGCAAATCTTTTGCAGTCGATTAAAGCCTGATGTCTGGAATGTCTAAACATCACCTGATGCTGGATTTTATCCCTGGTGTGGTCTGCCAGGCCTCCACTGCAACCTCCTTCTGTTCCTGCTTGATCTTCTGCAAATAAAATGCGTGCTCAATTGGACTCAGGAAAGGTGATTGACTTGGCCATTGCATAATATTACACATCTTTGCATTAAAAACATTTTGGTTGCTTTCGCAGTATTGTTTGCGTCCATCTGCACTGCAAAGCGCCGGCCAATGAGTTATGAAGGATTTGGCTGAGAAGCTAATAGTAGTAGCTAATGCTGCTCGAAACTCTTGAGAATTCATCCTGCTGCTTTTGTCAGCAGTCACATCAAAAAATACAAGGGAGCCAGTTGTATTGACGGCCATGACACTACCATGCTTCACTGCGGTAGTCATGTTCATAAATATTGGGACATTGGCACGATGCTCATCTTTTTGGCTTTGAAGACCACCACAGAGCATTTGAAATGAAACAAACAAGATGTGCTTTAACTGCATGACTTTCACCTTTAATGTGAGGGTATTAACATCACCTCTTAATTTCTTAATTCATATGAACTAACAGACCCTGAATAAAAAATATTAGCTTTAACCTGGAAACCAGAAACCAATAAATTAATTTCACTAAGAACCTAAGCTCTGTGGTGCGATCATCTTCTCGGGCCTAGAGTGACAGAAGATACAGTCAATGGAGAAAACAGGATAAGGGGATCGAGTAGCCGGAGGATGGGTGAGAGAACTTTGGTCATATCAATAGCAGCCATATCAGCAGAAAGCAACAACAACAGTACTGGTGAATGTGAAGGTGCTCCTCCAGAAGCACAAGCACTATTTGTTTATAAACTATTAAAAATTAGAGCACCTTCACATTTTTGTCTATAAACCATTAAAAAGTGCAATTTCCATAATACATCCGTTTTAATGTTTTAAGAAATGTAGTGGTTTGGTAACATCCCTATCTAGACATTCAGACACTTCACACTCATGTTAGTCTGCAGGTTTCATAGTTTTAGTGGATTATTTTCAAGAGAACAACGTCCATCAAATGTTAATGTGATATTGCTGACATATTTAGGTCCAGTATAGTTTTCCATAGAATGTGTTGGTGTATTTTTTTTTTCTTTGTTCGCCAAGTTTCTCTGAGCCTGTCAGAATTTTCAACATTTAGACATTTACATTTAGGCACTTCTTTCTTTCTGCTGTGGTTTCATTGTGAATTATTGCATAATACCGTCAGTAAAATGGGCTATATTCTGAGATTCCCTTTTGTAAAAAAAAAAAAAAAAAGGAGTGGGTTTATGACACCAGCATGATAAAACAAAGATCAGACTTAATGTGACTGCTTCTGCTGAGATGAAATGGGGCATTGTTAAAAGCCCCTGTTGTGACACAGCGACAGCTAAAACGTGGACCGTAGCCTATAGGAATTGACCAACTCTTTATTATAATTTCAAATTCATCTTACAATTAGCGGTATTCCGATCAATCGGCCACTGATCGTGATCGTGGGAAAGTACGTGATTGGCATATGTTTATCATTTGTTGTCAATCACAAAAACAATCAAGCGCATCTGGTACTTTGCAGCATGCAGCCAACTGGAAACCAGCCTGTGAGCAGTGTAGAGTCCCTTTTCTTAAAGTGGAAGTCAACCCAAACAGAATTTTAGAATATGTTCTATGCAAACCCACTAGTTGAAACAAGGCATTCTGATAAATATCGCGCTTGTGGAATAAGAGTTAATCCACTCGTTCTTAGCCATCTCTGGGGGAATTATCTGTTTAAACCTTTTCTGGAATCTTCCATTGCACTTCTGTTGGCTCTTGGCTATCAGCTGGTGGCCAAAGCTAGCTACTCCTCTGATAACATGGAGTAGGGCATTGGGGCAGTATCTCATCCTTGCAGAAATCATGTATAGATGTTTTCAGTAAGTAAGTGTTAGTTAGGTTAGTATGTAGGTGACCTACTTGCGAATGGTTAATCGCAAATCGACAGGCGATTAACTGTACACAGTCCTGGACAAATGTGTCTCAACATCAAATGTATTTGTTGTGTCATGCATTGGCGGGTCAATGCACAAAGATGTACATCTTTAAAAAGCTTAACTGACTTGCTGCCTTAGAGAAGAATTTTGTCTGACCTAAAACAACAGACGACTGGTTTGAAAGAGACAGTTATTGTCTCCACACTTTTATCTGGTGAGATTTTGGCAAGATGGATGTACAAGAATGCCACAAGGTGAGCTTCTGTCGTCAGAGCGGCTTAGAGTCATCAAAACTGCTACTAATGTCAACAGGAAATGTGAATTTTACTTCACTAATAGTGATTTGAAATGACTTATTCACTGGATCCATTTAGTTTATGTAATACAAACATAATTGTTGATTATTTTTGTTGTTGTTGTTGTTGTTTTTGTTTTAACCAACACTACATTTTAACAATAGGCACATCAATAAAAACAAACAAAAAAACAATTATTGTCTTCTCTGAGGGAAAACTCCACTTGGAGGATTATGTCCTCGCCAGCAACAAAAGTAATTTGTGCAGCCGTTATCATTCTTCCTTATCTGCAAACATATACTGTTTCAATGCATTGCTTCCCCTGCAAGACATTCAAATTTACATTTAAATTTCCACTACAAGGTCACTGTCATTTGCCATTGGGATAATGAGGCCAGGTTAGATGACTTTTGTACAGCATGTTTCTCAAGGTCCAGAGGTCATATGTTTAAAAGAAAAAAAAAAAAAGAAAAAAAAAGAGAGACAGGATGTGTGCATCCTTCAATGGATAACAAGTGTTTACATTTCCAAAGGATCATTTGCACAACATTCCTAGCAAATCATTATGTCCTACCACTAGTAATCTATTTTTAGATCAGGCCCGTGGTCTACTCGTGGTGCTTGGCGGCTACGCCCGATATAGATAAACAAGCATGCACACTGGCCTTCACACCTATGGATAATTTAAATTCTTCAATTAACCTTACATGCTTGTTTTTGGAATGTAGGAGTCTGTGAAGAAACACTACACATGCATGTGGACTACCTGCTCATCAAACTCCACTCATGAGGGCCCAAGCCGAGATTTGAATCCAGAACCTCTTAACTGATTGAGGAAGATGTGCAAACCACTACTAAATGTGCTGTCTCAACAATTACAGTAATGTGAGTTTAATTCCAATTAAACTCCAACTTTCCTCATTTTTTGACCCATAGTTCAGTCAGCCCTGTGGGATAAGAGAACAGAGGAGATGGAAGCACTCTAATTGCAAATGGCCAATTAAGAGTCAAATGCCTAGTCCATGAATGTGGACATTAGCTAGTGTTCTTTTGTGTTGTGTACACTGGCAAACGCCTCATCATCAACTTGGGGTAAAGCAAAGGTAAAACTTCTCATTAGTGCAATGACATCATTATCTTTATCATTGGGTGGAGGAATATCCTGGTACATTTCATCCAAACAGTACAAACGTTATTTGCAGAAATTGTACAACACAAGTGAATTATAGTGCAAAATTTGATTTAGTGGGTGAAAATGTGTTTGCAAGTAGTCTGTATGTGAAAAGTGCCTAAAAAGCTACCAATATATATATATATATATATATATATATATATATATATATATATATATATATATATATATATATATATATATATATATATATACATATATATATATATATATATATATATATAATTTCATTGTGTAAAGTTAAAATGTTGTGGCTCTCTGGCTCCCCTTGCTGGAAGAAGCTAAGTGGTGCACATCAGACGATTGAGAGGTTTTTCTTGACTTCAGAAGCCTTATGGAAACAGTTATGCACGCAGTCTTTTCGGGGCGTGCTGGAGCCTAACCCAGCTGTCTTTGGACAATAGGCAGGGGACACCCTGAATTGGTTGCCAGCCAAGGCAGGGCACACAGAGACAAACATCCGCACTCACAATCACACCTAGGGGCAATTCAGAGCGTCCAATCAACTTACCATGCATGTTTTTGGAATGTGGGAGGAAACCGGAGCACCCGGAGAAAACCCACGCAGGCAGAACATGCAAACTCCACTGTGTATATATATATATATATATATATATATATATATATATATATATATATATATATATATACACACACTATCATGCTGTGACATCAACTATTATGCTGTGACATCAACAATATATATATATATATATATATATATATATATATATATATATATATATATATATATATATATATATATATATATATATATATATATATATATATATACATATATATATATATACATATATATATAACTACCGGGTACCAAACGATATTTATGAACAATACATAATGCAACTATAAAACTGTTTATTATTATATATTATCAGCATTTGTAGGTTGGGATTTTTATAACAGTTCCTCTGAGGCTTTATTTGTGTTTCAGAATCGCCAGGTGGTCCTGATCAAATGCTCTCAAAGTTTGGTTCCCCATCCCAGCTTTAGATATTATTGCAAATCGCAAGGACAAAGACATGATGATAAACTGAACTACTGTATATAGTCCAGTTCTTTTGAGAACTTATGAGAACAGAGCTACAGTAAATGGACAGAGATGCGGTCAGGGCAGGCAGGCAGGTGAGGCAAAGCCTTCCTGCACCTCTCCCTGCATGTGAAGAATAAAAAACAACCATGTAATATTACATGAAATTATTTTCCACTTCAGTTATTTGGTACGTGCTATACATGGATTTTCTTTTTCAATCCAGTAATATCGATGACATCATGATTAAAATGAATAAAATGGACGTGTGGGCCTAGTCGCCATCTTGAACCGGGAGTCCAATCTCTTCCATTCACTTGTATTGAGATAACTGTGTTTGGCTCTAATAAATTAATCATAACTCGTCAAATTAATTACTGATTTTGACACGGATGAGTATGTTACAAGCATAAGGCATGCAGAACAAATGCTTTTCAATCTAAAATAGAGCAGGCACGCGCACAAACACACGCGCGCACACGCACACAGCAAAAACAATGAACTTGACCTTATTTTAAATATATTTTTTATTGCTATCACATTATTGAACATTGTATAATTGATTCAAGCATAATTAAAAGCTAGAAAACAAAAGTTTCAATGAAGGTCAAAACTGAAGTACAGGCTGAACTATTTTGGGTTCCTATTTTTACATCCGAGTCAGTGCCTCACCAAACCTGAACCTCATTGCACCTGATTGCAAATAGCCTGTCTCCTACGCAGGCCTTAGGATGACTTCTTTCCTGTAGGAGAAGTGGGTGAGTTTGACCTCGTGCTGCATCCTCTCCCTGCACAGCAGCAGGCGGTAAAGGGACAAGGTGAATTTAGCCAGCACTAATGTGCAGGTTACCTCCACGAGCAGAAGAGCCATGTACATGAATGCCTGGGACTTGCACTGCAAAGCTGCTTTTGTGTCCTTGTGCGATAACAAACTGGGTGACTTCTCGGGGTGTGGCTGCACAGGACAGGTGAAAACGACCGGGGCTGTCGGTTCAGAAAGGGTTGTTGTCCTCTGAGTGGTGGTCATTTGGGTCGTGGGTGTATTTGTGATTGTTGCTGATGGTGTAGTTGTGCTTGGAATCGTGCTCGTGGTGCTGGGTGACGTGGTCGTGACTGTGGTTGGTGCCGGAGTGATAACGGGTGGAGTTGTTGTTAAAATCGTTGTGGTTATTTGCGGCGTCTGTGTCGTAGTGATGGCCGATGAGGTTGTAGTTAGAATTGTTGTGGTTGTGGTTGCTGCCAATGTGACAATAGGTATAGCTGTTGTTGTCAATACGGTTGTGGTTGTGGGTAAAGCAGTTTTCATTGTGGTTGTTTGTAGAGTCGACATCACAGTGCTGTCTGGTGGAGTTGTGATTAAAATGGTTCTCTGTGCGGTGGTTGCTGCCAATGTGACGATAGGTGTAGCTGTTGTTGTCAATACGGTTGTGGTTGTGGGTGAAGCAGTTTTCATTGTGGTTGCTTGTGGAGTCGACATCACAGTGCTGGCTGGTGGAGTTGTGATTAAAATGGTTCTCTGTGCGGTTGTTACTTTTGCACTTGTTGTGACCACTTGCACTGGTGTAGTAACGGCGGTCACTGGGGTCGTTTGCTGTGTTGTTGTTTTCATGTCAGTCGTCGTCTCTTCAGGTGCAATTGTAGTAGAAGCTGTTGTAGCTGAAGGTATAGTAGATGAAAGGGTGGTTGGCCTAGTAGTGATTGCCAATGTTGTTGAGAGGGTGGTAGTTAGCTCTAGCGTCGTGAGAGCAGTCGTAGGCAATATGGTGGTTGTGAACCGAAAAGTAGGGCATATAAATTGCTCTTCTCCCAATGACTTGATCTCCTGTTCTTTAAGATCTTCTGGATACCAACAGACAACTGGCTTGCGAACAATCGCAGCGTTTGCCTTTATCCACCGATGGAGATGTAGAAGGTTGCAGTCACATTTCCAGGGGTTGTCGTTTAGATACACTTTATTGAGATGTGTTAAAGGTTCAAAAATACCCTGAGGTAGTGTTTCAAGATTGTTGCTGGACATGTCCAGGGATCTTAGCAATGGAATATTTTCAAAAACATCTGAACCCAGGGAGTTTATCTTGTTATTTTGCAGATTCAAAGTGGTGAGTCTGTGCAGTCCTTCAAAGTAGTCAGCTGACAGAGTAGCAAAGTGATTCTTGGATAGATCGAGTTTGGTCAGCCTACTCAAAGGACTGAATATTGCTTTTGGAAGGTCACTCAGTTCGTTTTGACTGAAGCTTAAATCTGTCATTTTGGTCAGTTCCCCAAAAAGCACAGGCGGAAGGCTTGATAGTTTATTCTTGTGCAGGGTCAGGGTTTTAAGATTAGGGAAGCCAACAAAGAATTCTCCTGGTAAATTTGTCAAGAGATTGTCGTCCAACGCAATCTTTGCGAGTTTGTCTTTATGTGGAAACTGATTAACAGATAACTGCGTTAGTTTGTTGCTTTGCAAAGAAATTTCTTTTAAATTTGGTAGATTATGAAAAATGTCCTCTGGAATGGCAGTCAGTTGATTTTCATAGAGCCGCAGCGTGGCCAATTTGTTTAGCTTGGAGAACCAGCCGGTTGTCACTGCAGTGAGGCGATTTTTAGCCAGGTGGAGTATCATGAGCTTCTCAAGTCCATCAAAAGTCCCATCTTCAATGGATGCAATCTCATTTCCATGTAATTGGAGCTCTCGTAATTTTTTCAGACCGTCAAACAAACCTCGCTCGAGATTACGGATTTTGTTCAACTTTAGAATAATTTTCTCCAGATTGTTGAGGCCTGTAAAGACTCCTACAGGCACGGACGTCAGCAACGTGCTCGAGATCTCAACGTGCTTCATGTCGACCAGACCTTCGAAAGCTCCCGGCTCAATAATGGAGGTGTTTGTGTTAATGAACTCCACCTTCTCCAGGTGGGGGTTTTCTACAAAGGCTCCTTTGGGGATTGTATAGATGTGGCTGTCCAAAAGGAAGACTTCGGTCACGCCTGGCCTCAAAGTACGAGGAATTTCTGCAGCTGCACTAAAGACAGTTTGGTTTTTTGAAGGACAGTCGGTCTCTTTTTCACATGAACGGTCTTGAGTCAATAAAGGGTCCAACAGTGAGAACAGAAAAAAAAGAAGGAGGTGTTGTCTCTGCATGCTTATTTACTACAAGAAATAGAGAGAATGTTTATCTTGATTTGCTTGTCAAAACTAAATGCGATAAAAGCCAAATGCTAAAGGATACTCTGCCTACCTGATTATTCCTATGGCAGGATGCAGCAGAGGGTTGTTATAGCATGAAGGAAATGTAAACAGACGCAGTTTTATAAGTTCTTGTCTATATCAATGTTGCCAGCGACCCTCCAGGGTGTGACCCAACATGTTCCTGTGACTGGAGATAAGGGCAGGGAAGGAAGTTGTAACCAATCAGAGGACTGGGCTGCAGCCAAAATAAGCAACAACTCTGTTATTTTGTGTATTTTGCCCAAATCTATTATGGTCACAAAGGAATGACGATGTTGTCACTTGTTTTTCAAATATAATTACACAGAAATGATTTCATTTTATTTGCAGCACCCGATGACGGTTTTGGGGAATTTAGCAATAATTACATTTGATTTATTATTATTATTATTACTATTATTATTATTATTAATCACAATTATAATAATAATAAGAAGAATATGTTATCAATCTTTATGACAATATTTTAAGTTAGTGTCAACTTAGTGGTAGCTTGATACTGTACAGCAACAATAAATATATTGCACCAAATCGAAAGTAACATTTTATGTAAAGTACATAAAACAGAAACGCACTTACACACAGGCATAAGACACAAAATTAACAATAATGGTAATGGCTTAAATCAGTTCCAGTTCACTACTCACCCTGATTAATAATGCAAATGTAATTATTTGGATGTTTGGGGTGGGGGTGCGGGAGTCTTTAAATGACAACGACCATTTGACTTTGAGATTTTATTCATATACGTATAGAATTTTGTATAAGTGTGGAAAACATTTGACATTTGATAGGGGCAAAATAAGACAGATTTTTTTTGCATCGTATCTATTTTCACTTTCAATCAAGCAAAATTTGTTATTTTAAATACCGGTATATTATTGGTAAAATGACTAGTCATACATACTCAACCGAAACGCATGCTTAAGTCAGTTTGAAATTGCAGTACAGTACAGTACTTCCAGTGCATAGCATTCCCTCAAAAAATGGAAGTAATTCTTCCATCCAATTGTGAAAAATTAATTACATTCACTTAAAGAAATCCCCCCCAAAAATGACAAATCCAATAGTCTTGTAATAGATAGAACTCTTTAATGCGTGAATGTCCCATTTGCGTATTGATGTAGTTACAAGGTATCAGCAGCAGATGTCAGTGTCGCAATAGTGAACAGCCAGTGAGCTGAATACAGTTCTAAAACTTCTAAAACCCATATACTTCTGTGTTACTCTCTCTACAGGTAAGCTTTTGATGTAATAACACGGTTGTGACTGAGTGTGATGTGTTGGTGTTTCATAGCTTTTATATATTCAGACGTCAAATGTGAAAAGGTGAAAGTTCGTTAGTTGCTAGCTCATGGCCATCATAGCAGGTATTACATGTTCACATTTGTATAGTGTGCACTGTATCTGTACGTATTAAGTTCAGAGAGTTACCGTGTAAAATGTGACATTGCCAACACATAAAGCACCAATCAAAAGTTTGGACGCGCGTAGCCAATGTGAGAGTTGGCATACAATGTTTTTACTCATTCTCTCTTTCCCTCCCTCAGAATAATAAAGTTGATGCAATGACCAGTGACACTTGGCTGGATGTATTGACATGGTTCAAGTGACAAAATTCAGATTCAGATACGGTTTGAAATTACTCCCTGGGATTCGTTATCTTCTTTCATCTGATCTGATTTTGTCCTGACCTATCCTATCTAATTATGGTTTCAGTTGATGTGTGTACTTAAAAAACTAAGCAAAAAATATTTTCCCATGGCAGCTAGTTGAGAAATGTCAATTAAATCAACCAGGGAAGGAAATCAACATATAATATTTGTACAACGTGGACCCCCGCGCATACTGTCAGTTCAGCACCCAGTCGCAGATTTATTTTTAATATTTGTTTTGTTTTGTGTTTGTGGAGGAGCCAATCCCCGCCTTTCATGGAAATGCTCATTGGAGGTTTATCCCTGTTTTTTCAAGCTTTTTTTTTAGGTTTTAAAAAATGTTGTTTTCAGTCTCTTTATAATGGGTATTGCTTATAATTTTGCTATTCACTGCTCCGTCCCTATTTCCTGTGAACACCGGGGGTCCATGGTATTTTTTGTCTTTGTTGACTTACGTGTTGGAAGGTGTAGAGAGTTATTCATGTGAAATGATGGGTATCTGTGCTTTCCATGTATTCCATTAGTGTAAACAGCAATATTTGTTATGTGTCACCCAAAACATACTGTAAATAGAAATAAAGTAATAAATAAATATGGTCATACATTGGAATTACTGGACTTGCAGTGTAAATCCTGCCTTAGACAATGGAGAAGAGTTCTTGTTAAGACACTGATGTGAATTTGGCTCTTTGGGGTCTTAAAATCAAATCTTGGATCCACAGTTTCCAAGAAAACCACAGTAATTTTGAGAATTTTCCTTGTCTGTTTCAAGTTTCTTAAAGCTTGATTTACACTGCATGGTTCAAATGATTCTGATTCTTTTTTCCTCCCATCAAGTTTTGGTTTGGAAAGGCTTGCAAATAACTAGTTTGTGTATCAGCGTAAGAATACATTATCAAGTGGCACCAGCACACTCCTTTATCGCATGTTTTTCATTTGGTTGTTTTATATTATGTCCTAAAAGTGATTCTTATACAAACATTTACCGTAATAATGACCTACTACTACCAAAGCTGGGCCTATGTGACAGACGGGTATGTCTATCCGTCATTGACGGACGCCCGTTTGGCTGATGATTGACGAATGACGGGAAAATTTTAAATTGACGGACTAAGCATAGACCGAAGACCCTTTATTTAGTCCGCCACTCGTTAGTAGTCCGTCATGAGTCTATTTTCCGCGGCGAGGCGTCGATGGCCGCGGCGAGCGCGGGGAGGAAAATAGCGAGTTGTTGTTGCTTGGTGGACAGATTTGAGTGAGGGACCAGGCTGTGAACAGGCTTCCAAAGCTTCCGTGATTTCTGTTCAAATAGCGTCCAGCAGAGGGAAGGGGCTAGTAATAGTTTTATCGGAATTGCCGACGGACGCCCATTGAAAATTAGAGGCGGACCGGCCTACAGTATATACTATCTTTTTACACGGGAAAAAAAAGGCAAATGACGCACGACTGAAGGGTACCCATGCTGCAGATGGATGACGAATAACGGACGCTCAATTTGTAGTAAAATGCCCAGCTCTGCTAATTACACCCAAATTAGGGTTATGTCATCTCGGTGGGTGCGAGAACTCCATTGTAACCCAAGGACCCCCTGTAATTGTTTTGTGTATTTTGGATGTGCGAATGTTGAATCAAATGTGAACACACTGATACTGGGTATGAGTCACTTGAACATACATACATATAAATACATATCGCATATAGGCCCTAAATCAGAATAGTGCACTTTAACCTGCGGTTTCATTTACAGCACAGAGTTCCTGCTCCTGTGGCCTATATGCCCCCGTCCTTTCTTGTTCCTCCTCCAGCATAGGCAGCCAATGATGGTAGCAGTTATGATGACTGTAGCAATGACTGCGATGACAACGAGGATGGTGGGAGTGTAGTTAGGAATGTGACCCTTCTCCTCCTCTCCCCTGCTTGTGACTTCATACTCTGAGGAAGAAGTTGCCATGACGGCAGGTGAAGAAGTGCTTCTTTTTGGGGTGTTTGGTTTCCTTCTCCTCTCCGTTGAGGTCTGCGGTGTCTGCTGCGTGTAACTCTGCAGCCCCAAGTCCTCTTCTGTCAGCCCGGTAATCATCTCCCCATTCAGTTGGCGGGGGGTCTCACACACCACCAGTGTATGGCTGACCTTGGATGGGTGCTTTCTCAGCCAGTTGCTAAGAGGCAGAATATCCTTGTCGCACCTCCAGGGGTTCTGCTGAAGAAGTATCTCTTCTGCCACCGAAATGGCATCTAGATCTCGTTGTGGCAGGTTTGCAAGGGAATTATTTCTCAGGTCAATCTGTCCTAGGTGACTTAGTCCTTGGAGGAAACCAACAGGCAGATGATCGATGAAATTGTGCTCCAAAGAAATGTTTACCAGGCGGGGGAGACCTTGGAACGTCTTGGCTTGCAATGTTTTCAGCAAATTGGTGTGAAGTGATACTTCACCTATCTGTTCCAATCCTTGGAATGCTCCGGTAGATACATGGCTAATCCGGTTGTGACTGAGCACCAGGAGACGTAATTGTGTGAGATTTTTAAAGGTGTCATCCTCGATACGACTCAGTTTGTTGTCATAGAGCCACAACTCCTGCAGGGCCATGGGACCAAACACCCCTGGGCCAAAGCTTTCCAGTTGGTTTTCATACAAGGAGAGCTGGGCTAGCAGGGGAACGTGTAGCAAGAGTCCCTGTGGAAGAGTCCGAAGTTGGTTCTTGGAGAGGAACAGCTTTGTGAGTTTTGGAGTTTTTGAGAACAAGTCATGTTGGAGATGAGTAATACGATTGTCCTGTAGTGATAGTTCCTCCAGGTTTCCGAGGTCATCGAAACTTCCACTTGGTATTTCTTGTAGCACGTTTTTATTTAGTCGAAGATATTTCAGCTTAGAAAGCCCTCTGAATGCCCCATGAGGTAACTGACTGATATTATTTCTTGCAAGCGAGAGGTACTCCAGCTCAGTAAGGGGGTGAAAGGTTTCCATGGGTATTAAGGTCAGTTGATTCTGAGTGAGATCAAGGCGGATAAGAACACTGATTTTGGAGAACCATTTTGGACGAAGTGCCACAAGTTTGTTTCCGTTTAGGATCAGAGTGTCGAGTTGCTGAAGATTTTGGAACGAGGCCTCTGGTAGATCTTGCAATTCTGTTCCAGTAACTTTTAAGGCCTTTAGGTTCACAAGGGAATCAAATGTGCCTGGTTGAACCTCCCTCAAAGCAGTGTCATTTACAACAAACCATCTTGCGTTAGTTGCAGAAGAAAGGTCGTCTGCTTTCAAAGAGTAGATGTTGCATTTGGAGAGGTAGAGGCGTTGCGTTGATGGCGGCAGAGAAGGAACATTTGAGATTCCAATGCATAACATTTCTTCTCCTTTACAATGGCATCCATCCGGACACGCCCAAACAGCAATGTTGAAGGAGCAGAGAAATAGGAGCACATGCAGGATGACAGAATGGTCCATTACGCCCCTAGAAAAAGACACATACATGTTGGATGATCTGTTTTTCATTCCAATGAACCTTTCGACTAATGTATCACATATTTTTACATTAACCTTATTTTTGTATTCAACAATCAGACCTTTACTCATATTTAGATGCAAAGTGAATTCAATTAGGTGCTCTAGTCTGGTAATGAATTACTCATGGAACCCCAGTGGCAACTCTTTGGTGCTAATCTATAAAACGCATTAAACAGCTAACAATGAGATCCTCTGCAATTAGGAGATTTGAACACTTTTGCATCTGATCTGTCAAAAAGATCATTTTTTTGGTCAATAGTTTTGGGAATTGTTCTAAAAAAAAAAAAAAGCATCATCATCATAATTAGATGTGGACATGAAATGATCGTACACCATAAAATGACAGACCTGCTAATCATCGAAAACTGTTGTTCGGGGTGACCAATGTCACCATATAAATCAATTTCATGTAATGGGTTTCACAAATGAGATGTATTTGTGGTGGGACAGTCACAAAATATCTGTGACTTTCATGGTAGAAGAACGATATGCCAACATCAGATGCTGACTCAGTAATGGACTGTGATTCCCTAACCCAGCCACTAAATGCATAGTATAATAATGTGCACATTATCAAGAGATGAGGTTTGTATTTTAGTTTTATTTTGCTTGTAACTGCATTCAGTCGGTGAGCTGCTTCTTTTCGGTGATTACTTCTGGTTTTCACAAAGATGTCCTCCCATGAGCAACCTCCTCAGGAAATTAAATGATAAATTTCCCCTGAGAAGCGCATTGTCCGAGTTCAGTTTCCTTGTTTTTCTTTTGAGCGGAAGACTGGTGATACGTGACACAACCATAGCATCCCCTCTCAAACAGCTACAGTGCAATTTACAATCACGCCAAAAAAAAAAAAAAAGAAGTTCTGCTTCGGTTCACATTACGACTCTTCTGTATGGGTGTGACCGCCTGTAATGGAAGCGCGTGCCAAATGTGTCTGGAGCATATCTACTTCACCATAAAGTGCTCTGATTTTTTTTTTTCTCTCTCTCGTATGACTTAGTTGAAGGAACAGCAGGACTTTGTTATGCATACTTTTAAGTAGAATCGAGACTACTTGTAACATAAATCCAAACTCATTGATCATCTTGTATTCAGATTCAGTACTGTATTATCTTTCCATGTCAGAAGGTGTAACTTTCCAAGATATAAAAATCAAATCATCACTTATTCACTTTCACCAAGTCTTGGCAAGTATATCTTTAGTATATCTACTAAACCACACACACTCAAGGGCACACAACATTCTGCGTTTCTTACCTTGAATAGCGGCAGATGATTGAACACACACGGGGAGTTGGTGTTATCTCTTATGCGCACACTGCCTTCCTCTAGAGCTTATGAAGTTCTGCGATGAAAATTTCACACTCACACTATCACATTTTTCTGGTCTTCATCATCACTTGGATGACTTTGTCTTTTTGTTTCCGCTAGTCCGCTCATGAAATCTGTAGCTCGTGGCCCTCATCATCATCGTCCCAGATTCCTAACAGTCCTCATTGTATCTGCCGCAGGTTTTTGTTAAATGAGGGCAATTGGGTAAAGGGGGAAGCCACACCCCCTCTGTCGTCAGAACTGGTTTGAATGCACTGAGCTCCTGAGATCTTGGAGAATCCATGTGTTTGCAATTATTGTACCCTTGCAACAACTGTGCGCGTGAGATTGATTTTCTACTAGGAAACAGATGCTGTATTTGAGATTGAGGTTATGCGAAGAGGAAGTGTTTTTCATTGTTATTTATAAAAGAAACGGTTGTGCTTATTGCATTATCTCATGCATTGCCTCTTTCCATTGATGCTATACCCAGATGCTCTAAATTTCAATGCAAGGAAATGCCTATTGTACTGCACGTAAAGCTAAATGAGACACCATTTAACAGCTTGTACATAACATTCTTCAGAGTGTGGAATTACAAAATGACTTGAGCTTCTGGCTACAATGTGAAAAATAACACTGTCTCCACAGTAATTCAAGAGAGGAGGCTGGACAGCATGCTTGAACCTAAACAAACTGCTTCGTTACCACAAAATCCAGATAGTGAGGGTGGAACCACACTAACGTACAGACCCCCTATCAGTAAACACACAACATATAGTGTATAGGAAAATGGTGCTGTAGTATGTGGGGAAATACTGAAAAGGGGCGTGATAATAATTCATTTGCGAAACTCGTGCCCTACCATCACATTGACTTTACAGTGTAATAAATATACAACTCGAAGGCTGCTAAGTCCATCATTGAGCTCCACCAAAGCAAAACTAGTAAAGAAAAAACAAAACAACCCATAGAGCTTTGTATTTGGGTTTGTTTGTCCATCTATGTTAGCTAGCATTCTATGTCCTGGAGGATGGGGAGCAAATGATTCTGGAGGGTGGACAGTGCTTTCTGTGCCCTAATTCAGATTCACAGATAAAATGTAATGCAAAATATCCAAAATACTGTCGTTTAATTTTTTCTTTGAGAAGCGAGTCCGTCCCAACGACTCTCCAGAGTTGCTGACGGGCAATGCTGGATTGGTCATGGAAATAAACTTTGTTCACACAGCCATGGTTGAGTGGAACAATATAGTCTAAAAGTATAAAAAAAAAAAAATAAAATAAGATAACATTACTGATAAATTGGTTGGCACGGTGGTCGTCTGGTTAGCACGTCCGCCTCACAGTGCAGAGGTCATGGGTGCGAATGCGACCCCGGCCTTCCTGTGTGGAGTGGACAGTTTGCAGGATTTCTACTAAGTGATGCTGACAGGCCTTACAAAAATGAAAAACGCCTTATTTTGATTGTACTCTTGTCCAGTGAAACTTTCATCCCATGAGTCACTGCTTTTTTGCAATCTTTCCGCTTGTTTTCGACTGCACCATTTCCTCTGCCTCGTGTGTGTGTTGTGGGAGCTGGTTTATACCCCCTGTTGTGCAAAACCAGCCTACTGGAAAGTCCTAATCACCTGTTGTCATGGCAATGAACTTGGGAGCAGCTTACTAATTCATCCTCCTATTGTTTATGGTTTGTTTTAAAGTTATGGAATTTGTGGCATCTGCAGTCATTATGTAAAAGTTGAAATCCTTTTGAAAATGACAGAGAACATATTCAAATGTTCAATAGGTTATGATTACGATTATAGCGATCATTTCTTGACTGGAGTTATGAACACAATCTCATGCTGCTGCTCCACCTGGTATTCTTTGGGAAAGCTGAGTCATTTTCCTCATCAGAAACTGTCAAAAAGAGATGTCTTTTTAGCTTCCTGCTTGCCTTGACTGCCTCTCTTGGGAAATATCCGCTCTCTGTTCTTCTCATTCAAAGAGGAAGTGTGATAGTCGTATTATAGCACACTGGAAAACGTCATTTTTTAAGTGTATGGGACACGATTTTTAAAACATTTTGTATATGTTGTATTCACGTTGCTAATAATATACTGTACACACACCCATAAGATAACGAATAATGCATGTGTTAAAGTTAGATAGAATTGAACCTGCCATAGCATAACCTAACTCCATACCCAGCTGACTATTGGTGTGTGTTCAGTCCGGGCAATGTAAAAGATGAAGGACAGAGAAAAATATTGAAAGAACATTGAATATCCCCTTGAAAATTGGACTTGTTGGTAATGTAATGGGAGAAACAAAAGCGACATAAAATGAAAAAATAATTTAAAAAAAACAACATTTCACCTGTTTTTCAATAATTGGGGTTACACAGGGCTGGATTCATTACAAGCTATTTGAAAGACGGTGCAATTCAATTTAATACAAATGTGAGGCTTTACATACATGGGAAAATATGCACATGCATTACTGGGTATAGTTTTTAGCTGCAGTATTGTAAAAGAACAAGGTGTGGATAAAGCATCTTGAATTAATGAATCATTTTCTCTTGCCAGTTTTGAGTGCCACTCTATTTATGTACAACACTTGTTAACATATTAACCCTTAAGTGTGTACAAATTGTACCTTTATCTCCTCCATCCTCTTGCTAAGAAGATGCATACCATACATGGCACAAAGGATGAGGAACATGCCTGCGACCACAAGAATGATGTGAGAAAACATGAGGAGGCCTGTCAAAACTGCGTTTGAGGGCAAAAACCACACATACACCCAACCACGGTGGTAGTTGTGGTGGACGAAGTCGAGCCTCTGTTCGACGACAAGCAGGTCATGAAAAGGCGGTGAAATGTCATAGGTGGAGGAAGTCTCATCTGGTTTGACACTTGTTTGGGGTTGGTGTGAGGAAGCCGCTTCAGTAGCTGAAGGGGTTGTCGTAGATGACTCTTGAGTTGGTTCCTGTGGCAGAGTGCAACTTGGAGTGACTGTCGTAACCCTGCAATCGTTCAGTTCCCCGTCATTTAGCGAGTCAAGTGTACGGAGGATACGGTACTTGGGACTGTGACACATCACATCTGCACTGTCAAGAACCACATGCTTGTTATGTCGCATCCATCTCGCAAAACCTCTGATGCTGCATGTGCAGTCCCACGGGTTGTTACTCAAACCAACATTTAGAAATGTATTGGACATGAAAATATCTTCTGGAAGATTTTGGAGCTGGTTGTCCCGCAAATCCAGCATTGTAAGTTGTCCAAGCTCTTGAAATATGTTTTTTGGTAGGTTCTTGATGGTATTGTTATTGAGGAGCAGTATGCCCAGTTTGTTTAATCTGGAAAAGTGTCGCGGGTGCAGCTGCTGGAGGTTGTTGGATTTCAGTGAGAGCTTCTGCAGTTCAGGAAGACAGCAAAACAGATCTGGTGGCAACTCACTGAGCCTGTCATTAAAATGTAGGTTCAGGACCTGCAGCCCAGACATGTTGGCAAACAGATTTCCCGGCACCGTGATGAGGTTTGTGGCATATAGGTAAAATTCTGGCATTTCAGGCATATGTCCCATCAGTTCATCTGGTAGCGATACGAGTGGGTTATTGTAAAGGGTCAGCTTAAACAACTTGGGCATGTTATAGAAGCTCCTCTCAGGGACAAATTGAAGCTGGTTGGTAGACAAGGTGAGATTCTTCAACTTCTTCAGTGACCAGAACACCTCCGGGGCAATAGTGGCTATCTTGTTGGAGTAGAGATATAGATACTCAAGGTTCACTAGTCCATCAAAGATCCCAGATTCTAAGCTCTCCAATTGGGTTTTATGAATGATGAGCTTCTTAAGTTTGATCAAGGAGCGAAAGGTAGTAGGTGAAAGTGTTTTGAAGTAGTTGTTGCCAATGTTCAGGATCTCAAGGTTTATTAGACTGCTGAAAGCCCCTGAAGGAACACTGGACAATTTGTTGTGACTCAAGTTGAGATCCTGCAAAGCAACGAGTCCTTCAAACATTTCGGCAGGAATGTTCTTCAGTTGGTTGCTATTTAAATGCAGTTCCTCCAAAGCGATAAGTGGGCTAAAAACTCTTGCATCCAGTGTGGCAAGATCGTTTCCTGACAGCTGGAGAGACTTGAGCTGCGGAGCGGCACGGAAAGCCTGCGGATGGACAGTATGGAGGTGGCTGGAAGTCAGACTAAAACGCAACATCAGCTCCTTTTTCTCCAGGCTCCGCTCACTGATGACGTGCATGTTTGTATCGCTCAGCTCCAGTCTATAGGTGTGAATTGGCAGTTGTTTGGGTATATCGATAATGGTATATCCGATGCACAAGACGATGCCGTTGGGTAAGCACCTGCAGACGCTGGGGCAGGCAGCATTGCAGGTGAAGAGTGTCAGCATGGAGAAGACTAGTATCCACAACAATTCTGCACAAAATCATTTATTAAATCATTTATTACTTCAAAGTAATGATAGTATTTTACAGTTGCGTGTAAGGATTAAGTATTGATATTAATGCAATTACATTTAGGATGTACAGTATATTATGCAGGACAACATAGTTAAAAAGTCTGATAGAAGATACAAGCACATTGTAATTATTACATACTCTACTAACCTGTTAAAAAAGAAGCCATCTTCTCCAGTGTTATTATTAAATTGCTATTAAGCCCAAACTGCTTGGACAACTACTGCGGTGCTTGTCCAAAATTGAGTGAAATTAGAAGTCCTCTCCACAATGTGTTGTCACTGATAACCAGTAAAGACTGGCACACGGGGATGCTGGATCATTTCCTTGTACTTATACCAACTGGTGACGCAACATAATGTAGCTCAGTGTGGGGCAGTTTTCAGACTTGACAGTTACTAACAGTGGTATCCAAAAATTGTAATGGTACTATCTGTTGGACTGCTGCTGCAAGTAATAATGACCCTAGAATAGTAATGCGGTGTATTAACTGTTATATTAACATACAGTAACTCTGGCCTCTCCCTGGCCTACTGGTAGCAGGCAGTGATGACAGATGTGCTCACTCCTCCCGGATTCCAAAGGGTTTATTTGGGGGAGGGGGCAAGTTTTCTGGTGCTGGTTGTTCAGCTTCTTGCCCCTCAAATATGCTGAAAATGCTTTTGCCACTTTGTAACAGCAAAAAGGCAAATGTGCCGTTAATCCTGCTGTGTTACTTTAAACTTTTTAGCTGTCTATCACTTTGTTTGGCCACATGATAAAAGGGTGTGAAGTAAGAAGCGTGTTTCATACACAACTCGAAATGCTTAACAAAGCAATAAAATGAAACCTTAACAATATGATTGTGGCCAAACAACCCATTACTAGTCGTGAAATAACTTTATATTATTTTATATTACTTTATATTATATATGTATATGTTTTTACTTGTTATACAGAACTCATTGATATTCATACTTGATGATCAATGAAATGTTCCCCCTTCGTCCGTCGTAAATTATTGTTGCACTATTTCAGTTCTTAACCGATTTACAATCAGAAATCACGCGGTTGTATGGCCCTTCATTGTATTATGGAAGCCATTTTTAATTGAGTTACCAAATATGGATCCTTGTCCAAATATACATTATAATACATTACCTGTATGCACCGTACTGTATTTATTGATCGGCACGTCTGTTTTTAAAACATAAATACCCAGATTATGATGGGGAAAAACAGTTGATTTAAAATATACATAATATACTGTGGTCTACAGGTCAATGTTTGGGTCACATTCAGTCTGCTTTTGCTGAGCTCTCCACTGTTCACTACAGTGTGCAGGGATTCAGATCTTTTCACAGCAGCTCTCCCATTATTCTGGCTAAGCCCAGTGACTCAGCTATGTCACGCTCGTCTAGAACCTCACTGCACATGAATTCACCTGTCACTGCGGAGGCTACACTACATGTCGGATCCCCTTTACTCAAACACAGAGCTCCAGTGTTTCCAAAAGCTTGACCCTGTTTCATATTGCAGGTACTTATAGGCCCCAAGATGCCCATTTAAATATTTAATTTCCCGTCTTGTCACCGAAGATCTCTTAAATCATACAAAACACACTTTCACATTCACATTTTATTTTTAAAAGAGCAATCTAATTCTATGACAACGCTTTGTGGTAATTTACAAAAATGTTATGCTCCATTCAGCCACAAGAGAGCAACATGAAGACACACAAAAGCGGGAGGCAAATCATAACCCTGGTGACTTTGTCGTGGTGAAGCATCTTCTGTGTGTTGCACCGGCAGTCGCTTGATGAGAGCACCTCGAAGCGACGATTTCTTGATGATGCTGATTATGGATGGTCGACTGTATATTGCTGAAATTAACACTGTTCACATTAGTGGTGTTGTGGGTTCTTAAGGCTATGCTGGGCTTTGCAGCAAGATTTCACTTTGGTCCTGGAGTCCCATCTCACACACAGTACTTCCAGAAACAAGCTGCAGGCAAAAGAGGATTTGTGATTTTTTTTTTTTCAGCGCTTGGCTGCTACATAAAATTAAACCGACAGTAGAAGCATGCATACAAATGAATGCAGAGATAATAAAGGTGACCTACGTTCACCCCTCTTCCTTGTTATTGGTTTGTCCACTAAATTGACAGCGATTTCCTTCTCCAGTTCCAGATCGTCCCTCAGTGCCTCCAACTAAAAGAAGAGATGGATATTAAACCGGTAACACCATTCTATGTATGATTGTTAAATAAATATGCATTCGTAAAAGCCTTACCTCTTCTAAATCAGCTAATTTATCCACCAGCTCAAGACCTGTCAAAAAAAGAAAAAGTCAACATCTGAGTCACATCTCACAGTTTAATTTGCTCAAGTTGTTCTTTTGCAAATGTCTCACCTGGAGTGTCATTCTTTTCGAGAGGAACTAAACTTTTGTGCAGAAGCAGTGATAGAATTTTGCTCTGGATATCTACGTCGTCTTTTGGATTCAAAACACGGTTACCTGCACGGACAAAAAAAATAGATAAAAAATAAAATCATGGAAAAGGAATGAGCCAATTCTCATCTGACCTATTGCATTTAAAAGTTGTATTTCAAACACTGGATATTGAAACTCAATTAACATACCTGCATTAAATAAATTCCTTCCTTGCACATCTATCACACCCTGCAGTAGTAACAAACCCAGGAGTCCCAAGATGTAGTTGACAACTCGAACCCTATCCATGACACTAAATGTATGGTCCCAGATGCGGTGCTGCGTGAACTCCTCAAGCCGGCGATTTTCTTTCTTGGGTCCATCCCTTCAATATATGTATCGTTTCCGAGGCAGGAGGCGGAGCCAGTCAGCCTCTTGCGTATTAAATCAATAACATGTCACTGTTTGTGTCGTCAGTAGTCAACCATTTGACCGGGGCTATATTGCAGCTGACGGAAATATGACGTTATAAGCAAGGCCAGTAACTCTATATCACCGTGACACCAGCGAATCAAGCAGAGAGAGGAAGTAATCAATCTGCTTGATGGTTAGAGAGAACTGAATCACATTTTTTGGCACTTGCAAGTCTTTTTCTTTTATATGAATTAATTCCTTAAGTAGCTTCATAGGATTGTGTTGGTAGAAGGAAGTAGGGCTAAGTAAATTGATTCTGTCCCAAAGTCCATTATAGCAAGAGATGAGCTCCACAGTCTTGGCTGCAAGACTCATTTGGAGGTGAGGGAGCATTTATCACAGCAGCCGAGCCAACTAACCAGCACCTCACTATATCACTATACTTTGTGCGTCAATGAAGCGCTGCCAAAAGAGCAGGTATCGTGCGGGTGTGGTGTTAAGGAAATGAGCTGGCAGCCACCAGATGAATTTGGCTGGTCAAGCTATCATAAATGTTTCCGCATGCCTCCTCGCTTAAGTCAATGGCCTGTTGACATCTCGCATCTCCCGTCCAAGTACCATTTTGCAAATCTATCACTTTACTTATCCTGCTACTGAATTTAAACGGAGCACCGGAACTCAATGAAGAGTGACGTGACGTTGAGCTAAATTAAAGGTTGGAGCTGGCTCTCTGGGATTGCATTACCAAATTTGAGCCATAAAAAACTTTCAGTTGTGATGAACCAAAGACACAAGTGTCCGACCCATCCATTTTTAATACAAGTTATCCAGTTCACAGTCTCTGGGGTGTGAATATAAAGCTTCAAACAACACACAGAGAGCAGGCCAGGGTGTTGTATACTTATCTTCTTGTTTGGTAACTATTAACGAGGACACGGGAAACAATAGCACGTCTGCGTTTGAATGGGAAGTTCTAAACGACGGCAATGTTTGTGCCTTGCAAACAGGAGCGTGCTGGGCATCGGGAATCTCGGGAAAATGTTTTGTTTACGAACCGCGCGACGGTCGCCCACCCGTGTGAACGTCGAGGCAAATTTGAAATTGTGATAGACGTTTCACACATGCACAGCATTTGCAGCAGTATAAAGTTATTATTTTGTCGATAATTAATTTGATAACTTCATTACTTTTCATGTACATTTAATAACTTTAAAAATAATTTTAAATATAGCTGGCCACCATGTTCATTGAACACATCTCTAGGTAACCGTCACATGCGTAAATGTTGGGCCAGACTGCACAATGATATACACACACACCATGCGTGCACACTGTATCATTTCTATACATCTAGCGTTAATCCTGAAAGAATGAAGCCATATTGTTTCCAGCCAAGACCGTGAAATAAGTCTACTGAGTGAGATTCCACTTTTGACATGAAAGATGCTGTGCCGGATGGTCTATTGAGGCTACAAAATACAGTCTGGAGAACGAGTGGATCAGGAGGTGCAGCGACATGGTGGTCATTCGCGAGCTACACACATAATTAAAAGAGTGCTGCGTTGGTCCGGTGTAGCGTGTTCCATCTCAAATTGTAAGGTACTCATCATCCCTGGAATGTTCACTGCGCAGCACACGCCTGCCTGTCTGCTTGTCCTGCTGTCGGGGGACAGGGACAAAACTTGCGTAAGTACACTTTTTGTCAAAATTGTGGAATAACATGCCATTGTGCACCTTGTTTGCTGTTTGTGGTCGACCCCTTACAAATGTTTGCATCATGGTATTGTTTTCCTTGTTATCCTCCTCATTGTAAAATGTGTGCCTTATTGTCCAGCAGTGAGTATACACGTTACGTCTCGTTGAACCCAACATTGACATACTGTACCCGTGTGCTGAAAATGTTGCCATAAAAGTGAAATATATTGATACAGAGGTATTTTTGAGCTCTTATGCATTTAATCTGAGCGACTAATTAATTACTACCAATTAAGACACACAAATCAAATTAATGAAGCCTTCCTTTAAAGAAACAGTACCATTGCTAATGCAGTGTAGTAACTTACTGTATCGTACAGAAAAAGTAGTGCTGGTTGATGTGACTTACCACTAGTAAGTAACTTAATTTACAGTCAGTAAATTTCATCATGTTACTGATTCTGAAGGCCCTGTGCAGATTACAGTGACAACATGGCAGCACATAAGAAATCTGAACAACAACAAAAAATAACAATTTAACCTCCACCTACATGTAGTGGAAGGACTGCAGTCAAGAGAAAAGCTACAAAATGAAGAGAAATGGAATAAAATAACACAAAAACTAGAATTAAGGTCACTCAAAAATTACCGAGTGTCCTTAGCAGTGGTAACCAGTGGAACAGTTCAGAGAAAACTGTGCAGCAATGCAGCGATCAAAATTATTGAGCTCTAATGAAAAAGACAAGACAGGAGACATGTTGGCCTTGCAGTATGTCAACGTAAAATAATTCCGACCACTGCATGAATAAGAATGGACACCATCTGGAGGAGTATCCCTAATGGTGCTATTGATTGTCTTGTAAATGGAACGCTAATGACAAAGTATTACTATTATAGCTGGTGGGCTGTTGGACACTTTAAAGACACGTAGTGGGCTGACACTAGAGGGAGTCGTACCATTAGCATTGTGGTCAGCGACTCGCCGTGCTGTGGTGTCAAATGATTTGGTGTGTGTTGTGTAAATATAATACGAGGTTTTCACGATGTGACAAGAAAATGTCTCCTCTTGTGAGTTTATATGGTTACATTCTCGATTTAGGCGCCAACACCAGTTCAAAAAAATGTTATTTATGTCGATTGTATGGCGCGCCCCGGGGAGGTGTGTTCCATTGCGATTCGTGGTGCGTTCGCAGCTGCTGCAGGCAGTCAAGTGAAAGAGTGTTTCGTCAAGGTTAGGTTTTGTAAGGAGGGCTCTGACGGAAGTAGAAATTTGCGTCGTCAAAATAAAATACAAGCAATTACTTGGTGGTCAAATCTTTATTGTAAAATCATTTCTTAGGCAGTGACAAGTTAATAATTCATAGACATTTAAATGATTAGAACTTTAAATCGTGATACGTTTTTAATACGACATAAGGACACGTGTATACTTTATTTCGACATGTGAAACCAGAAACCGTGTTCAGGCACAGTTCAACTTGGTAGCCTTGAGACAAGAAAGAGATGCTTGTCAAACCGTGACACGCTAGCTGGGGCAGGATTGCTACCATCGAGAACGAGGAAAAAAGTGAGAGAGCGAGAGGGTGGCCACCGAAACCAATCAGGGACCGTTCAGCACCTGAACCGTCGTGTTTATGAGTTAAAGGCGATCAATCAGCCGGTCGACGGTTGAACCTTTGAAAAAACAAAACAAAACGCCAATTTACGATCATCGGCTCCTTATTGGTGACAACATGGCTGAGTGTAACGTTAGCATCGACCAGGAGAAACTACCTGGAGTGAAAGAGGGTAATGTCCATAACACACTTTGTTGACTTGTCACGTCTAAACATTGATACACAGGTAGCACAGCTGATGCTATTGCTAAAAGTTAGCAAACACAGGTGTTTCCTGCTGCGGTTGTTTCTACGCTTAGCTTTAATAGCTAGCAGATGCTAGGACGCCTGTCTTAAATCTAATCTGAGTCTTTTATCTGAGTCTTTTTGTATGATTTAATGTGTCAACGCAAAGGGATGCTCGGCAAGAGTTGTAAAGTAAGATGTTTGGAACGGTTAGAGTAGAAATATTTCTCAGTTCTGAAAGTTTAATTGATTTACGCGATACTTGTATTATCGGACACATCTTTTTAGTGTGATTTAATGGATACGTAACATTTTCTTGTAACAAATATTAAGAAAGTTATGAATTTAAAACGGTGAAACTGCACCAGTTTATGGCCAACGTCAATGGGGCTCGAGCTTTGGAGGTGTGATCATTTGTGTTAAATCCGAGTTTCATACTTTCTAAACCTTATTAATCATTATCCGATTGTCAAAAGACTATTGGAAAGCTTGCTAAACACAGAAACGGACGAGTTATATGATGTTCTAATTGATTAGTTAATCAATTCCAGTTGCTATGTGAATCTATAGGTAAATCTCAGGATAACAAAAATCTTAATTTGAAAACTGCAATGAATGTTCCAGTGAAATTTAACACACAATCTGAAGGCCTCCTTTTAGTAAGTAGCCACTCCTAAGTAGTGAATTTATACAAGTATATTATGTTATTGTTGGTCCAAGGGTTTATTGAAATAAAATGCTTTTCATTTGAAATTAAAGGCAGTATATGCAGTCAAGCTAAATCCTTAACATGTGACTGTGAATTTGACAACCTGGTGTATTGCCTGGCGCCTTTCTAAGACTTTTGAAAATGTTGCCTCGCCCACTGGCCTCAGCCCTTGCCTCACCTGACTGCAAAGGTGATACACAGGTGAGGTATTGAGTCAGGATGGGAGATGATACTATGACAATTTGGGATGTTGCGGGTGTGGAAAGTGGCAGCTGCGCACTTGGATGCTTGTTATTCTGGTCACTGAGACAAGATTGGCTAGTCTGCAGAGGGACGTTGACAAAATCGGCAGGGAAAGGGATCCGTTTCACTGTTAATGTGGTTTAAAAAGCTTCACGACATCCACGCCAAGCTACAGTCTTCGTCTCTGATTTGTAATCCTAATTGTAAACGACTTTAGTTAGCCTGTTTTATGCACTATTCCAGGAACTGTTGCTCAACTAGATATGTGCTACTGGTCTACAAGGACTTATAAGATAAAATGCATCGTGGGTTTCCAGGTTAAGAAGATTAAGCATATGGTAGGAACATGTTAATCAAATCCCACCATGCTCATTGAGTCACTAGGGGCTTTGGTCATCCAAGCATCTGTTCAGTTTTCTACTAGCGCTGCGGTGTAAATTGTGTCTTAATGTTGAATATGTCAGGATTTAATTTCAAAAGGCAACCGTTCAACTTACATCAATATGGTGTAAATACAATTTTATTTTTGGTGTTTTTGAGTATAGAGGAACCTCCAGGGTTGAACAAAATAAGAGATGTTGATGTACCGCTCTCTCTATATATATATATATTTTCCATTACAAAACATTTTTTCGAATAGGATATGAAATGAAAATAACTGCTGCAATCATTAAACATGCTGTCTTTGCATCTGTGAGAATGCGGGTTTTCGAACCAGAAGGTTACAGAATATGAAAATGGTGCTGTCAAAGTACATTTGAGCAAGGCATCGTCCCCACACTCCCAGCTCATTATGTGCAGTACTTTTTGCGTACCACTTTCATACCTGGTCTCTGCCCTTGCATCTGTGTTTTATGGTTCTGTCTTTGTGGTATGCAAAAGCAATGTATAGGCGTTTAAGGTGAATTTCTCCTTGAGGGATTGTAGTCAGTATGTTAAATAAATCGAAATTTAAAAAAAAAATGCACCGGGGCCTTTGGTTTGCGATGATCCCGGCGTACAGTTTCAAGGTTCAGAACTGCGCAATAAAGTAGTTTGCTCAGCCGTGTAAGAATTTGGTGCCACGCAGCAAATGACGCAAGACTCAGTTACAGCTGTGCTTACTTTTTACTATAATTCTGATTTTACCTCTGTCTTTACATTAACACATTAGTGATAGACAACGGAGTGTTACAAGTTCCATCTTGAGGTAAGAATTTATGTTGCCGGCGCCGCCACAGGAATACAATACATTACAATTTTATTTATGTAGCGCATTTCATAACAGATAAAGCTGTAACAAAGCACTTTACAAACAATACAATAGATAAAAAACAATAAAAGTCTGTGATACACGTATTACTAAATATAGATGATAATAAATATAAATAAATAAAGAAAATAAATTAACATAAAACACTATATACAATTGACGTCAAAAAAGAGCTGAAAATTTCAGGTCTGATCAAAAGTCAGAGAAAAGAAATGTGTATTTAACCAGATTTTAAAAGTGGACGGAGAGGGAGCTTGCCTAACAACCAATGGGAGGTCATTCCAGAGGGAAGGACCAGCAACAGAAAAGGAACTCTCTTATGTGAAAAACCCCTTTAATATAGGCAAATTAAGATGTTTCATGGACGTACCAGTGTAACAAAAGTTGACCAGTGTAATATTAAGTCAATAAAACACATTGAAATATCATTACAAAAAAAATGGCATCTGTAATGATTAACTGTTTAAAAATGCAAAAATGCTTTACTATGTCATCTATGAAGGCGGCCTAACCAGGGGCGGAGCCACGGGTGGGCCCCACCCGTGGGCCCACCCAGATTGACAGACTGCCCACTCAGTGAGATTCATGAAAAAATGATATACTTCTAATTTTTCGGTAAATTATTTCTGAATTTGTGTTTGTTGTGTTTTTTTATTTGATTGAATATTAAGAATGGCATCATTGTGGTTGTCTAAGGGAGATCTGAACTTCATATTATTCAGTTAGTCGTTTTATGTGAATATACGATGTGGCGGGACAGGAGGATTGTCTTCGGTGTGACTAAGGCGTTTTTCCCTCTTTTTTTTTGTTTTTTTTTCTACATTTTAACTTTTGTGGTATCCCTATGTTTTGTGTCTGCTCTGTATGCTATTAAACATCTTGCTCAGGATGAACTACTGTATATTCATATCCTTGGAATAGCTTTGACTGTGAGAGATATCAGACTGGTGAAGTTTCAGTATGAAAGACTGCTGAACATGAGAACGCTGACCTTTTTTTAAAAAGCAAAACTCCTGTTGTAAACTGTGTGGATGTTTCCACAGTAAATACCGCCAGCAAAAACACACATTTAGAAGCCTGAACTGAAAACTGAGCTGCTGCCATTTTTAGGTGCAACACAGTTGTTCGCTTGTAAAATGGAGAAGCCACGGACGGAGAGGAAACCGCACTGTTACTTTTTAATCTTCAGATGCAAATGGGCAAAACCTTAGCTGTTATTTTTAATGAATATGTAGCTCCCTTTCAGTATGAATGCTCAAGTTTACAGATGAGTTAAAAAAAACGATGCTCACTTTTACAGTCGAGTAAAAGATAGTTTTACTTCATATGAGACTTCATAAGCTCTTGCCATTGTCATTTTTACACAGGGCACATTTGGCTTATTATTTTTTAAACAGTGAAAATCATTGAAGTAGCGAAGTAAAACCACTCTGTCCAAATCGTGACACGTTCTGGTGCATTTGAATGTTGTTGTTCTATTGTATTTCCTTTCATTTCTTAGTATCTTGTTGTTTCTCACAAAAACGCATCAGAAAAGGAACAGATCAACGAACGCACTTACTACACTGGTGGTGTTTGAATGTCATTAAATAATGTTGAATGCTTGAAATAATGAACTTTACCTTGGCTGACATCTGTTACCTTTGAGTAACAGGTCTGCTGAGAACAGGAGCATATTGGGGGGGAAAAAATACTGTATATGCTTGGCTGACATTATTTTTCTCCCAGTGTGCAGAGACTTTGCTGTGTTGGAAGACCACTGCCTTGCCTACAACCTCCAGGAACAAGAGAGTAAGCAACTTATTTTTTTTTTTTTCATTCTTTTTCCTGGTTGCTGATGAGAACCAAAAAATCATTCTCTAGATAGTCTCGTCAACCAGGAAGCTGATTCAGTTGAGATGGTTTTGGCCTCCCTCTGCTGTTTAGACACTCCTGCACTCCCCATCAGACATAACGTCACTGTTGACTGTTTTTAACGAGCCGCCCGGCAACAATCCTAGGCCAGCCTGTGTTTTCTTTGCAAAACTATGTGTGACTTATTTAAAGGATGACAGCACAAACGTAGCTTATTCTCAGGATAATGTGTCAAGCCAAACCGGGTAAACTACAAAAAGCCTTGGTTGTTGTGGGAAGCCATGCAGTCAATTGTGGAAGTATTCAAGGGTAAGATTTTCTGTGGTTTGTGGGAATTATATTCATTCATTATAGTTATAGCGGAAAGTGCAACTCCTTGAACACAATATTTGTCTTCACCCATTTGAAAATAATGTTCCCTGGATTTAAACTGCAGGGCCCAATTTGATTTAGTGCCTATTAGGGATGTACTGACATGAAGGCTGAAAACGGAAAATGAGAAAACCAATGCTGAAAACCGAAACACCGAACAAAATTACATTACTGTACCTGACATCCTGCAAAGAAATTCAAGCAGAATCTGTCCAAAAATGACGACACACATCTATTCGCTGGCTTTTGATCAGACCTGAAATTTTCGGCTCGTTTCGGGGTAAATTGTATGTAGTATTTTGTTAATTTATATGATCAACACTTGTGTATTACGGCCTTTTATTGTTTATTCTTATTATTATTATTTATTGTTTGTAAAGTGCTTTGTAACAGCTCCAGCTCTTATGAAATGCGCCCTATAAATAAAATTGTCTAGGGATGTTCCGATCAGGTTTATTTACCGATACCGATCATGCATGAGTGAGATCAGCCGATACCGATTCCGATCACATGGAATATCTGTATATTTTTCCATTTATTAATGGTGACTGCTATTATGCAATATTATCTGAAAAAAAAAAACTGCCATATCTAGAAAAATCTATATATATTTTCAAAAGCATGAAGAAATACAAAACTGTTGCTGGCACAAGACAATTACTCAGTCACAAAGATAACTGAAAAACTTAAATTTACCAGCTTTTAGTAACAGTTTTTAACAGATCAAAATAATTAGCAGTCTCAAAAGGTTTAATCATGCAAAAAGTCAAATAAATAACATGACACCTAAACATTGCATGGTTCAGAATATAATCAAAGTAGAAAAGATAGTCACATGCAGGCTTCACTTGAATAAACTATTGAGTTCCTAAATTAAAACGACTCAGGAACTTTATTGTCTTGTGCATAGACAAACTATCTTGTGCATTTGTCAATGAGAAAAAAGTCACTGTTAATCTTTTTGTGAATCATAAAATGATATAGTGGGTCTGTTACCCACAAGTGACCTACAATGCTGTGGCAATAATGCCACTTATACTGCGCTGTGTCCGCCTTGACTTTATTCCATGCAGTGAGCCTCGTAAACTCACCGTAGTCTCCCAATTGCTTGTTCTTCAAATGTCGGATTAAGTTGGTTGTGTTGAAACTTTTGGCCATGCTCCCCGCGCGAGTTACCTTTTCATGGCATATACAGTATTACAAGATGCAAACTCCACACACAGCAGACAATGCTATGTTCACACCAACTGCGGTGGTCGGAATATTCCATCAAAGCCTTTTATTACCGATCAAAACGTCCGATCACCCGCAGCTCATGCTTCGCAGCCTTGTGTTGCGTCCCTCCCCTCTGCTCGCAGCGGCGGCGCGGCTGCGTTAGGGAGCCTTTCCGGCGGCGCGTTTCCATTGAAGTCAATGTAGCTCGCGCGGGCGGTGGCGGTTGCGTGCAGGGCGGCGCGAGTGATGCTTTTGGACGGAGGGAAATTGTCGCGTATTAAGCAAATCAACTTTTTTGCCATTTCGTCGCGCGGCAGCCAAGCATGAGCTGTGGGTGATCGGATGATTTGATTGGCAATAAAAGGCTTTGATCGAATATTCCGATCACGTAATTTTTCACAAAAATCGGCCGATCATGATCGGTGCCCGATCGATCGGTGCATCCCTAATTGTATTTTAATAAATAATCCTGAATTTGCCACTGCCAGTGAGATCTGTGTGTCGAATGACCAATATTATGTGCACCCTTGCATATAGCATTAAAATTAGAAAACCTGTGTAAAATATTAAATTCTTTATCTTTGTGGTATTTTGATGAAGGCATGTCACGCCTGACAACACCTTTTAAATTGTGAAAATGTAGTTAAGTTGAAGGGCCATTCCTAATTTAAGACTTTGGTCAATGCAGTGTTCACACGACACTGTTGCAGATGTTATCGTTCACCCTTGACCAAACGAACCGCACTATCTGAACAATCACACCAAGCGTATGGGAACGCCGCTTGAGTAAAAATCCCTAGAAGCCTGGAGGTCGTGTGTCACGCAGCAGTTTTTTTTTTTTTAAGCTTTGACTAATTTGGCTTGAGAATTGTCTGCCCTTGTTGTCATTAACCCATTTTGTGATCTGTGACCAAGACTCATCCGAACCTAACTGATCTGGTTTCAGCCTGAATCGGTTGCAATCACCTTTTGAACACACAAGTCGTTTCCAAGATGCCATGCCAACATAACAGAAATTCAATACAAGTCATTATTTCAGTGCAACGGTTTAACTGGAACCACTCATGCGTCTTGTATGTGCACATGTCCCTTGTGTAGTTTGTAAGGCGTCCTTGCTGTCAGCCATAACAACTCCAGCGTGCAGTCTCCCACACCGATACCTCACAGATTTGGGTAGTGGTCTTCTGAATGATGTGACACCCATTCAAGGTCTTGGATATGTCATAGGTATTCAGTAATAGGCTCCTTGACTCAGTTTTCAAATATTTCATGTATCATGTGACATACACAATTGATCAATGTTCGGGGGGGGGACAAGATCAATACCTGAAGACTATTACCTCAATTTTCAACAGTGGTGACTCATCATGCACCTTGTTTAACCTCTGCAGCCCAAAAGCAGCAGTAGTATGTTGCCTCACGCTGGTAAATTGCAAGACGTAATTTGGGCCTTTTCACAAGGAAGCTGGCTAGAAGACGGATAGTCAGATGAAACAGATCTGAGCGAGCGAGCGAACGAACGAGCAAGTGAGTGATGCTGTCCATGCTTACCGAGCGCTCGGAGTGCGTCAGGCAGCAAGATTTATCTTCTGTTATGGCCACATAGTGCATTCCGCTAACCTTGGAATGGCACCGCGACCACAAACAGTCATTTCTCAGGTGTCATTTGAGTTTATCACCAGAGACTGACGAATCCGCGTCCTCACCTTCCATCTTGTTCTCAACAAGCAATCCAAACAATACAACTCGAGGATCTGTAATCATTTACCATTCGTTGTGTGAAGACACTGCTTTTTCAGAGCAGAGTAGAGCAATGTGTTTTCTGTTTCGTTTGTTACAGTTGAGAGCCACTTGGCGTCCAACGTCCACAAGAGCCGGCTGGTGCAGCATGACCTGCAGGTGGCTAAGAAGCTGCAGGAGGAGGAGGATGAGATTGCCAAAGTCGTGATCAAGAAGCAGCATGTTGCCATGTGGGTGTCTCATACACACTGACACACTTGGCTTGTTTACATTTAAACCAGGACCAGCATTTCACCAATCTGACACTCTTTGATAGCCTATATTCGCAGCTTCAAATATGATAAGTACACAAGCTTTTTGGAGTTTATTTTCCACCATTTGAAGCGGTTTAAATGGCCTTTGTTCATTGACAGAGTTTAGGGTTGAGACATTTTGGGAATTTTTAAAGTTGGAAAGTTTGCATTGCAGTTAACAGTAATTCATGGGAACCTCTGGAAATGAACAGGGAATTTACTAAATTGACGATTGGCTGTTAATGGTGAAACTAGTTTTGGAAAACGTATTAGCATAATTGACTAATACAGTCAAATTGTATGCAAGTACAGTGGAACCTTGTTTTACGAGTGCCCAAAAGGTATGAGTTTTTTGAGATATGAGATTTGTGAGACACTTGGTCCTTTTTGTTGGTCTTCTATTCATGTATTTTATTTATTTGTTCATTAGGGCTGGGACGATAAACTTTTGTCACAATCCGTGTGGGATCCGATATGCATTGCGTTACTTAAATATCAGAAAAATAAAATAACGTTATTATAAAATCATAATTTCAGTTAATATTTGTATGAAAATGTAAGTAAATGAATATTAAGCAATCAAATGGAAAAAGAGCAGGTACGGCAGTAACTGAGTTTGCCCTCTTTAGTTTGCTTTCTTATGCCCCATGACAAAATAATCCTACGCCACCGCTAAAACTAGCTCAAATGCACACCGTTCGCAACCTCAAAATGTAGTATGTCATAAGCTATGGAACCCCAATAGATTGCGACATGATAAGTAAAACACAGACAAGCTTCCTAAGTCGAACGATGATGCAGTTTCACTTCCAAGTTGTTTCAAAACTATTCATCCTGCAGCAAATAATGTAAAGTGGTTTAGTTTGTGCCAAGGCTAAACTTTTGCCATCGTAAAATTTGACTGAATGTACAGAAAATATTTTAGTAGCAGTTTTAAGTCTTGCCTGTCGTACAAATCTAAAAATACATAAACCTGAGTACAATAAAAGTAATCAAACTAAAACGTCAAATATGAATTGAAGACAGCTGAATGACATTCAGTATAATGGCCGTGGAACCAGGAAGTTTGTTTTCACAGCACTACTGTCACCGTGTGTCATTTTACTGGTACTGTATTGCTCGAAATATGTGTGAGTATTTATTGTATGTAACACGAGAACCATCTCGAGCTTTGTGGCCGTGTTGTGCTTGCCAAAAATAATTACTGCATTTAACTGATGTGTAATTGTGGCAGTAGGTTCTACATCTGATTCTGTGGCTGTCATGACATGTTTCCTCCATTTTGTTCACCTTCTGGGGTGGCCTCACAAATAGCACAAAATAAGAAAAAAAAGCATTTCAAAAGCTGTAGGCTCACCTTCCTGTCTTAAATTTGTTTTGCTCAACTCTTGGGGCATTTAAGTTACATTTTGGTTCAGTTACAAACACACTTTTGTGGTGTTTGACTCACTGGCGCAGTCAGTCAAAACACATTTGATTCACATGCTTGCTGCTTTTGATTGAGATGTGTGGCAGGACACTGCAGGTACCAATTGCAGATTTGTATTCAGATTTTGCAGCAGTGCCCCACCTAGTGTTACAGTGTCAGTACAGACACTTGAGCGGCCAAGTGCAGCATTTGGCCTTTTGCCATTTAGCACTGCTCCACCTACGAGGAGTAAAAATCACTCTGCGCTGTGCATTTTAATGGGGCAAATTAGCTGAGTCAGAGTTCTGTGCTGTCACAAACAACACCTGCCCCTGTGAGTGGAAGAGAAGCATGACGGCGTTGTGTCCATGTCTGCTAACCAACACATAATTCTGGTCTGTATGGCCTCCTTGGTCCTGGGCCAATAGTAGAACAGTATTTAGCGGCACTAACACTACATAACTTTAAAATAGAAAATGCTAATTATTGCAGTTAATGAACTAAGAGTACATTCATCTTGCTTGTTTCGCCACGTGTGTTTTTTGTGCATCGATAAAGATGTTCGGATGATGGATGGATTAGATTTTTTAAAATATCATTTCTTTAGGTCCACATTATGTTTTTCCAATGTCGTGCAGCCCTAATGTGCTTAATCTCTAAAAAAAAAAAAAAAAAAAAACAGATTTAATGCAGCGCTTAAATTGTCACAAAGACAAGAATTGTCTTTTCTGCACATTTTGTTACAATGAGCAAAACTCAAGGAGAAAGTCTTTTCTAAACAATTGGTGTGCATTCCATGCTGGATTAACCACCTATGCATAGAGACGTTCTCCCTTCAAGGTTTCCTCATATCAGTCAAGCCTCCTAGACTAGGAACTCGATATACCTCCCCTCCCAATTTGTTAGCACAGAAAAGTTCATTTGCGGTTGGAACACAGTGCATACCTGCAGGGAATTGCTCCAGACTTTTAGGTAACACAAAGGTCACACATAATGCTTGATCCAACCAGAAATACAGACAATTAAGGCCAAGTATAGTAATTTCAAGGTAAAAGGTGCTATAAAGATGTTATAAAAGTGTTCACGAATTCCTTTGTGCAACATAGTTGAATCACCATAACGTCTAAAAGCAAATGAGTGTTGGTAAATCAGTCCGCCACATCCTTCATTCAAACTGTGAAGCAAGACAAACGACTTAGCCCAGGAGCCAATTGTCTTATTTCAGTTAATAAAGTGACGTTGTCCTCTCCCTCTCCTCCCCACGCACACATCAACTCACACACAACTCCAGAGAGCGCCAAGATAACGAGATTGCCCATGAGATTCAGGATCAACTGGTTCGACAGGCTGAGCAGCAACGACGACAGCAGGAGGAGAAGGATGCGGTAAGGAGGTGCACGCACACACACACACAAGCTAGTATGACTTGAATGCCTCGCCCGTTTATTAAAAAAAAAAGAATTCCCCCATACCATACCTTGAAGCTGCTCAAGTTTGCAGCACCACTGAGCTGCCCTAAAATTCTGACATCAGACGTCCTATCATTTATAATGAAGGGCCCTTTAACCCATTCAGGCCTAAAGCGCCTGGCTCAACAGCTCCCCAAAACCTAAGGCCGTCTTTGGAAGTGCCCTTGAAAACCTGGAGTTTTACGAATTTTACTCACGACACCATCACATGTCTATTCTGATGCAATTCATTTGCTAAGAGACCGAGAATTTGATTAAAAAAAGAAAATGACGTCTACGCTCTCCCGGCTTTAAAGGCAGAAAGACGCAACAGCGCTCCCGGCTTTAGTGGTAGAAACGCAATTATGCACTCCCGGCCTTAATGGGTAAAATGATCATTGACAGAAAGTAAGCGAAAAAGAAAATGAGAAAAAATTGATGGAAGAGGAGCATGTTACAAACAGTATTAATTGCAACCTCAGTCTGTCTGGTGTGTGAACCAAATGCATCCCCTGAAGAAAAGACAACGTCACTTACAAGGTAGTGTTCAGGGAAGTAAATATGGTCTGGCGTGTAGGGGCTCATCTTTTTTTCATCTCATATCTACAGACGTGATGCGGGAGGAGGTAGAAATATTTTGGGGAAGTGATATAAGGCTCACTGATGTCCTCATTTCATTGAGACGTCTCCTAAAGATGTCACGTTATTGCTGCTTGCCGTGCGTGGCTGTGTTATCGCCACAAATGTCCACTTTATTCTTGACGTTTCAAGTGGGATTCATTTAAAGTCAAATATAAAGTCAATACTGTTACTCGAGACCTGTCCGTTCAGACTGAGGTTACATTGCGAAAAATCGGATGCGTATTCGATCCAGGACCACATACTGTATAAAAAAAAAATCAGATAAAGGCCACATTGGCAAAAAAAAAATCTGATTTGGGTTGCATTTGCCTGCAGTCTGAACATAGCCTACGATTCAGTTAAATAAACAATTAAAAGCAGTACCATGTCACAATGCGTCCTCTGTGCCTTTGCGCACGTGTGTGTGTTTGCAGGCTATTGCTCGTAAGCTGCATGAGAAAGAGATGAAAGAGGAACGACGACGACAGAAAAACCAGGATGAAGAGTACTATGAGGATCCAGGAGGTGAGGCGAATACTGCTGCTTTGTGTTCTCCCAGTCTGAATCTGTGCACTTTAGGATTGTCTGTTAATCATTCAGCTCTTTTTCGAGGCAAATCTGAAATAGAAAGTCAAGAGGGTTAAATATGCAGCAACGAACTTGCATTGAAGATGTGACCAGCCAAGCGGGTAACTTGATGTTATTCCTGTTGGTCATGGTTACGAGCAGCATCCCAGCATGTGGTTGGACTCAGTCTCAGCTTTGCAGACAATCACATGGGAAGAATAGTGAGTGCTTAGTAAAAGAGGTGGAGGGAGAGAAGAAGCGGACACTTAGACCTCTTTGGCTCTGTCACACTCAGGCACTCTATATCTGCAGAAATTATTTTTTCGTAGTCAGCAATGTCCTGTTCCTCAACCCAACAAAAAATGGTGCTGAGAGTGGTTTGGGCTCTGCGGCTTCAAGGTGCTTCTCTGCCCTCTCTTCTTATTCATGCTGTCATCAACCACATATCACCATTGTTGGCCACGCAACCTCCAATAAGGATAATATCATACAGTATGTTATTTCTGCTCACTCGTTTGGAAGTTATTAGTTATATTACAATATTACTGTCTCTGAATTATAATATGATACACTACTACAGTCAACCCCTTACAGTTTTTCGCCATTTGCAGTCGGACTGCTCTGTGTCCCCTGTGATTGATCATGCAAACAGATGTGGAAGCTGATCCACTAACCTGGTGCCACACAAACAAGACAGCCAATGAGGCAAAACTGCCCGGCAGTTCTTTTTGCACGCTTCTGTGTGACGTAAATGCAAGTAGTCGGTTTGAGAAAGTGTGATTTTTTTTTTTTTCCCCCCCCAAACCTCAGATGAATGAATTGTGACGACAGATTTTTCTACTTTAAAGCCGAACTATGTAACCTTTGTTGTTGTTGTTGTTCGTCATTTTCACCAAAGCCTTTATGAGATGAAATAATGCAGCTTAGGCATGTCAGTGCAGCTAATATCTTGCTGAGTTTTTTTTTTTTTTTTTTTTTTGTCTAGTATTTTCTCTTATTTTTCGTGTCGAGCGTAGGGATGTCACGATATCCAAATGTCACGATGAGTGAGATAACATGCAATTTAGCACCTGCTATTTGGGATCTTGCTCAAATAGGCCCCAAGTAGCATCACAGCCAATCAGTCATCTATTTTCAAGCAACGATGGTGCAGTCAGATATGTCGGGAGGTGGGCTTTAAAGGCATGCAAGCACAGTAGTATATTGTCGGTGTCCTGTGAAAAACACTTGACATTTGTCAATTTTTTTTTTTATTTTTACATGAATGGTGTTTCCGCGTTACAGACATCGCACTAACGTGAATTTTTTTTTTTCAAAATTGCACAATTGTTTTTCAGAGGACAGCGATGATATGATAAATCGAAAGAGATCATTTACAGGTGTACAGGTACAAAATGTAGATTTGCCTGGACGGTGTTACCATTAGGTTCAAATTGATTATAGAGCATGTTACAGAGATTGAAAAATCTTAGTAATAGTACCTTTATATTACTATACTACAGCAAAAACTGACAGGCACTGCAATTGCTTATCACATTCTAGCGTCATGTTAGTCCCCATTTCAATTTTGCTCCTTTTAAAACCATTCACTCTTGTGTGATGCAGTATTTGTGAGCTCCAATGTTCTTTTATGCACATTTCCACTGCCTTCATCTCCTCTTAACATTCTAGGTTACTAACCACCATCATGTTGTTTCTGCCTTGGCAGGTGTGCTCGCTAATTTACTAACTACTGAAGTTCATATGTTGTGTTTTTGTTATTGCTTTTCACATTTCCATGCTCCCTTGAACCATCATTCGTTTCATTGTCGCCTTCTTCCAAACATGTCTCCTTCATCTCCTCCCGCTCAGCTGCCAGACAGCCTCTTGACCTGGACAAGCCCACGCGTCACACATCTAGCTCCCCAGGCCCCTATGAGGTGCATTCTCCGGTGAGCTCCCAACGTGATTATTCGCCAGATTATAATTCGATAGAGCCAAAAAGGAGCAGGCACCCAAAACAGGATCCAGCAGCGCCGCACAGCCGTTCCAGGTACCCCGAGCATTCCCTAGTGGCAGAGGGCAGCCGGGGGAGGCATGCAGATCCATATTCAGATCACCTGCTGTCCCCCAAAAGCAGGCGTGGGGACAGGTACCCCGATTATGAACCCGCAGAATCTAGGAGAGCACGTGACGTACCGGGAGAAGACCCCGATAGAGCGGTGAGAAGGAAAGAGAGGCCAGCCGATTCTCCACTGAGTCCCAAGGAAAGAGACAAGGACTTGGAGAGAGAGAGGGACAGGCGACATGATAGAGACGGTGGCAGGGATGTAGAGCTGGACCAGCGTTTGAGGAAACAAAGGTCGGACAGGGAGCAGGACGTGAGGACGGCGAGAGGAGGAAGAGACAGGGAGCGCTCCAGAGATCGAGGATACAGTGAGGACGGGCCTGAATTGAGAGACAAGCAGACGCACAAAGGCAAGCACGGACAACGAATGAGGACCAGGAGCAGGGAAAGAACACGTGATGATGATTTCATTGTGCCGAGGGGGGATAGAGTGTCCCGGGAGGAGGAAGAGGATGACGCTGAGAGGGCGAGGGGGGCCAGGGGCCGCCAACGGGTTCAATCTGGCCCCGACGATGTGTTTGAAGAGCACAGGAGCAACAAAGGGAGAGGTGACAGCAGAGAGTTGTGGGAATCTTCCGGCAAGCGTACGCCCTCCAGTGATGAGACAGGTACCACCCTGAGCCCCCGTTTGGGTTCTCTGGGGGGCGATTTGCTTTGGTGTGCTGTGGTTGCTTGGGCAATCTCAGGTGGTGGGGCTGATCTCACTAAAGTCTCTAATGAACACATCAATTGTGTTTGTCAGTGTTGTGATTCGATGGCTTGAAGTGATTGTTCTCGCTCTTTTCTGCTGTGGTCTTTTTTCCCTTTTACTGTGATCGTTTTAACATGGCTGAGAATTCAGTGGGTGAGGCTAGGTTTGTGGAGCAATATTGCCATAATTCTCCAGTAGGAGTGCAAGACTGTGGTTTGCTAAAAGGACCTCAGAGCTGCTCAGCAACTTTGTTTCATCACAAAGGTGGTCCAAAATATTAAATGCTGAGTGTGAGCGCCCACCCACACTGCCTTTAAGGGACCTTCATAGCTTCATAGTCTGAAATGATCAAGTAGAAACAAAATTATTTTCTTTTTTGTGTGTGTGTGTGTGTAAATGAAAGTGAGTGTCTTTGCTTTGATAATCAGCTCTTGACATTTTTCCACCTCTCTTTGGCATCTAAAATAATCAACAAATAATTTAGTGCTAGCAGCTATCATTAGGTCAAGCTAGCACTGCACTGTTTTTAATCATTAAAACCATATGTTCACTTACACAGGTCGAATTGTGCACAAAGGGAGTGGAGCATTTGTAGAAGGGGAGTACGGACTCGGCGAGGCATCTAGGGACCTGACCAAGTTGGATCTGCGTGAGCAGGAACTTAAGGACTTGGAGGTGGCCAGAAAAATACAAGAGGAGGAAGTCAAGGTGAATGTCTGAATAAATACAGTCACATATACATACACGGAGCAGCCACAACATGATTGTGACTATTTGTGGGAGTAATTTGCGTCAATGTAAAAGTGCACTGTGTCGTGCTGAGACTTGTATCTCGAATATCAGTATATTGTGCAAGTGGTCATAATGTTGTGGCCAATCAGTGTATACATAAATTAAGCATCGCTTGCAGACTGTACATATACAACATACCATTACAGTAAATAAAGATTCATTCCCATTAAACTGCCAAGCAATGCACAGGGATCCTAAAACTGTCTCCTGTGCGGACTCGTTACCTTTGTGATAAACAATGACATCATCAGCCAATGATTCTGAATTTGACACTTTTTACTACAGTGTTGTCATATTTATCGCCCACTTTGCAGAGATAGAACTTAACCCTCAGTGTGCAAGCACGACTTTTGCACCAGTTTAAACAAGTCTTATCAATAGTTTACTCATTTTGAATACTTAACAAAAATATAATCTGATGTATTGGTTCATATAAATAGATCATGTGTGTTTGTATGTACTGAAATTGTTATATACAGGAAAGTATTCAGACCCCTTGAAATCTTTCACTTTGTCATTGCAGCCATTTTCCAAAATCAAAAAAAGTTCATTTTATTTCTCATTAATGTACACGCAGCACCCCATCTTGACAGATAAAAACAGAAATACCCTGGCCTAAACCCTCTCAGCATCATTTTTTGCAAATTTATGAAAAAAAAAACCCTGAAATATCATACGGTCATAAGTTTCAGACTGTTTGCAGTGATCTTCATATTTAACTTACATGCTAGCCATTTCTTCTGATCCTCCTTGAGATGGTTCTGCTCCTTTATTGGAGTCCAGCAGCGTTTGACTGATTGGACTTGATTAGGACAGGTCTATATACGACCTTACAGCTCACAGTGCATGTCAGAGAAAATGAGAATCATGAGGTTGACGGAACCGTCCAAGGTGATCAGAGACAGAATTGTGGCAAGGCACAGATCTGGCCCAAGTTACAGAAGAATTTCTCCAGCACTCAAGGTTCCGAAGAGCACAGTGGCCTCCATAAGACCACAACTCTTCCTAGACCTGGCCGCCCAGCCAAACTGAGCAATAATAGGAGAAGAGCCTTGGTGAGAGAGGGAAAGAAGAACCCAAAGATCACTGTGGCTGACCTCCAGAGATGCAGTTGGGCGACGGGAGAAAGTTCCACAAAGTCAACTATCACTGCAGCCCTCCACCAGTCGGGGCTTTATGGCAGAGTGGCCCTACGGAAGCCTCTCCTCAGTGCAAGACACATGAAAGACCCGAAGCACACAGCTAAAATAACAAATGAGTGGCTTCAGAACAACTCTATGACCGTTCTTGACTAGCCCAGCCAGAGCCCTGGCCTAAACCCTCTCAGCATCAGCATCTCTGGAGAGAGCTGAAAATGGCTGTCCACCACCGTTCACCATCCAACCTTACAGAACTGGAGAGGATCTGCAAGGAAGAATGGCAGAGGATCCCCAAATCCAGGTGTGAAAAACTTCTTGCATCCTTCCCAAGAAGACTCATGGCTGTACTAGCTCAAAAGGATGCTTCGACTCAATACTGACCACATGGTCTGAATACAAATGGCCATATGATATTTCAGTTGTTTTTTCTAAATAAATATGCAAACATTTCTACATTTGTTTTGTTTTTTTCTGTCAAGATGGGGGGCTGAGTGTACGTTAATGAGAAATGAAATGAACTTTTTTGATTCTGGCAAATGGCTACAATGACACACAATGACACAAAGGGGAAACAGTTCCTTACCCACTGTATGCATCTTATATTGAGATAAAAATACACACATATGTATATGAACTGTTTTTTTGTGTGTGTGTTTGTTTCAGGCAAGCAAGAGCCATGTGCGTGCAGCCCAAGTTGCACAGGATGAGGTGCGTGGGTGTGAACCTTTTTCTACCATCGTCTTTTCATGTCCTTTGTTTGGCCTGTGTTCTCATATAATGAATCACCTCTCTGTGTTCCCCCCTAGTATTTTTATTATTGTAGATAATTTTGTTACAACTTTGTATGAGTTCAAATAGTTTAAAAGCTGCAGATATTACTCTTGGCAGTTTATCCAAGTCTTTTCACATCACTGTCGGGCCGAAGCCTTCGTCCAAATTTGGTAATTTCATGTACCTTTTTTTTTTTTACACAAGTCATTTCTATAGGTAATGGGTCTGGGTTTTTTTTGTTGTTTTTTTTTTACAAATTATTGACCAATCTAGAGCGTTGAAAAAGGCTTTATCTCTTCTCAATGAACAAGCTGTTTGTTTGTTTTTTCCTGAAAAGTGGTTGTTTTTGCATTTTGGCATTGAGAGGATTTTTCCCCACACCAGCGATATGCTTTTGACACTGTCTTAACTATGGCAGGAGATCGCCCGGCTGCTAATGGAGCAAGAGAAGAGGGAGTACAGAAAACATCGAGAACGAGAAAAAGAGCGGGAGAGGGATCGGGATGAGAAGGAACGAGAAAGGGAAAGGGAGCGCTCGGCCATGGAGAAGATGGCGATGGAAAAGAGGCGACCAGAGGGGGACTACAGGGTACCTTCCAAGTCATTTCTCGTTCTTATTCTGATGTTGGCTGATGATTTCTAGCGGATACATATCAGAAATTACAGTATGATGCATTGCAGTTTCAAATCACTGCTATCTAGTACTGTTTTCTTGAGCGCTTTATTCTCATTATAGTCGCGGGTGAGCTGGAACCTATCCCAGCAGATTTTAGGTGCGATGTTGCGTTGGATGAGATTCAAACGCAGAACCTCAGAACTGTAAGGGAGAAAAGTGCCAACAACAAGTGCACTGTGATGCCCCACCTAGAACCATACAACCAATAAGAACTGTAAATTGACCTTTCTCAAAGTGGAGTGAAAGTGTTGAATCTGATCAGATTGTGTAGTTGTACCTATGGCTGTTGTTTTATGTCTTCGTTGGTTTTCCAGCCAAATTCCGAGGATGTTGTGCGCCCTCGAACACGAGATGAGCATGACCACCAGAGGCACAGGAACCACCACAAGTCTTCCAGGTAGCAACGCACTTCTCCCTCCAGCCATGGAGACTAATTGTCATTAGATTTTTTTTGTCTTATTTCAAACATTCTTCGCCACCCCAGGCCTCCTCATCCTCGCACCCACGAGTACGAGAATGTGAACCCTGGTTACGGCTACGGTGACCACGCTGCCCCCCAACGGGCGCCTGCCAGACCTGAGGCCGCGTACAAAGGTAATTTCTTCCACTCGTTCAACACACACAATGCTGTGGAATTCCCGCATTCAAACACTCTAAATGTCAAATTAGGACATCTCAGCCTTAGCGGCAAAGATTGCACGTTTACTGCTGCAGTAAGGACGGCGGAAATTAAGCGTGCCGCCATAGCACGGTTCATAAATATGTGGTGTGCCCCAAAAATGTTCCAGGACAAGGTAGTTTGAAAATAGGAATAAATTGTAGCAATGCAATTGTGGGACCTTCAAGGTTTGATGCTACTCACTTTAATCAAACTACTCTTGACTTGCACACATTAAGAGCAAGAAAGCAGACAGGAGAAACGATGCCAGCTGTAATAAAGGAAAAACGATCTCTGGAAAAACTTCAATTCCAGTTGTGTGAGCCTTCTGATGGATGTGTCGTCTGCTTTTACAGGTGCCTATTACAAGCGGTGACTCAGGTTCCAGACAGGCCGTCAGTCCTCCTCTGTCTTTGTCTTCTCCTTTATTTATCCTTTTGTCTTCAACCATTCACACTCTGCTGACCAAAAGTCTTTGGACAATCTAATGAGTTGGCAATGGATTTTTTTTGGATTTTTTTTTTTTTAATCAGCAATTATCGCCCCCCCGTCCCAACTAGAAGAAAAGAATGTGCTGGAACCTCAGTCATCTTTTCGCCCCTTTTTATTTGTAAATTTAAATTCTCATACCTGACATCAAGCCCAAAGAGCAGCCTCACCTCATGTAGTCACTCCCAAAGTTCCTGGCAGTCTTTTCAGAGGCTGCGTTGACTGCGATGTCATCAGAAGGGCTCCAGGCCTCTGACCCACGCTGCTCGTCAGCTCTCGCATTCCTTGACAATTTACATTGTTTTGATGGGACGTGCCTGCTCAGTCCAATGTGGCCTCAACACTTGGCAGCTGCTTCTTCCACCTTAAAATCTGTCATCGGCGTGCCATGCAACAAACATGCAAAAGAGACTTTTTTGTTGTTGTTTTTTTTTAAATCAGGGTGGTGGCAGTTGGCCTTTCACTAGTCCGCCAACCTTGATGTTGCCACACTGCAGAGGCGCAGATTGTAAGGATGTCATTGGCACTGACACTTTTTTCCCCTCCAATTGACCTTACGTTGATAGTGACCGGATGACGTTTTGAGTCACTCACTGTTCGTACTCGCATGCTTACTGAACGTTTTAAAGCTCTACATGCCTTTCAGTGCCATGTAAAACAAACAGGGGTGGGGAACTTGTGGCTAGCGGGCAGTCAACAGCCCGCCGCATGGGTCTTAAGACTTGATCCAACCTGACAGGAACTGTTACAAAACCCAAATTCTTAAGAAATATAACATATAATATAACGTATTTATACTAAGCATCATGATGTAGTAGGTTAATAAACAACTGAATTGTCCATAAGTGTAAATGTGAGTGCAAATGGTTGTCTCTATATGTCCCCTGTGATTGGTCACGAGTCCGGGTTGTACCTGCCTCAGACCTGAAGTGAGCACGCAAATCTTATGAGAATGATTATATTCTACATTTGCTTTTGGCATCACATTTGCTTTCGAAAGTCTTATCATGGCACTCAGAGGTTTTATTAAATGGCCTCTGAAATATTTTCCCCACCCCAGCCAGTTATAAACTCTCAATCTGATCAACAATATCTCATACATGCTATATCATTTTTGGCCAAAAAGAACTGCATGCACATTACTTGTGCTCTGGTGAAATTGAATGTGTGGTTAAATGTTTGTGTGTGTGTGTAAATATTTATTTTTCCATCATGTGCTACCAAATTGGTCAAGAATGGTAACAAAAACACAATTTATCATCTCATATTTATGTCCGGTTAAAAAGGGATTATTTCCTCTGATTATTAGTTTTCCAATATAATAGAAGCACACGTGAAACAAGGGGAATTCTTTCAAACAAAAATACACATCAGGTGTCATAGGGGCATTTGTCAGTGTTTTTGCTGCTTCATGTTCTGTTCTTTTCATATTGAATAAGTACAGCGCGCAGTGACAAAAAAAATCCTCTGTTTGTGAAACGCATCAACCTCCCTTCTCAGAATGGGATTTGTGCCATATTAGTCATTTTCCAAGCACTTGATAATGAAAGAGTTGTACTCCAAAATGTAGTGGTTGATGAGAGCACCACCTAGTGGGCATGTTGAGTACGAGAGCTGTGTTGGATTGTTGATCTCTGAAAATAGGGATTGGCCCTTATGGTCAGAACTGCTCAGGATGTGTGTGTTCTGGTGTGGGTTGTGTATTTGATTAATGTCCAACATTGAACAGGTCTTTTCCTTTATTCCTTTTGTTTTTGTTTTTAACGGGGCTTATATGCAATCTCTTAAATCAACATGTGCTGGAACATGCTGTAAATGTTTTTTTTTTATTATTTTAATTTACATTATAATTAAATGATTTATTTTACTTATTGCATCTCAAATTGTAATAAAGCAGCTTTCTGAGCAGTGACTTGTTCTTTTAGTTTTCATGCCAGCTCTTCATTTAACCACAAGTATGACACTTTAAACCTGTACCGCAGGTGTTAAGTTTCATTGTAACCTATTCTTAGGATTTAAGGAAATCTGCATGGCAAATAGAAATGAAAATAATGACACATTTGCATTTCGAGCTAAATTCCATGTCCTTAACATTAAGGCAGGTGTGCCCGAGTCCGGCCCTGGAGACCCCCTATCCAGCCTGTTTTCAATGTCTCCCTCCAACAAACCCGATTCAAATAATCAGGATCGCTATCAGGCTTCTGCGAAGCTTGCTGATGAGCTGATCGTTTCAATCAGGTGTGTTGGAGGAGAGAGACATCTAAAACATGATAGGGGCTCTCCGGGACCAGACTCGGGCACCCCTGCATTCAGGTTTGACGTGTTTCCAGTGTGTGTCTACCCCCTCTTAGTCAACATGAATGAAAGGGAAACCAGTTGGTAGGAATAACCTGTTTTTAAGTACATGCGCTCCTTCAGCTGTGTGCGTACGCAAATATTAACTGCAATTATACTATGGACGAGCATTGATCATGTTTTCTGAGTTTGCGCTACGGGTACATCTCAATAAATTAGAACATGTTAGAAAAGCTCATTTATTACAGTAGTTGAACATACTCATTGAATTCATGGAGAAATAATGTGTGGAAGGCGCATCTCTAGCTACTATTTAAATCATGTATTAAAACTCATTTTGATTGGTTCTTTCATAACATCCAAATTCCTGGATGACAAATAATGTGTATCTATGTATATATACAGTTATACAGTGTATCTATAATATCGTTGCTGTCATGTGAAAACACGTCAATTTTTTTTTTTCAATTTTCTTATTTTTACTTGAATGGTGTGTCCGCGTTACAGGCATCGCATCAACGTGATATTTCCTTCGGGCCTGTTGCCACTCTCTTGCTGTCAAGAAATGGGAGACTTGGACATCACTTCAAATAAGAGGCAAACCATGCTCCTTTCAAGCCGTTTATTTGTCACTCCCAGGTGAAGTTTACTGCACATAAACATTGTACCTATTATATAATAAGCACCGTAATGTTCAGCCAAACCATATAATTTTGTCTAACACGAGTCTACGTTGATGCTAACAATGCTAAAGCGCAGATTATGGTAACTCTTAGCCTTTACGCAACACATATGCGCACTAATACCGAAGCAGCAAAATATGCCACTCTATTGCGCTTAATAGGCGCTCACTTCTTTTTGCTGTTAATTACGCAACAAACCTTTCCAGAAGACCTCAGTGCCAACCCAGCACAATGTGATACTACACTGAAGCGTGTAACTTGCGCATGTACTAAAACCATTAAAACAATGGCTTTAAAACCCGAATTTAGCTTGGCTTCGCTGTCATATCTTTGTTAATATAAACACACATTGCACATTGTGTGAGGTACACTGGCACAATCATGAGATCCATGAACACCTGCTTCAAAGATATTGAAAACCTACACAATATTGCCATGCCAACAAACTAAAATAACAATACAACAATTTCATTAAGAAATGAACAATCCCAAACTTTTATACGCCTCATCTTTTCCTTCTCTTTAATTGACAGCATTCTCAGTAAATCAGACCTCTATAAAGGGAAAGAGTTACACCCATCATCATCATTAAGTTGAGCTGGTTCACCAACATACCGCACATACTCACGGACAGTCTGCATGTGGCAACACCACGAGCATACCCACTGTGGCCTTATGTCACCCCCAAACTGCTAGGTTAGATTTTAAAGCAAAAGTAAATATTTGGTCGGAGTAGTCAATTTAGATACACTTAGCAATAGCTCCAACTTAGCCTCAACGCTTCGACACCAAGCAAAAATCCACAATTTTCCTGCTGGCTTGGATGCACGTTGCACACACGACCAGAAACAATGACTGAAATGTTTCAGGTGACAAATTCCCAGGCAAAGTTTCTAGCGGTGCGGGCAACAGAACAGCTGTGAAATGCTACCTGTGGACACAAAACAACACAATCATTAGGGTGTCAAATCACAAAGCATCCAACGCTGTTTGCAATTCACCTGCGCTTCGGGTCACGGCGCTCACCTGCTCCGGTGACGACCGAGAAGCGGACAGCGAGTCGGTGGAGAGTCACCGGCGAGTGTTTTTCATTCGTGTGTCTCACCTTGGCAGCTCAGGTGCGAGTGCAGCTGTCTATCAAGCCGAGCACGCCGTGTTGAGACATGACGGATGACACACCCACTGGAGGTGCACACCCCCCTCTCCTCTCTCCCCTTGTCTTTCACTCCATCCAGACTTTATGTAAATGCCCTTGAAAAAAAAAGCTATATGTTCGTATGAGCCAAACATCTAAACACATTTAACTTGGTGCAAGGGTTTTTATGTATTTTTTTTTTTTTTTTTCAGCTATGGGGCCCAGAAAAGCCCAAGGCACCCCTCTTCCGGAAGAACCAGTAAGCAGTCAGGGAAATTACAAGGAAATTCTTTTCGACAGTTAAACCTTAAATGTCAATGAACCACTTCCACATGCAAAGTTTCAAGCATTTACCCTTTAACTCATTCACTGCCATTGACGAATTTACTTGTCTTTTCACAGTCCAGCCGTTCAATCCCAGGAACTTTGTTATATTTTAGTTAGGGTAAAACCGGGTCAGAAAATGTCTGGCAGTGAATGAGTTAAACACAACACAGGTTAGTTGTCTTCTAATCCCTCAGAGTGGGCCACACCCTTCCGCAGATACAAATGAGTTGATTTCGTTCACATATTCACCTCACTTTTTTTGCAGAACTAATAGAAGCAGGAAGTGTTTCCATTTGTGTGACACCAAAAGAGCAAAACTGATCTCCATGGGAGTCTTCAAAAGTGAGACGAGCGGTTTGGCCAGGGGGCACTTGCTCACTGTGCCTGATGTAGGAATGATATCTGACTGGTTGGAGCAGCAGCCAAGCCAAAATGTACAGGGAGTCAACCTTGGATGCATGACAAGGCAATTATGAGTGCTTTGTTTAAGCTTGCACAAAGGACATAGCACAGCCTCATTTATTTTTAGGGATAGGCCATCGATCCTATGTTACAGTTTCAAAGGCAGGATAAAAGATTCAAAATGATAATGAGACCGTGCTCTTTTACATTATTTGGCTTTTTAGGACTATACAGCTTGAGAGTCAAGCTTTGCACCAAAGCAAGACAAACGGTAACATTTAGTAGATATTTAAATTGTTTTCTACAGTGGAAACTGATCGAACGCAACAAAGTTCCAAAAATTACATTTCTTCCCATTGAAAATTGTGCAAATGGAACATTACCACCAAATTGGTGCCGTTTGCGTCCCCAGAAAATAAAATGTATAACTGTAAACTACATTTTTATAAAGCAATGTCCTGCACATTGATCTGATTTCATATTTTTAAAATACACTAAATTAGATTAATGTACATTACCTTGAACACTGGAAAAGGAGCATTTGATGCCTGTCCCTGCATTCCCAAAATTACATTACATAGAATGAAATATCATTCTATAGAATGAAATATCATTCCATGTATCCTTGATAAATGTTAAACTTTTTGCACATTTGTTACTCCTCATCCCGACAATCTTAAGTTCATCAAAAATAAAAAGATAAATAAATAAGTTGAAATTTACTCCAGTCCCTAGGTTTTCACATCAGTCCTGTTTACCTCATACATAACCCTCTTTGAAAATGTGGAATAGTCCACAAGTCACATGCTCCACAGGAAGTTGCATCATTCAGATCCTTTGCAGGCCATGGGAAGGCCAAAAATTTATTTCAGTCAGCATTTTTTCTGTAAGTGTGATATTTCAACTATTAATTATTATTGGGTGTTATTTATTTATTTATTCATTTACGAATCACTGGGATTTACTTAGTGTCACCATAGTAATACCATAATGCCAATGTCATGAGGCTACACTTTTCACTAATTCCTTAGTCAAATGAGGAGATTCAGTACGTAAAACAATGACATGATAAAATGGAAGTTTGCCAAGATGTGCCAATATCTTTTTGAATAGTTCAACATTCAACATATTATTATATATTCAACAACATGTTATATCAGATTGTGAGTTGAAAAAAGGACAGAAATTTAAGATCATTCTGACTGAGAGCGGAACAACAAGCAAATGGCACAGATTCGATGGAACGGCTCAAAAACATAATCTGTTGCCATCGTAGAACCCTTACTTCACTGAAGTATAAAAATAAGACACTGTTAAAGGGGAAGTCAACCCCCCAAAATTCTTTGCAATAATATGTTCTAAGCGCCTTCACTAGTTTAAACGTGGCATTCCGATTAATATTGTATTTGTGGAATATGTGTCAAGCAGCAAAATCCACCCGTTTTCAGCCAACTCAGGGGGCGGCCATTTTGTCACTTCTGTTGACTGAAACTGACATCACAGTTGCTCAGGGTTCAGGTAACTACCATTCACGGCTCAGCTTCAGAAAACGGCTGAGCTGTGATTGGTCGTTACCTGAGCCCCGAGCATTAGTGATGTCATTTTCAGTCGACAGCAACAAAATGACAGTGACAAAATGGCCGCCTTCTGAAATGGACAAAAACGGGTGCATTTTACTGCTTAACACATTCCACAAACGCAGTATTAATTCGAATTCGAATGCCATTTTTCGACTAGTGGGCCTGCATTGAACATATTCTTATAGTAAAAATTTGGGGGTTGACTTTCCCTTTAATATGAAAATGGAAAAACAAATATTACTCTTTAAATGTGATGTTCCAGAAGTATTTTTTTGTGACTGTGTCTCACACATCTAATTTAAGTTACATTCTTAACTGTCATACAAGTGCAAAAAGAAGTTAACCATTGTTAATATAAAAAAAGTAAATATCCACAATAACTCTCTTAACCGCGCGAAGCACCTAATTATTTTATCATTCTCAATTGCCACACCAGTGGACAAACAGGTTAACAGATCTTCATATTATAATCCTACTATCATAAAAACCCTCACTTAATTGTATAGGTTATGCTGAACGATTTTTAAAATCCTTAACTGTAATACAAGTGCATAAAGAAGCCACTTTATACATTAAATGTAAAAAAATCAACACTTTTCATGTTACTGATGGGCCTTATTATTGTTATTATCTGTCTTATTATTGATGGGCCTTGTTATTTCTTTTGTCAAGTGTGTATCTAATTTTCTTTCTATTCTTACCTGTCATGCAAGTGTAAAATTAAGTTAACTACTGTAAATATTAAAATGTAAATAAAACCTACATTAAAGACTCTCAACATGGTTCTAACTCTGAAGTTTTGTGTGCCCATATTTGGCCTAAAATTGTACAAGTTGGACTTAGATATGGCCTAAGTATTTTACATCATAAAGTGACAGTAAGAGCAGATAAAACAGGGAATAGTAGAATAGGGAATGTCATTAGTTATGGCCTCCGATGATGAAATGGTGTGCCATCATTTCAATTATGAACATATTTTTCGAGCATCATGATTGGCAGACAAACAGACAAACAGGAATCCCAAGTTTTAAAACATGTCTTGGCAATGTGGGCTGTTTTCCAACAAACTAGACGCCATAAACGTTTCCCAGAGAAGACAGTACGTTTAAAATAATGAAAAGTTGTAATATACAACTGTAATATACCAGTGTAAAATGATCACTTTGTGCCTTTTCAACAAATCTTTATTGCGATGCAAAGAAACTGAAGTGTTTATGTAATCGTGTAAACGACTTCAGTGGACATAAAAACTAAGCTCACATATCCCTGGGAACCTGACATTTGAACAGGGGTGTGTAGACTTTTTCAATGAACTCTACATGATTGTGACACAAGCACAGCAAGCAGCAATCTCCCCAAAGTCCATTCTTGATTTTGAAGTTTTCTTTAAATTTTCCACTGGTCTCCATTTCTTTTTCCTGGCTCTATAGCCACCATCAGCTTCTTTAATTATACAAATACAATGAAATCAGATCTGTTACAAGAAAATAAAAAAATATTACCAATGGACTCTAAAAATGCTCAGTTTTGATTGATGTTATCAGAGAGGAAGGAACTTAGGCCCGGGAGAGACCTGGACTGACACTAACAATTAGGACCGTTGTGTCTTTGGCTGTTTCTTAGAAAACCACACTAGATGGCGTCTTCCTGACATGCTCTCTTGCTCAACCTGTTTGCACGGGAGCTTGTCTCACTTTGGAGGTGGAGCGGGCTTAAAAAAATTTGAACAACTGTTTAATCAAGCTTATTTGGTTTGGACTGTCTCAGGCTTGATATTGTCCTTTAGTTTGGTCCCATTGGCCACAGAAACTCTATGTGCTCACACTCATATCATCAATGTCCAGTGCCCCCACAAATGAAAGAAAAATATTTGTATTGTTTTTCATTTCTTTAACAACTTATTTTAAAATCAGAAAATCACCAAAATGAATATAAGGTTCATGCTGTTGATTTTCCAATGCCCCCAAATGCATATATATATATATATATACACACACATACATACACATACATACACACGCACACACCCCTACACACACACATACACACGCAGAGTTAAGCCTTTGTGGATGTTTGCCCTCTGAGTAACCTTCTAGCTAAAGATCAGATCTGATTTTATCATTATCCTGCGAACCTTTGATGTTTCTTCATTTTATGTAAACGAGTAACACTTATCTTAGCGCCTTGATGCGCAAAGCGTTAAGTTCGTTTTGTTCTTTTTAGATGAGAACAAGCATTTTAGTAACATATTTGTTGTAGATTTTGAATCAGGATTAAAGTTCATGTGCTCTATAAAAAATGGAATTTGTTTGAATTGGACAACTAAATAAAAAAAACTGTTGGATTTACACACTTAGCGATAAGGAGATTTTGTTTCTTTTGTTGTTGTAGTCCTGCCTACAGCCTGCAGCCATACTGTTGATGATAGGCACATTTTTACAGTACTATCATACAACAAGACTGAAACTTTGATGTAAATTCATGGTATATTTCGTCTTGCCAGGAATCCATTTTTTTTGCGAAATGTGATGAAAATTAATTATTTGTATGACACAGAAGCAACATCTTTTAGTTTGAAGCTTATTGCAGGAAAGGGTGGAAGCTGATGCAATCTTAACAAATTTAGCCTGTTTACAAACTGGCATCCCCTTCACCAAATATGGTCAAATGGTTTGCTTTAATTATCTGTGAAATGAATACAAAGTTCATTCCTGTAAACACGTTTGCTGCAGTACATTTCAGAGGAAAAGAAGGATAATTGAGCATTTTCACCCTCATTTATTAAGATGAGTTATTAGACCTCCAACTCTATTATTTGTTGTTGTGATTATCACCCGACCCACCTAACTATACCTACAAAAGATATGATATGATATTGTATGATATCTATCTATCTATCTATCCATCATCCATCCATCCATCTATCATCCATCATCTATCATCTATCCATTCATCCATCCATCCATGCATTAGAAAATGCATTTATCCCAACAAAATTATTATAGTAGATTATAAGTACTGTGCTTCAGAATTAATATATGTGTAACTGTAGGAAATAACATAAAGTGAAATAATTTGTTCCAGGCTTAAACAGTCGCCCTAATAATTTTATTAACTAAACAGCAAACTTTTTCAGTAACTGTAACAATTATTACCTCTCTTACCACTGAATATTCAACCTAAAAAAAAGCAAAGGTTTCAAGAGAAATAACATTTGGTACCTTCAGGTGAGATTTACTCAATTTAAAGGGGAAGTAATCCAAAAATGTTCTTGACAATATTATGTTCTATGCGCCTTCCCTAGTCTAAATATGGCATTCCGATTAATATTGCATTTGTGGAATTTGAGTTCGGCAGCAAAATCCACATGTTTTTAGCCATCTCAGGGGGCGGCCATTTTGTCACTTTCTGTCAACTGAAAATGACATCACAGTTGCTCAGGGCTCAAGTAACAACCAATCATGGCTCATCTTCAGAAAAAAGGTGAGTCGTACATATACACACATACTTATATTGCGGTCGCTTTTTCCATCGGAAATGTATGTAAGCACTTCCTTTGTTTTGAAATCTGATCGATCAAAGAAACAGTCCAATTGCTACTTTAGTGTAAATTACATCAGCACTACCAATTGTGAAGGCCCGGGGTAGATTATTACATTGTCATGGTAGCACACAGAAGCTGAAATCTGATTGGACAAAAAAATAAAAGAAAAGAAATGTACTGAAAGCAACACGGCCAAAAGAAACTTTCCAAAATGAAGACAGCAGACGGAAATACATGTATACAGTTTCATCGAACTAACATTAGAATATAGGTTTTAAACGTAAGTCAGTGCTTCCAAAAGTGGTCACGCCTTGTTGGCCCGACACTGACAAATACTCAATATAAAAATATCATGTTGGGTAAAATGTATGTCAAAGTTCACTGCATTCAAATGTGTTGTTTTCATCACTCATCAGATAAAGAAAAGGACTTCCCATCATCAGATGGTACCGGAGGAGACCTCTCGTGCGTCACGGACGGCATATATAGAGGCTGCAGCACACAGCACGACAACACTCTGAACAAGCATCCGCAACACCTCACACAAAGCCTCCCAATCAACGCTGTTTTTTTTTTTTTTTTGTGTGCATCCTGCTTACTCTTTCTTCTCTCTCTGGATGTCATGGCCAGCTCAGCACTGCAGCTGCTCGGTTTCTTCCTGTCACTGATTGGAGTGGCCTCCACAGTGACCGCCACCATCATGGTGGAGTGGAAGATGCACGGCCATTCGCATCGCATCTACGAGGGCCTGTGGATGACCTGCAGCGTAGGACACAGGACCACCTGCGAATTTCATGACTCTCTCCTCAAACTGTCGAGTAAGTAAGACTGATATTTGACACATGATGTTGACAAAGTAGCGTTTTAGCAGTAGCCCACAAAGTAACCCACTCTAGAACTGATTTGGCGTAACAAATGGCCCACATGAATGTGGGCAGTCGATTCATTCATTTATTTCTGCCCACTCCCAGATCAGGTCCAGATAACCAGGGGAATTTTGCTGTTGAGTCTGTTCCTCTCAGCCGTGGCGTTGATGGTCTCCACTATCGGAATGAAGTGCACCCGCTTTATGGAAGGCAGGACCAATGCCAAAGGCGCAGTGGCTAGGATTGGCGGGATTATGTTAATGGCTGCAGGTATGATTTACTGTCCTTAACCAGTTTTCTTGAAAAATATGCTGCAAAAGTCAAGCTTTGTCAGACTTCACCTCACGCGACACAATGATTTGAGTCAACTTTATTTCAAGTCAAGTTTATTTATCGCTGGAGTTGATCGGAATCCCCTTTTCTCCAAAACCACTACTTTTCAGGAAACAAAAAAAAAAGGCATTTTTGTTGAGCCATTAACACTGCATCGTCAAAGAGGACAAGCCATTTTCCGCCTTATATTGTTCAAAATTAAAAACAATAACAACAAAAAACATGGAGGCTGACCAGTATCGATTTCTGATAAAAAAAAATCATGACATTGACCAAATTTGGATGTACGAGGGCTCGGCCCAACACCACCGTTATACAACCCCTAATCACAAAAGAGTCTCAAAGGGCTTCACATGCTCACAGTTCAAAACAATCAACAAAATCCCCCGGTTTAGACCAGTGCTCCTCAAACTTTTTTCCCGGTGGTAGTAGAGAATTTTCTCTGACTGGCATTCATCAGTGACAGGGGTGGGGCTGACGTAAGAGTAGAAAGAGGTCTTGAGTCAAAATTTAAAGATAGCCAAGAGGGTATGGTATTCTACAGTACTGGAGGCACATTTTTAAACTGTGAAAAAACCCACATAAATGAGGAAAAAGTGCCATGTCTTCTTACTGTTGCCATAATGTGTGATGCATTCAAGATGACCAACCAGTGTTCTGCCGCTTCCAGACTGACAAAATTTACAAAGAAGAAAGTGTAGTAGAAAATAACAAATAGTACAAGCTAGGCTAACCGTTAGCTATTATGGTCACTATAATGTGGTGAATGACTTGTGAGGCACATTAGCTTGACCATTGGGCAAAATTTTTAGCTTTCTCCTTCCTTTGAACTCAAACGCCTTGGCCTTATCCCCGGATGTCGCTCAGTGATTATCCCAAGCAATTATCTAGTGGTGTGGGCGTGTTAAGAAGAGTGATTCTTCCTTCCTGCTCAGAAAACGGTCAGGGCTGACAATACTAAATGTAACCTGTTCAAGAGTTATGATCGCAAATCCTCTCCTGTGGTCAATGTTGAGTTTGTGAGACACAAATAGAGCAGCAACTGCTACGTTTTCACAACCAACAATGTTGAGTAAAGGCGTACAATTCCTTGAAGCATACATACAATGAAGCAACCATGAACCTTTCCAACAGTACCTTCAAACCACCACTAGGTGCTTTAAATATTTAAGTTATAGTATTTTAGATTGATAACTTCTCTAGGGCAGTTAGAAACATTACAAAAATCATAAACTGTTTCCTGGTGTCTTAATAAAGTGTCTCTGCCATTTTTTGGTCAAAACACACAAAGACATGACAAAATAAAAGCTGCCGTTCACCTCGTTACCATGACAACGGCAGGCGAAGTCATTGCAGCTAGGTGTTGTTTTCATGTAGCCCCGAGTCTGATGACAAAACTAAAATTGACGAAGTAAAATCATTTGCATGTTCAGTACTTTGTTATACTTGTCGCTCAATTTATGCATCCATACATGTGGTGCATGCAGCGGACACATCATCAAACACAAATACAATCTTAGCCAAACATTTGAGGGTCGGTTATCAGGCTACGCTGATAAAGCTGCAGCTCTGCTTACCTTTTTTTTCCCTTTGATGTATTGCTTCCCTGTAGTTGCTTGAATATGTCAGATCTTTGCCCATCCTAGCTTTCAAATCGTGGGCTGAGAAACTGTTCTATGTAAATTAGCCAGGTTATGTGACATTTTGGCACAGCTCACTTAAAAACACATTTTCATAAAAAAAAAAAAATACATATTTCCTTTTTTAATTCCAGCTGAAGTGAGAGAAGGCATAAAGTCAGTTTTATATAATACTGTATGAACACGTAAAATTCTCACCTTATCTCAATGAAAATTGAGCTCAATGGGGAAAATTTGTTTTGAAATTAGAACAGTCAAGTGACAGAACTCAACCAGCGCTGCGGAATTGATTGCGTCCAACATTATGTAGATAATTAGTATTTAACGTAAACTGCCACTGATCAAACGTAATTAAACAATGCATTTTTAGGGCAAGGTTTCCTGTTTAAAAACTCATCCGACCAGTCTTCCAATTTTCTCCTCTTGTTTGTCGCTGGATGTTGAATTTTGACTCAAAGGGAGACATGGGTGACGTGTCTGAACCTATTCTTTATGCAGGTTTAATGACATTCATCGTAACGTCCTTGTATGTCAAGAAGGTCGTTGCCGACTTCCATCATTCTCATCATCTTCACACGTAAATCAATCCCCCTCACACACACACACACATACACACACACCCACCCACACACACACACACACACATACACCCCCCAGCATACATTCCCAGCAGTTCTCCGCTATGGAATCTGTCTTGAAATGGATCTTTAATCAACTGTTCTTTTGTGCAGCTTTGAGTTTGGTAAAGCAGTGTTTGTGAGCTGGGCCGGCGGCTTCCTCACCACGTTCGGCGGAGCATTCCTGACCTGTCAGAGGTGCTCGAGGTCGTCGTCGTCCAGGTCTATAAGCTCCAACGGCCTCCTGCAGAGCAACAAGCCCAACAGCAACTATGTTTAATCACCAGGGAGGATCCGCGATAATGGTCGTTGCCATGACTACTGATAAACTGCCGTTAGTCATCAGTAGGCCTACATTGTCCTAAAATGACTCATATCTACTTTGCACTGGGTTTTTTACATTTACAGTGGAACCTCCAAAGTTGAACGAGCTATATATTCATTTCAAAGTAAATGTGTTAATGCATGCCTCAAAAGTCAAATTGCCATCATGTGGGATTTCAAAGATTCACTTAGTGGGCTGTGCTTTTTCTATCTTTTTGTAGAAGGGTTTTGTAAGGACAAAAGGGGCGCCAGTGATAATGAGAAGTGAAGGGTTATGACAATCATAGAACCGCCTCAGCTATCGCCAATGGTGGCTAATTTTACTTTTAGTTTTATTGTTAACTTCTCACCACAATTTAAATTGGTACATAAACATCACCTACACATTTAATAAAGAATTTATGAGTTTATTGACTTTAATTATTTCCTATGGGAATTATTGTTTTGAAATCAAAACACAGAAGTCAACCGGGGTCACAGAACAGATAACGTTCAACTTTGAAGGTTCTGCTGAGTACTATGAATACGTAAATGTACTACTCACTCGTAGATTTTTGTGTGTGTATGTTTTGTTTTTATTATTATATACTACTATAGACAATTTCGTGTACAGTATTTTATAAGAAAAATAAAATAGTGTGTTTATCTTTAGTTTGATTTTTACTTACTATGGAGTGTACTGTAATTTATTGGGCAGGGAGTGGTGGTTTCCGGTTAAGATGTCCCTGCATTTCTGGGGAATTGAAGAACTGAGCAATTAGCAGAGACGTTAGACATCCAGTACATGTGACAAAACACAATCAGATCGGAAAGAGAGATTAGACAATGCTGGGGGGAAAGAAGTTTACTCCTCAGCGGAAGTGCAACAATCTAATCTCTAATGCAAATGGCAGATTTTTCTGTTAAGTGACATTCCTTCCTTGTATGAAGTCAATTAGAAATGCTGTGTTAAACCACCAGCTGCTCCCATTTTGTAGATTTTTATTTTAGTTATTTTTTCTTTAACATGGGTGCAAATAATTTGTTTCTGACGATATGAAATAACAGAATGGTAGATTAATAGATCAGGAGTAATGTAAAAATAGATACATTGATTTCTAACAATTTCATACTCAACAATGCAATCATCCCTTTACAGTAGAAGCATTTCATTGCTTGAAAGTTTCTAACCAAGATGACTTGCCACTCCTCAAATACTGTATTGCAAACGCCGCCAAGTGGCTGTGAGCAGCATCGTATGGTCAACGGAAAACATCGCAATCTTGGCGACTTTTTTTTAAGTACTACGACCTTTCAGTAATCGTTGGCAGGAAAAAAAAAAAAAACCTCATTATGTAAGTTGGCAAATGGTGAAGCTGTATGCCAAATAATTAGATTTACACTAGATTACAAACACTGCATAAATTCAAGTTAGTATTATTATAATTATTAGGTAGGTTGGTAGGTAAGTAGAGTGCTTGCTTAGCATATGTACACCAACAGACTCCTTAGAATAGCTTGAGTTTCTTCTCAGAATCAATATATTCTACAACATACCGTACTACAAAATACTCTCACATACACTGCAGTAGAGTTTTCGAGTGACATCAATGTACACTTTGCAATCAAATTAAATTATTGGGAAAGACAACAACAACGACAACAAAACCTTGGAGGAGACCAACAGCTGTACCAGGGAGACAACAACACAAATCAATCATAAAATGATCAATTAGTCAATTGAATAAATGTAATTAATATTATTAAATAAGAAGAAACGAGACACAATGTGATGATAGTGATGAAAAAAACATAAAGAACATTTTCAGAACACGGTGACATTTGCGTGAATGCTGAGTCAAGGAAAGACACCTGCAGTAAGTATAAGATACCACTAGAGGGAGACTGTGTACTTCAAATGGAAGAAAGAAAAGGCGGCGAATAAGTCTCGAAGAAAACAGGTAAGATAGTTTCACATAATAGTTTATTAAAGGTTTAAAATTATGTTGATAATCATGCTACTTGAACAATACTGTCACACGTGTGGTTAAAGTGACAGGTTTACGTGTATTACTTCGTATAAATACCGTAAAAATTTTTTTAGATCCCCTCGACACTCTCCAAGACCCCCAGTGGAGAGAAAGTGGGCTGTGATTGTTGTCCATTCATTTGAAGGAGGAGGAGGAGGAGTCACCGGAACCAAACGGGGGGCCAGTCCGTCCAGTACAAAAAGTGTGTCCCTGAAGGAACTTTTACGCTCATCGTCCTCCGCCCCCAGCATGCTGCGTGACACCTCCGCAGTTTTTAAATGGACAACAAATCGAGGTTGACAGCGTTGCGTTGACTGACAGTCACTATCCCACTATCAGCAGAATGGATGCCAACTTCTTAGTCGTCTTCTCGGCTGTCGTGCTCGCCTCCGTCCTGCCGTCTTCGTCCAGCTTGGAGCCTTACGACCTGTTGTACGAGGACGCGGTGCGGGCGTTCTACAGCGGCGACTACGGCGGCGTGGTGCGCACCATGGAGAAGGCGCTCAGCAGCTACGCCGACGTGCGGCGCTCCAGAGTCCGCTGCCGGCTGAGGTGTCAGGACCAGCATCCGTTCGCGGACTCCGTCTCCGACCTGGACTTCTTCGGTGTGGTGCTGCGCAGAGCGGCGTGCATGAACGACTGCATTGAGAAAGACATCGGCGCGCAGTCAATGCATAAAATCAGCGAGGATGTCGTGCACGACTTCAACAGGCGGATGCCTTACAACTATCTCCAGCTGGCGTATCTCAAGGTAGGCACTGATATTGGTGGGGGTTGTAAAGCAGTCTTGAATGGACACCATTGTTGTCCACTCAGCGGGGTTACTTTGTGTCCCTGCTGTTTGCTCTTCAACATCATCATCAGTTGCTGCCAGGCGACGTAATGCAAAGATACAGGCTGGTGATTGGATGTGAGTTTATAGCAGTGGCAGCTTTCTCTGCTCGCCTAAAAAACACAATCGGAATGACCTATACATTCACAACCGAAATTTTAACAAAGATTACTTGAAGTGTGATGGCGTTAAGTGGTGGAATAAATCAAGTAAGTTCCCACTGAACGCCCAGGTACCAAATGCACTGGCCGCCACTTTACAGCAAACTTTCACTCATGCAAGGTGCACTGGGTGCAACATTACAGTAGGTATATATGCACAATATAAGGAGGTTCAGTACAAGGGTTCTGGGTTCAAATTTTGACTTCTGCCTTTATGTGTGGATTCTGCATGTTCTCCCATACTGATATATGTTTCAGGGACTCAAGGTGTCTCCCCAAACTTGATATTAGGTTAATTGAAGCCTATATTAGCCTTAGGTGTGAGGTGACAACTGTTCTCAACGACCAATCACGGTTCAGATTCAGAAAAAGAGGTCAGCCACGATTGGTCGTTGTGAGCAGTTGTGATGTCATTTTCAGTCGACAGAAGACAAAACGGGGGATGGCTAAAACCAAGGCCCACTAGTTGAAACAAAGCATTCTGATTAATTTTGTTTGTGAAATATGAGTTAAGCAACACGATCTACCCGTTTTTAGCCATCTCTGGGGAAGGCCATTTTGTCACTTCTGTCAACTGAAAAGGACATCACAGACCCTCAGGGCTCAGATAACGACCAATCATAGCTCTGCTTCAAAAAACAGGTAAGCCATGATTGTTATCTGAGCCCTGGGGGTCTGTGATGTCATTTTCAGTCGATAGAAGTGACAAAATGGCCGCCCCGTGAAATGGCTAAAATGGGTGGATTTTGCTGCTTAACTCATATTTCATGTTAATCAGAATGCCTTGTTTCAACTAGTGGGACTGCATAGAACATATTGTTGAGAAAAAAAAATGTTTGGGTTGACTTCTGCTTTAAGATTGAGAAACCTACAGCTTGTGTGTTATATACAGCCTGAAAAAACATTAGATCTGGCCCAACTTGTAAATCTAAAACACCATATAAAATTGCAAAGGAACTGATATAAAAAGCCCCAAAGACTTCATGTACTCATGTTTGTAAATACCATCATTTTTTTTTTTTTGCATTCATTTATGAGCGCTCTCGGGGATTTTATAACTTAAATGGGCCCCAACAGGGAAAAGGCTCCCCACCCCTGTGCAGATTGTACCCTAATGAAGTGACCGATGAGTATACGCAGAGGAGGCTTGCGTCATCATTTTCTACATTAAATCCAGACACATCTCAAAGGTATCATTGTTGAATATCTTGTATCGATTGATGGATAGCACAGACCAGAATACTCTGTAACACTCTTGCAGATGCTATACTATCATTGTGTACTGACGAGTAGCCTTTTAATGGAGCTGTTGAACATAAATTGTAGAGCACAGAAAATACACCATAAATGGGATTGAAACAGGATTGTTTTGCAAACATTTTCAGCAAAAGACCTGAAAACATGCTCCTGCCCAGAAATACCATAATAGATCACTACATAAAATTCCTTGATTTATGACAACAAACATGAATAAAAAATCCCTCTGCCAATGTGCCAGCTTGGAATACTATATTAGAAAGTATTTCACTGTCAACTGCATAATTCTATAGGTACGATATGCTACAAAAACTTCACTTCTCTATCACTCTGTTTGTTGTTTCAACATTTTTTTGCCTTGTCTGCTGCTTTCTCTCCCTCTATGTATTTCAAGTAGATACATGGGAGTGCCAAAAGTGTGTATGTGCAGGTGTCTTTATATCCAATGATTCACCGCTAGTTATGTTTTGACTTCACATTAGACATTGAGGTTATTTGTTCTGCATTCTTCACATTTCCTGAGCTCTACTTTCCCATGAGATGCATCTATTTAGTTGGGATATTGTTGATCACTCCGCGTGGGAACAATCCAACGCACGCATAAAACAAGAGGAGCAAGCCACTAAGTGTAATTCGAAATGCAGACTCTACGAGGCTGGAAACTCTGTCTAAATCGTCAAGGGCAGATGACTTTTACATCATTGTGTAGTAGTAATACTGAGGCAGCTGTACAAGCAATATGAACTAAAGAAACGTTACAGACATTAGTGTGGTTTCCCCATAAAGTAATCCCTGAAATATGCAACTGTCATATCATCAGCTAGCTAAAAAATGTTAATGATTGTTTCATTTGCCATTTAATTGTCTAGAAGTGATCGTTGATGTATTGTGGTGTACAGCAATTGATAGAAAAATAGAGTGCATCCCATGGAAGGAGACATTTTAGCGCTATCGGTGCAGAGTATTGTAATAATGCTCCGATACTTTGACACCGATAGCACTTTACGCTTTTGACACAAATTTGTGTCCCCAAGGCACAAACACAATTGGTTGGTTTCGGGAGGCTGTTCGTAAAATGAATTGTTCATAAGTTGAGACACATTACACTTCAATCCAAAATTGCCACTTGATGTCATTAAAAAAAAAAAAAAGACTGTAGTCTGGTGCCGAAGAAAAGGCGATGCAGGAGGTGTGCCCCATACTTAGTCAACAAAAATCAATGAATCGATTTAATTGATTGCCGATTTTCACCCATATACTCTCAAGAAAATGTAGTCAAATGCCAATATTTTGTCATTATCACCACATGACAGCGTCGTCCGTAGTCTGCTTTTTGTTTCTTGTATCTAGCAATGAAGTGCTAACCACAGACCCTCAGACACTCCACTTTCCATATTGTCATCGACTTGGAGCTCAGATGGGATGCTGGCAGCAGCCCCTTAAGGGGAGTTGAGGGCCAGTCGTCTTGACAGAGCAGCTGCGCATGCCCGGTGATGACACACAGCTTCCATACTCACATTTGGTGGGAAGTTGTTCGACCGTAGGCTGTCTGGTTTGGACATTTCCTTGTGAATCAGCAGACTAAACGGATTCATTCCTAAAGTGCTGAACACTTTTGATGTCATTTTTCAAATGTTCCCAGCCTCCAAAATGCTCTTGTGATGTCAAAGAATGGGCACAAGGCAGGTTGCACATCTGCTTTCAAATGATCCAAAGCAGGAAGCCGCCACGCATGAGGTTTGAGTTTGAGTCACGGCTATGAGGTAGATTGTCGATCAGGTGAGGGAGGGGCAGAGCTTTGATGTTTCCTATCGGCCAGGTTGTCTGTCAATGTGTATGTGGTCTTCATCTTTCGTGGTTACAGTATATGTGATACACGTGTACTTCAGGGGCACTCAGTGGTATTTGTGAAAATAAATAACATTCCTTCAGCGTTGAGCATTGCGCCTTTTACACGTCTTGCGTCAGTATAATGTGGCCTTTTGGGCCCTTTAGAAGAGACTTCCACAGGCTCCGACTGTTCTACCTCGCTCAGTGCTGCGTATGTTGCCGCCTTGCCAATCATTTAGTGCTCGCAAATATTTTATTTTCCTGTTGTGGTCTGTTTGCTTTGCTTAAAAAAAGAGTGGCAGACTGTAGCAGCGACTGGGCCTGAACTTTGTGGCCTCCAGGGGTCTGTGGAACCGACCGCAGAGTGATCAAAGGGCTCAAGCGTCACTGCTCCTGATTTTATCGGTGGCTGCTGGGCTCTTAATTGAACAAGGCTGTTTATTGTTCTTAGTTTCATTTGATCCAAATGTATGCTGTAAGAGTTCATGCGATGGGTGAGAAATGCAAACATGCTACTTGAACTTACTATATTCGGGACTTCATTTTAAGGCCATCTATCTAAACTGCACTGTAATATTTTATTGTGTCTGTAGCATCCAAAGAAATTCATTTGTCAATGTCCTATCAGTTGAAATGTTAAACCAACCTTTTAGGGATGCTTGTTCTTTTACAGAGTAATAACCCTGTTCCTTTAAAGAGGAAGTCAACCCAAACATATTTTTTCAATAATATGTTCTATGCAAGCCCACTAGTTGAAACAAGGCATTCAGATAAATATTGCGTTTGTGGAATAAGAGTTAATCCAGCCCTTTTAAGCCGTCTCCGGGGCCGGCCATTTTGTCACTTCTTTCGACTGTAAATGACATCACACCTGCTTAAGGCTCAGGTAAGGCCCAATCACGGCTGACCTGTTTTCTGAAGCTGAACTGTGATTGGTCGTTACCTGAGCCCTGAGCAGTTTTAATGTCATTTACAGTCGACAAAAGTGACAAAATGGCCACCAACTGAGATGGCTAAAAAGGGCTGGATTTTGCTACTTAACTCATATTCCACAAACGCAATATGAATCAGAATTTCAACTAGTGGGCCTGCTGGGAACATATTCTTGGAAAAAAAGGGTTTTGTTGATTCCCCCCTTTAAATCATAAATGAAACAAGATGACTGAAATAAGGGAGTTAGAAGGGACATTATTCAAACTATAGTAAAACCTCAACATCAGAGTTCTATTAATATCCAAGAAATCTAGTGATTTTGAATGCAATCCAACCAATAGTGACGGAAGTAGTTGAGGTCCAAACACTTTAATTGGTACATTTTCATGATCACCTCTCGTTTCTTCTCTTCAGTTCTTTCATTTCATTGAGCTGTCCCTCCTATTGAAACCTAATTTCAAATTAGCATATTCATGATGATCACGAAAAACTTGGTGTGTTTATGATTTGCAGATATTTGCAGCAATCTTTGTAAATGCAGTATCAAATTAGTTATCCAGTTGATTTAGACATGGCACATGACTTACTGTGCTTCCTGTTTTCATGGTGTGAAGCGAAGTCTCTTGTTTCTACCTACTGTGGAATAAATCTACTGTGAAACTTGCTGGTGTTTAGACTGGGCATGTGATTCATTCATGACCCACTCAAGTTGAATATTTTGACTTGACTACAGCACAGTAGGGAGCGTAAAAGCCCTGAGAGACCAAAAAGACGCTGGCCAACAGTGACAGACGCTTACCCCCTGTGGCGTCCGGCCGGCTATCGGCACGTCACGCTGGAGGAATACGCCGCAACGACAGACAGCGACGCTGACCATTAAGTACCTTCTGCGCATGCATAAGATGTAATACCCTTCCATACCATCGGCGGCGGTAGTCACCATTTCTCATGGTTAGAAAAATCCAACCGGAAAGTTGTTGGCCGGAGGCGGATCATAAAAACGTAAACAATGCATTTAGCTAAATTCTTCGCTCACGATGAACTCCCACGCGAAGTAAACCATCACGTTCTTGACACGGTATTGTGAAATACTTACATTGTCAACCCTCGCTCTTGTACTTGTAAGAAGATTAAGGCAGCGGAGGCGCGCTCACTGTTTTTCCGCATTTGTCACTTCCCGTTGGTGCTCCGAGCGCTGATTTGCTAGCTAACAGCCAATCGGAGTGACCAATTGTCACGACTGGCGACGCCGATTCAACATACGTAAACGCCCCCAAGACGCTTAAAGACGGGTTTATGACACTACGACGGCGGCCACTACACCAAACAGACGGCGCATTCGGACGCTTCACGGCCTCCGACGTCGGTTTGGTCTATCAGGGCCTTAAGGCTTGTGGACCTTTCAGTTAGTGGCAACTTGGAAATCGGAGGTCTCCGTGTGTGTGCACTGGGTGATTGATTGACTGATGTATTTAAATTGTTGCAGTCCAATAATACTTTTTTTCCCTTCAACTTACTCTGAAAGATTGGTGTAAATTCATCAGCTAAACAGAATCGATGCAGTGTTCGCTGGACGTGTTCACTTTGAGCTCCCCACACAAACTTGGACCGTAGCTCGGAATCTTGCACAATGTTTGAATGGAAACAATGTTTTTCGGGGATCAGGCTGAGATGGAAGCACAGATGATGTTATTTTCATCTGTGGTTAAAAAAACAAAAAAAAAATAAAACGATGGTAATGTTAAGAATGCCTGAGACAAGCATTGTTTCAAACACGGCGAACTCCTGCCTTTTGTTTCAAGACAGATTGGTTGGTTGTCAGTCAGTAGGATTGATGTGTTTGGTGTATCCTTAGGGTCATGGAGGGGTTAAGCTGGTTGCTAGGTGACTGTCAACCTAAAAGACAAGGTACCAGTATGAGAGTAGATTGCAGCAGAAGGCCTTTCTGCCCAGACGGCCAGACACTGTGGCACTTGGCCGCGCCAAAGGTCTCCTGCATGACTGGACTTGAGCTGGTAGCACACGGTAGGAATGTGTGCGCCCACTGCGGCGCAGCACACTGATATTGTTTATTCGCCTGCCCGTTAATGAGGTAAGTCTGCCGGTTGGTGAGCTTTATTTGAGCCAGAAGTAGTTGCAGGACTACTTTAGATTGAATTTCTCTGAAAAGCAGACTTCATTCCGTAATTGAGTGCGCAACGCAGCTGGCCACACAGGTTTTACATGTACAGAACAGTATATAAATATCCATGCGTGGGTGTGTCTATGTACACACAGATGTTTCTCGTGGGTCTACGTTCGAGGTAATAATCGGTCTGACCAAAGACGCCAGGGAGAAGATGTGAGTAGGAAGGAAAAAACGTTTCCATGCATCTGATCTGGTTTCCTTATTGGCTTAAATGATTTGTTGGCCGCTTTCCTCAAGTCAACAGGGAAAGCATCGCTACCTGTCTTATCTACTAAACTTAACCTGTTCTTTTTCATACTATAATATCCATTCACACAATTGGGAAAAAATGCCTCAAAGCGACGTAATAAACATGCCAGACCAGTATTTGGCAAACCCTTTTTAAAGAAACACTCCATATCACAAACACATTTTGTATGCTCTGCAGTTTTGACACATGTATATTCCTTTCACGTGTTATCACACAAGACATCTTAAACAACAGCCATGTGTGACATTGAAAATGATGGTGTTGTAAATTATGGATCACTTTCCCCAGAGGTGACAGGCTATCTGTTTGTGCGAGCTGCTTGTTTTGCCTTTTTGACCCCACAGCTGTTTCCTGAAAATTCAATTAAAGTTAGTTCTATGGCGTGTTTATGTGGCCGTGTTTGTTTGTGCGTCGCTATGTAGTCTGGCAGTGTAATCGTCATGAACTGTGACTGGATGTCTGTCACTGACTGACGCCCATTTTGCTGACATTTTTGGGGGTGCGGGGGGGGGTGGACATAACTGACGAACTGACTGACAGACTGACCAACTGATGATTATAATTCGGCTCTGTTTGAAAAATGACGGATGACGAATGACGGACGAGCAAAATTGAGTAAAATGCCCACCTCTGCGTGTGTCAGTGTTATGCATCCACAAATCCAACCGCTTAAAGTGGAAATCAACCCAACACATTATTTTCAAGAATATGTTCCCAGCAGGCCCACCAGAAACACGGCATTCTGGTTAATATTGCGTTCGTGGAATATGAGGTAAGCAGCGAAATCCACCCCTTTTTAGCCATCTCAGGGCGCTGCCATTTTGTCGCTTCTATCGACTGAAAATGACATCACAGTGTCTTAGGGCTCAGATCACGGCTCAGCTTCAGAAAACAGATCAGCCGTGATTCGTCGCTAACTGAGCCCCGAGCAGTTGGGATGTTATTTTCAGTCGACAGAAGTGACAAAATGGCCGCCCCCGGATACGGCTAAAAACGGGTGGCTTAACTCTTATTCCACAAACGCAATATTTATCAGAATGCCTTGTTTCAACTAGTGGGCTTGCATAGAACATATTCTTTAAAAAAAATATGTTTGGGTTGACTTCGATTTTAAAGCACCAACTGCTTGGAATGATGTCACATACAAAGTACATGTAGTATGTCATGTTATTTTTTGCAAGCACCATCCAAGAGTAATTCACCAGTAGCTTTGTGGAATGCTTGAATTTCCAACTATTACACCTACTCTGTGACCTTTTTACTTCTGCCATTAGATTCAAGAATGCCTTACCTCCAGAGGGTTTCCTTGGGGAGGGGGGGGGACAGGTAGTATGACACCTTTCTTAGAGGACAGGAGAGAGTGCTTGACCTGATCTCTGGCCACGACTTACCCTGCTGGGTCTCCACATCTGCTTCACATCTAATGACATTGCTCAAGAGTGTAAGACACCATTGACAAAGCTCCTTGTCCTTTCGTGGGGTTGTGAAGAGAAGGTGGAATGTGTTTATTTCAACTGCAGTTCATGTCATCTCCAGCCAATTAGAGATCCTTCCCAGTCAGGTCACGGTTTTTCAAAAACGCTAGCCTCAGCACTGCTTCACTTTTATGGAGTTCCCATCAGAACACAGTAGCTTTTATCGGCCAAACTCCTTCTATGCTGTTGAAAATGATGATCAATTCTCCAAAACGACCCCACTAAAACACCCCGAGAAAGCCAAAAGTAGCTCCGACACGTGGCTTTATATCTAATGGCCTCTGGAGGCAGTGGGATAAATTACAGTATTAACCTTCCATCATCAGGCACCCGAGCCAAAGATTCATTGCAGTGAATGTTCCGACCGGTGCAGATGGAGTTTAATATATCAAGGAAGAAAGTTAAGTCAGCTTTGAATCATCTCCTGCTGGCTCATTTTAACGACAAACTGAACTGATTAACAGAGTGAAAAGCGAGACGGACGAATTACTCAAAATGGAAAATCCTTGACAGCTTTTTGGTTCATTACCTTTTTTTGAGGTCCAAACAAATTCATCATGATGGTGTTAGGGATGTTTGCTGGAGGTGCGTCCTGATACACTAAAGACAGTTCCAGTAGGAGAAATATCACACAGTTAACATGTCACGGCAAACTTAGCATATTTGCATTTTAAAGTAATTTGATGAACAGAAGGTAAATAATCCACCTCAAACCCCATGGCTTGTCACCAAACTTCCTTTCCTGAATCATACTGTTTATCCCTTTAAGAGTTTTTAACCCATGTTGACCAGATGTGTGCGTAACAGTATTGCAGCTGCAGTCCATTGGATCGTCAACAACGACACTGTGGATATAACGCAAGAGACCTCTGACTATGAATTTGTCACCATCAATTACTCAAATTGAAAATAGTCATTCGTTACCTCAGAAGAATTATGCACAAAATTAAACCCAAAGTTCTATCCTCATTCCCGAATGACAGGCCCAAGCATAATGTGGCTTGATTTAATTCCTGTAAATTGCCAACTGCAAACAATGTCAGTTGTTACAACAGCTTTCTACATTTTTATCATGCTTTGGCCAGCTTCAGTGTTTATGGTCAATTCTATTTGCGTGTTTACTTCAAAGTTGGACATGATGTAAGAACCCATCACAGAAAGTAAACTTTTGGAGGAAATAACCTCAGATATGATACTTCAAGGCGACATCTTACCTCACATGGGTCCACTGAAGGGAAGACATCAGTCTGGTACAATATTTACACTAGAGAAATAATCATTGCACACATGTTGCTATCATAAGCACTTGTGTGGCATGGCCAAGGCTCGAGGCTTGTAGAGAGTTGTGTCCAATGTCATGCTTCAGGAGTGGATACTGCTTTAAATTTTATGGACGCCATTTTGAAAGGACAACAGTATTTTTCTTCAGGTTGGGTTGTATGCATTTTTATGAAAAAAAGTTCGTTGTCTGGCTAACTCTCTAAATAACCATTCAAGCTTCATAAGCTTGACAAGATGAACATGGATGTTGGCGATCCCAGCTATGGCTTACATAAATTGTAAAAGAAATTCTTGCTACCAGGATTACTTCCTGGAACGACACATAAAAGCAGTACCTTACAATTCAAATCCAATTTTCAGACCTGACCTTAAAGCGGAAGTCAACCCAAAGATATTTTTTTTCAAGAATATGTTCTATGCAAGCCCACTTGTTGAAACAAGGCATTCTGATAAATATTGCGTTTGTGGAGTTAATCCACTCATTTTTAGCCATCTCTGGGGGCAGCCATTTTGCCACTTCTATTGAATGAAAATGACATCACCACTGCTCAGGGCTCAGGTAACTACCAATCACGGCTGACCTGTTTTCTGAAGCTGAGCCGTTATTGGTCGTTACCTGAGCCCTGAGCAGTTGCGATGTCATTTTCATTTGACAGAAAATGACAAAATGGCCGCCCCCTGAGATGGCTAAAAACGGGTGGATTTTGCTGCTTAATTCATATTCCACAAACGCAATATTAGTCAGAATGCCATGTTTCAACTAGTGGGCCTGCTGGAAACATATTCTTGAAAATAATATGTTTGGGTTGATTTTCACTTTAAAATGAAAGAGTACAATTTAAAATTAACAACCCAACCCTTGTTAGTCCCAAAAAGACACAACACTTTTTTTGGAATCCCAATGTAATAAATGGCATAAAAAATTCATATTCTGTGGACCTTTTGTAGCTTTTATTACCCTAGAGCCAATAACATCTGTCAAGCATCACCAATATCTGCCATTCAGTAGCTAAAGTTATTTATTTTTCTCAAGCTGCTGCAGCACCCTTGAAGCCCTCTGATACACCCAGGAGAGACGCACCTCTTTGAAAACTGCTGACCTAGAAAAGTAAACATTCTCCCCAGACCTTACAAATATAGCTACTGTTGAAAACATCACTGGCAAAGCAGCTTCTCTTCAATGAAGTGAATAGTGAACTAATTTTGTCCAAGTTCGGTTGAACTCCTCACGAGAGTTAACAGTTTTCCATGTCGGAATTTTATTGCTAATGTAGTAAAAAATCAGTGGATCTGAATATTTCCTTTCATGCTTCTTTACTGGGAAAACCCTCAAGAAGGCCTAACTTTTTTTTAATTGGCTTTTAAAAGTCTAAATAAAGTTGCACAGTGCAGCTCAAGTGGTTTTAGTTAATTACAGGTGTGATGGTGAGCGAGATATTACATGCTTGTAGCACATGTTTGCTTTTGGGGGGATTCTTGGCATAACATGAATCAATTATATACATTGGAAACGACGTAATCCCCTATACATAAACAGAACCACGTGCGATTAAGATTCAAATCCACTGGGCCGTGATTTTGAAGAAGAACAACTTCTGTTACAAATTGCAAAGGGGCTACACCTACTTATTAACGGAAAGCCTGCAAAGGGCTCACCTTGTGGGCTGGTTACCTAGCAGCAGAGACACAAACAAAGCTAATAAGTGGGACGTAGCTCTGTATGGTTTACAGAATCTCCTCATCTGTAAGAAATTTTGTTGTGGCTTGGGATGGGATCGAGATCTTGTCACTTTACATACAAAAAGGACTGCAAAATTCTCTCAGTTTGAGACAAGAGGGCCACATCATGTTGATAGATGTTGAGCATCAAACAACTGTCCTGTAAATATTTGGCAACATCATTTATTGGAATTTTATCGATATGGCACATCATCTTTACAATCTTCAATGTCATATTCACAGCATCACTCACATTCATTTTTGGACCTTTGGAAAAATAAAATTCAAACAGCATTTTCAACACTACAGTATATGGTTAACTTTCTCACTGTAATTTTGTATTTAAGAACTTCATTCATTCTTCACTCATCACAGCCAAGAATAACGTGCCGCCTGGTGCCATGTGGTTTTCTGTGATGTGCCGGCGTGTTTTACGTCCTTTTCATGTTTTCCACGGGGTACTTCTACAGTACAGCCTGGATGCGGGTTCTGGTCAAGATGTTGTAGTCCACTGTCAGCATGTTGAAGGCCTCAGCTCAGCTCAGACTGTACGTGTGGTGCAAGAGGCATAGCCAAAAGGTTCTGTAATGGGACACAGCTTAGTGTCATTTCAGTGGTAGGATGATCTCATTAAACGTCTGTGGAGCAACAGGGGAAATTCAAATCAAAGTTGACCAGACACATTCTCCACCTCCTGCAGGAGATTCAGATTTAATATTTGTCGATCTATTGTATTCGACAACTCTTCATCTAGTCAGCTCACCGTGCCTGTTGGTATTGAAGTTTCTTAAAATATTCTTTTTAATGGACCCAGTTTTAAAGAGAAATCAACCCAAGCATATTTTTTTCAAGAATATGTTCCCAGCAGACCCACCAGTTGAAACACGGCACTCTGATTAATATTGCGTTTGTGGAATATGGGTTAAGCAGCAAAATACACCCCTTTTTAGCCATCTCAGGGGGCGGCCATTTTGTCGCTCCTGTCGAGTGAAAATGACATCACAACTACTCAGGCCTCAGGTAACGACCAATCACGGCTCAGCTTCAGAAAACAGGTCAGCCGTGATCGCTCGTTACCTGAGCCCTGAGTAGTTGTGATGTCATTTTCACTCGACAGAAGTGACAAAATGGCCGCCCCCACAGATGGCTAAAAATAAGTGGATTAACTCTTATTCCACAAGCGCAATATTTATCAGGATGCTTTGTTTCAACTAGTGGGCTTGCATAGAGCATATTCTTGAAAAAAAATATGTTTGGGTTGACTTCCAGTTTAAGATGGCTAAATCATGTCCAGGCTTGTAAGGTGACTGCAAAGATTATTTTGAGCAGCGATTGCAAATCATACCCCTGTGTAACATGTGCTCGTGTGAAAAGGCACATTCATTATAAATGTTGATCGATTTGAAAAAGTATTGTAATTACATCAGTGTTTTGTAGCACTGAATTATTTTTGGCATGATTTTTAGATTTCTTTGATCCTTGAGAAGACTACTATTATTATTAACTGTCATACCCTTGGATCATTGTCATGAAATTGTCATTACGCATGTAAATTGCTGCATCAGTGACTGTGTTTTTCCAGTGATTTGTGGTCGAAGAATGCACAATAAACTTTTTTATGAGGAGAATTATTTCATTTTAAGCCTGCTTCCAGCTAATACGTTATAAACGCAGTGCCACGCATGTGTTATAGATGACAACTTTTCCTGGCAGCGAAGTCAGCTAGCAACCCAAACAAAAGGGCTGACTGTGGTTGTGATGAAGCAGCTAATGGAGTTCATGGAGACAGCAGTTGCAATGGGAAGCTGTGCGGTTGGACGCTGCCCGATATAGAAACATACGGTGGCTTTTCTTCTTGGTGGCTCAGTGGGAGGCCAAAGGGAGGATATGAGATCACTAGGGAGTTTGATTCCATCCTATTGTTTCAATACAGGATGACGGTATAGTACCATTGCCCAAGAAATAAAGTCTCACTAGCGGCCACCTGGTTTTAATGGTGGTGTCATTTTGTTTTAGAGAAGCGCTTTGTTTTGATTAGTCCGGTGGTGTTTTTCCTCACCAGATTGTTGGGGATTTCCTCTCTTACCCTTGGAGACTTCCTGTTATCTAAGATGTGACTCAGTCAGTGAAAAGATTTCTTCTACTAAAGGGTCTTTTTTCCCTCCTCCCCTGATTACTACATTTGATTGATTTCCACAAACAATCTTATCTAACTCTGCTTGAAGTGTCTGTCTCCATGATGCATTAAGCTGCAATTCTCTCCTGTAACTTTAGCAGCTGTGGGAGGACTTTGGTTCTATAGTTTTTTTGTTTTTTTTTAATAATGACACTTGACTCCTACTCTGGGAACCTTAGTGACTATGATAAAGATCATGTCTGTATTGCAAGAAAGTAGATAGTTAGTCCAAGCAATATGAATTTGAAGTTGACGTTCTTTAAGAACCACTTAAGAGAGGCCATCAGAGAAGACTGAATTATGGAAGAGGATCTTCGAAAACATGCGTGCCGAAACATAAAATCAACATTGGATGAATCATGTTATAGTCATTAAATATACACATGTTCACTGTAAGAAGAGGAGAGAGTAAGAAACCATCTGTGCCTCAAGGTGCAAACTAAACTCATAGAACTTGTCCTTTTGGCACTTTTCCATTGCCATTACCAGTTACCACCAGGTACTAGAAAGCGTCAAGGAGTTAATGTTTTTTGTTTGTGTGTCTTGATGCTGCTGATGACTAGATTTGGCAGTTTCCTGCGGTACTATTTTGAAGTGTAAAACCGTTCGTCCCAAACCAATTCAAGTAGAGAAGCACGGCAAAATCAACAATAATTGAACACAAGGTAACTGTAAATTTAATAGCTGTTGGCACTGATTTCAATTTATTCAGAATATCTAAAAAACTTGGCAGGTTCACAGATTCAACAACACATTTTTATAGTTTTACCTTTGAATATGTTCTAATATGGTCCCACTGCTTCGTCCTTTTGAAACACATTGGTTGTGAGAATGTTTTTATTCCTGAATATGGAGGTGAAGGTAGTGTGGCTGCACACACTCACACGTTTTGTGAACATGGTGTGAATTTAGTCATATTGAACAGCTTATATGTGAGCAAATACTAATGAGTGTACCAACACATTATATTAGTATTGGGATGTAATTTGCCTTTTGTGGAATATGGCAAATAATGGCAAGTAGAGGGAATTGTTGGCTCCTGTGAAAATAAATGGCCGTGTTGGTATTCCAGTTGATGCGAACTGACGTATTTAAAATTGCCCCCTTGTGATATGATGTCAGGTCTGAACAAGGGCTTAAATCAAACTCTGACAATTTTCCTTGAGAAATTCAAGTCAAACCAAAGGCCGAACACCCCTTTGGCACTTCACCTCCTCTTTTGGGTTTAATTACAACAATTTCATGGCAACACTTTGCTCAGTTAGGTCACACACAAGAGTTCTCCAAAGAGTAATCAACATGAGTACAAGTTGTGAAGTTGAGCAAGGGCAACTCATTGAAATATAGGCCAGTTGTGCCCGAGGGCCTCTTGTCAAACAGCTGGGTGGGGTGAACTTTGGCCTTGCTGGCCTACACTTGTTAACTTTTGTCATTATTCTCCTCCCTAGAAAGAGTCTTGTTAGTGGTTTTCCTTCATAAAAACACATCTTGGATGTGAAATACGAAGCGCTGCGTGAAATCTTAAATTACAACATTGGACAATACAGTACATCTGTTCACGAGATTAATCATTTCAGGACCCGTGGCTCTGATTTTAAGTTTTACTATTAGATATTTTCCTTACTCCATTCCTCCTCACCGTGTTCTTTTTAATATCCATTATATTTCCGGGCTAAAGTATTGCTGATACAACACCTCCTCAGATTTGGATTCAGCAATTGATGCTGTCCACAGTATTCTAGTAATCTAGTGTCTGAATTAGACATATAGTTGTTCGAATGGTTCTTTAAGGCACCACCATGTAACCTCTGCCCTTAAAGCTGTAACTACTTTCACCCTAGGGACTCACCCAAGATGTTACATTTCCACATTGCGCTGAAGGCTGAAGTCGTTATGTCATTGAGACATGCAGTTACACAAATGGCCCTTCTATGTTGTGAAACACTTTTGTTTGAAAATGTCACTGGGCTACCATATATTGTGACCATTGAACTGAATGTGAACTGTACAAGACACGCTAACAAACACCAATGGAAAAGAGCGAAGGTCTATTGTACTTTTTGGCATGTTGATGGCAGTCATTATTTATTTTTGTAATTTCTAGCAATAGATCTTCAAATGATACAATATTATGGCAATGGTGAATCTGGTTGGTCTCTCATATGGTTTTGACTTAGCAGGGATGAACTCATTCACTGCCAGACATTTTCAGACGCTCTTTTACCCCAACTTTTGAAATAATTAAACAAATATATAAATAAATTCCTGGGATTGAATGGCTGGACTGTGAAAAGACAAATTAATACATCAATGGCAGTGGAGGAGTTAACTGCTTTTTCTCAATTGAAAAGGATCTTATAGCAATCAAGTGGTGTCGAACTCCGATCCTCGAGGGCCGCTGTCCTGCCTGTTTTCCGTCTCTCCCTGCTGCAACACACCTGTTTCAAATGATCAGCTCATCAGCAAGTTCTGCAGGAGCCTGATCCCGATCGTTTGAATCAGGTGCGTTGGACGAGGAAACCTCTAAGACATGCAGGAGGGCGGCCCCCGAGGACTGGAGTTTGACACCCCTGATCGAGCCATATCGAGTCAAGTTGGTTCCATAAAGTGGAACGGGGGAATTAGTTCCTTCTGATTGTGTTATTCTGTGCTCAGCTACTTCCTCACATTAGTAGTTGTACAATTTCGTGTAGTTCCCAGAGCCTCTGTAGTAGCGATTTCTTGTGGCAGCTGGCATTCATTCCTGCCAAAGTCACAGCCTTGTCTCTAGCTGGAGCTAAGTGTCAGAGCTGCCAGGCTGAATGTTCAGGATTCTTGGAAGAGCAGATACAACAGACCACATACCGTACGTAGCTTGTGTTGTGTTATTTGGCTGTCGAGAAGCAGGACAGCGGCGCAAAGTGGTGCAATACTGCTGAGGTTTGTGGACAATCCAGCGCCAAGATTTAACAGCATCTGCGCCCTTGTTCAAGTCTTGGAGCTCGTTATTATTTATTCTTCTCATGCTGTTAGGCCAGAGAGTCTCTTAAACCCAATGGGACGCACGTGCAGACACACGTTCATGCATGTGTCCAAAGATGCTAAAAAAAACAAAACAATGCCTGAGGTGCGGGGCTACACGCAGTGGCAGGGAATCCCATGCAGGTGGGACACAACAGCAAGCAATATCTGAGCATGCATCCTCTGACCCACACACATCATTTCCTGCTTCTCTACAGCTCAAGTTGATCGCACGCTGACATCTGTGTAACCTCAACAACAGAGCAGAGCACATGTTTTTATTTCCCAAGCAGCTCTTAAGAGAGGGGGCTGCTATTTTGAACGTATAGTAAAATGTGTGCTGATTTTATTGCCTGTGGCCCAGCATGACCACAAGAGAAACTATTGCCAGGTGGCTCATTGCTGCCATGCTGGCTGAGGGAAGGTGATGGATATCTCTGTCTCTCTAAATTTTTCAGGGTTGGCTGGTGGGAAGGCATGACACTCTAGTCAGTCTTTTACTGGGAAAAACAACGCACACTAAAACATTTATTCCACATGGAGTGGGCTGCAAGTAATGGTTTTGAGTTTGAAACCGTGTCGGAATGAATCATGCGCTATTGTGTAGTCGCTTGGCAGTCCGTTCAGTATGCCAGACTTTTTCAGCATGCTGGAGATTTTAATAGTCCTCCTTTATTCAATTTCATGGCTCACTAAGAATTAACTAACAATAACAAAACATATAGAGAAAAAAACAGGCATTAAGAAAACATTTAAACTTTACCACAAGAGCCATTCAAGGCTTTATTTTGTCATGTTTCCTGATATTGTTTTTAAATAGACTGCAATTTGCCAATAAAAGCTTATGGCCCAAAATCTATCAGTATGACCGTGTAACAACTATTATCCAATTCAGTGGGGCTTCTGTCCCTTGAATTGGAATTAAGAATAATATAAACAGATCATTATGAGTGACTTTAGGGCATATAGTGGGAGTGCACCCTTAATATTATTTAAGTATTAATTTCAAATAATAATGAAGAAAGTGTCAGCTAACTTGAGCTAGCAAAGTTAGCACAGTGAAGTGCTTTCGTTGTATTCAATTTGAATCAGTGCGTAAGGCTACAAAAAAAAAGAAGCTCTCTGAATGTTCTGAACTCCTGTTTCCATGCTAGTTTTGTCATGGGTTCGGGTTCAGGCCTTAGTTGTTCTGTTTCAGGCCACAAACTCATCAAGGCTGAATTGACAGCACGTCTTTCTGTTGCATCCCATTCTGTGGATGATTTTCAATCAGTTCCACACACTCAATACATTCCTCAACAATCATCAAGTTACGATCACTAGATCCTGACACAAACACTGTCTGTATAGTAAATATGTGCTGCAATGGCCATCACAACCAGAGACAAACCTTTTCCAAAACTATAATAAAATAAGGACAGAGATTCCGTCCTTCACTTGTAGGACTCATTTCACTTAAGTCCTAAAATGGCAGTGTGTAATGTCAAAAATGTAGAGCATGCAGACTCACGCCAGTATGAACCCCTCATGCAAGACTGACTGCAAATGGATATAGAACCTGAAAGATGTTATCATCAATGATGCAAACATTGTAAGGAGTTAGTCTTGGCTCTGGTTCCACCTCAGTTTATGCTGCTGCCCCAAGAAGAAATCCAAATCTGGAATTAGGCTTTGTGGTTTGTAAGAGCTCAATTTCTCTAAGTATCCCAATCATTGAGACACAGTCTTCTATTCTGTTCTTAATTTAGACACTTGTGACAAAGAACAAAAGTGGGCAGGAGTGAAATGGAGCCATATTATCTAAGACACATGAAGCATACGGTATTATATACTGCACCGCTAGCTCTGATCTACTGCAAGGGAGGATTTACTGTATGGTTTTTCGTAAAACGTATCATGTGCTATGATTTTTCCCTAGTCGCAGCATTTGTCATAACAGTTCAAACAGGATCAAACACCTGAACTAAGCCGTTTGCTCTAAGCATGACTCCAAGTATGATCGGTCTTATGTAACAGGCAATACTGTTACCAAATCTGAAAGATGTCTGGGGAATGCGTGGTATGATGGGTGCTGAGAAGTCTCACTGCAGAGTCACCGGTCTGGCACCTACCATGAACCTATGCAACCCCCCCCCCAACACACAAATATTCACACAAATTCCTTTCATGTATAAATTCTCACAAGTAAACCACATCAAAGGAGGAAGACATGTCGACATGATGATACGATACAATTTTATTTATATGGCGCATTTAGACTGTGTAAAACTGTCAATCAGTTATGTGTGTAAGGTCTGCTGCACACCCAGCTACGGAGCCGAAACGCAACTAAACTGGACAATTTTGAAAAAATACAGTCAGTGATTCACGCCCGCACGCCAGGCGATTGACCCATGCACACATAATCAACTCGCTGCATCAAAAAGACTGTGCTTCTTGTTGTTCTTATCCTGAAACATTTTGAAGCTGCAGATATAATGTACTGTATTACTTTTTATTGAACCACAAAAAAACATTGCCACTATAATACAAATAGGATTTTGAGAGGCTGTCGGCAATGGTTCAATTAGCGGGGATAAGTAACTGGCCGGCACGCGAATAGTGAAAATCCATTGCCGCCCATTGAAATGCATTAGAGGGGAAAAAATTCATTTAACCTAATTTCACAAAAAGCTGGTAAACATTCATTATGTTTTGAAAAACAGGTAAAAATTGGGTTAAAAAAAACAACAACCCAACAGCATCAACAAAAAACAATATTTTAAATTGACAAAATATGTGAATATGCGGATCCACGGTTGACAAATATACTTAATAATAGTGTGGCTGACTGTCGGCCACTTATGAAAATTAGTTGCAGAAATCCGCACACTACGTGACCGTGCCATCGGGCTCAGCCGCGTCACTTGTGTGCAAACCCGAATGTGCGTATGGGTGTGCACGCGTGTTTGTGTGACCTGAATTCCTGTTGGCATGCTGTGTGTCAAGGATGCTACGTCTGTGTAATGTGACAGCAGCAACATGAGCCATGTTCAAAAAAAGACCAGACCCAGACTTTTTAGAGCCCCCATCTCCATGATGAGCTAAAACCAATCTTTACCTGTTGGCCAGTTGGTAAGTCACTCCTTAGTTAGATTTTTAGAACCACTCCTCTGAACAGTCAGGTCTTTTTATTTTTTTTTAAATATATGAAGGAAATCGTGTGCGTTTCATTTTACTTTATGATCTCAAACATCTGTTCAAAGGATCTACCGTATGTTATTTCGACATTATTTGCATCCTCTTGGGAGGCATTCGATGTTTGGTTGTCTGTCTGCCACGTTTTTGGTGGGTGTTGGCAGAACATAACTTACAGTTGTATTTGGAACATATTCACATTGTGTGAGGTTTTATCACAAATGAGGCAAATTCATTCAAAGGTAAAGTGTCAATAAAACTAATTCATCTGCTTTCTAAATAGGTTGATCGTTTCATTTGTGTTTTCATTCACTTTGAATGTTTGCTTGAGATAATCCAAATGTCCAGTGGTGTCGTCTACAGCCAGTCATTTTTAGTTTTGTCAGATTCCCCAGCTGTATTGTTTCACGTTCTCATTAATCTTTTGGCTTTGGATCATGTGGGTGAGTGCGGTGTCAGTTCATGCATAGTACAGTCCAGCTCAGCTCTGATCTGACAGTAGGTGATGTGTCAGTCAAATGTGTTTCAAGATACAGTTGTTCTCTCTCTGCTAGCTGTAGCATATCCTGTAGCCCTTTGCCATTCCACCTGGCACTTTTACCTGAACGAAAGATGCACCAAAGTAAATTTGATGCTGTACTTGAACCATTTGGAGCATGGGCATAGTTTTGGTCCCACTTTTAAGATAACACTTTGATTTTTTTCTCCTCAACTCTCAGCATCTTTTTAAGTGCTACTGGCACTGAATTATGGAAGTTTGAATACATAGAAGGCCGTGGGTCGTCCGTGGGTCGGTCTTCTTTTATGTATTCAAACTTCCATATTGGAGACAGTTGAGGAGAAAAATTCAAAGTGTTACCTTCAAAAAGAGACCAAACCTATGCCGACACTCCAAATGGTTCAAGTACAGCATCAAATTTTCTTTGGTGCACCTTTCGTTCAGGTCAAACTGCCAGGTGGAATGGCAAAGGGTTAAATGAATTTTATTGCTGTACGAAGTTTTGCGGGAATCCGTTTTGTATTGTTCTGTTTTCCTACTGACTGTGTCTGTCCTACCATTTGCTGTTTTACTGTCAAAATATCTGCCGTGAAGGTCTTTGAGACAACAAAACCAATTGGAAGGGCAGAAAAGTCCCGGAAGAGACCGAACAATGTAACATGAGTTCATGTGGCCTTCACTGAAGTAATCATTTATGTGTGACAATGTAAAGTATGATAAAGGATGTTGTTAAACCAGGCTTATGACTATTATACTTTTAAAGCCCCACTTCATTGTGTTAGTAATTAACATCTCTGTGGAAAACAGCTTGCCGCAGCTCAGTGTGCGCGTTTCTATAGGAGATTTATGCCCACTCACTCTCTCATGCCAGCCACAAAACATTTGACTTTATTGCCACACACGCCAACTCTCACTGAGTTTGTGTAAAAGGCCTGATAAAATGCCGTAATATGTCAACCCCCCCCCGACATGGCTGCAGGACGGGTGGTTCTCCAAACAGCGTCCCAGAGGGAGAAAATGTCTGGCAGGGGAAACTTCCAAATAAGATCATGACAGAAGTGTTTTACTGTTCAAATGCACTTACACTAAGTCTACGCTTTTTTTTTTTTTTTACTGTCACATCCAAACATGCTGCGCCAAAACACCTCTTAGTGGTTGAACATGACATGTGCACTCATTTCTGAATGTGTCTACATGAACTAATCCAGCCTTTCAATAGTTTTCTAACCAAAGACCCAAAACTCTTGTCTGTTTTTATTAAGATTAGTCTAACATTCTTTTCTAAATTAATTGCACAATGTTTTATTTAAAGTTAAGTAAGTGAATGTGGAGGTCAATCTTAAAATAACAATGGGTTTACTCTGAAATTACAAGGGAATAAGAAAAAAAATATATCTAATTTACTAGTGGACTAAACCAATAATCCCCCACAGTCTGAGGGGTGAATTAAAAAGTAATGAAAAATAAGCAACATGCATATTTTATGTGGCTGTAATTGGGATTTTGAGGGGTTACAAAAAGACAAGAAACATAATAAGAAATGCTGTATGTGTATTTGTCCTCAGCTGAGGTTTTTGTCTGAGCATGGACATTTAAATGTGTAAGAAAAAATGGGTCCTTGTGCGCATAATGGAGTTTTCTTTCATTTGCTACTTTCACAGGCTGTGTCCAAATTCATAGGCTGGATCCTCCGAAGGCCGCATTTTCGGCCACGTGACGTGACTCCCGCTGCGACTTGTCCACGCATGGTGTCCAAATTCACATTAAGTCTTTACAAATTCGTCATGGTTTATGCGGTTTACGGAGGCTACATGAGAAGGAGCCTTTGAAGGCATTGAAGGACCCAGCCTGCGAATTGTCTTTCGAGAATTTGGAAACCACATGCAGTCAAGTCGCGCCGGAAGTGACGTCATGCGGCTGAAAAATGTGGCAAAAATGCGGCCATCGGAGGACGCGGCCTTTGAATTTGGACACAGCCACAGGTAAGCTCTGTTCGATGCAGGTGTTGCCGCTGTTGTGGGGGTGAACACAGCCTGCTTCCAATGGAAGCAGCTTCTATCATTCCTTTTAAATTAGGTGCAGGAGAGGCGCACACAGTCTTTGACATAGCGGAAGCAGAAACAGACGCTTGAGTCTATGCAGAAGATCGGCGGATGCAAAGTACGTTTATAAGGACGTGTAAGAAGATCTCCACTTGCGGATGATGTAAAGTTGGCCACTGTGAAGTGGGCGCTTGGAGATAGCCTTCTGACCACGATCGTGCATCCGTGTACGACTGTTCAGTGCTTTAGTGCATGAGGAGGTGAGGCCATGAGTGCACCTGGGAGCCCTTAAAAGCTATTTTATCATTAAACCCACCTGAGTTGGCTCAAGCTACTGGTGACTTGTACTCGGTCTGTACGTCATTGTATCTCTCATGCTGGTAGGTGAGTTCTTCTCTCCTTTCGGTAATCGCCCCCCACTTCACACTTACAATGTTTTTCCTAAATCGGACGGCGGAGGATAATTCTTCCAGGGTTGATCGATGGGCTGATTATATGACAGTAGTGCTCTGTCATTGTTTGAGCCTTGCCCAGAAAAGCAATGATCTCACCACTTTTGAAATTTTACCTGCAACTACTTGGTCAAAACTCTTGAACGTTCCATAACGTGAGTTGGAAAAAATCTGCTGAAACAAGAACTGTACAATATATCAGTTTAAGAGAGCAGCTGCCATGCAGGCTGACTCACTCCCCCTCATGTTAGCATTTTCCCTTTATTGGTCACCTCAATGGTTAAGTGTTTTTCTCTATATACAGTGCAACCTTCAAATTCGAATGCTATTATTATTGCCATTATGTTTGGAAAAAGGGTCATTTACGGCATAGCGGTTCAGTCATCTGAGTTTCATGAAGGCACCGTGGGTTCAGTTCCTACTCATTAATGGCCTAAATGTGAGTACTTGTCTAAATGTTTCTGTGATAGACTTCTCACCAGACCAGGGTTGTACACTGCCTTTCACCTAAAGTCAGCATTGGAGACACGCCAGCTCCCCGTGACCCTCAATGTGCACATGACAATTTAGTGAATGAAAGTAGAGTAGACTTTAAACCATCTCAGAGGAGGTCTAAGTTGTGGTGCAGGTGGTGGGACATCATTTTGGTGAATTTGATCAAGGTGCAGAAATCAATTAATTGAACACATTATTATTATTATTACTATCTTCTATATATTTTTAAAAGCCTCACCCTATGTGTGTGTGTGTGTGTGTTGTGTCTGTGTCACAAACGGATCGGGTTGGAAGGTGGTCTCTAAGTGCCCATTTCAAAGCAGCCGACTTTTCATCATCTGCAAGTAGAAATCTTCTGCAGTACCTTATAAACGTACTTTGCGTGTGCCGATTTCCTGCATGTACTCAAGCGAGTCAGTTATACTACTGCCATGTAGACCGCGTGCATCTCCTGCGCTAAAATTAAACGGAATGAGAGGAGCTGCTACCATTGGCCGGGAAGCAAGTTTGCTGTGTTCAATCCCACAACCACCCCTGTCTAAATTCACCTGATTACGAAAATATGAAATACCAGCATGCTAAAGAAGGTGGTGGCAAGGCACAAAAGTATTTCCTACTGCCAAGAGAAAGTAAATAAAGAAATGGAAGTAGAAGAAATAGAGGAAGTAGTCGTGGCAACTAATGTTGACTACTTGCCCGGTCGCTAGTTTAGCAAGCGGCATCCGCCACAGCAAGGATTTACTGTTTACGGCCCCCAAATGTGTAATAACCGATCAGGATTCTACCTTTGGCTGCGATGCGATGCGAGATTGTAGTTGAGGTAAGCCATTTTAAAAAGAAACGTTTCCATTGTTAGAAGCGGAAGTTTCAAATCCTACTGAAACTCTTTTGCTCCCGTCAACACAATTAGGGAACGGGGAGTTTGGGCGCAAATCCGAGCTCTAATTTTAATATACTATAAACTAGTCGCACCTGATTTCAAGTCGCAAGACCAGCCACGTTATGAAAAAAACTTATAATCCGAAAAAATGTCAAATACATTTTGCTTCTCTCTGATATACATGTTGGCTGAGTGGGGGCCGCATCGTGTGAGAGCTGAGACTGTATGAATGCTGGCATTGTCTACGCATTGACTGATTCACACACACATTTGCAGTGTGTCGTTTTTGCCCCTTGTTGTGTGCATTTGTCTACTTGAGAATTAGCATTTACACGCCATCGTGCTGGTGTGGCTAGCGTAGAGGCTTAGTAAGTCCACACTCGTGAGACCTTTATCCTCGGAGCCCTGTCCTTGTAAATGTTCCCTTTAAAGTGACACTCCTTTAAGAGTGGAAGTCCCCTCATCTTCCGTGGTGCTTTTTGGAGAAATAAAATAAGTGCCTTGGTTTCCTGTTATCTCCCCTGATGTTGGTACATTTGTGACGTTTTCCTTGTATTCTGAAGACAGTACTAGTACATAGTATATTTTAGTATTGTGTTATGGTTTCATTCCTTCGACAAAACCATACATTTTTATTTACTTTGAGCAAAGGGGAGGAAGATGTGAATCACCCAAAATGTCAAACTTTTCTTTACATTCAGCTCACTAGAAGATCCTGTTTGCAAATATTTGTGGGTTTGCATGTGTGGGCTCCAGTTCCACTCTGTATAGACCTTTGACAAACACATTCATCTAAGGCCACGTGAGAAAGACAAAACACAACTGTGAGCCACGGTGTTTTCATTTCCAGTCCAGGAACAGACAACTTTACGTGAAAGGAAAACTGTTGTGGATCAGCAAATAGTAGCGTCCAAATAAGACGTCAGGCTAACCAATTCTGTTTTTAGTTCTTGGGAGAAAAGAGTGTCTGTTACTGTTTTCTAGGAGAGAATGTGAGAGTGTTGGAGGGGGGCGGTGAAAGACATTATGGCCCATTTTCCACCCTGTCTGAATTACTTTAAACATTCACACACCTTTTGGAGGTTTCCAACACAAAGCTGCCCTGTAAGGCCCTCAACCTGCTCAGGAAGCGCAATCAGACATGGGAAAGAGTAAAGACTCCGAGGCTTGACTAGGCATACAGTAGCCGATGTGGTGTCAGTTTGCTGTGGGAAAAAGTAACATTTTCTCCCCGAGTGTGAACTCTGTCGCTGCTTAAACGAGCTGTCACTAGAGATGGAAAGGAAGCGGGCATTTCCCCTTACACCAAATGATGTCAGCGCCAAGGCAGACATGGCTACAAATGTTGAAACAATCACCGTATTTAAAGTGGCTTGATGCAGATTGGCTCAATGGTTGTGAACTAACATTTGGGATCACACTCAAGTATATTACATGGACAGAAGTATTGACACACCTTTTCTAACTGACAGCTTCCACTCTTCTTGGAGAGGACTGTGCCCGTGGGATTCTTTTGTCCATTCATCCCTAACATTTGTCAGAGGTCCTGACTCATACTCAGTCCTAGCTCATCTAGAAATTGTTTAATGTCATCGAGGTCAGGGTTCTCAAGTTCCGCATCGCCAAATGAATCCAAGCTTGGATTTTTGGACCTTGCTTTCTACACTGGAGCAGAAACTCACAAAATATAATCGCTTACAAACAAATGATCAAAATGTATTTTGTTTTTGTTTTTAAAAATGAAAAGAGTTTCAGGGCAATCCACCTTTAAGGGATTTGACAATTCCCAAGTTAAACTAATTTAGAGTTGCATGTAATTTCTCATTATTATTATTTATGTGATTTTGTTTGTTTGTTTGTTTGTTTGATTTTTGCACATGTGTATTGTTGTAGTGATGTTATTTCAGTCAGGCACCCCCGAATCATTTGGTGTCCATGTGTAGACAAGTTAAGAATGAATCATCACTTCATCCATCATCGTTATCCTCATTTCATGCAAACTGAATCATGTGGGAGTAACTCTCCAGCTATACTATTAGAAGAGAATGCCCATTAGCGTTTAGCTAATTGTGACTAATGCTACAGCTCGACTACATTCATGAAGTCACTCTGGTTTAGTGTAAAACCATCAATATGTTGAGGGTCGATAAATGACTCCGTATAGTCCATGCTTTCCCTTAATGCAATCCAGAAGCGCCGTACTCCTCAACTTCTTGCGCCAGTTGTCTGACACATAATTCGCTGAACTGCCCACAGCCTGTCTGCCAGGCAGGGATTCAAAGGAAGGATAAACGATTGAACCCACTGATGGAAGGAGCGTGGGCCGGTCATGCCTCGTGTGTCTTCCCGAGCTAATGAAAGAGGCTTTCTCGCGGCGACAGCGGTGAGGCCTTTTCCAGAAATTCCTTAGGCATGACCTTATAGGAGGAACACTGTGGTCCAGGGTGGGGACAAGACATACAGAAAGAGGCCACTGTGCAGAGCTGTCAGCGGTAAAGGACAGATTAGAGGAAAGGGCGGTGTGATGGGAGGACACGTGGGCTGACAGCTTTCATCCATGACATCACCAACAGCATATTGGAGGTTTTTTATTTCCCACCCCCATATGCATATAACCTGTTTCCTCACGTGCAAGGAAGATATAAGTTACCATGTCATATGTTCAAGATTAAAGCGATGTAGCGCAGATGGAAGAACAAATCCCTCACTGGGGTGTTTAGCCAGAGATTAGAGAAGATTTATCCATAACTTGAGTAAATAGAAATATGTTAGTCCAGAAAGCAAGCATTAAAGCAGTTTTTGTCCGTCAAAACAGCTCAGGTAATCAATCTAAAGGAACATGAATGGAAGGTTGATTTATTTCTGACACATTAAGGTGTGTTTGCAAAAATGTATCATCTTGACAGGAGTAGTCATTTGGTTCCAACATCCAAACCTGACAGAAGATATTTTCCATTCTTAAAGGCATTTTCCATGAATCGGCAAATTGCTCATTGTGTGCATCCGAAATGGTAGACAGAGAAGTATTCAGCAGCCGTTTCGACAAATGTTCCTTTAGTGTGACCTTCATGCCACACACTGCTGCCAAGTATTGATGCCAAGAATAGCTGCTACTGTACTGTCGTGTAACATATTAAATAGGGCACATGGAACCTGAACTAATTCTTTATGTCAAGCATTTATGTGTTTTTCGTGTTTTTAAGCCAGATTTCAGTTAGCCTGTCAAAGTTGGACCTCAGTGGTAAAAAAACATAAAGACTCCATTGTAAACTGTTATATTGAGTTTCATATACTGTACTGTAGGTGCGCAATATAATTCAAGTCGTGGCCAAAGCAATTATTTAATACTTTGCTTTGAGAAATAACAATGCCAGTTAAACTTTACCCCAAAAAGTAAGCTAAAATTGTTATACCTCAAAGAAAAGAAAATGAAAATTCTTGTGATGCTTGTTCCACCTGAAAATATGTTTTCTGGCGTAGGAATAGAAAGGTTTGCCTAGGGTAATTCTTGCTATTAATGCGAAGAACCACGAGGACGTTTCCACCCAGCGACTTGCTGATGGAGAGACGCCTCTCCGCAAGGCATCTTAACGACTGTCGTTTTGCATCCCCAAAAAATTATATCATTTGCGGTTTGGGGCGTGCCTCCAATTTGGAGCTTCACTTGTTGGGTTTTTCACATTAATTCAAGCTGGAGCAGTACTAACCAAGCCTTGTTGCATGAAATTTTGAAGCTTTCTCAGAGGCAAAATATCTTCTAAATTAACCAGAGCAGTCCAGTTGTGATCGATTCAATGCCCTGAGAATGAAATTACCTGAGATTAGAATATTCATGAGCATGCTTCAAAAGAAATGTTTTCGAGCTACAATAGTTTCCCAATGATATCAAGTGAAAAAGTGATTGATTTTTGTTTGGGTTTTTTTGTTCCTGACAGGGCCATTATGTTTGACAATGTTACTGTGTGTTTTAAATACTTGAAATTTTTCTTTCCGAAGCAGTGTCCTGGAAGAAAATAAATGGCACTCTTCAGTCTCTAGTGGCTAAAATAAACACTTCAACAACAATTTATCATTACAATGCGAATCCCTAAAGTTGCTAGATATTAAGTTATCAACATTATTATGAATACAAAACTTTTTTCTCTTTTTTCCAGATATTTTTCACCTTTGCTTTTTGTTGCTGTCTGATACAAGAAGTTTTTTTTAATACGACCAAACACTGTACTTGTCAATTAAACATTTTTAAACATGGAAATTCACACTTTCACCTGATCATAAATTTCATCTCCTGTTGTCTACAACAAGTTGGAATGTCTGAACTTCAAACACATTTGCATCACAGTTCAGCCCTCAGCCACAGACTGGTATTTTGTTTCCATGCCTATTTTGGAGGTACACACCTGGTGACAAATTCCCCTCAAAGAGGTCCTCTCGGCACCTAAATAAGTAGATCAATAAATCACTAATAGAGGAGTAAATATTCTTCCCATAGTAACGACCCAAGTAGCCACAAAGATACGTTGTGTTCCACTGCTGATTGGCTGGGTTGGAATGGTTGGGATTTGGATCTACTTTGTCTGTTTGTAAATTGGTTTAAGGGTTTGTTTACAACGGGATGCTGCTACTTGGGAGCAGAAGTTGTGAGTTAAGCGCTGAGTAAATGTTTTGTTTTACCACCAGCGTAATGGCCTAAACAAATTTTAAATTCAATAACAGCTTCTGTCTAACAATGTATACAAATACTGGTGTCTACATCTGCACTAATAAGCAGGTTTGCTGTAGTGTGAATGTTCTCCTGTAGAACATTCCAGAAAGGCTGAATCAACCCCTCTCTGGCCTTATAAACCGTCAGGGACATATTGTGCTCACAGATGTTTTCTGCTATATTGCATGCAATGACTCCATAGGATAGTATAGGCCCTATAGACAGTATTAGGTGTATGCACCTTTGTAGGGGTTTAATTAAATACAACCTTTGAAATCTATGCTGGTTGACATTTACATGCTTTTGATTGGCCTGTTGATTGTTTCCTTCCAGCCAAAGTTGCTTTCTCAGCACATACACTGCATTCAAAACATCCATGCATTTTATATACCGCTTATCCTCTTCAGGATCAGGGCAGGAACTGGAGTCGATCCCTGCTGGCTCCACCTTGGAATGGTTGCCAGTTAGCTACAGGGTGATTGTGAGGAGCAGTAAGTGGCAATTGACGCAACGGCATCTGCAGGACAGTCAGTTCATTTGAACTCTTAGAATTTGTAGACACATGATGGGGGTGATCATTTTAGTGCAGGTAATGTCTGAACTAGTTTGACTATGACTAAAGAGAAAAGTGTCCGTGGTTGTTTGGGTTAGCCACACCCTCAGGTAGCAGCTGTATTACAGCTCTGCCATATTCAAGTTCATAACATAACATAACATAACATAACATAACATAACATAATCATTTGATAACAAAAGTTTGCAGTGCAAGGCAAGCGCTTCACAGTTTATATGGAAAACGACATACAAATCATAATTTCTGGTGTGGTCCTAAGACAACTGGAGCACACCATGTTCATGTACACTTTAGATTGTGATGACCTTTGTAACTTCAGTGATCCATGTGCATGAGAAGAGTTAACCCTATAAGAATTAGGCTACAAAACCAACAGATATATCGCTCTCCAGTAGCTTGCGCTTCAGATTTCTTTTAAATATAGGGAATTTGGGTGATTGTTTTATATAATTTTCTAGCTCATTCCATATTTGCGGACCCTTATAACATATACTGAAACGAGTACCTTTCAATTTCCTATATTTACCTTTTTATGTGCAACCTATTCCTGGTATTTTGTGGGTGAGTGGAGGAGTCCAGTGGTATAAGTTCACACCAATGAGTATTTAGCCTATTAACCACATTGTACATTGTGCATGAATTGTGAAAGAGATTACATTCAGGAAGCTTTAGGAGACCATATCCATGGAAGAGAGCGTTTGTAGGAGAATTGTGTTTAGACCAGGATATTGCTCTTATGGCTTTTTTTTTTTTTTTTGCAATATAAGCAATTTGGAGGTATACGTAGGGTAAGTATTGTTCCAAATAATATTACAATAATTTATATGAGGCACTTCTTGGAGCTAAGCGGGACGATCAGACGGGCACTGTGCCTGGAGTATGCTAATGTGTTTAGACCTGTCTCAGAATGTATGAGATACTGTTCAGGACAAAATGTGATGCACTTTCATCTTCACGACTGTGTCTGATTTGTTGCAGCAGATATGAAGACGAAAAGTTCTGAACTCATAAAAAAGTCATTATTAGATGCTTTTTGACATTTGCATGCATGTTTTTTGTTGCAATTTGGTCATCAGGTCTGGCTTCAGTCCAGATATATTTGTGTAGTATTGAATCAAGCGGGAGACATGCCGAGCTTTGACAGGACCCTTTGCCCACATCAAGAGATCTTTTCTCATTGCTGCGGGGCGGTCCAGCACTTCAGGCACAGGTTGTCCTTTTGGAGGACGAATAAGTTGCTGAGTGGAAGTCTTTCACCTTTACAGTAGGTGCTCCGTAAAGGAAAAATGTAAACACATGGTATCAAATGTGCTCAAAGACTTATATTCATTCTTTGGCAGTGGTCGAATGTTGCCATGTTTGACATTCAAACTTCAGCTTTAGTACCATAAAATGATTTTCCATATTGAAGGATTTGGTGCTTTTATAAACATTCCTTCTTGAGGTGTTTCTTTTAGCAATGTGGCATTCCTTTGAGAACAGACTGTTTGATGAGCACAACCTACAAGCACAGACAAATAGCCAAACCAAATCGCCAATGTAGCACCATAAGCCTCCAGAATTGCTGTCATAACATATTGCAAGTCCCTTGAATACCATGCATTCCAAACACAATTTCTTCCCAAATATATGCTTCAATATCATACCTGGGGATTCTTCCCTGCCAAGTGTACAGTTTTTTTTTGCAGTAAACCAAGCCCTTGGGTATGTAGCGTGTATTAAGACCTTAACTCAATATCAACACTGCATGTGTGACATTGTGTGGAATTTATTCCAAAATATCCATGGGCGTTGATTGAGGTTGAGTCTTTTCACCAGACCAGTTTTCCCATTGCTCTACATATAGATGTCCTGTTTGTACTCACTTGGTCTACTAGACTATTTGATCCTTAGCCTTGAGCCGGGTGGTCTGTGAGGAGTTAAGGAAATCTGTGATTTAGGAAGAGGAGGTGAGTAACCTTCTGTCTTCATCTCATGCAGGGAAAAGATCCCAGTTCTGTCTCCAGGACTCCGCGCAAAACACGTCAACAGATGAGGACTGTAGATAGTGGTGTCGGGTTGCTGAGTCATCTTGTAGCAACACAGCGGTGGTTGTTTTCTTGAGGTTTAAAGGCTGCCTTAGTTCACCATCAGTTCGAGAGGGTCATCTTATCTTTTCGCTGTGCACTACTGCACCTTTGATGGTACGTCAACTACACTGCATCTCCTCAAAGCTCGCTTAAGGCACCCTGGCTAGGAATGCAGCTGACACCACAGTCTTGAGTCTTTCAGGGCCGACTGAGCATTTCGAGGTTTGTTTCCCACATGAAAATGTCCTGGATCTGTCTTGCAATGGGAATCAGTCTTCAATCAGAGCTGGTTGACTGTCACTCCGCAGAAAATGCAAAAGGCTTTCAATTGGGTACAGTAAACTGTGAGTTCTGCTGTAGCTTATTTCCTACCAGCGCAGTTGTAAACCATGCTGTTATTTTGGTCCGAGATCAGCTGTCGGACCAGAGTATGAGAAAACATGCAATCTGCTTTTAGGTTTGCACCTGTCACCAACTTGAAGGATTTAAACAGATGGAGTTTAGGTGTCTCCGCAATGCAGCCAAAAAGTTTTGCGGCTAATTATGTCTGCTTCTGCCTGTGTGTATTCTTTCACATATAATCAAATCTTCAACCGTGAAAAATACATACATTTTAATTTTACAGTCTGAAAAGTTGTTTTGTGGTTGTTGCCATATTATCCTAATGTTGATCAATTGATTTGGCTGATCAAAGGTCAATTTAACATTTTCTATTCTTCCCAGTTTATTGCTATATCACATAGGCAAGGAAACTCATGTATCAAAACTTTACATTTTCTTTTTTGTTAATAAATGCAAGTAAAATTGAGACAATGTCATCGGGTAGCTCAGCGTGTTTAAAACCGGGCTCAGTTTTTTTATTCATTGGTGGGGAAATTTGGTTTTATTCTAAGCCTGGTCTGCATGAAAAATAATTGAAAGCTTGGCACTAAATTGTAAATTGTTTAAATTCTTAAGAGATGAAAGATTGCCTCAAGTTCTAACTGTCTAATAAATCTGTTGAGTTCAGACTGGGCGTCTTTTTTTTTTTACGAACAGATTTGATCTCTGCTGGGAGCAGATGTTTTGCACTGCCACAAAAATGTAGGGGTAAGCCTCTTTGCATTTGGAATGCCTTATTTTATTAGGGAACTACAGTAAGTAGGTTCTCATTACAATGGTGACGAAATAAAGCACTGTACCACTTTGTCAGAGGGATGGTACCCAAAAAGTGCCAAGGAAGGAGTTTGTATTTGTAGATGAGATGGTTGTTGTGCCTGTTTCTATTTAGTTTTTCATAAAAATGTCATTGCAGTTCAATGAAAGCGTGAATCTTTTGAATGTAATGACAAACTCTCATCTGTGTTCCCTTCCAGCTGAAGCAGCCTGAAAAAGCGGCAGCTGCAGCTCATACCTACTTCCAAGCCAATCCAGAACATGTGGAGATGAGTCAGAACCTGGAGCAGTACAAAGATCGACAGGGGATCAAAGAGGATCACTTTGTCGACCACGAAGCTCGGCCTCACCAGGTAAGGGAGATATTTCCACTTGTTTTTTTTCCAGTCATCATTCGTCAGGTCCTATCCTCAAGTCACTATTTGTCAGAAACAAAGACCCCTTCATTTTGAGTACAGTGAACCCCTAAATATTTGTGGGCCAGCGCTTGCAAATTTGCCGATTCATTGATTTTTTTTTTTGTGTTCAGGCCAACACTATAACAATACTGCCTCGACGCCATCTCGTGGCATCTTGCTGCCAAGGAACCGTTGAATTCAGTTGAGGAGCTTCGATAGGACAAAAGTTGTCCTTTGCCACCATCTTGTGGCATCTGTAGGCAATTAAAAACCCTTTAAGGGGGGGGGCATCAATTACTCAAAGATTTACGATATTCGCAGCAGGGCACTGTCCCTCTCCGCAACAAATAGTAATGGTTCACTGTGTCAGGATCAAGCGTTTGCTACAAGATGGCCAATGTAGCTGAGTTCTGATCTTTTACATATGCTATTGTTACTTAGTCTAAAGCACAGGTGTCAAACTTAAGGCCCGGGGGCCAGATCTGGCCCGCGACATCCTTTTATGTGGCCCGCAAAAGCAAATGTGTCGACTTCATGTTCCTTTCAAATGGTTTTTACTTTTAACAGCACTGAGATATTGCAAGATTTTTTGTCAGCAATCCCCCCTTTAAAATAAATTGGAAAAAAATGTTGAAAAACAATTTACTGTCTTCTGATTTCAAAACCAGTTATCTAGCAATTTGTTGTGTATATGTGATAATATAAGGCGATCATACATTTATATGGGTTCACACGGCCGTCCGACAGGAACCGTAACTACGATGTAGCCCGTGACAAAAATGAGTTTGACACCCCTGCTCTAAAGTAAACTATAATTTCTTGAAAAATCAATGATTTGTGGATTAAATGTGCTATGTGTTCGACCCAACTTTCAACTGATTTTGAACTTTGAGTCATGATTGCACTGCATCGAAGCATTTGTCCACATGACGATCAACGCACTTTCTCCACTGCACGGCTACTCGACTTTTCACACTGTTTATGCCTGTCCTGGCAAAATCAGGTACTAACAGGTACTACCAGCATCTGGTCAATGACGTAAACCCCCGCTGGTCAACATTTGATACGGCTAAAAATGACAAGAATAAATTAACATTAACTTAGCCCGTTGCCATCCGTCATCTTTCTGCTCGTAATTTCCTCCTCCCAACAGGTGCGTTCAATGCATCTTGGTTTTCAATTTTTTTCTGCAGTGCTATTTTGAAGTGGAAAATCTAAACCGAGGTGAGTAGAGCTGAGGCAAGCCAAGTCAATACTGTGCAGTGGAAAGGCACTTTGAAACATTTATTTGATTTTGTGGCTGCAAATTTTGGGCCAATTTCTCTTACTGCAGCACTTTACTACCTGTCACCATGATTCCTGCTCATTGTTTTACTTTTCTCTGCTTCACATACAGCAAGAGGAAAAACAGTTGGAGTATGAAGGGCTCTTATGTTAACAGCCCTTCAATGACTGGAAACTCCTTTGGCGCTATTTGTGGTTAGGTTCTGCACACTGAAAAGCGTGGAATTCTTTGTGTGGCGCCCCACTGAGAATCGTTCACCCTCTCTTACCCCATTCAATGTTTTTTTTTGTCCCCCCCCCCATATGTTCGACCACTGCATCAAGCTGCTCTGAGTTACTACCACCCCACATGGATCAAATCCGACCATAGCAATCTGTCATTCAAACCCCCTTCGGTTTGCTGGTTTCAATTGCGTTTACTCTACAACTCGCCTTATAATTCCAGTATAAACAGATATTCTCTGAGCCATTACATTGATGATACATTTTTATTTAAAAATGCGGTGCTTATTTCTGTCTACTTTCGCTTACTTCTCCCAAAACTCTGTTTCTATCCATTTGAAACACACAGATCAGTTCTAATACCGTCATGCGTACCAGAAGACTTGATTTTTTTTTTTTTTTTAATGAACTAGTTGTAGGTTGCCATTATTGTTTGACACTGTCAGATTATTTTATTTTAATGTGTATTAAAATAAGTATAAAGTAAAGTATAAAGTTTGACTCTTTTCCTCCATCGCAGCAATCCTTTAGCGCGGCAATGACCTTATACGAGCAAGGCGACTACGCGGGGGCCAGCCATCTGTTCGAACAGGCTCTGGTGGAGTACTACAAAGCCGATGTGGAGTGCCGGGCCCTGTGTCAGGGGCCGCACCAGTTTGAGGACCACGATCACCTTACCTACCGTTACAGCCTCTATGAAGTCATTTCAGGTAACAACCGACACCCGCACAACATTCACTTATTTAAAACTTTGAAAACATAAAGTGGATGTAACATCGGTCATGACTTGAATTGATTGTTGTGGTTTTACCGTGTGTGGTAGGCTATTTTTTACCGTCCTGCACATGCAGCTGAGATTTTTATCTTTAATCAAACCAAAATCTAATTTAATGGCAATTGTGAATGGCATATGACACACAACTATGAAACTATTGTAGTTTATGTAAATAGATCTATTTTACAGATGGGCTTGAACACAATTCACTCCAGAGGACACTTTATTGTAATTCTATTGTATTTCAAATTACATTTCCACATAAAAAGCAATGAAAATGTTATTTCTGTTATACATTAATTTACTCAAACTTAAGCCCTTGTAACATTTAAATCCTGTAAGTGTAATGTTACGTTTTAGCATCATTAATTGTGCTGTATGTGCAACAAGGAGTTTTCAACAAAGTTTTGACCGCGGTTTTTGGGAATAGGTAAATTGGCATTGTTGTGTCATTGTTATTACTATTTTCCTCTGTAGCTTATCAACACTGATACCCATTTGAAAGGGTACACACACAAAAAACAGACATGGTGTCAACTTAAGGGACACATTTCGATGTTGTGCTTCTTCATCTCTTCCCAATTTTATTAGGATTTTGAATTCAAGTTCGGAGCATATTATTTGTTGAAATTGTTGGTACAATTCAGAGGTCTTCATGCATTGAACCATTCGTGTTCCGGATGTCCACTGGACACAACTTTTGAGAGTGTTTTCCTTTTATGACATCCTGTTTGTTTCAACGACCTCCTAAGACATGTATTTGTGTTGCTTGTGTTTACAGTAGTGGTTTTGTAGGTTTGTTTTCCCCTTGGACGGCGCTTTCCAGAGCCATGACTCGGATGGGTCCTCATATGTGTCTAACATGAAAGCAATGAGACCGTTGAGTTTGAGCTTGAAGCATTTTTTTATCAACCTATCGTGACTGTTCTGTTTGGCCCTGAGCCTGAGCTAGGCTTTGTTGTGCTGAAAGAGCCCGGGGAGGCTCAGACAAGGCCAAACAACGCTCTTTGTGCTCACTAGGTGATCAAATCTGCCTGGCAGTGGCTTGGCTCTGGATGTCATTTGGCGCCGAGTCAAAGGGTGAAAGACAGTAATGTGATCTCACTGCACTGCACACCACACTGTATTTGCATAATGATTTCAAAGTTTCCCGTTGAATAGTTTTGAATGAGAAAATAAATATATACATATACAATATATAAATACAATTAAAGAGCAAAAGACAACTGCACATTCGATTGAGGTCCATTACATCATCCAATTTTGCTTTTACAAAATGTTTAGTTGAACTGAGTTGTTTATTAATGTTGGAGTAATGTAGAATCATAACTCCCTTGTACTGAACCGTTTGTAATAATTCCATCACCTTAGAGTGGCAAAATAGTCTTTCAATGTGATTCAGTGCAGTTCTACACTTCCTCATTTGTAAACATATTGTTAAATCAACCGCCCTTGTGTGCTTTATTATTATCGTTGCGAAAGCGGAATCGATGTTGTTTGTTTTGAGTGTGTCCATGTTTGATTCTCTCATTTTTCGTCCAGTTTAGTTTACAGTGTAAAGCACCCGCTTCCTGCATAGAATACAGCTGCACTTGGAGATCTGTCAAAACACACTGGGTGTGATAAATATAATCAGAGCGAAAAGTCACTGGCTGTTGTTTGTATTCAGAGCAATCAGTGGAAAAGGTGGTGGCTTGTGTGCTGCAGCGCCATCTTAATCACTGACGAGTGTTCCTTGTTTTGAGGCCCAAACATAGCTAATTAGTGTTGTATGGGCTTTGTTTGACTTACAATCAGATGATTATTTTCAATTCCACTCTTGGACGTAGATATAGGTTGCCGTGTTTATTTTATTGTGTGACTTTGGAGTGTAATACTGTGCAATCTGCTATCAAAATGTTATTGAGAAAGAAAGAAAAGCATTTTTTTTTTTCTCCCCAAGTATGACTCAGAAAGTGAGTTTCTTGCATGTTTCAGGATACAATTTATGTACGGTCTAGATGTGCTCCTGAGACTGAACAGGAGACTGAACAGACCACAACAGGAGGGAGGAAATTAGGGCTGCAGCTGCACTCAGTGATCATTCACAACACTCAAACCAGCAATGGTCCACTGCGCTGGTTTTACTCTCAGGTCTCGACCTGAGGAAGTGATATATTTGCTATCTTCCCAAAAAGGTCAACGGGCAAAGACACAAAGATGCAAAAAAGTACGGAGCTCAGTGTATTTTTTCTGCATCCCGATTGCGAACAGGGAATGACGTGATACATGTGTTTTATCCCCACAAAATTAAGATTACTAGACAAATGATGACCTGAAGAACGTTCTGGACTACATCAAAATCACTATTAAAATGTTTGCCGTATAACACTCCGTTTTGCTGAACACTGTCATTCAAAATATGTTTTGATTCTAATGGTGCTGTGGTGAAACTGGCTTGTAATATTGTGGCTGCCTTCTTAAGCTATATAATAATTTTTTTCAGACAAGCTGAAGCCTATCTCAGCTGACTTTGGACGAGAGGTGGAGTACACCGGTTGCAAGTTATTTACAGCCACAAATAATATACGTAATATAACATAAATAATTTCATTTGGTAACTCTGAATTAAATCTCTTTGTAAAGGCACACATTTTGATGCATCACTTGTGTTACGAAAGTGTGTCTAATATTGTAGCCAGTCTTATATACCTTCACTAAATGTGTAGGTGCTAATACATGCTTGATTAACATGACGAAGAAACCGGCTTTTGTCCAAGTTGTTTCATTCCCATGCTAGTATCTGTTTTCCGTATTTTATCTTCACCTCCCTCTCCTCAAACATATCAGATGTTGCCTGGCCAATTTCATTGAGGGCGATGACTCCATGTGTATCAGAGCCTCAAGCTCAGTTTTCCATCGTGAAATGTAAACAGGCAATTAATCAGTTCGGGCCTGTGTGTTTTATGAGATTTGCTGACATCACACGGATGATCTCAGATGCGTTAATGGCTGTGGGGAAAACTTAATTAGCCGCAGACCACCCAGCAGTGTCACTTGCAACTGTGATGAAAACACAAGGGGGACAATAGTATCCTAGTATGTGTTGACATTTTTTTTAGGCTATCCTCTGATACACTTATTGCCAAATGCATCACACTTAAGATTGGTCAAGAATGTGTAAAAACAACACCCAATACGTGTGGACTGACCAACAGTACAGATTTGTGAAAAAATGTGAAATTTACTACTGCCATCCGAGTTTTGGCCCAGGTGGCAGCGATATTAAAGTGATACTTTACGACTTTTGCAATTTTCAGCATTAGTAAGTTAGTATTTTGTCTATAGTGAATTTGATACCTTCAATATTTTTTATGTACACACTGTGTAACACCTTTAAAAAACAATCACGGCTTACCTAACCTTCCCAAACTTGAGCTGTGATTGGTCGTTACCTGAGCCCCGAGCACTTGCGATGTCGTTTTCAGTTGACAGAAATGACAAAATGGCCGCCCCCTGAGATGGCTAAAAAGGGCTGGATTTTGCTGCTTAACTCATATTCCACTAACACAATATTAATCAGAATTTCAACTAGTGGGCCTGCTGGTAACATATTCTTGAAAAAAAAAAAAAAAGGTTTGGGTCGATTTACCCTTTAAGTGTTACCGTGCTAATGTTCCGGTTTCGAACCTCGGTTTGAGATCTTGCTGCGTATTACAATTGTTTGTGCATAGTTTACCTCCACAAAGTATTACAAAACAGTTTGACCTTTGAACAGAAAATAAATTAGTTTCATTGTTTTCCAGAGCCATTGTTTTAGAAGACATCATGTCCTCCACCGTCCAAAAAAATAAGAGTCTGTCTTGAAAGTATTATCAAACTGATTCAAATATATATATATATATTTTTTTTTATTATAGATCACTTTACTCAGGTACTACACTGTGAGCACGAGTGCGTCAGAGATCTCGCCACCCGGCCGGGCCGCCTGTCACCCATAGAAAACTACTTGCCGCTGCACTACGACTACCTCCAGTACGCCTACTTCCAGAGTGAGTCCTTCAAGTTTCTCTGGACAAGAAAAAAACATTTTGTGGTTGCTGAATTTGTCAAACACCGAAGTATCCACACCTGTCGTCTGTGTGATAATGAGCATGACCTTATCAAAACTGGATACACCCAAAGATGCATTGAGGAAAACAGTTTGTTTGATCTTCCCACAAGAGGAATGAACTGCACCCTGTGTGGAGACGGGACTGCCTGTTCTTGAGACAAATTTAATTCCTCTTGTAAATTTATTTTTCACATCTAAAATTACGAATTAGAATTGGTTCATGAAATGTTTAAAAAGGTTAATAAATAGGAATATAAATATAAAATAATAATTAAGAGACTTGGGGGTTTATGTTATAAATCACTTCTGTAAAACACTTCATACTAAATGGTTTCAGCTGTAATATTTTAAAAAACTCATTGTAAGGACATTTTATTTTACACGAGTCATTTATAACATTGGGATCGGCGACAAAATAAATTCCCCAATTCTAATCATTTTCCCCCCTTCAATAACAAGAAAAAGCAAATGACAATGACAAGTTCCAAAACTTGGAGAAAGTGACCACAAAAGAATCCTTATTAAATATCAGTTCAAAAATGAATGCTGGACAATTAAAAATAATTGAATGACAAAAGGAGTCCCTTTGGGACAGATGCTGTATGTAACAGCGAAACGATCACTGAACATAAATAAAAGGAGCTGGTTCCAAACAATATTAACATTCGTCCCTGAAAATGTCAACAAAATTCTGCACACTCTATATAACACTCTAAGTAGGTTGCCTACTTTGAATAAACATTGGAAGGAAAATAAGTATGTGTTTCTATAACATGAGGCTTTAAGAATCCCCAGCCATGGTCATCGATCTTGGGGAGAGAAACTGAAAGGGTTCCTGGAGGCCCCCAAGCATTTCGGGGGCCTCCCTGAGATGAATTAAAGTTAATTTTGCGTTTGTATAACATGAAGCATACAGTCACATGAATGAAACCTCTCACAGAGGCAGTTAGTTAGAGGTGTCACACTGTATCTATTTACTGTAAAGTTCATTACATGCTCTACTTTGCATGCCTTTTGGTTTTTTAATTAGCTTATTAAACCCAACCTGTTAAACTACTGGCGTAACAGCAAAGCATGATGGTGTTCTTAATGGCTACTATTCATCCAACAAGGGCCCTATTTTCAGATCTGGCACAGCGGCGTCCAACTGTGCGCAGGGGTGGAGTTTTCTTCCTTTTTATATTTTCCCAGCCGAGCACAGGTAGAAATGGGCGTTTGCGCCATTGTGGGATCGAACACAGCTGGCTTGTTTCCCAACCAACCTGATTCCCTTTGAATTCAGGGCAGGAAAGTTGCACGGTCTACATGGCGAAGGCAGACACGTTGGGGTCCATTCAGGAGATTCGCTGCTGTCATATTTTTAAAATGAAATACGATGACATCCGCCTCACACGTCCGCAGAGCAGAGCTCAGAATCTGTTTGCCTGTACCTCGATCAAATCGAAAGAAATAGTGTTACACCACCTGCGCCGCAACTTAGACCTGCTTTCAATTGGTCTATTGTCTACAAAGAGTAGTTTACTTTTGGTCACCAAAGTGTCAGACGCAACAAGGCGTGGTTATAGAAAATGCCCTCGGTCCGCCCAGAAAGGTGCAGCGCGGTCTGCTAAATTTCCAGACACAATGAACTGGATTTGCTGCGGCAAGAAAAAGAAAATATGACAGATTTACGCCGAGCGCACGTGTGCCTATCTACAAAAATAGAGCCCAAAGTCTTAATTACTATGAAACCCTAAAACAATTCTTCTTCTTGTATATTAATTAATTCAATTAAAATTTGTAACCCTATTTTAGATTGTTTTCTAGTGACATTATACATTCCTCATCACATTAGCTACCTGGCCAATCTCAACTGATCCCGTATGTGTTCATGAGTTTGGATGCACTGCACTACACCGTACTTAGTTGTTTTTAACATTTTCATTACCTTATTTATTTTTTATATTCTTTTTCTAAATATTCAGTTTGCTTCACTTACGTAGCAAATTAATGTGTTGAAAATACTTTTCGCACTATGGTGCAATGTAGTATACACCACTGGCAATAGAACTGACACATTGATTTGGCTCTTGTACGGCAATTGATTGGACGGGAAATCATGCCACAGATTCAGATATCATTGCAACAGCATTGATAAAAAAAAAATTTAAAAATTGCATGCGAAGGCCAAATTGTTATTTTTCTATTACGCAAGTAATAAAATCACTCAACAACTTTGTGTATTGCTTAACACGCCACAGTGGCTCTATGTCGGCCGTCTCGGCGGCCTCTCAATGTGTTCAATTTCCCTCAGTGAAACCAACTGTGAGGTTTTCTGACCGACTCAGCTCATATCTCCCGTCTGTTACCGAGGCGAGAAGGCACAGCAGACCGCAGCAGATGCACCGTGTCAGCCCAGACAGGAAGCCTCTGGTTAACCCTGCGCCTTTACAAGCCCGGAAAGAATGTGATCGCGCGCGCGCGCGCTGATGAGCAGAAGGTGCACGTCTGCGGGGCCTAACGTCACCGTGACTTGACTCTGTGGTCAAGTGCCCTTTTATTCACTCTCTCAAGCAGCGTTTACTGGATTGCACTGATGGTTTGGAAATGTCAATCAGCTGGAGTCATGACGGATTTCCCCACATCCCCTCCTCGGGGACACACGCATTATTGGGGATCCAGCAGAGATCTTTCCAGAACTGCATGTGAAAATATCTCATGTTCTTCCTGTTTCTGCCTCTGCAGTGGGAAAAATGGAGGATGCGCTGCAGTGTGCGCTCACCTACCTTTTATTCCACGAGGGAGAGGAGTTCATGACAGACAATGTTGACTTCTACACAGAGGTGCTGGGACACGGTGGTGCACCACGAGAGGTCAGATTCCGTTGTGTCGATGTTTGATGGATGTCTAAGTACGCACTTTAGTTCCCGACTAAAGCCTGGTTCACACGGCAGGATAATCGGCCTGATATCGGACTCTAGTAACGGCTCCAATGATAATCTTAGCAGGTATTCCTCCCGTGTGTGGTGTGCTCAGACGGATCTTGGTCGCTCGGAAGGACGGAGAGGAAGAGCGGCGGGAATCCAAAATCAAAACAGTCGTGGCGCAGCAGAGCCCAACGTCTTTTCTTTTTGTGTCACCTTTTTCCCCTTTTTTCTTCTTTCTTTTTTTGCAAGATTTTCCGTCTGACATGAAAATATCCGTGATTGAATCGATTCGTGTACGTTCAAAACGATTTTACATGTGTTTTTCTTTTCACGTCACGTGTGGGGTCTCTCAGAGTTTGGAAGCCGGCCGACAATTTTAAAATCTTTCCGTGTGAATCAGGCTTAAACTGTTTATTTCCGTCATCACAAGCAAAACAACCGATTGGACTGTACCCAGTGGCAGTTTTTCGAAGGGGGACAAATTACACAAACCACTTGCTTTTCTTCTTAAATTCCTATTTGTATTTTCTACAATGTACTATGTAACAAAAATGATCAAAATTCATGATTCATTAAATTGAAACACAATTTTAGATGTTTATTAGGTGTAGCAATGTACATCAGCAGAAGTACTTGTATGCGTTTTCCAGGTCGAGTCACTCATTTACGACTAAATGTTGCTAGGCAGGATTCCACTAGGATTTTTTTTAATGACAGACTAGGGGCCAGGAGGAACAGGAAGTGATACAGACACAGACTCAGGAAATTGCTCCCCAAAAAACATTTTAACTACTGCCAGGCATGCGGATTATCATTTTGCTATTATGTCACTGCTTTGTATTAAATATAAATGCACAATGCACAAAAAAAACTGTGCCATCGGCTGGATTGGTGGGGCATTGTCCCTTCTGACATAAATGCAGATTTGCCAGGTACCGTATACCGAAAAGATGGATTAGCTTCAACATTATATGAAAGAGGTTGTCATTCAGTCTATTTTCTACGCGGCTAAACTACGCATCAACTGTGAATGTTTCCTTTTTTTCTTCAGATTTAACTGCAGACAAAAAGCGCTCAGCCATGTGCTTCCTCCCTATCATCAGTCTAATTGAATTATAGGCTCATGCTAGTGCTTCAGGGTTTGAATTAAATATCAGTCTGATCATCTGATCTGGGATGTGAGCATCGAAAGTAGATATTCGGCACGGGTGGCGGGCGGGGGAGGGGGGGGGGGGGCGAGCCCTCAAAAGGAAAAGTGTGGATTTGAAGAAGGAGACGACAGGAGTCAGGAGTGCATTTGCTGTATTTCTTGGACCAGATTTGCACTCACCATCTGGCAGGAGTTTCCATTTTCAATTTTGTTTTTCACTTGTACTAATGATTCTCCTTCCAGCTGGAAGAATTAGCTGGTTTCATATGTCAATATATTAGGAAAACATATTTCTTGCTCTCAGCAGAGAAGCAGCCGTTTCCTTGTGATGGCTGTTCAGTAATTAGAGGCCAAACACGTGTAGCATAATACACAGCCAGCTAATCAGCTTGGTCCTGTTAGTTACTAATATAGCTCACCACTGATGATTTGTCGCTTCCTAAAACTGATGAACTACTTTGGCAAGTCAAACTATACCTCCTTTAAGTCTAAGTAACCTCCTTTTCCTCGAAAGCCTGCTTCTCATTAGTGTGTGTGAATGACTGCGTATGTATGTATGTATCTCATACTGTGGCTTTTTTTTTTCTTCTATCCTTCAAAGTCTTTCCACTCCCAAACGTTTACAGTGCAAACCGGGTTCCCCTCTCCAGCCTCAGGGAGGTCACTTTCAAGGCTCTAGATGTCGACGCCAGGCCCGAGTTGCCTCCCCTGTCAAATAATGCTGCCTTTCAGGCTCTTAGCATCAGGGGAAAACTTACAGAAGCAAACCCGCAGACGTCTCTGGCTCAATTCAGGGGCTGTTTCTATCAAGATTTTAAATAGCTTCAAAGAAAAAGCGACCGGTCGCCCTTGTTTTATGGCAGTTGCCATGGTCGTTTTGTTCAATTTTAGGACGTTCTCCTCCAGGAGGAAATATGCCCTCCAAAAAGTGTGTTATATCATTTGGACGATATCAGTTTTATTGGCTGCCGACCAGTCCGGTGTGTACCCTGCCTTTCGCTCAAAGTCAGCTGGGATAGCTCAGCCGTGACCCTTTTGAAGTTTGCGGCATAAAACGTGCAATGTGCTTATTAAATGAAGAATGGAATATCAGCCGTAATTTCGCTAGAATAAACAATTGGGGCATTTTTAGTTGTGGTATGCCACTGCACGTCATGTCTGATAATGTAATCTAATGACGTTCAAAACAACAGTAGTTTCAAATATACCCCTAAATGTAATAATGTTCACGTTTGCTTGACCGATCATTAATCAAGCAGTATACACAGTAAAACAATTTGTTTATATTAATGAGGTACAACTAAAGTGCATCACGTTATTGTCATTCCAACTTGAGGTATTTTTGAAACCTACATCCTATTTAATGTTATTCTAAGGGTGTTTGCTCATATTTAGGTTTAAATCCAAATTAAAATTTCATTTTGTGTGAGTGTGTGCGCGTGTGTCTTCATGTAGTCAAATAAAAACCAGGTGATGTAGTGTTATCTGACTTACTGGAGAATTTCACAGATGGATCAACCGGCTTCCTACGGGTGCAGCGTGTGTGTGTGAAAAGCAAAAGCAAACACTCTTCCTGTCAGTCACCAGTCCCTCACAATCCGCATCAATGCTGCTGCCGAGGAAGCAGTACACGCTTCTATCTTATAGGCTGGAAATCCTGTCAGAAAGAGGGAATGAAACAGTGGTAGAGAGATGAGCGAGGGGGGAATTCGGAGGTTCAGTTTGGAGGGCGGAGGTTATAACCTGCACACAAATGCACACACACACAGACACACACACCAGGGCTGCAGTACTCGAGTCCAGACTCGACACATTTTTTCTGTCGTCTCGGACTTGACTCAGACTCCTCGGCATTTGACTCTGAGTTTGTCTTGGACTCGGACAATATTTTTAACGACTCGACCGAGTCCAACTATGTTTTTATTCCTGAAAATTAACGTCTGCCTTCAAAAGGATCTTGAAATAAAGTTTTTCAGATGATCAAAATAGCCATCTGATTGGTTAGCCTGACCGCCAATCGGGGCAGGAAAACCCTGCCGCAGCAATGCCACGGTCGACTACCATTAATTAAGCAAATTTATTTTTAAACCTTTTTTGTTGTTTATCTGCACACACGGTTGTTAATAAAGCAAAGGTTTTCATGAATGCGAATAAAAAATAGTAATTGAGCATAATGAAATTTCTCTAATTTTGTGGTCGTGAAAATAGTATTTTTCTGTCTTAAGGTTTACTCCTGATCTCACCTGGACTTGGACTCGATAAAGGTGGACTTGACTGCAGTCCTGCCGCACACGCATGGCATACACACACGCATTTCTTATTCATATTTCATTTTCTGCATTCCGTGGCAATTTCACGTGATAGCTCAATGTTGAGCACTCACACAGTGTAGGCTCTGCATTAACAATTCTTAACTAGTCTATAACTGCCACAAACGATTATTCAACTGGTTGACTTGTCACAACTAAATTTTTTAAAAATAAACACTTATTGGTTTTATTTTAGTTTTTTATGTAAGCTTTATTTATCCAAAACATTTTGCTTTGCTGCACTAGTATGTATAATTTAAAAGTACTAAATTGACCAACAAAATCAAGATGTCATATGCACCCTGAAACTGAAAAAAAAAAAAAAAAAACCTTAAAGCGGAAGTCCACCCAAACATATTTTTTTCAAGAATATGTTCCCAGCAGGCCCACTAGTTGAAACACGGCATTCTGATTAATTTTGCGTTTGTGGAAGTTAAGCAGCAAAATGCACTCGTTTTTAGCCATCTCTGGCGGCGGCCATTTTGTTTTCTGTCGACTGAAAATGACATCACGACTGCTCACAACGACCAATCGTGGCTGACCTGTTTTCTGAATCGGAGCCGCGATTGGTCGTTGTGCGTAGTTGTGATGTCATTTTCAGTCGACAGAAGACAAAACGACCGCCCCCAGAGATGGCTAAAAATGAGTGGATTAACACTTATTCCACAAATGCAATATTTATCAGAATGCCCTGTTTCAACTAGTGGGCTTGCAAAGAACATATTCTTGAAAAAAAATGTTTGCATTGACTTTCCCTTTAAAGCTTATAAGGAAAATTTTGGGGGGGGAGGTTATTTTAGGCACTGTAGCAATACGGTATATGGATGCTTATATTATTTTTGCCGTTGGGTGGAGGTGTTGTTATGTTCTGTGACTTTGACCTCTTGAATTTATGAGTTGGTCAACGCACCTGTGATCGGCGCTGTGACTTAGGACCAGTGGGCCATATATGACCATTTGAAAGCATTGTAAGAGCCTCCCATGCAATTTGAAACTTTGTGCGAAAAGTATTGAAACATTAAAAAAATTGGAAAAGTGTGCATTGAGAGAGTTAAATGAATTTGAATGAATTTTTACCCAAAAGCGGAATATCCCTAACTTTTTGTGGCTAGTGTATGAGTAGTTTGTCATTTTTATCTTGGGAGAACTTGGCCGCTGATAGCAAAAAAAGTTCCCCGCCCTTAAGTGACATCCCTGTTGTGTGTGTCCGCAGGAGGCTGCACGATACCTGAGGAGGCACAAACAAGAGCTGGAGCTTCTTCTGGTTGGAAGTCAAATCATGGGCGTGAACTTCACTGAAGGGGTGTGTGTGCGGCTACGTGTACTGCTCGCGCCTTCAAACTTAAACTTCAAAGACAACTATGAGTTGTCCCTTTATTTATTTTGGGTGTTCAGAGTCGCCCTTCAAACGCAACCAGCGTCTATAAGTGAACAGGCAATTTTTTGTACTCAACGACATCTGCTGAGTGTGTATTGGAAGCCAAGCACTTCTCTGCTGGAAAAGACTCAAAGCAGGGTAGCAGGTTTCTGGCACAGTCCACATGCAACTTTGCTTTTTTTTTAAGTGAAAGGCGACATCTGCTGGTCATGTTAACTTTTACTGATTTTTTTTTATCCATCTCATAATAAAAACTGACTGTTCATTGCAGAATTACTGGAGCAGCTCGGGTGGGAGAGACGACTCCACCAGGTATTTGCTCACATCTTGTGCATAATGCTCTCAAAGGGCCACATCAATAGGTACACTTGCACAATTTAATAAACCCCAATATGATGGATGTGTCAAAACCTTTAGTATTAGTTAATTAAATATTAATTAAACAAAGAGTTTATTAATACTGTGTTGCGTTTGTTTTTCATTGGTGTATAACTGCACTGCATCGTACAGTATGAAGGAGGAGGCCAAACTAGAAAGAAAATAAAAGGCATGACATGACAAAAAAAGCGCATATACAGTACATGGAAAACATTGTAAAATTAGCAATACTTTAATATCATTCAGTTATGCTAAATTCAATAGTCTCATCTTAATGCAGGTCTTTTTTTTAAGATCATATTATTATGATGTAAAAAAAATTTTCAAGATTTGCCTTTTTATTTTCATGAATTAGACTTTCTAGTAATCTATTTTCTACTCTAATACTCTAAACTCTAATACTGTAACTTTTTTCATCAGAATTTTACCAGTTATTTCTGGTCAAATTACATATTTATCCTGATAATCGTTCAAGTTTTGTCATGTCAAATTACACATTTATTCACTTAGTGCTTCGAATTTTTCTTGTAAAGTTTCACATTTACTGTCATAATAGTTCAACTTTTTCTTGAAAAATTACACATTCATTCTTATAAATGTTTAAAAAAAAATCATGTACAGTAACTACTTTTTTCTTTTTGTCCTAATAAAAGTTCCCACACAATTGCAACTTTTTTCCCCCAGAATATTGCAACTTTTTCTCTAATATTGACAGAATTCGTGATACAGCTGTTCCACTAATTCTAATACTATTGTATAAGTGTACTTAAGGCAGTGTTTTGTGAGTATGAATGTGTCATACAACATTCAAAATGTTGATGAGTGGTTCTTCTGCAGGGTTCCCTCTGGCACAGATGGCGGGATGGAGTATGTTCCCATCACAGAGAAGAAGAACGTCAGTGTGGCCGCATCGCAGGATTTCAAAGAAGGTCCCATTTCTCTCTTCGCGGCTTTTTCAGCCTGCGCTGTCGAGCTTTTGACAAAAGCAGCTTCGTGTTCTGTGCAGGTGGCTCGTTGTTGCACGAAGGTGTGAAGCTGGTGTACAACTCGGCGGACATGAACGGGACCCGACGGGTGCTGCTGGATCAAGTTATAACCGAGGACGAATGCGCAGAGCTCCAACAGCTGGCGCAAGTAAGGACTCAAGAACAGGGGCGGAGCTAGAAGAGCAAATACGCTTTCAGTGAATACTTGTCGTGATTATTAATCAAGATTATGTTAACACATTCAACATGACCAAAAAGTCAGTGTTTATCATACAATCCACAGTCAGGTTCCATGAAATAAAATGCACACATACTGTATAGTTGCCAACCTTGCCCAACACTCTCACAATACAAGCCGGAATAAATCTAAGTATAAAAAGCAACATTTACAATTGTGACGAATTAAGAGATCGTTGTGTCATTGTGATTTCAATGAATGTGCCATTGATCGTCAGTCTGCAAAATGCCATTGGCCGTCGGTGGCGATCACTCTGATTGGTCGTCAGCTAGCTAATCAGTGCTTGTGATACACGGAAAATGTTTGTCCCCAACCCTGCTGAAGAGCCAGAGCAACATTTTTCATCCACATGCTATATGAGGTGGTGTATTAGTGGCGACTTTAACGAGGACAAGCGCAATGGAAAATGGACGGATGCTGCATATTGTAACGCTGCTCTCTCTCAGAAGGTCACGAAGGCAGGAGACGGATACAACGGCAGGGCGTCCCCTCACACGCCCAACGAAAAGTTTGAAGGGGCCACCGTGCTCTCAGCCCTGAAGGTACACAAATAGCGTCTTTTTTCATTTTCCAATTGAACTTCAGCCGTGAACACGTGTCTTCCTCTAGTACGCCAACGAGGGCAAGGTGTCCATGAAAAGCGCCCGCATCTTCTATGATGCCAGCGAGCGAGTGAGGGACATCATTGCGTCCTACTTCATGATCAACTCCACTCTGCACTTTTCTTACACTCACCTGGTGTGTCGCACGGCCATCGCAGGTCAGTCGTCGTACGATGCTTTTGAACCTGTGGGATATTGCATTAATTGCATTACTGTCCGCTCACCAGACAAACCGGCCTTTACAAAGATAAGCACTAGTTGACACTGGCAGAGAGCTATTAACTTAACAATATTTTCATCGTAGGTGTTGCGCGTGGCGGTGCACCGTACTCAGAGATATTGCTAATAGTTTTTCTCACGGAGCTAAAAAATAAATACTCCAAGAGTGAAGTCTTTGAATTACAAGAAAAAAAAAAAAAGTGATTGATTTTTAAGTGCTACAGTATAAAACTATGAAGACGATTAAAAGAAATTTTAAAGTCAAACATGGGATATGGAAACACAGCGACTTGTATTTTTATGACAAAGGGTTTGAAATGTGGGCTTGAACTTGGAATAAAAAAAGTCTCAGCATGAGTTTAACACATCTGCTTCGTAGTTCTGGCTTGGAATCTCAGCTCCGGCCTTCCTGCGTGGTGTTTGCATTTTCTCCGCGTTTTCATCATGCAGGTTCATTGAAGACTGCCCATGCCCATCGGTGTGAATATGAGTGTATTGTGAATCTAACAGATGAATGATTAAAGTGATTAAGAGCAAAAATATCAGCACTCTCACTAAAGAAGAAAAGTCAACTTTCAATAATTGATTTCAACGTAACCATAGGCTACTTTAAACTCACCCCAGTGCACCACCCAGTTTTAATTTAAAAAAAAAAAGGGAAAACTTGGAATCAAGTCTGTGTTTCTGTAATTATCATGTATTGCCATGAAAAGAGCTAGTAGGAAATATATTTTGGTCACATCACTATAGCCAGTGGCATTTTTAGACCCATGGAAACACTTTTTTGCGTCGGATGTTGATAGGTCAGCAGGACCACAGGAATGACCTGAGCCATCCCATCCACGCTGACAACTGTCTGCTGGACCCTGAGGCCAATGAATGCTGGAAGGAGGGCCCCTCATTCATGCATAGGGACTACAGGTTAGTGTTGTCACCATACCAACAATTGGGACTCCGATACTGTATCTCCATAAAGTAACTCTGGTACCGGTGCTAAAAATACCATGACAAAGTCTTCAAAACATCAGTAAAAGCAGCGGAAAATGAGCTGGTTACCAATGGCTTCGAATTTGTACACGTATATTATTTTCAGTGCACTACTATACCTCAATGAAGATTTTGAAGGTGGCGAGATCTTCTTCACGCAAATGGACGCCAAAACAGTCACAGTAAGTTGCTTTTGCGTTTCTAAAAGTACCATTTGTAGTGTAAGACTAGGGTTAGGGTTAACTAGGGGTCAAATAATGAATCATCATCATCATCATAAATATATGCTAGGAATAGATACTGGAGCAACAGATTGTTGTTATCGCATTATTATTTCCTTCCAAGAAATAATCAACAATATAGTTATTAAAGTGTGTTTTAATTCATTCATAATAATAATTTATTCATAATACATATTGTAATGTGATTAATTACTGTAATTCATTATTTTAATTACAACTTTTTTTTTTACCGATGCTAAATGCATTATTAGTCATGTGCCGCGTATTCATTCCAGTATTTTATTTCAATATACAAAGTAATTGTCCCCATAAACGATTGTCATTTATGTGCGTACTGACATTTTTTTTTTTTTTTTTACTGTGATGTAAGCCTGAAATTTAGAGTGATTGGGCATTGTTTTGGTCCTCCGCCTCCGCAGGCAACGGTGAAGCCCAAGTGTGGCAGGATGGTGGCGTTCTCCTCCGGCGGGGAGAATCCACACGGCGTGAAGGCCGTCACGAATGGGCGGAGGTGTGCCGTGGCTCTGTGGTTCACCTTGGAATCGATCCACAAGGAGAAGGTACCCCTTTCTTTTTTAAAACCGATTTCCCTGAATGTACATGTAATAGCAACATTTTCCCCATAAGCTCTTCAGGAATTAGACATATGCAAGGAGAAAGCAATTCCTCTTGCTTTGCTTCCCAAACCGAGACCGTCACTGACAGCGCAGCGCGCTTGTTGTTTGTGCAGGAGAGAGTGCAGGCAGACGAGCTGATCCAAAACTGGGGCACGGAGTCTGTGGGCGATGGCCTCGACATCAACCCCAAAGATGAACTGTAGATGTAGCCTCCACCTCATCTCTTTTGTTGACAATGTTTATTTATTGTGAAGCTTACCTTTGAATCAGAAACAGATCTATTTTTGTACTATTTCAGTTGCAGGTGCGATGATCTTGGGATCGTGTGTGTTTGTGAGTGTTTGTGGGTCTGCTGGAGTGTGTTCTTGCTGTTTTTTGTGTTCTTTTATGTGTCACTGATCTGTGAAAGTGTCAAATGGGAGATTTTTCCAGCTTTAGGTTGTTTTGAGTTCAACATATTGGCTTTAATCAGTAAAAAAAAAAAAAAACACTATGAGTACATCATTACAACAAAGGTTACATACAGGTCACTAATACTTGACAAGCAGGTACGGTAATTTCCAGGTCCAAAATATTTTTTTTGTTTTTATTATTTCCATGCCAGTAATTGTTGTCCTCGAAGTAGACAGTGCACTGTTTTCTCATTTAGATGTTTTAACTAGCACTATTTTAAAGAGATGTGTTCTGAATATGATATATATTTATAATAATCATGCGCTCGGTACTTCTGTCTGTCAAGTTTGAGGAAAATGTGTCTGTATCTCATGTTGTGTTTTTAATTTATGTTTTAATACGTAGACAGCTGCTATCACAGCTGTCTGCGTTTACTATGGGAAGCTTTTTATCATAAAAGGTCAATCTTTCCTGTTTCAAGGAATACGATATTGTTGATTTTTGTTGATCTACAGGTGATAAGACAAAGTCATGCACTGTAAATTCAATGGGGAAATGTATCTCTTGTTTGTTGTTCTGCAGAGATTCAGAGCTTTAATCCAATTGGGTGAGGTTCTACACTTTTTTTTCATTGATATTTAATGATGAAATGCACAAAATTGTATGTTTACGGGCCCTAATAAATTATAGACGATTAGTCTTGCTATGTCATATTTTTATTGGGTTCATTCCCTCACATGCAAACTCACATAATTGTGCTTGAGCACATCTACAAGTTGCTATAAATTGCTCCAACAGAATCACAAAAAGATATTGGTACATCGGTAAATACGATATGTCAACATAAGTCAGCTCTTGAAGATATATAGCATTGCTGTTTTGTCCAAGTTAAACATTTCACAATAATGTACACACACTAAGAGGTCACTGTGGTGAATGTGCTTTGAGAAAACAGCAAACCAAAACCTGAAGTCATTTAAAAAAAAAAAGCCCTCAGAGAGCGAGCGAGAGCATGCTAAATGTTCATCTTTAATTAAAACTTAAAAAAACACATTTAATTTTCCGTAACAAACCAAATAATCTTTCCTGAGAACATCTCAGCAATTAAAGTACAAAAAATATTTCAGAATACTTGAGTATCGAAATACATATTTTGCTACATGAAATCATATGACTCTGGCTGCAACAGTACTGTAAGTGTAAAACTACATTTGTACTCATCAGTAAGACAATTCAGCACACAAGTAGAATGACATTTTTTCAAAACTCCACTAGTTGCCCTATTAGGCCAAACTAGTAGGCATGTGTGATGCACTGCAGCACTAGTATACTTATCAAGAATATTGAATACATTCTGAACTGCTTTAAGAACGCCATTTGACCATTTATTCAGTTTCCAGCGCATATATGCAAGTGCACTCTTTGTCCTCACCACTTGTGCAACAACTTTGGCGTACTAGTAGCAAAACTTTGCACTAGTTGACGGCTGCATCCTACTAGTGACACAAAATTCTACTTGTTAACTTCGAGCACTTTACTAGTAAGGATAGTAGCATAAAGATGTCAATTGGTGGACAGTTTTGCCTCACTAGTAATATTTAGTTGTCCATCTACTAGTAAGCCAAATTAAAAAGCCTATTAAACGTATTAAAGCCTATTAAACTATGAGATGCAGAGTAATAACTAATCAAGTCGTTCTGTTACCAAACACTGCCCCAAACAGAACAGACACTCAGTAATATTCAAATTAAACTAATCAAGGTATGATAGGAACTGAGGATAGACCATTACATTTGAAGTCCTGTGTAAAATTTAGAGACTTATGATGAGCCCCTATAGTCTATCGATATATGTAGTGCGTTTTTTTACCCCTAGGTGTCAGTAATGCCTAAGGCATGGAGTTCGATATGATCATGGCAACAAGGTTAATGGTGGAATCCAAATTCAATTTATGTCATTCAAATTCAGTTTTTCAATGCAATTATTCAAGTTTAACGATTCAAATTCAAATAAGTAATTAAGATTCAATTTCCGGTGGCACGTATTTCATCCCATAGATATCTAATAAATGCTCAAATGGATAGTCTATGCTGTTGCAGAAGTAAAGGCATAATTATAGTGAATATTTCTGTATGAAACCCCCTAAATATAAAACAATGAAATAAAATGAGCAATAAGTACGGCGGTATCTGAACGTAATTTATTGCGTACCATTCCAAACCTGGAAAATGAAAGTGAAGGGCCCTGGTTGACCCGCTTCAGAAGTGACAGGTGAGCTGATCAGTAAACCTGAACGTCCTGGTGTCGCTGGCCGTGTACAGCAAGTCGCGCATGCGCCGCGCCCGCCGCTCCTCGAGCACAAACCTACGTGACCGCTCCCGAGCCGCCCGTTGCTCTGCCCTCTTCTCCGCCCGCTTCCGGGTAAGCCATCTGAGGGAGGATGCGTGAGTCAAACGTTTGTGTGTAGAAAAAAAAAGGGAACCAAAGACAACGATGATCTCACAGCTTGAAGGCACGTTCGCACTCCTCTCGGCTGCGCAGTAGATAACCGCCGTCCTCCTCCAGCCTCTTCAGCTGCACTAGCTGCTTCTCTCGCTGCTGCTGCTCCTGTTTCCTCTGCAGCCACAGCCGGAACGCCTCCTCCGGCTCACTGGAGTCCTTCTGCAGCAAAAACAAAAACACACTTAAAACTTTATTGGTTTCATTTTCTCATGGACATTTGTCTTTGTTTTGTCTCTAAACTGCGATTGTAATTGCGAAATTAAGCATCTTGCACAGAAGTTGCCATTCACAGGTCTGGCCTTGGGCCCCTTGTGTGTGATGAATTTAAAAAATGACACACTACATGTGTACCTAAATTGAGGGGATATTTTTCTAAAACATATGCCTTGGCTCAGTAAAGTCAAACAAACAAAACGACTTCTGATGCAGCGTTCTGAGCATTAAAATGAGTGTTTTGAAGAGTCTGAGATCTCCCCTTTGCGGTGATTACCTGCGAGGTCATCCTCTCCATCTCCTGAGCTCTGTGGATTCTCCTCTCCTGCTGCAGCTGCTCTCTCTTCCTCAGCAGCCAGGCCTTGAAAGCCAGTTCGTTCTCCTGCTTCTTCTGCTCCTCTTCCTCCAGCTTCCTCTGCTCGGCCTGACACCATACATTAGGTTTGAATGACAGGCTTTGAATAAAACAGTCAACACTCGCATAGTTGTGTTGTGGCATATATGAATTGCTTTGGCGCCATCTGTTGACGTCTTGGTGCCAATGAAAGGATTTAGAGTACGTCCATCCATCCATTATCTATACCTGCTTATCCGCATAAGTGTCGCGGGCGTGCTGTAGCCTATCCCAGCAGTCTTTGGGTAGTAGGCGGGGGACACCCTAAATTGGTTGCCGGCACACAGGGCACACAGAGACAAACAAACATCCACACTCACAATCACACCTAGGGGCAATTTAGAGTGTCCAATCAACTTACTATGCATGTTTTTGGAATGTGGGAAGAAACCGTAGTACCCGGAGAAAACCCACGCAGGCATGGGGAGAACATGCAAACTCCACACATGCTAACCGGTCGACCACCGACTGTGTATATATATATATATATATATATATATATATATATATATATATATATATATATATATATATATATATATATATATATATTTTTTTTTTAATATATATACGTATATATATAGGTCCCGTCCTGGGTGAATAGTGAGGATGCACTAGTGTGGTTACCTCTCTGGCCATCTTCTCCTTCCTCTCCTGGACCTTGTGCAGCAGTTCCTTCTGCTGAGGTGACAGCTTGAACGTGGCCTGGGAAAGCGTCCCGGTGGCCGACTGCACCCGCCTCTTGGTTCCTCTCCTCTGGCCTCCTCTGTGGCTGTGGCAGGCCGAGCTGGGCCTTCCCGGAGGTCGGGGCGCCCGCAGGCGATCGGACAAAGGTTCGGCGGGCGAAGGTGGCGAGGGGACGGAAGAAGCGGGGCTCTTCATGGGGCTCCCCGCGTGCTCCGGTGCAATTGGAGGGAGGAGGCCTTGATTTTCCACCTCTTTGAGGCTGACAAGGTCAAACCTGCCATCTTTTTCCACAAGGACCCTTCCCTCTTTCGGAGCTTCGTCTCTCATCCCACCTTGATGCTCCTCTCGGGGGGACAGTTTCAGCTCAGATAGCCTCCCTGACACTTCCATTGCCGTGGCATCTGCCTCTCCGGCATCATTTTCCAACTGCAATGGAGGCACCACCAAGGTAACCAGCGTCTCTTTAAAGTGAAGTCGCCGCCTCCGGCTCAAATTCGGAGCTTCTTGATCCCGCAGCTCCCTATTAGCTTGTTGGATCTTCTCCAGGATGTACTGCTTCTCCTCATCTGTCTGCTCGCCCACTCCCAAAGGAGGCGGCGTCGCATGAAAGGACTTACTGGGGCTGTCTCTGTCCGAGTCGTACTCAAGCGGGCCCATCGGTGAGGGCCACCGCTCTTCATCGTCCACCTGCCCCTCGGAGTAGCTGCTTCTCTCCTTCGCTTTATGTTGTTTCTCATCCTCGGCCAGCTCTTTGTCGATGTGCGCTTCAATGTCCTCGTAGTCAGGATCCTGTGTGGTGGAAATATGTATGTAGCTCAGCGTTGAGCAAATCTATCTGCCACAATTCCTTCAATTGACTTCATTTTCCCTGAACATTTTGGTTGTACAGTGGAGGTTTGATTTAACGGACCAACGAATCCTGGATTCAACAGACAGAAAATAGTTTCCAGTCCACTCAAAATGGCTCTTTGTACAGTACCTTTCAAAAATCACTTAGATCAAGAATTGCCGATTGTTGGCTGCAATTTCGACACAGCGCCGTTTATCAACAGAAACTGGTAATGTGTTTCTGGCTTGCCATAGATAAACAGACTTAAAAAGACTAGAACAGGCTAAAAAGCTCGCCAATATCGCGGTCATGTTGGCAGGGGCGACTTTCTCATCAAAAGCAATGCATGTACCCGCAGCCATGTTTAGCAACAACTGTCCCATCAGAGGTCATGGAAACCATGGACATTGAGTTCACTAAATACAATTTCCACTGTGTTCCAAATTGTACAACGTTAGCTGTTGCAACTAGTGTAACAATGTGCGTGTATAAGCATGTTCATGAATATTGCAGCACAGTGAAAGGATGCCATTACTGTAGTACAGTATGTCAGCTGCTGGGTTTCACTTACTTGCTCCTCGCTTCGACTTTCCTCACTGATCAGCCAGTCCAGATCCTTCTCAAAGTCGTCCTCATACACCTCCTGGGATTTCGTGCAAACCGCCTCGCTCATGATCTACCATCAGGAGAAGATCAAATATTGTACTAGGAGGAAGGATTTTATTCAATTATATACTGCTATCATATGTCATCCATTTCTTAGCGTGCTTATCCTGTTCGGGATTGCAAGAAGGCTTGAGCCAGCTGACTTTGGGCGAGACACAGGCAACACTGATTCCACACCACTTGCATGAAAGTCAACTTTTTTCAATCTCTACATAATGGCCTTTATGTTATTCCTGGAGGTTTGATTTTAGAATGTGGTGGAATAAAATTTAACCCAAGCAAGAGCTGCATCAGAAATGCTGCCTTAACAAACACCTTAAGGCTCAGTTTCCTTGACACTTTCAGATAAATCCCATTATGGACATATCACATGTGTCCCCAATGTTGTAGTCATTACTGTGTCTACAAATGTAAATATCTAGCTGAGTATCTAAAAAATAAAGCCAAATTGCAAAGCACATTTTTGTAATTGGTAGGAGTACTTGGATATATTTAGAGTACTATTTAACATGCGTACTATAATTGTTAGCGGTTTATTAATCACTTAGAAAATATTTTGTTTATTATTATTAGTACTATTTTTTGTTTATTGTTTGTAAAGTGCTTTGTTACAGCTCCAGCTGTTATGAAATGCGCTATATAAATAATATTGTATTGTATTGTATTATTGTATTTACACAACAGTCTTAAAACACATTTGTATTATTTATTTTGTTTATTCGTTCCTACAATTTATTTATGTATTTATTTATTTATTTATTTAATACAGCCTTAAAATTCAGTTTTTCTTGTCTGTCCAGTCTTATTGTTTATGGGTAATATGAGTCCGTGCTGTTTGTTATATCTTGAGTTAAATCATTATTTAAAATGATATAACACTAATAAGGTATTTGACAAATCATTGAACATATCCAATAAATTATACTATCTTGTGTGAGACAATGTTTAACAACCAGAGTTGCTGCAAAAAGTGTTGAACCCTGTCTGACATCTTATTTCTAATCGCTTAGGTTTCTTAAATCAATAAACAACCGGCTGTACCGTAATTAAAAGTTCACCCGTGGGCCTTGGAAGGATTTCACGCGAAACCTAATGAATTAAAAAGAAACGTTTGTCAACTTACCATTGGCTCGTATTCCCAAAGAGTGAAAATACGGTGAAACCAAACATACGAACGTGCTGCCTGTTTTCCACCATTTAAATGTGTCACATACACACTGAGCCTGTCAGTCTGCGGGGCGACACCTGCCCTGTGCACATAATCTCTCGCTGTCTACAACTCTAAAAGCATTAACTGTCCGGTCGCCATAGAGACTGACAACATTTACACCCGCGCATGCGCACAGACGACAATAAAAGCCCACTCGCATGAGCTGTCTCCACAAAAAGAAACGTTCCTTCATAACTTAACGATAGTAGAGTTTTTAGTATTTTATGAAATGTCATTCAGTTTTAATGTTGACAGTCTGTTTAATCCCCAAAACGATTTTAGATTTTAAATGGTCATCACAAAATGTCAAAATAAACAGTGAGTTTAACTAGTCCAGGTAGCTGCAATTCAATTCATTATACCCAAAGTTTTAAAATAACTTGTTTTAAACAAGTATATGTACCTCACTCTAAAGTCATATTTTTACCCATTTGAAAATATAACTTTCAATGTGCTAAAGCATGCAAACATTAACAGTTCCATACACTGTATGTATTGTGTTATATAATAATTAACCATTATATCATTGTATCACTGTCAATAATATTGCACAACCCATTCGTACACATTGTAGAAATATTTGAAACCAATGAAAATGCCATTAGTCCGTTCCAGCTCATTGTGATACTTCTAGTGTGCCCACCTTGTTCACCAGAGGCTGTATAATACATACATGGTACAAACATACATTTTTCAATGAAATGACTGAATAAACTGCAGTAATATGAATCTTTTTTTGCAGAGAATAAATAATCTATGTCCATGAATATTGTTGTGTTTTCTGTCTACATCTCTTGCTTCACTATTTCCATTTGTATTAAAATATCCATTGCTAGAGGGGTTCTAGCCACCGAAACATTGTGTAATTCACTTTATTTTATTTTTAAATGTCAAGTGTTGTTCACAATTTGGTGTGTGTTATGAATTTCACTTCTATCTACTGTGTGTTATGAATTTCACTTCTATCTATCTATCTATCTATCTATCTATCTATCTATCTATCTATCTATCTATCTATCTATCTATCTATCTATCTATCTATCTATCTATCTATCTATCTATCTATCTATCTATCTATCTATCTATCTGTCTATCGAGACAAAAGTGGGCGTTGTATGTAAATTGAGTACATTTCGCGGAAGAGTACGTGAACGCGTCGATAGTTGAGTCGCAAGGCTATCTGGGACTTTCAGTTCGCCTATCAGGAATGGCTAAGTGATCGGTGGTTTATAGAAACTACATTTCCCATAATGCCTCTCTCACTACCGCGGAAGTACGTGCTCTCTGGCGTAAAACTCTTATCAGTAAGTTATGATAATGTTTTGCTAGTTTGTGCGGCCTCAGTAACCAGCGACCACCAAAGAGTCGAGTGAGGACAATATAACGTGTGGCTTTCCTTACATAAAATGGCCACTATCGTATTCGTTAAGAATACAGCACGGGCTACGTCGAGGCGATGTTTTATTTCACATTTAAAGGGGCTTTCTGGAGCAGGAGAGTGTCATTCGTCTCGTTCGCCACACATTAGTTCATTATCACTGTCAGCATGGTCGTCCAGGACCACCAGCCTACGGTTCATGTCCCAAGGGACCGCAGGCAGGTCGTCAGCCGGCGGGCGAAGCAGCAGGCGGGGAGCCCTGGCGCTGAGCGGAGCTGCAGCAGTCACTGCAGCCGCTGCAGTCACGGGCTTCCTGGCCAACGCCAACCACTTGCAGCGGGCCGAGATGGCGACTTTGGTGTCCCGAGCAGCCGAGAAGGACCAGGACCAGTTGGAGGGGGACATCTTGGCAAGGTGCCGGGAATTTATGTCTCCCCCGGTCACTGACGTCGTCGTGCTGCAGGAGAGGAAAGGCGAGATGTGCACCAGGATGGAGATGCTCATCATGGAGACGCAGGCCGAGTTCTGCAAAGCTTTGGAGGCGGTGGACGGTGGCACCTTCAAGGTAGATCGCTGGGAAAGAAAAGAAGGTAGGAAGCACTGCAGTATGTTGAAAAGCATTTACACATAAAGTACCCTACTAACATTTTAGGCTTATTTTGGCTTTTGGGGGGAAATGTCAGGATATAGTGCATTCTAGGCTCATCTTAAAATTTCTGAATGTTTACCTTTCTCTGAAAAAAAAAAAAGTATTATTATGCCACTTTTTGACATTCTAAGACTAAAACGTCCACATTTTTTCAAGTGAGTCAAACCATTCTAATGTCATAATACTCATTTTATTCAGAATGTGAGCAGGGGCAACTATTTGTTACATTCTCCAAAATTCCCACTTTCCCACAATTTCACCTTTTCCATTAAAAAAAAAATCCAGATAACTATTTTGCTACAGAGTTAGCACAGTTAGCATTTGAGCTGTTCACATTAGAAATACTACTTAAGTACAGAACACGAAATAGAGTCCTATTCAATCACAATGATTTGAGCATTAACTCTCATTATATTAGTACAATAGTTCAGTGTGTTTGCATTTTCCTATTCTCACATTCCCTACATTTCACTTAGTTGCATTAGTTATTATAAAATCTACTGATGATTGCATGCATGAAACGGCATAGACGTTGTCTTTCAGGTGGTGGTGGGATCAGCTGCGTGTTGCAGGATGGTGAAGTGTTTGAGAAGGCTGGCGTCAATGTGTCAGTTGTGTTTGGAAACTTGACCGAAGAGGCGGCCAAGCAGATGAGGAGCAGGGGCAAGGTCCTCAAAGGGAAAGATGGTAAGCCCTGTCGCCTTCATCAACAACTGTTTTGGGTAATATTTTAACATTTCTGAGTGTCGAACATGTGGAAATAGAAGTTAACCTCTGTAAGATGAAACTAAAATAAAACCACAGTACTTGAAGACGCCTGACAGGCATGGAGAACACAAAGTAACAGAGCATAATAATGACATGTGAATTGTTTGTCTCAGGCAAGCTGCCATTTTGTGCCATGGGCGTGAGCTCCGTCATCCACCCCAAGAACCCGCACATCCCCACCGTGCACTTCAACTACAGATACTTCGAGATCGAGGAGGAAGACGGTGAGCGTGCCTTTGTCCGCTCCTTGACGTCAACAGCCGTGTCTTCGTATCCGTCACTCCATTCAGCTCATGAATGAATCATCACCCTTGTCTCCTCCCTCCCGTGTGTTTGTTTGTGTGTGTATGCTAGGATCCAAACAGTGGTGGTTCGGTGGCGGCACAGACCTGACTCCGGTCTATGTCAACAAAGAAGATGCTTTTCACTTCCACAACACCCTGAAGGAGGCCTGCGACAAGCACCACCCGCAATACTACCCCGACTTCAAGAAATGGTACAAAGAAATGCGCGCCTGAGGGTGTGATGTCATCACGTGGGATGCTGAGGGTGTTTCTTGACTGCGTGATGCTGATAAGACGAGAATGCAGGAAAAAGACCGTTATGACCATGGCTATCTGATGCACTTCAATGGGTGGTTGTTGAGTCAATATTTTTATGGACACCTTATTATGAGCACCTCTAAAATATGACATAAAATACAAGAGTTGCATCAAAAATGCCGCATTTACAAAGACAATGCCTTCCAATTTTGATTGATGCGGCCAGAAAGGTACTAATTTAACAATATGGTTAATACTGCAGTTACTGTGTATCATGCAAGTCACACGATAAAGAGCTCTCATTAATGCACCGCCGCTAACTACAATCACAATAATCATGTTGGATTATGAGTGTCAAATTTTCAGATACAACAATTAGTGGATGCCAGTCAGGTTGAATTTAAGGTCACATAATCTACAGGTGCACCTCATTAAATTACAAAATGATAAGAAATTAGGGATGAACAACTGATCACTCAGCTGTAACAAAGCACTTTACATACAACAACAAAATAGCCATAATACAACAAGTGAAAATAAATGAACACAAAACACTCGAAAATTTGTCAGTGCGGGCCGTGACTATTTCCACAAGTCGTTCTTTTGATTACGATGTTGCCAACTTGTGTTCTTTCAGGTGTGACAGATACTTCTTCGTCCGCCACCGAGGAGAGACTCGGGGCATCGGGGGGATCTTCTTTGACGATCTCGACGGCCCCAGTCAGGACGAGGCTTTCGGTTTCGTCAAGAGCTGCGCCCGCACCGTGGTGCCCTGCTACCTGCCCATAGTGCACAAGCACCTGCGGGATCCTTTCACCGACGAGGAGAAAGACTGGCAGCAGGTGCGACGAGGAAGGTGAGTGTGTCGCTGCGGTCTGTGTTGTCTGAGCGGGTGAGTCGGTATTAGGGTCACACTGAGAAGGAAAAGAAAACTACACTGGCTTCGGATATTCTCCAATGTAATATTACATGAATACGTTTTTTTTTTAATTTTTTTTTTTTATGGCACATCATCAGATTATCAGATTATTATCAGTATCAGGGCAATTATGTAAATGTCAGTTTGTTTTTGACTAAGAACCACACAAATGCGTCGCATGTGAGACCAGCGTGACGTTGTGCTTCAGATACGTAGAGTTCAACTTGGTGTACGACAGAGGAGTGAAGTTCGGCTTGGCCACGCCAGGATCGCGAATTGAGAGCATCCTCATGTCCCTTCCCCTCACCGCCAGGTAAGCGGCGCAGCAGCATAAAAGCCACCGACGAGCCACCGGCGGCGCTTAGTTAACCGAGTGGACCTTCCCCCTCAGGTGGGAGTACATGCACGAGCCCGCCCTCGGAACCCGAGAGGCCGAGATGCTGGAGGTGTTACGAAATCCAAAGGAGTGGCTGTGAGCGCTGCGTTGACGCGTTTACAAGTCAATATTGACGGAACATCCATGTTGCACTTGATAATAGTGATGTTTACCAAAATAATGGGAGGTTCCTTGACATTCTTTTTTTATTTATTGTAATTGCTGTTGTCTGTTACTTAAAGGCTATGTAAAAAAAAAAAAAGGTACCTTGCCTGGTGGCCATTGTGCCTGCTGTTGGTCACCTCACATTGACATGTCCCTTTGTGTTGAGGCTAAATGTAGCTCGCCCTACTTGAAGACTCACTGCTCTTTTTTTTTTTTTTTCATCTACACGTGGTGGGAAATAGAAACACACTGAGTCATTGTGTGTGTATGCACATCACATAAATGCACTTGCTTACTATGTGTGTTTAAGGGGAAGTCAACGCCCCTAAATTCTTTGCAATATGTTTTATGCGCCTTCACTAGTCTAAACATGGCATTCTGATTAATATTGCGCTTGTGGAATATGAGTTAAGCAGCAAAATCAACCCATTTTTAACCATCTCAGGGGGGCGGCTCACCTGTTTTCTGAAGCTGAACCATGATTGGTCGTTATCTGAGCTCTGAGCAACTGTGGTATCATTTTCAAACAACAGCTAAGTGGTAAAATGGCCGGGTGGATTTTACTGCTTAACTCGTATTCCACAAACACAATATTAATTAGAATGCCATGTTTGGACTAGTGGGGCTGCATAGAACATATTCTTGTAAAGAACATTTAAGATAAGATAAGAATGCCTTTATTGGGGGTTAACTTCCCTTTTAAGTGTGTTGAAAAGTGTCACTTGTTTTTCTGGTCTTGGGCTGATAACTCAATGTTTGTTTTCCTTCAAAGGCAGTTCAATGTTTGCCTTTTGGTTCACGTTCCATGCAGAGTTGGTAAGTTGAGGCCCGGTTTAAGGACAAAATGAACAACAGAAATGGTCTGCATGCATGATAATGGGCACTAGGATAAACAATCCCTGGTATGCATTGTGATTAGAAAAAAATTTCTATGAATTGATTTGACTTTTATTTTCCTTTTTTCCTATCTTTGTAAATAAATCCCAAGACGTGCGAATTATAGTTTGGAGTTCTACTTGACTTTTATTTGAAGTATATATTTGTTAGAATATATCATATTCTTGGTGCACCATGAAAACTAGGAACCGCTGCCCGTAAATGGCCACATTTTGCACCTGGAATCCTTTTTTATTCTTCATGATACTCAAGAGTATTTTTTTTCACAGTAGATCTTGAACCTTCACCAACTAGTTCCAAAGCCTCAGTACTTACTGTACAGATGGTACAGCACATTTAACGATTAAAAACAATCTAAAAATAATGTCAGGTCAAATTAAACTGACATAATTTGTCTGTACGTTAAATAAGGGAAAACCTACATTTTATTAACTCCTAGCGGAAGACAGTAAGAGAAACATGACACAACTGTTTTTTTTTTTTTTTGTATTACAAATCATTTCACACTTTTGTACGTATTAGTGACAATTTCTTACAAGTTTCCCTTGCATTTTGTGTTGCCTTACTTTAGCTAAGGCATTGTGTAACATTGAGTTAAAATGGCTACTAACACAACTCACTTCAAGGTCATGTAAAGTAGTGAGTGCTGAGTTTAACAGACTCAGAAAAAAGAAAAATCAGTGCTCAGCGTATAACTATATTACAACAAATTGCATTTCATGTATGCAACAATATTGCATTAGTGTGCCTGGACCCATCAATTATTGCTCAGTCATGGGTGTCAAACTCAATTTCGTCATGGGCCGCGTCAAATTTATGGTTTCCCTCTGTTTATGACTGAAAAACATGTAAATATATAATCTAATCATTTTACTACATATCGTCGCTGTCCTGTGAAAAACACTTATGTCCAATTTTAGAATTTTCACGATGCGATGTCTGTAATGCGGAAACACAATTCATGTAAAAATAAGATTGCCAAAGAAATGGACATAAGTGTTTTTCACATGACAGCGACGATATGCACAAATTACCCCTGCATTTAATTATCATCCAAGTATGCATATTTTAAAACAAAATTGATTTTTAAATCAGAAGTCAAGTTCAACTGGAAGAAGGGATTTGGTGAAAATAAATGCTTGTAAAACCACCTCACGTGAATAAAAAAAACAACATTTTTGGTACAAATTTTCTGCCTAAAGGAAAAGAACAAATCCATTTGGCAAGAAATAAAATACACAATCTTGAGTGGGCCACATAAAATGAGCCTTGAGTTTAACACCCATGGTTGAAGCTGTTTTGAAGATGTTACATTCAGCGGACATTTTAGCCTCAAGGCAAATGCCTCTCAATGGACCATTGTGTAATCACACCAGGCAAAAAAATAAAAGTTGATAACTTTGAACTGACAAAGTCCAAACGCAGTCAGCATTTTGTCTTCAAGGGCTCACTGTGAGCTTCCACACAAGTGCCTTCATTTAGTTATCAGCTATAACAGATCCATTAATATTCACACCTTCATATACAGTAAAAAGCAACCTTACTGTAATTTGACTTTCATTCAGACTATACATACAGTATTTATATTTATATACGTTACACATGCTTGACATGGACTTTGTCCACTGGGGCATTAAATACACAATCTTCCCTGAGAACGCGTTCCCCAAAGCTTCCGGCTCTATCGCCTCGTTTCCAATTTTCCTGCGCTGCCAAACGATGTGTTGAAGCTTCGGGGCGCAGGGAAGATTTTCACAGATGAATGTAGCTTCAAAACAACACATCAAAGGCCAAACAAGCAGAGCGGAGCAAGGCGGCCCGACTTCAATTACGTATGACACATTAAAACTCCAATGAGGACCCTCTTAATCATTGTTTGATTCCTTAAAAATTGCACAACGCATGTAATTATGTGTCCTCAATAAAACCATTTAGCATTCTTGTAGAAGGACTAAGTTACTAGTAATGTTTTTTTAAACTACTGCATGGCTTTTCTGCACCCTAGTAGGAAAACTACGTTACTAGTGAGGCCAAATAAAGCACCACTTGAAATCTGTGCACTACTAGGTGTTAGCGAATGGAATTTTACAATGTCACTAGTAGTATTAGTGGCAAGTAGCTGTCAACTAGTGACGTTTTACCTCACTTAGTAGCAAGTAGTTGTCCAACTACCGTGCGGAACTTTCATATAGTAGTGCAAAAAATATTACTAGTGCACCAAAATTTTTAACTAGTGGCAAAGAGTGCACTAGACCTTGCTGGGCAAAGATTGTGATTCTGAGCAAATGAAACCAATGGCTTTCCACGCGTGTGCAATGTTGACGCTGCAAGTACAAGTTAGCTGGAGATGCTGCTTCCCTGAACGAGTGCGGCTTTATCGAGCGGATGAAGCCATCTATTATGCTGTTTCTGGACCGTGCGAGCAAATTTTGGAATACTTGGCACCAGTAAAGCAAGAGTCCAAAAATCCTTGGGTATGGCAAGCACAACCATCCTTTTTCCTACTTTGTCCTCATGAGAAGTTTGCCTTGCTACAGCGCGACAGCACAGATGTTTGTTGAATTTGGTATTTGCTGCACTCACTTGCTCGGCCCTCCTCTCCAAACGGTTAGTGCAAATGTCGAGCGCTGGCAGAGGTTGCGTCGTGATGTCAAGACGGCGGTCCGTTTACTTGCCGCGGTTTCCGCTGGTGTTGATGATGTCCTCGTACTGCGGCGGGGGCTCCGTCTCCACGCGGACGTCGGCGCGGCCCACCGCCTCCTCGTACGACGGCGGGCGGTCGGCGGCGCTGGCCCTTGCCGACGCCGCCTCCGAGCCCGGGTACCCGGCGGGGCTGCTGTGGCCGCTGAGTTCCGAGCGGTCGTCGTGGTGATAATCCCGCCCCCAGGGGTCCGTGGAGACCACCGACAGCACGTGGTCGTGGTGAGAGTGGGCCAGGCCGGGGCTGCGTTGCGAGCGCTTGCGGGAGTGGCAGCAAAACACGATGACGGCCACGGCCACCACGATGAACACCACCGTCAGCAGCGGCACGATCAGGTACAGGGAGTGGACGCCGCCCACCACCGACTCCAGACCTCCTGAAGGGCTGCTCTCGCGCACGTACTCGTCCCAGAAGCGTCTCTGCTCACAACCGCAAAAACATGTTAGGATCGCTTGGTAGCAAGCAGGGCCAGCTTAGAACTTCTTCCACAGGCCTAAATATGATCAGAACCACTGAGCTGGATTTATGAGAACCCGACTGAATGTTTTTTTGTTTTGTTTTGTTTTTTTTGCTGATTCCAATATTTGGCAGAATAACATTCCGAAAACCGATTTATTGGCCGATTATCATATTTCCCTAGACTAGAAATCACACTTTTTTCAAACTTTGGCTGGTTCTGTGATTTATACTCTGGTGTCAACTATTTTTTTTCCCCCATAAGTGAAAGTTTCGGAACAGATTCGCTGCCGTCAACACGATTAGGAAACGGGGATTTTTTGTGCCAGTCGCAGTCATTGGGGGAATTCATTCATTTCGCTGCAGAGATGATCGGTGTGTATTCGATTTAACAGGGGTCGTCACGATTCGAGGGACCGCAATGTGACACAAATTCAAAGAGGTCAATGCAACACGTGTCACGGTGTCCGCTTCTTAAATACTTCTATTCTGAATCACTGCAACACAATATAGGACAAAACAATGCCCTCAAATGACGCAGCCGACATGACTGTGTGCAATCAGTGACACAACACAGTTTACCAGCTGCCAGCAACAGTTGAGAGCAAATAAACCCCCCCAACCACCACACACCTGGCTGTTCTTCCTGCTGATAATAATCACTTCCTGAAAAAAACTTAGCTTTGTCTCGAGCTTTTTTGTGATGTTAACCATCAGAGATACCATCCATCCATTTCTATCATGCTTGTCCTTTTTAAGGTTGCGAGTTGCCTGACCATTTGCAAACTATTCACACCAGAGCTGGGCAGTCCGTCCCTGGGCCGGACGCCCATTTTTGGGGCGGAAGGGTGGGGGCTGACAAATTTTAAAAAAGGGGCTGGACTAATGGGCTGGGTGATTTTTATGAAAAAGGGTGGGGGGTCGCGGCCGGACATATACATCTAAGCATGTAGAGGACACGAAAACGCCACAAGGGAGGGCCAGAGCCGAAAATGAAACCCAGAACCTCAGATTAACAGGCACTGAAGGATCCAGTGATGGCAAAGAGCAAATGTGTGATGCTGACCATACAAGAGGAAACAGATCTTATTGCGACATAACAGTAGTGCAGTGTTGAACTTACATTTATTAACTAGCTGCTCAGCTCAACATGCCTAAGTTGACTAGAACAAGAAAAATCAAGCAACTGCTCTTTAAATGACGCAACCAGACAACCGCGTAGAGTCGGTGTGGGATGTTAAGCTTTTGCTTATCATCCGCATTTCTGTCCAGTAATCACGCCTAAACATGCACATTATGAAATGAACCTACAGCCGTTGCTTTCTGAAGTTGTAAAAACAGCAGATGGAAGAGGATTGAGACATTCAATAGTCTCTAGAAATGATCTTGAAAAACGTCCCTTCTTCTTCTGAATTTACAGTGTTGAACAATAGTGCCAACCTCCGGTGGCGGAAAATGGAATTACAACCGAAAACAACACAACAATACAGTACTGAGTGATTACCACACAGACAAAAATCTGTGAAATAGCCGGAACGCAAACTTGGAGCCCGCCATGGAGGGGACTGACTTAAACTGAACAGTAAAAAAATTAATAAATAAATAAAACATATAGGGACTTTGGGGGGCATTTTGACCATTTTAATTTTCTTTAAAAATGCTTTAAACAACGTTAATATTTAATTAGGGCGTCAGTAGTTCATAGAAGATTGTAAACGTTGCAAACCACGGCAAACCCCCCCCCAGGACCAAATGAGTAGCCAGTGGCCGTGTTCTAAAAATAGCTCACCAGTGATGGGATAGTGTGACTTCCTAGGAATGTTATAGAGGTGACAATTTAGAAAGGTGAGAGAGATATTTGTCAAAATTAATGGGTTGCATGTTGCGTTAAATCATTGTGAGAAATAATTCATACAATCAGTGTTCTCACATTCATGAATTTCATTAATAACAATAAATTTTTATTAAAATATTATATATTATTATATTATTTACTGTAAATATAGTTTATATGTTGCACTAGGGGTGGGCGATGTGACGATATTAGATCGTTAAGGACTTTAACGTGTTGACGATCTCATAAAGCCGAAAGATCGTTTGATCGTCTACAGGGCACATTCTAAACAGTTTAGCTCTATGGCGGCTCACAGCCGCTGACGCATACCCGATCAACCAATCACAGCACGCACAGTGCACCGTACGCGTATACCGTTTGTTTCCCGAAAAGAAACTCCACATCCACACTAGTGTCAATTTGGTTTGGCTTTTCCTCGGAGGAGAAAGCGCAAACCAGTTATTTGCAAAGTTTGCAGCGACTCGGTTCGGACGTCAGATGGCGACACGACAAACCCGATTAATCACTTGCGGAAACAGAGACGGCACCCAAAAAACTACGCCGACAGCCAATGCAAACGGAGATCAGACACATGGTAGCCAGAGGCAGTCGCTAGCTCCAAGCTAACGCAACCCACGGTAACACAGACATTTAACAAGGGCACTCCATATGAAAAAACAAGCAAGCATTGTAAAGAAGTAACTGAGGCAGTGACTTATTACCTTGCCGAAGACATGATTTCCATTAAAACAGTGGAAAACGAGGGCTTTAAAAGACTCTTCAAAGTACTAGACCCGCATTACGAGCTGTGTTTACGTTATGTTACCTTTTATGCTTACATTCACTGCACATTTTGATAAAAATTGGCACTATTCAAATTAAAACCTGGTCAGAAAGTTTAGCTGGCTTTTTTTTTCTTTTAGGGTTTAGTATACATTTTAAATATATTTTATATGTTTAACATGAGGAAAATGGTCAGGAATGTGCAAGTTAGTCTAAAAAAACGATGCAAAAACAGAATCATGATAAAATCATGATTGTGATTTTATGTTTAAAAAATCGTGATATGATATTTTTGCCATATCGCCCAACACTATGTTGCACTAAGCATTATTATATTTGAGCAAGTTTGTTATTTCGAAATTGTTTATCAAACTGGTAGCCCATTGCATTACTCAGTACACATGAAGTAGCCGAGGTCGGTTGGTTGTATTGGAAGGAAGCAGTGTAGTACAGATGTGAAGCGGAAGCGACATCGACATCATCATCATCTCACCGTCTTCTCGTCATTTTCAAAAGCTTCGCGGGCCTCCTCGTAGGTGCAGATCTCCTCGCGGCACTCCCTTTGGATGTTGCCCTGCTTCATCTCCTCCAGGAGGAAGTTGGCCCTGGGCAAACGCCGCAGCACCGAGTGGGCCGCGTCCGCCGGCAGGAACACTGGGGTCGGGGAGGGTCACGGAGGGAGGGAGAGAGCCGGGAAATGTCACAATTTTGTGAGACAACGAAGAAAAAAAAATGGCGGCGGTTGCGGGAAAGCGACCCGGCGAGGGGCAACAGCAGGGAGGAGGATGAGAACAAATTAAGCAAAGAAAGTGTTTTTATAGAAAGGAGAGTGCAGCTCACATAGAACAAAAAGAGGATAGAGATACACACAAAAAGAGGAAGAGGGACAGGGGTGCTGACGGAAACAAAGCCCATCCGGTGCCCACTTTTTCTGTATACTAACAAAAGCGTCTTTAATTTTGGCACCCAGCCATCCGGGTCAAACTGTTGGGATAAACTTATAACAACAGAGCACCTCTGTTTCTCACATTTTGATAAGAACACCACATGCCCGTCCTGGTGTGTTACATTCTTAACAAGTAATGATGTCCATGTGACTCAAAGACTTGATCCAAAAACAAACACATGATACCAGGAAAATGTGACACTCTCATGACAGGAAGAAGTGGAATTGCATGTTCAATTAAAAAAAACAACCAGAAAGAACCATCAGTATGTTAGACAAACACTGTTGAAAACTGACACATTTGAGAGGAAAAAGACACCAAGAGGAGGCGATCTAAGAAAGTATAAATGATGGAGTCATGGGACTTCAAACCAGAGTGTAAAATTACAGCAAACTTACCACTCCCCATGCTTCCTGTCAGTCCCCCCCGGGTGATTTATCTGCAAAGAATAAACACAGCATTTTTAAACTTGCTGATAAAAGTCAGACAATTATTAACTGTGCCTTCCTATTAAAAAACAAACAAAAAAAACTAACATTCTTCCTCTTTAGCATTTACTGAACTTATTTGAACTAGGTTAGGTGCTCCAAGGATGTTTGTTGCAATTGGTAGTTCAAGTGGCAAATTAAGGTCATTATTAACAGGAAAAACCTGCGAGCCAAATGAGGACAAGCGATATGGAAAATACTATTTAATTTGGAGAAAAGTGGCGTCATTGTCACACTGGTGAGACATCTACTGTCCCAGTGTGAGTGACCAATGGCGGCCACTGTCCACGCTTTCTCATGGGCGGGTTCGGGGAACCCCACAAAACGAAAACAGCCATCAGCAGCAGGCGACAACAACAACATCAAACAAAGACAACTACTCGATGTGTGGTTTTCAAAGTAGTACTAAAGAGATGCGCCGCAGCTGGCTGGCTAGCTAGCTAAGCGCCGTTACATGCTGTCATAATCGCCCACAGTCAGTTTGCATCGGAAAGCGGGGCTGAGGCTAGCTAGCGCCCCATACGTGACAACCAACCAACCGGGGGATGATGTGCGAAGCGTGCGGCAAAACTGCAACATACCCCCAGACCCAAAAGCTAATACAATTCATTAGAGAACTACTACATTTGTATCTCGGTGTCAATAAATATAACAGAGCACAGGAGTCAACACCGCTTACCTTCTCCGCTGGCCAGAATGCGCATTTACGATTGCCTCATCTCCTCTGCGGCCCCCCCAGACCGACTCTGTTGCTATTCTTGCAGTGCGCAGGCGCATAACTGACTCAAAAGACGTCCGAATAACAGGCTACTGCTCTAATTATTAAAGGGACAGAAAGGCGGCTCAAAAGACTCCATACCTGTCAACTTGTACGTTTTCCTCGTATTTTATATATTTTAGATTGTGTATAACAATTTTTGTAGGGGAAAAAAAATTTAAAAACTCGTTTTTTGTTAGACCGATCTCGTCCGACTGCAAACTTCGGCCGACTTTCACGAGCAAAGTCCCCCGTTGAGCGATAAACACTGTGTAAGATTCTATATAGAAATGTCCGTTCCGTTTCCCCCACCTCTCCCGCTGAGCGATAAATACTGTGTAAGATTATATACAGAAATGTACGGGCAAATTACAACTTGTAAGATTCAGGTTGACAGGTATGAGACGCTGACATCAAAACAGTATAACGACTATCAGTTCCATTCATTTAAACGTTCAGTGTATCAATCTAAATTAATTTCCAATTCCACCCAGCATTGATTTTTAAATTGCATTTGACCAAAAATTAAAATAACAACTGAATGCCTTACTAGATCACAATCACTGCTTATTTGAACAATTATTAAAGTGTTAAAGTGAACAGTGCTAAACAAATGTATTTGTCCACCTGCAATAGTCTCTAAAGGAGAGAGAGAGAGAGAAAGAGAGAGAGAGAGAGAGAGAGAGAGAGAGAGAGAGAGAGAGAGAGAGAGAGAGAGAGAGAGAGAGAGAGAGACGCTTGCTTACTTAGCGAATGCTTTCTGCACGAAATAGCGGTCCGAACGATCCATAAAGCACGCTGACCAAATTCACAATTCACGCCGCCCCAGGTTAGTCACTTTGGGCCTGGCTATATCTACTTTACGGACTAGCGGGCTAAAACAGCGCCCCCTAGCGGCCCACCGATAAATTTCACGCCAGTCCAGCTATCACACTCCGGAGCGGGCTTGTACATGTAACATGATGATACTGAACGGGGACGTTTGACCTTTTAGAAAACATTGATGTTCAGAATTGAATTGACACTGTGCCACAGGCAATCATTTATCAATACGTTTATAATTGCAGTAGCAATTTACAGTGGTGTAAAACTGCAAGCATGACCGCCTCACACTTCATAGGTCGTGGATTCGAATCCGGCCCCGGCCATCCTATGTGGAGTTTGCATGTTCTCTCCGTGCCTGCGTGGGCTTCCTCCCACATTCCAAAAACATGCATGGTAGGTTAACTCACTCTAAAATTGCCCCTAGGTGTGATTTTGAGTGTGTATGTTTGTTTGTCTCTGCGTGCCCTGTGATTGGCTGGCAACCAATTCAGGGTGTACCCCGCCTACTGCCCGATGACAGCTGGGATGGGCTTCAGCACGCCCGCGACCCTTGTGAGGATAAGAGGTTAGGATAATGGATGGATGGATGTAAAACTGTAGGCCTACCCGACTTAATCCTAATACCTCTTCTATCATTAATTATCATGTCACAATTATAAAAACTAACAACACTATGCAATAATGCAATATAACAACATGCAACTGTGTCATGTACATCATAAAAAAAAAATCTAAATCATATTCACCGAAGCTAAATTTTAAAAGTATCAATGTGTGCAGATTCCTATACATGTTTTGCTAGTTGAGGCTGGCCGTAACAACTTTTGCCCTGACCAACCAATCATAGGACAGGAAAATGTTGACGTGGGCCAGCAAGCGGACCCTATGAGGCAAATAAATTTAAAATCTGATTGGTTAAAGAACAGTAACATTTCTAACATAGTTAAGTTACATAAGTCAACACTACTGATTCTGCAGGTCCTGGCAAAAGCTCTAGGCAATTATATTTGTTATTTGCCGTTATAATCATATCATTAAAATCCATAATGCTCATTCAGTATTGCCAAGACTGGTTCAAGTGTTTACTGTTGGATCGACAATTGAACAAAAAACATTTGTGGAGATCACATTAGAGTGTGGCGATCTGTTTGTTAGTTTGATGAACATTTGGCCTTCTTGTTTTATATGTCAAAATGATTGTTGTGAAAGGGGTCATTAAAAGAAGAAAGCTTGTGCCCGTCTCAGACATTTGTGCAGTGCTGTCAAGCGCAGTGCTACACCCCTGAAAACCATCACACACACTAATAGACTTTTTATTAAAAGAATACATGGCAGTGTAACTCAAAATTGATCATTAGATAATTGTTGTAAAAGGCAAACGACTTAATTGGTTCTCATTAAATTCAGATGGTTTACCTAATGTTGGTTGCATATACTGTATTTGGATGATACTAACTATAGCACTGGGTGACATTAACCTTTCGATATGATGTTAATTTATGCTGTATTAGACCACAGACAGAGATGCCTCATGGATCTGCCTATAGCATCCCTGTCTATGTGCCGATTGCTACATTACTTATAACAATAAATAATAACAACAAATCAACCAATCATAATTCCTGTATTTTGTATTATCTTTATGGCTTACTGCATGACACCGGAGATACCAAGTCGGTAGGCTATAGTGTTAAAGTCATCTTACTTTAAAGTGACCTAATTACAGCAACCAATCAGAGCAAAGCAAGTGTAACATATTTGAAATATGGTTACCCCAGCAACCACAATCAGTCACAGTCTGTGGAATGGTGACAAGCAGCCCAGTATCTGGCTCTATATGTTAAATGTCAATGGACTCTCCCTCCTTTAAGGTCTACTTCAGGAAAATGTCTAAATTAGCCAAGCCATTATCTAGGTCAGAAATGACTTCTTTTTTTAAATTATTGTTTTGCTAGTTCACTTTGCAGTGGAGCAACAGTGGCAATCCTTAACAGTGCAGTTGTAAAAATGCTGATCTTATTATGTTTACGACTGGCCTAAACTCCTCTCAACTACATCTATAAATACACTGCACCACAGCTCACCTTTGCTTTCCCCCTCTCACATTAACTACTGAGCTTCACACCACTGGCTGTTTATTGACTGCTGTGGAAAAGACAAGAGTTGCTAGTTTGCCTCCTGATAGTTTAGCTTTTGCTTAATGTCCTCCATCTCAGCAGTGACAATTTGGACCAACAAGCAGCCTAGGCAAATATATGGTGGCATCATTTGTACGAGTGGTGTAGCTCTGCAGTAGACTTCATGCTTCCTACTTCAGAAAACGGGTGTAACGATTGGTCGTTACCTGAGCCCTATGAGGTAATGTGATGTCATTTTCAGATGACATCAACTGACAAAATGGCCATCCACTGAGATGGATAAAAACGAGTGGATTGTTGCTTAATTGATATTCCACAAGTACAATAGCAAAATGCTTTCAACAGATTGGTTCTGAGTCATATTCTTCTGTTAGTTGTGTCAAAAAGACAATATGTTTTTGTGTGTCCTTTTACGGGGTATTTAACGATGGAAAAGTTTTGAAATGATTTATCTTACTCTCATTTTTATTACCACTGCAGTAGGTGGGCGTTAGGACCTAGCGGGGGCAGTGCGCGTGTTATTTCAGCGCTCGAGCTCTCTTCAGTCAGGAGCAGAAGCGGCACGAGCGTCCTCCCAAGTCCGGGCATGAGACTGAGCATCTCCCCATTCCAGCGACCGCAACACGCTGTTTAGAGGGCGGCACATCACGACTTGAAGAGTTTTATGTGCTCCAAGTCAACACGGCGAGCACCCCCCATGCTCTTTTTTTGAATGACTAAGACACCTTAGGCATGTCTTCATCCGTGAGCGGGACAGAGGAGGTGCGCGTGTCGGCGTTGACGCCCCTGAAGTTGGTGGGGCTGCTTTGCGTCTTTCTCGCCCTTTGCCTGGACGTGGGAGGCGTGCTGAGCCCGGCCTGGGTCACGGCAGACGACCAGTACTACATGTCCCTGTGGAACTCCTGCTGGAAGCCCGTCAGCTCGGCGCAGTGGTCCTGCAACAGCACGCTGGCCACCGGTGAGAGGCTCGTTGAAGACACTTGGGTGTTGTTGTTGTTGTTTTAAAAGAGAGTGAAATCAAGGTTTTATTCATATTTAAATGATGCAAAGGGTCAAAGGATAACAAAGGGGCTCTGCTCGAAAATGTGCAGAAGGTTTTCTGGGGGTGACAATTAGAGAAGAACAGTCACGAGAGACTGCTAAATGACTTGAAACAATTTGCTAGTTAATTTTAAAGTGTTTGCACATGAAAGAGAAGAGTGAGCAATAGGCAGCTCACTTGGGAAATAAACTTGATTTTTTTTAATGGTGAAATCAAAGACTTGTGAGAGTGGGACACCGTTCTATTTAAATGTGGGCTAAGCTTTTCGTTAAATATTTATCTTGGGAATGATGTGGGAATTCATCGGGGCCAAGGAGCGCTCCAGCTGGGGTTTCATTTGGCCTTTTGTTCCTCACAAAATGAGCCTTTTGTGTGTCTCCTCACTGGCCCACAAGCGAGGGCAACTCCGCGTCTGAGGACTCCCCCCAGAGATCCAGATGCTTGGAGATTAGTAACCTGGGAAACAAGTGCAGCACTCTAGCAATGCCCATTTTTCCTCTGTTAAGGAAGCCACGATATGGAGTGGTCACTTGAAATTCAATGCATGGTGGAATGTCATGTTAGCAGATAATAATGCTCCTTGACAGTTGTATCAAAAATGTATTTGGTCTGTAGTGTGGCGCGATCGTTAGACTTGAAATTAACAGGATGCAGCAATTCCTTCATAAAGGCAGGTTGTGTTGTTTACAACCTAAAGTTAAGTTGAACTTTGAAAAAGATTAGGAAAACATTAGGAAAAGTGTGGTTTTGGCACCAGTGACGGCAAAGAGGAAAAATATGATGACGATTGATGCATGATGATGACCATAGAACAACAAATGGAACTTGTTGCCACAAAGGAAAGCGGTATATGTGATTCTTCTCTCACTGCTCACAATAGGGTGAAAGTGACAATAAGTTGTCTTTTTTTTTTTTAAAAAAGGAAGAACGGAATGCTACTTCCACACCAAAGTGAGAAAGTCTCCCTCACAGTTCTGAGGTTCTGGGGTCTGGCCTTCCTGTATGGAGTTTGCATGTTTTTCAAGGAATATATGAATGAGTTCAATATAGAAGTATTTCGGATTACCTATATTTATTATTAATTTTATTCAATAATGTACACTCTATTGAATTCACAAATGATTTTATACTCATTTCTTGTCGTATTATAAAGAGATCGGCCTATTTCTTACACTTGTAAGACAATTAACAATGTTGAAATGTTTCTTAAAACAGTGCAGGCTTTCTAATGACAACAGTTTCTACTTTGACATTTTTCCTATTGGGAAGTTAAGAAGAAATGTGAACAACTGGCCAGTGTTCTGGAATTCATGGTGTTCGACCTCGGAGGTTGTACTGTATCCTAACTCATCTGGAAGTCCTCTCATTTAGAGTGTTTTTGCTTATGTTTGGACTTTTTTGGCGAGCCGTGAACAGTGTTTTTGTTCTCCTGACAAACTGTTGTCTTCCTGTTTAAGAGTTGACTAACTGAGGGTCACGCAGGCCGCCATCGTTCAGACAAGAAGTGCACCGTGGTGCCATTTAAAGATATGTAGCCTCTCTGTCGGCATACCAACAACAAACAGTCAACCAGCCATTTCCTCCGGCTGCCGGAGTTCAGCTGGATTATTGATTTGAATCCTAGTACAGTAATCAGACTCAACAGTACCTTGTGTCCCACCAATATTCGGCCCTCGGTGTCACGCTTTGGGCATTAAATAAATCCTGTTATTTTGACACACTGGCTGCCCACTCAGCGGTTTAAAGCTTCAATCTTGAGTATGTAGCAAAAAGCAGAGGGGACTTTTTTTTTTTTTATTATGAAGTGTTCACAAAAAGTAAAGAGATTTCATTTACAGACGATACAGCCTGTATACAGCTTGCTCTGATCTTTCTAGCGACCCACCAAGTCTTACGTTATCAAGAGTCCTATTACATATTCATTCATTTAGCCATTTTAGCCAAGAGCTTTTTTTTTTTAACAAAAAATCGATCAATTTGGAGTTTGTGGAGTATATATATATATATATATATATATATATATATATATATATATATATATATATATATATATATATATATATATATATATATATATATATATATACATATATATATATCCTAAAGTTTGCCCACGTCTGCTTTTAACACAAGAAGGAATGTGTGACGCTCATGTAAGAGCGTAGTGTGTGTTTGTGTGTGTGTGTATGTCAAGCAGGTGTGACATGAGCGGATGAATGTGGAAATGATGTGCGAGCGGGTCTGTCGTGTCATAGTTAGCGCTTTTGGTCCTTGATTTTGAGATTGTGTAATCTCAGCTATCTAGAAAGGGTAAGGGTTCGATGTGGGCCGCTATGCTTAATTGAACAATTTCCTGTTTACTGTGTGTGTGTGTGTGCGCGCGCGTGTGTGTGTGTGCAAGTGTATGCATGACAGTTAGACTTGAGGCTCTTCATGACACACATATTGTATTGGCGGATATGTGAATATGAATATCACTTTTATGTGCAAGAAAAACACTAAATTGGTGTCCGAGAGGACTTTTTTCCTATACGTCAATGCTCTTGGCTCTTGAGTTAGGTATCTCCTTTTCCATCTGTCATCAAACCAGCTATAGATTAATGGTTTGGCACTTTCTCGCTTGTCAAGCCTTTAAGCGCTCGAGCTCTTGCTGTGTGGGTCTGTTCCAAATCTGAAATGAGAGCATCCTGCACACTGATAAGACTTTTGCTTGACGCTGCAGTTTGGAGACATGATGGAGCTGTAGGCACCAAACTCACCCAGAGAGGAGGAGGCAAAAGTATTAGGACACCTGTCAGGAATTGGAAAATTGACACGTTTCAGCTTTGCAGTAAGCCCTGCTTCATTGATTGTTTTGGGTTCATGGTCATGGTCTCTTTTGATGATTCATTTTTATTTTTGCACAGTTCATCTCACTATTTTGCTCTACATTGTGTTAATTGTGGGTGTAATTCCAATGTTGGTCACTAGATGGTGCCACCCTATTATTGATCATGTATATTTGGAAGAAGAGTCTAAACAGGAAGTATTTCAAGCTCAGCCTAGTTTTTGCTGACAATTATTGAATGTGAAAACCTCATTAATGCTTTGTACACCTACAGAAAGCGACAGATGTAGGTTCATTTTATACAGATTTTGTTTCAAGCAATATTTTAACGTAGTTAATTGTCACATAAAGAGAGTGCAAAATGAAAGTTCATGGGGGGGGGGGTTCTCGTTTTACAACGATCCTGTCACTTGACATTGCCAGGTTATTGTCAACATGCAATGAAATAGTTCTTGCGGTGGCGTAATCATGCAACACAAGAAGGCACACCCAGTACCACTCATGTGTCCTAGTTCAAAGCATTGATACCTTTGTAAAAGGACATACACATGGAATTAAGAAAACGATATACACTCGAAATATACAGACTGGGAAGTGAGGCACATCAACTGCCATGTCAGTCTTGCTTTTCATTTTGTTTCTGATTTTCTTTGTTTACTTTTTCCCTGCATGCGTTTGAACGATAGAAAATGGGTGGATAGATTTACTTTTGTACCATATTGTTGTCATTGGAACTTTCAGTAAAAGTACTCCAAAACCATGTGGTTTCGGACCGCCCACTGTGGAGTTGTTGGCTATATACAGTTGAAGTGTAATCATAACTTAGCTTTTTGTTGCACCTTTCATGGAGCCAATGATGCTTATAAATGGAAAAGAAAGAATAGATAACTATGAACTATAAATGGTAAGCCAGCGCTTCTGGTTGAAAACTTGCTGTAAATAATTCATAACTGTTTATCACACAATTCCTAAACGATGTTTATACAATTCGGAGTGTCATCGTCCAGTGACGGGTCATAACACCTCAGGGTCGTGCCACTTAGACCTTTAGCAGTGATAGGGCAGGTCCCTCTGTCCTGGGGCCTCATGTTATTGTAAACCGGAGGGGAAAGATTGCTCTGCTTTTTGTGGGCTTACTCTTAACATCCTGTGGTGACAGGGCCCATTATAAACATTAAATCCTCAACCATATTTGGTCAAACGTAGTTAGTGTTTGTTTATATTTCAGCTGCTTGGCCCCTGGTTTCCCTCCGACAAGAGTGGGAACTATACTTTAAGCAGCTTACGTTTCGTCAATTTGCTGGTGGAGGTTTTAATCGTTTTCTTCCTGAAAAGAACGGACATATTCTTTGGAACAACTCCCTGGCCTTCATAGCAAACAGTTGAAGTTGATATCAAGTCTTTCATGAGGTTTATTTCTTTCAAAGACACTTTTCTTGAAATGGCTTCCTGCACCTGTTTACATGCATCTCCCCTCTTTCTGCAGTGCAGGTCAAGGCCGTTATTGGAGACTTCCTCTACATCTCAGCAGTTAACAAGCCATGGATAATTAGGCCTGTAAAGCAGCACCTCGTAGACACTTTGCCACTATACATGGCCAACATACTATCCACTTGCTGACCACAGCATTGGGAACACCTGCACTATTAAACGCCATCCAACATAATAGCTGCGTGGACTGTAATGTGTTTCTGATGTATTGCCATGTTCATTTAACCAAATTATTTTTGACATATTGTCAACTGTCAACTGGTGTGTATTAGAAAAAAAAAATGGACATTTGCAAAATTGTCTATATTAGGGATTTTGTATGTTTTACAAAACAAACATCAGACCAATCTTGGTTAGAAACTAAATGTATGCACTGTGCGATCCCGCTGTCCGACGCACATTGCATGAAAAATCAACCAATTAAACTAGAAAAAGTCAAGCAAGACAAAACAAACGTGGCAGTCAATAATTGAAAACTTTGTATATTTCCATATTCTGCTTCACTTCCTGTAAGTTTCCACAAATATATTGCATATTGTTCACCCCTTTGCAAGCCTAATCAAAACAAAACCGTGCAATATTTTGCAAAGGCAAATAAATGGTCAGCGGCCTGATTTCAAGTTTTTTCAAGTAATAGCAAATATGAAGGCATTGAGACCCACAAACAAGCACTGAAAATATTTTGAGGGCAAATCATTGAGTGGTTACAAAGTAGAAAGTTAGTTACCTGATCTCACCTCTGTGGACAAAGAACTGTAGACTTTTTGATGGCGAAACATTGAATATTCACCCAATGGGAAAGGTTGTCACCTGATCCCAAACCAATAGAGCATGCTTTTCACTAATTGAAGATACAAGTGAATTAAGCACGACCCACAAACAAGCACTGGAGACTTTTTGAAGGCAAAACTTGGAATAGGGTATTCTTCATTGGCCAGGTTAGTCACGTGATCTCAACCCAATAGAGCATGATTTTTTTTCACATATTGAAGACATCATTAGTCCCTGGCAAAAAGCCACCTTTGCTTTTCACGCAGAACCCAGCCAACCGGGACAGTGCACAATGTGCATTTGGTTAACGAAACGGATAATTACACAACTTTATATGAAAGGTTTGTGTCGAGTGTCCCAACATTCACCATTTACAAAGACAGTCTCTGTCCTGGCTCTGATAATACCTCTGACAGGCAGAATATTAGCAGGCGACCTCATCTTCCCACATCCGGCGAGATTGCGTCCTATTTGGATTTCGCTTTCCAGTCAGGACAGGAAGTGGGAGTGAGGTCAGGTTTTTTTTTTTCTCTCCCTGAATGAAACGCAGAGAATGCTGCTGAGCTGGCATCTGTCAACTGGGATGGATGCTCATTATCTGAGTCACCTCAAAGATATGCTTTGTTTCTCTCTCTTTGTTGCACATATTGGCTTCCTGCAAATGTAGTCAAAGCAGTGTCCATGTTCATATTGTCGTGTTGAAATGTCACACGCCGTCGCGAATATTTTTTTTGTCAAAACTGCGCTTGCGAGTTCACTTTTGTGTGATCCTCCTTCGCTGACACGTCATGTGATCTGCGTGTGTGCATTCATGCCTCGCCTCCCTCAATCCAACCCTGTTTCTCTCTGTCCCCATGCAGACTGGCAGATCGCCACGCTGGCCCTGCTGCTGGGAGGGGCCGTGCTCACCCTGCTCTCCTTCCTCGTGGCCCTCGCGTCCCTCTGCTGCAGTTCCAGGAGTCGCTGCTACAAGACCGTGGCCATCATGCTCTTCTCTGCAGGTACACAACTCATATGAGATGTCGCAAGTGGAAAAAGAAGCGCAAAAATGTCCCCTAATTTGCTTTTATCGTCTTTCCGTTTGCAAAGTGCAATATAACTGTGCTCAAGGGTGGCGTTTTCTTTCTTTTGGTATTTTTGTAGACAGGCGCAGGTAGAAAAGGGCATTTGCGCTGTTGTGGGAGTGAACACAGCAAGATGACTTACCAGCCAGTGAATGCAGCTCTACTCATTCCCTTTAAATTTAGTGCAGGAGAGGCGCATACACAGTCTTCGACATTGTGGAAGCAGAAATAGACTGGCTGGAGTCAATGCCGAAGATCAAAGCGTGCAAAGTCTGTTTATAAGGAACTGCAAGCAGACCTCCACTTGCGGACGATGTGAAGTTGGCCAGGGTGATCACCGATCGGGATTTGGAGACCGCCGTCCATGATGGTCCATTATGGGGGCAGAACAAAGTTAGGATAGGATCCGGCTCACTCGTAAATCTAATGAGGAGAACCTAAGTAGAATTTAAATGAATGGATAGTTTATGATGGCGATAATGATTTTGGACAAACAATCCTCATTAGGACTTTTAGGTTTCTGATGATTAAAGCCATGTCCATGTTATTTGTTTGCACCTAAGAAACAACGGGAGGGTTAGACTACTATTGTAACTATTAGCGTCTGTGTAAAGTAGTCAACATCAGATGTTGTCTCAGATTGTAAGTAAGATTGTGTTGGTGTACCTAATGATTTGACCTGTGAGTTTTCATGTAAACAATGGCACTTTCCTTTGCAGTGGTCCTCCAGACATGCAGCCTGGTCTTGTTCCCCATCAAGTTCATCGAGGCAGTCACTCTGAGGGTGTACCACGAGTTCAACTGGGGGTACGGCCTGGGGTGGGGATCCACCATCTTCTCTTTTGGAGGGGCCATCCTCTATTGCCTCAATTCTAAGAACTATGAAGACTACTATTAGAACATGGGAGAGAAGAAGAGGAAGAGGAACACAATGCTATCTTGAACTTTCGGTAACACTGCACGACCACGGGGCAGAATAACAGAAAAAAACAAACCACTGTATTTGAAACACAGTCCAGGGCTCCATACTGTCCCCAAAGGGTGGTATTTTGCCCCCCAAAATTTGAGACAGTGCAACTAAATTTTTCATCCACTCGCGCATGTATAACCAATAAATTAGCAGATTTTTTTTTCAAATTCTTGAATATTTTTTGCTGCTGACAAACATCTGCTTAATGCTTCCGTCCATTTATCAGTAACAATGAGTGTTAGTCTGGAGCCCTGCTGTCATATGAGAATCTTATTACAAACAGTATACACTCACACATTCCGTTTTTGGGATTTTGAAAAACAGGTGGGGGAAAAAAATTCATTAGCTGACATTTAGAGGCAGATATTTTCAATTAGATACACTATGTAGACAAAAGTATTTGGGCATGTGTTCAGTGCACCTACAGAAAGCGAAACTGGAATAAAATAGGGAGTTGGAAACCCACTTTGCAGGTATAACAACTTCCACTCATCTCAGAAGACTTCCTACAATATGTTGATGTGTGTTCCATTCATCCATTTGTGGCTTTTGTGGTTTCAGTTTTTATCCACCTTTGTCTTTGTGAAGAAAAAAACTGTTCCCACAACGCTACCAGCAATTGTCAAAAAAATGCTAAATGAAGAATCAATTCAGATTGAAGGAGTCCAACTCCTGACTGATGAACTGAATAAGAGTGGGTGTCTATTTTTGTCTACATAGTGTATGTTTGCTTCCCCTTTAAGTGGAGCTCCAGTAGGTCTTAGAATTAGGCAGGCAAGCAATCTGGGGAGAACAGATGGATCCATTGACCCCATGTGAAGATGAATGACTGAATCAACCAGTCGGAGCCAAGGCGGAAAATAACAGCAGAAAATCAACAAAATTCCCCAATCAGGGAATTAATGGCTCCAGGAAGGAAAATGTCCTATTGAGATGACATCCTGAGGACGTCACAAATAAAGGGAGCCTCAGACAAAACAAGGAACGCCCAAGGAAATGCAACATTCCTTTTCGGTCTTCTCACAAACTGCTCAGCAGCATATCCATACTTGTTATGACGGTGGTGCGTTTGAACATATTAAAAACTGAACCGGTGAGAAGGAAGTTGGTAGATGATCATGTGTGCGGGATCTTGCAATTACGGTACGCACATCTTCATGTGATGCCTCCTTGAGTGTGTGCTGTCTTTGTCAAAGAGGATCATTGTAGTTCGTAGTGTACTGTATTAGTGTACTGTGTATAGGTGTCGATTCATGATACACTGCTATATGAGATGGTTAGAGCAATGCTCAGTGCATGAAGATTGTGTAGTACAGTAAAGTAGTAATCTGGAAAACTGTACTTTACATGGGACACTTTCCATGGGGATTAATGATCATTGATAAGAATTCAATTGCAGTGACAAACCTAACGAAAATGATGTCTTAACATAAGTGGGCGTAAATTGCTACATGCAGTTTTGTTGGACAGCATGATAAAAAGAAAAAAAAAAACATCCCAAATATTTTTGGATTTTCTTTTTGCATATTAAATCATAGGTCAACTTCTCTTACAACATGATACAAATGTTTATTCCTGTTGTTCATACAAATGGCCATATATTCTTGTCGATCCACGTGGAAAGCAACCGGTTGTCAGTGCTGTACATGCCATCGTTATTTTTGTTTCAAGACAGATCACAGTCGTTAAAAAATAAAACATTTTTCACCATTTACATTTATGACTCGAGCCAGTGGCTCACATATGCAAACTGGCCTTTTGAATGGGATACTACGGTATACTTTCTGTGAGGAACTCCATGGGTCAATGCCCAAAGCTGATTTTGATCAAGTGCAACATAAATATTGTTTGGTTTGAGTGAGTTTCCTGTTGTGTTCTCAAGTCCTTCTTGTGTTAACATTGACAGACTGACTGATGATAACGCGGCAGGAGCTGAAGTTTTTTTTCTTACGTGGGAGACAGCCACTCTCCAAACCACTTTCAGACATGGCAGCTGATCATGGTCAAGTCACAAAGCATCCGCTCCTTTATTAAGTACAGCAAGTTGAGGCATTCGCACAGGAAAATCGACATCTTTTTATCACGTATACAGGATGACATAATATGCATAAAAGTACCAGGAATATACTTGTATGCATGTATTTTTAGTGTTCCTTTTCAGCTCTAACACAGAGCCAAATACAGTGTAAAGTCTACATTTGCATTAGTCAGACCTTTAATAACATTGCTTTCATTATTCCATTGTCAGCAAGAGAGAAATCGACACAATTCCTGGATTTAAGAGCATCTTGAGTTCAGGAATGGATCCGGTTGTGTAAACAGGGCAGTCACTCGTTCTGTGTGGAATGTTTGCAGGTAAACCACAACCTCTTGTCACTCCTGATTTGCTTTGACCTTTCGGATGCCCGGTGACAGCCGCTGCCACAGTCTGAGTTTGTATGTCCTTTTATTTCATTAGCCATCGGAGCCGCCACCCCCCTGAAAAAGAGTTTTTTTTAAAAATCAAAGTGCACAGGAGTAGCAGATAAGAGCAGGACGAGTGGGCGGGGAGGTATGGTGGCTCTTCCTCAGCAGGTAAAAGGGTCTTAAATATACGATGGAGGTGAGATCCTCTGGGACGGGGTAAAAACAAATAAACCCGGCAGATTTCAAAGGGGTGGACCAAGGACTGGCAGGGGATGTGACGGTAACGGACGGGACTGGAGCATGAGTTTGACGTTAAGCTCAGGTGTAGCGCGGCATCTCGCATTGTTCACAGCGGTTGAGAGCAGGGTGGTTGAGGAAGGTGCAGCTGTCGCAGCTCCACTGAGCACCTTCAAAGTCCTCGTCCCTCTGTGGCCCCGGCACCGGCACCGGCACCGGCTTGGGGCAATGGTCCCCTTCTGACACACACAGGCAGAAAAGCACTCTAGTAAGAATATTCTCAGATATGAGAAACAAATAGTGCTAACATGACCCAACTTTTGTCATTATTCGAGTCAGTTTTTTTTGCTTTTCTTTCTCCCCACAAAATGGAATATTACTTGCAGGCACTAATCTACTTACTGGGAAATCTGAACCCATTCAGTCAAACACAAAGGTGAAAATTGAAGACGCATGGAGATCCTCAACAGCTCTGTCTCTTCTTTTTTTTTTTTTTTACGTTGTTAAGGGCATATGCTGACAGGTGGAAACATAGGTTCATTGTTCATCATCATATTGTACTTAATGTAATGTACTGGACATTAAAGTTCAAGCCATTTTAACATGATGCACGGTTTGAAGATTTAATTCAGTGATTCTTTCATGTACCACTAGAGGGAGCCGCCATACCACCAGTCGAACCTGGACCACACTTTGTGTCTTACTGTTCTCCAAGCATGTAGAGGCATATTCTCCCGTGTGCTTAAAGTGGAAGTCAACCCAAACATATTTTTTTCAAGAATATGCTCTATGCAGGCCCACTAGTTGAAACAAGGCATTCTGATAAATATTGCATTTGTGGACCTCGCTCACCTTTCTTTCCTGGCTTGGGTGGCACCACCGGGCCAGGCTGAATGTTGTCATAGAAGTTGTTCATCGCTTGTGGATCAAACTTCCCTGTGAAGCAAAGAGATTGCCAAGGGTAGTTTGGTATGCATCCTTTATTATAGTCTACGGTATTTTAAATAGAGACACCTACATCAGGCATGCGGCACCTTTTCCCTATCAAGAACTAGTTCATTTTTTTTGTCTGCCAAATGCGCTAAATTATGCACAGCTCATTCTGCTCTTTGTGCGCGGAGTGTGTGCATATAATGTAGATGAATTTTGTGTGCACACTCATGATTCATCAAACCAGAGATGATTTGCAATTGATGATTTTACATCTTAGCAAATCCGAAAGGCAGTTAAACAAAGCGGCGCCAGCCCAGTCCACGCAAAACGAGAGGTGCTGATTTCCCCCTAATTAGTGCAGCGATCGATTTACTTTTTGCACCTCAGTAGTGTTCGTCTCCCACTCACACTTCTGAATCAATCACTTCAAACTTAGAGCTGCTCTCAGAATTGTCTTTTATTTGTACCCCCTCAATCCCCTTTTCCATTTAGCACTGTCACTGTGTCATGCAAAACCCGTCTTACCATTGCGGTGTTTGAGCGTTAACAGAGAATGAGAATAAGAATAGCGCTAGTCGACTTCTTTTCACCATTTGCTTCCAAATTTCACCTACAACTGTGAAGAGCTGCTCTGCTTCAAACGAGGAGCAGGTGTCGCCTCGGCTCACTACATGTTCAATTTTATTTACGTACAAACTTTATTTCAGCCGCAGTTGCCTATTAAAGCGCTGTTTGCTTTCCATTAGATCTGTGAAGGCTGTTTTAATTGGACAGAACAACAGAAGATAATATAAGTAATATGAATAAATCCCGAAATTAAAAGCCCTCCTGTCGACGCGATAATTAATATGAGGAAATACATTCAGGAAAGTCATTAATCATATTTTGGTGGGCCGCTCCTTACCCAAAAAGCTTTACAGCTGTTATTTCGGCACCCCGTGGTTAGGTGAGTACGGAGGGGGTGGTGACACACGCTGATCACTGACCCAGAAAGTAATCACCCATGGACCAGATTAATTCCGTTTACGGATCATCGGAACGCTTAACAACTCTGCAACTGTCTGAGGATGAAGCTTCATCCATCACTTAGGACACAATTGTCTGCTTCTGGGCTTGGCTGTTTAAACATCAACACTTCCGAATAAATCTGAGGTGTTGTACAGGGTGGTGTTGCACATTTTGTTTGTGTGGTTACGCATGTGTGCGCGTACCTCTGGACTGCAGCAAATCTGTCTCCTTCAGGGTGCAGTCGATATCAATCTGGAGCTGTCTGTTAAGACTCCGCAATCGAGTCATCTCCTCAGGCTGCAGCAGATAATGCAAAGACACGACAACAAACACATATAAATGATCCCCAAACGTCAATTTTCCTCCTCAAGACATGACTAGGAATAAGGTTGGCAATCACTCACTTTGGGAATAAAGCTGGTAGAGCTGACTCTTCGGAAGCGTCTTTGTAGAGCGTCATATTCCATGTTGTTGACGTCCGACTTGAGCTGCTCCAGTTTCTGCCTCTCCAGCAGCAACTCCTTCAGAAGGCGCTCCATCCTGGCTCGTTGGTGGAGCAGGAGAGCTGGAGGTAAACAATTTGATGAGAAGGAGATAATGAAAGCGAGGTTCAGAAAAGAACTGGAAAAAAAAAATAATTACATGTGCTAAAGAACCGTCACATCACCACCGATTTAATCATTGCCATCTGTTATACAGCTGAGCTAAGTAATACCTGCAAGCTACAATTATCATGTACACCAAAAGATAACACAAATTGGTATACCTGTGCACTTGAAAGAGAATAGCTCTCTTTTCGAAATATAATAATTCTCAGTTTTGATGAACAGCTTTTACAACAGCAGCCCAGGAGCATGAACTTTCCAATTTACTGTACTTGTTTTTTCAACGGCATCTGTGTATCTAAGGAAGCCAAATTAAAGAGCTTTTCAAGGTAACTTTTGACCGTATCCACTAGGGGAAGGTGACATGAGCGCAACATTATCTACCAATATTTCAGTCAATATATAATATGACTATATTTTTTATATCTTACAGGTGTCAGCATTTATTAATGCAAACTACTTACATTTGTTCTTATCTACTCGTCTATTTGAACATATTCTTGGAATTTTGATGAATATTTACGTTTCAACATGAATCTTATTTAATTTGTTTTGTCTAGTAGTAGTAATGCAGATATTTACGTGACAGTATGTATTTTTTGGAACACCCTGTACTAATGTAGGTTTATATTATACACAAAAATCGAGCTGGGAAAAAAGTCGGAAAAGGCAACACAAAATTGACCAGAAATAATATTTAAAAAAAAAACAAAAACGCATTACATTATTATAAGGATATATTATTCTTACAAAAACATTGAAAATAAAAAAAGGAAAAAAAAAATCAGCAAATAGGTGAACGTGCGAATGCTGAACTGCAAGTATGCAGGCCTACTATATTCATGATTGTTTCATAGTCTATTGGTACCCGCTATTGGAACAATAAAACTGCAGTAAAACCCATCTGATGATTCGATTATTCAATAGAATAATCGATAGGATAATCAATTCTAAAAAAAAATGTATAGCGGCAGTGAATTTGTCAAATTCTACACAAACTTTTAAAGAAAACTATGTTTATGTTGTGTGTTTAAGACCTATGAACATCAGAATTCAGGATTAACTGGCATGTTTAGGCCTTCATTTAAAAAATCCTTTCCACTGTCAGCCTCTTTGCACTCACTGTTCAAGTCAATCCTCCAATAATTGCACTCAATTCCAGAAAGAACACATATCAGCGGATTCACAAACGAAACAATCAGTCCAATACCTTGAGTGTAAGCATAGTCATCAGAGCCTGAGCTTGAACGTCGGGGCATTTGTTGCAACTGACTGGCTACGCTCCCCGGTAGAGCCGAGATAGGGAGGATGGGCGGAGGGGCTGCGCTGCTGGCCCCGAGGTCGACGATGTTGAGCAATGATTCTGCCTCTGCCACGGGAGGCGAACTGGGTGGTCTCTGGGCCTGCCCTCCAGGGGACACTTTGATTTTGAAGGTGTAGGCCGACTGGCCCGGCTGAGGTGAGGAGGTGGGCCGAGGCCTTACGGGGCCATGATGCGGCAGGTATATTCCGGGGTGGAAAGTTGAGGCTGCTGCCGGTACGGTCATTGAGACGCCCCTCGAAGGGGAGCCGGGGGATGTACTGGTGGTCATATAAAGTGCTCCCTGGGGGTGGGGGGTGTGCACGGGGGAATTGCTGCGAGGCCGCGGGCCTTCCAGAGTAATCTCTATCTGGTTTTTAAGGGAGCTTTTTGGGTGATAGGGCCTGTAAACGGGAGTCTGCTGCTGGGGTTGTGGCTGGTGATGGTAGGGCATGCTGGGAAGGGTTGGCGAGGTGATGGGGAGGAAGACATATTGCTGGTGCTGGGATGTCTGCTGGGGTTGGGGCTGATGCTGGGGGGAGCTGTAAGGCGAGACATAAGTGGGGGTGCTATATGGAGACTGTTGATGGTGATAAACAGAGGTGCCCGGGGAGGACCACGGTGACGGCTGCGGGCTTTGGGAGGGTGAGGGTCGAATATAAAGTTTGGTGTTGCTGCTGTTAGCATAGTGGCCAGGGGTTATCTGCAGAGCCTGCGGGGCATTGGGTATACTTTGCGAAAGCGTGACTGTGATAGGGTTCATAGTATAACGTGAGATGGGGGAGAACGTGGGGGACATGCCCTGAATTGTCGGTGGAGGAGTGGGAGTGCTGGCTGAACGGCTGTGGTCGTTGATGAAAAAAGGATTGTAACCCGGGGAGGGGGCCATTGTGGCGGGGGCCGACAGCGGCTCAGGGTAACTGGGTCTCTGGGGGTCAATGTGACTGTCACTTGTGCTGTGAACGAGGGCGCGTCCCGCTCCGGCGGCTCCTCCGTTCGGCTTGCTTGTTTCCGAGCCGGGATAGCCCAGGCTTATGTGCAGCATGTGATTTCGACTCAAGCGCCCCTCCTCCGGACTGTGATGAAATTCTCCGTAGAGGTATCGATTACTCTCCTGGGCCAGCAGGTGGCAGCAGAGATCCACGTTATTGTTGTTCTAAAACAGACAGCACAATTTCAAACATAAAGAGTTACTATAGCATGGCACTATGAAATATTTTCCACCCATTATGGTAACCCTTCAACAAATGCATCACCAAGCTGAGACTAACACTAAAGGCTGAAGTGAAATTTATTGTCAATGGAATAATTGCTGCATGGCCAATAGGTGATACTAATCCAATGGTAACTCCATGCCTGCGTTTAGACAAGGAAGTGCAGATGCTCCTGTTTGTTCAATAACAAATGACTAACTGCTTCATATTGACAATAAATCATGATCCTTGTAATGCCATCTATTATTCCTGTGTGGGTCATTTTAAATGATAAAACCAGTGCACACTTACTGACCACATAGGTAAACCTGCAAAACCTACTGAGATCTTTATCAACAATTCTCTTCGAGATAATGCCAGGCCTTCATTGACAGTCATGTAGGTATTAATTATATGTTTATTATAATGGCTGAGGATTGCAGAGTCAATGTGACCAAGCAACCACAAACACTGTGCCTTGGCAGAGTGCTGCACTCTACTCAGTGCCTTTGTAGTTGTTAATGTAGTGGTAGTGGTGTGAACCTGAACTACTGTACAACAAACACAATGAGAGGTTGTGTCACTTAGCCAAACAAGTTAAATATTTTAGAAAGATCCCTCAGTATGATACAGTGGAGCTCTACATGGCTGAAAAATGACATTAATACACGTTATCACAGACCTTTTCTGACAGTGCCAATCAAAAATGAGCGTTGTCATGTTTCCAAAAGGCACCTTAGTCTGGATTTAGACTGTGTGATTCAAGTGACAATTGAGAATTTTTGTCTCACCTGTGGCACAATGATATATGGGTCATGGCAATATAAACAGAAACAAAACAAATCGGATATCTTCATTTCGGAATCAGGCCGCTTCCAAATGTGGCTAAAAATATGGTATGTATGTGCCAATACGAATGACGAACAGATGGAATACACTGTCAAGGTGAGCCTGACATCATCGAAACACACCAATCTGTGACAAATTGCTCAAACAATGCAAGTAAACACATTAGAAAATCCCTTATCCAAACTAAAGTGAAAGCATAAATAAATATGGTCTAAATACATTTGAGGTGTCTCCCTCATTAAATATACAAAATAAATACCAGTGGCAGCTTGTGGAGTAACGCAGAGGTTACGCTCCTTTAAGTCAATTGTAGGGCCAACTAAACTGTATTTTAAGCTTAATATTACTTCAATTACTGTTCAGGTTACATTTACTTTATGTTCCCAGCATTCGCGCCAATTGCACATTTCAGGCCGCCATGGCCCAAATGGGGTAGATACTACAAACCATGATGGCCATGATGGCCAAATGAGGAAATTAGTCACCCGTAGCAGAACGGGGTGAACGCAACAAAAAAACTTGAAGGCAGGCCATAGTGGGATGGAAGGCATATGTATTTCTCTGTCATCTTGTTGTCATTCCAAGTTTTTTTTCACATTCTGTCACATTCGCATTGCCGTGTGCATGTTATGACCCGTTTCCCATGGCAAGCAAAAGTGCATAGTAGCCGTTTGTCATGTTTAATCATGTATCACGGTCTGGTTGAGAATATAACGCCTGGCCTGGCTGTGGAGCTACATTTGAGTCTGCCATGGCCATTAACATGCTCCAAAGCTACTCTGCTTCAATGTTTCATTCGTAGAAACACTTGACAGCATTAAAAATGGTCAGACATTGGTGAGAACATGACAAATGCAAGGAACTCCGTCAGAACGTGACAAGGCTGCTAAGACAGGAACATAGTGTAAGCATAGCATTACTTCCCTATTGTCATTGCCCAATGCTGACACTTGTGGAGTTATTTACATGCAATTTGGTAATCTGCGCATGCACGCTGTAGTTTGTTTTGCCCATGTAAACATAACTATGTCTGCGGTGTCGCTTTAAATGTACATGGAAACTCCAGCCTGAAATTGTGCAGGTGTACCTAATGAAGTGTTCAATGAGGTAATGCTTCTCAGAATTATGGAAAGATGAAAACTGACCACAATAAATATTGAGGAAAATCTGAGGTGATGGCAAAGAAAGATTAATCAAGAAGAATGGGCAAGGATACACGAATCATTCACATTTGTTGGTTTATGCATGTACCTGCAGAAGACACTGCGACACCACTCCTTCTGGGATCTCAGGGAAGCGTTGCTTGAGGTCCTGCAGGATGTGATAATCAAGCTGAGACACCCCCTGCGCCATCCTGACCCAACACACCCGCCAAGCCACCGAGTCAACGATCCCACAGCCGCAGACACTCAAATGGTCGATGTCCTCTCATCCCCTAAGGAGGCTAAGAAGGCGAGCAAGAGAAAAACACTGTCAATGGGAGTGCGTGCAGACATCATGTTAATAAGACGAGTTGCCTGTCAAATGTTGTGCCAAAGTCAGTGAGTCAGCTGAGACTGCCAAAATCAGAGAATTTGAAAAGCCCCAAAAACAGGTCTTAAATCATTTTAGTCTCTAAAATGACCATCTTATCTAGTCACGTGATCACACAATTGCAATAAAATTAACATACAATTAGCTTGTTTATGGTTTCACAACTACGACATGCCACGGCTAACCGGCTCGTGATCAGCACCAGTTCTCCTTCGTTTGTTAAATACTTAAAAAAATAAATAAAATGCTGGGAAACTGCCCCAAGGGAACCTCTTCCTGCAACAACCAAATACGTGAATTGTGGCGTTTTACCTCAGCAGTCCAAGAAAGTCGAATGGGAATAGCTCACTTCTTCTACTGGCTTCGTGCTTACGGCCCGAAGGCTAACGCTAGCTTGGTGTGTTGCCCCAGCTGTCAAACACTCTGCTTGTTGATAAACTGGCTAAGCTACATGCTAATACTTGCCAGCACTAGCTAGTGACTACATCGTGAAACTTACCATTTTTAAAGAGCTTCACTAATGTGTCGAAACATGGCAGAGTTCCGAGGGCAGTTGTGCTGTCTCGAAAATAGTGCAGCGGGTGTTGTCAAAAATTAGAGCAGGCAATACAACTTGTAGTTTCACATTCCACTAGGCCCCTGCCACTGGACTGCATTGCATGCGAGGACACTAACCTCTCGCGATAATTGATTTTCCCGGACCAGGAAGTTGTTCAAAATGCTCGCTGTCAAATCTGCGCATGCGTGATATGCTTTACCCACTAGTATGCTTGTGAACATGATCTTGCGCCAGTAATCACCAGAGGTGGGAGTCCAATGCAGTGGTTCTCAAACCGTTTGGGACCAGGACCCCTTGCGAGAGAGATGCTGACCAACAAGCAAACTAGGCATTACTGTATTGTATGAATATGCCGTTAAACTGTTTTCCCACCATTTCAGTTTTCTGGGCCATTGCTAAATGGGAACCCAGAGATGCACTTGGGCCTCAGGCACGAGTCACAATGTGGTGGGATATATTCGAGCCTCTGAAGACTTTAAGCAGAAACATATAGGCTGACGGGTTTATAGGCATAGGTAAGATATGTGGGTATTTGATTGACAATTGAGCAAGGCGTGGTTTCAGCACAACGAACACGCACTTCACAATTCAATCACAGGACACACAGACAGCTATTTTTTAAATTAAAAAAAGAAAGATTTCATTATGTAGTTTGTCACAAGACAATTTGCAATTTTAGTTCATATTTGATCTTAATATTTAGAAAAATTAAGTAGACATGATTTGCTCAAGAAAGCCATATAAAATGATGTGGTGGTCCAATCTAGCCCCCAGGTCTTGATTTTGACACCTTTGATTTAGGGGTTTTAAATTTGAAATCAGGTAGAAATGCATTTGTTTTCAATGAAACAACAGTCCCTCAATTATGTAAAGTATTCCAATACTGTACTAGTGACGAGAGATTGATCACCCCCTATACTCGCTTGAGGACTAGCACACTGCAAGAACCAAGACAAAGGCATGCAGGCAAAATTCTCTCGGTTTCTCGACATTCTGGTCACCACTTCTTCAAGCTGCTTCCCTTAGGTAGGTGCGATCGAACTGTGCACACTAAAACCAGCAGACATTCCAATTGCTAATTCTCTCTTGCCATTAGCTAACTCCTAAACAGTTGACTCAAAAATCCATAGTGGCATTTTTCAAATGTTTGCCAATTTTGCACATCCCTGTTTGACAGTATCACAATATTGATTATCGTAGCTTCAGCTTTTGACAGTTTTTTCTAACTGTTGATCAATATTCCACACCACTGGACACTTTTAAGTGCTCAAGGACTTTCTGCATAATTGCACATTCATTGTGCAGTACTGTTCATTTTATTTTTGCTTGATGACTCTGCGTCATTTGTACAGCTGTCATTCGGTACTACAGCACTAGTGTGTAGCCTCTGTACTTATGTGTCCCGTCTTAAATGTTGTTTTTGTTATAGTTGCTTGTTACTTTATTGCTATTGTGGCTCATACTGCCGGAGACAAATCCCCTGTGTGTTTTTACATACTTGGTCAGTAAATATGATTCTGTATAGACGACATGAAGAAGAAGCAAAACTGAATGTGATTTATTTATCAGATACGCTTACGCTTCGTGAGCATAATTATACTTGGCAAGAGTTTGCTACGCGTTTAGGCGGCACCTGTTGGGCGGCTGAACTGTTCTGTCTCTTGTGACAGCTGAGATTGAGCTGAGCTGAATAGTTCCTTTTAACGTGTGCCGATCATGGGTGACACTACTGCAAGGCAACTCTCACAGAATTACAAAAAAAAAGGTTTCTTATCGCTAATGGTTTGGTAGCTCAAATCAAGAATGCTGTTTAGTTCCAAAATATTTCCTAGTCAACAATTTGTCTGATAAATCAATGTTGTTGCTAAGACTCTGTGGATGGTTATTGGTCATGGAATGTCTCGGAAGACTTAGCTTACTGTAATTAAAAAACATTTGGGTATTAGAGGATATTAGGGACATTGTTGTTGTAAAGTATATCAAAGTATCCAGGATTTTCATGTATGATGGGATCAGCCTTAAAGATATCTATGTTTACAGTATACAATACAGTGGTGCTTTGAGATATGAGTGACCTGACCTACAAGTTTTACAAGATACGAGAAGTCGTTCGGCTGATTTTTTGCTTTGACTTGCGAGGAAAAAATTACGATACACGTGCTGTATGGTTGCAGTAAACTCAATTCACTTCAAAACAAGCAACAGTTTGACAGATAGCAACAGTTTTTTTAAAGTGGTGGAGCTGTCAAAAAAAGAGAGAGTTACATGTTGTGTACTTGAAAGAATCACATAACTATGCCTTAAAGCAGGGGTGTCTAACTCATTTTGTCATCGGCCACATCATAGTTATGGTGTTCCTTGGAGGGCCATTACAACTGTGAACCCAAATAAATGTGTGTTCGCCTTATATTATCAAAACAAATTCACGGATAACTAGTTTTGAAATCAGTAGCCAGTAAATAGTTTGTTCAACTATTTTCCAATTTATTTTAAAGGAGAGATTGGTAACAAATATTTGCTATATCTCAGATGTAGTGATAGAAGTTAGTGAAGACAATTTGAAAGAAACATGTCAAGTCACACACGCTTTGACTTTGTAGGCCACGTAAAATGATGTCGCGGGTCTCTGAGTGTCACTGAGTGTCACTGAGTGATTATGTGTCAAGTTCCCCCCCATTTTTGCAGTTTACGGTGTTTGATGACTCATCCTTACTGTGACACGCGCAGATATTTATTTACGACTGGTGTGTCCATCCCTAAGAGCCTCCTGTAAACCCCTGACCAACTGAGTTTGTGTGTGTGTGTGTGTGTGTGTGTGTGTGTGTGTGTGTAAGTGGGTTGTACCACTACAAGAAGAAGAAAATGTGAGACCTGTTGGTGTTGTGCTCCAGCAGCTGGGAGGAAGAGCCCAGTCTGACTCAGTTTAGCTGTCCTTACAGTGTTGATTACTTTCCACAGCTGTGGTGCTATTTCAAGCCGTGGCCTTGTAGTCCCAGTTTCCCCACTGGACACGAAACAGTGGAAGAAGTAGCCAAGCGTGAACTTCCAAACACACCGGGGAAAACTCAAGAGGTGTGAAAAAAAAAACGCTTTCTGGCTGTCAGACAGTGCACCGATTTTAAACTACGCCATTTCATAATTCAATAACACACAGTGTGGATATAATTCATGCTCACGCTGTTGCACCTCTCAGATTTCCCACAGTGCACATTAGCTGGAGCTTTGACCTGCTTGGGGTTCCCCCAAGCCACAACATTCTAATGAGCACAGTGAATTGGCCCTCGGTGATGCAAACCATGTTTTAATATACACCAATAGGTATCCATGCCAAATTAATTCACTGACCGCCAGCACCCAGGGTCATTATCACACATCATCAGGCTTAGTTTCTGGCATGATTTGATCACATTAGATTATATTGTGTGGCTGGGCAACACAGGTGAAGGAATGGTTAATATATGTACCTTATAGTCTTGAGGTTCAGGGTTCAAATCTAGGCTTTGGTATTCTAGCAGTGGAAGTTGCATGTTCACCCTGGTTTTCTGCACGGTCTCCAGCATCCTCCCCTATTCTCTGCATTACCGTCTATAGACCTCCCCATCATTCCACTTCTTTTATTACAGAATTTTCAGAATTCTTATCCATTTTATATTCCAGTTATAACAGAATATTAATAACTGGCGATTTTAATATACACATGGACAACATCTCGGACCCACTATCCAGAGATTTTTCAAACCTTTTAAACTGCTTGGATTTTAAACAGCACGTCTTGCAGCCAACTCACAACAGAGGACACACCCTGGATTTGGTTATAACCTATGGCTTGTCTGCTGGTGTGTCCTCTGTTGTTGACTTGGCAGTGTCAGACCACTACTGTGTCCATTTTAACATCGCCAGTTTTAACCATCTAGCAGTCCCGGTCAGAACAGTGAAGAAACGCTACCTATCTTCTGAGGTGGCAGCAAATTTTATCGAGATCTTAAAAAACACTCCTGCTGACATTTTACCTGCACCCTGTGATCTTATTGTTGACAATTTTAACCTACATCTTAAATCATCATTAGATTCAGTAGCTCCACTTTTAATTAAAACAACAAAAACAAAGACTGTACCCCCGTGGAGAAACAATGCTATCAAAATATCAAAGAGAAAATGCAGGAGTGCAGAGAGGAGGTGGAGAAAAAGTAAACTTACAGTACACTATGAAATTTTATGCGAACAACTGAAATCTTACAATAAAACAGTAAAACTGGCAAGATCTTCCTATTTCTCAAACCTCATTACAGTCAATAAAAACAACCCCAGGGTTCTCTTCTCCACCTTTGAACTTTTAACTCGTTCTGATTTTAATAAGTCCCCACAGAGACCAACAGATGCTCTCTGTGAGGACTTTGCAGACCACTTCAGAAGTAAAATCGATGACATAAGATCCAGTCTTTTAGCCCGTCAAAACACAAGTTTTAATAAACCCGGACAATCATATTTACATGAGGAAACACTGGAAAGTTTTGCCCTGGTTGATGCAAGGACACTTGTTCGAGTTTTCTCCCAGGTAAACCCAACAACCTGCCTTTTGGATCCAATTCCCACATTTCTTTTTAAGACATTTTATGGATTTTTTGAAGAACAAATTTTAAATATAGTCAATTGCTCTCTTCAGACAGGCGTCTTCCCAGCTGCCTTTAAAACGGCGGTGGTGAAGCCCCTTCTGAAGAAGAGCGGTTCTGACCCGAGCGTTTTTAATAACTACAGACCCGTATCCAACTTACCGTTTTTAAGTAAGATTTTAGAAAAACTGGTTTTCATCCAGTTGAATCATTTTTTAAATACAAATAATATTTTGGAGGAATATCAATCTGGTTTTAGGATGAACCACAGTACGGAGACTGCTCTTTTAAGGATCTTAAATGATATTAGGTGCACTGCAGACGTGAGAAAACTCACAGTCTTGGTGCTACTGGATCTAAGCGCTGCTTTTGATACAGTAGATCACCAAATTTTATTAAATAGACTTAAAAATCTAGTGGGCATCTCTGGTACTGTTTTTGACTGGTTTTATTCCTATCTCACAGACCGATATTTCTTTGTAAGTATGGATACTTGTTCCTCTAAAACTCATGAAATTAAATGTGGGGTTCCTCAAGGTTCGATTTTAGGCCCCTTACTTTTTAATCTTTATATGCTTCCCCTCGGGGATGTCATCAGGGGACACGGCATCAGCTTTCACAGCTATGCTGATGACACGCAGCTGTATATTGCCGTGTCTCCTGATGACACAGGACCCATTGATACCCTTTTAAATTGCATTTTAGATATCAAGTCATGGATGGCAGATAATTTCCTACAGCTCAATGAGGACAAGACTGAGGTCTTAGTTATCGGTCCCGAAGGTCAGAGAGAGAAGCTTTTACCAAAACTACACATTTTTAATCCCTCACACTGTGTGAAGAACCTTGGCGTCATTTTTGACTCTGAGCTCAGTTTTATTCCTCATATTAAAAATGTAACCAAGATTGGTTTTTATCACCTTAAGAATATCGCCAGAGTCCGCCCGTTTCTCTCTCAGGCTAACACGGAAGTGCTGATGCATGCCTTTATTTCCTGTCGTTTAGATTACTGTAATGCCCTGCTCTCTGGCCTCCCGAAAAAGAGCATTTCACCACTGCAACTACTGCAGAATTCAGCCGCTCGGGTGCTGACGAGAACCAGAGGGCGGGAGCACATTACGCCAGTTTTGAAATTGCTGCATTGGCTCCCTGTGTGTTTCAGGATCGATTTTAAAGTACTTTTATTAGTTTATAAATGTGTTAATGGTCTTGGGCCATCTTATTTATCTGATTTGCTTTTATCATACCAGCCCTCGCGGATCCTGAGGTCCTCTGGCGCCGGCCTTTTATTTATTCCAAGGGTGAGGACCAAAATGCATGGCGAGGCTGCATTCAGCCATTTTGGTCCTCACCTTTGGAATAGCCTGCCAGAGGATGTCAGGTCTGCAGAGACTGTTGATATTTTTAAGAGGAAGCTCAAGACACACCTTTTTAGTTTGGCTTTCAACAACTTTTAAATAATTTATCTTTTCTTTTGATTGAAGATAATTCTATGTTTTGCTTTGAATGTTTTAAAGCACTTTGAGTTGCATTTTTATGTATGAAAAGTGCTATATAAATAAAATGTGATTGATTGATTGATTGATTGATTGATAAAAAAAAAAAAAACATGCATGAGAGTTGATGGTTTTTGGGTCACTATCGCTTCCGTCACCTTAGTTGAGAATAACAGTAATCTTTAGATGAGGGCTGGAAGGCTATACTTTTAATTGATTAGTGACGAATACAGGAACAGGCCAAGTGGGAGATAGCAGGGTTTGGGGGTCATATTTTCCAAAACGTTGTCTCCAAAACACAATGAGCCACAATGGTATTAATTTATAATAGAGACTTTATTGGCGAATTAAGCCAGTTTAAATGTATTTTATTTGTTAAGTTGGAGTTCACTGGACAATTATCAATGCAATAGTTAATGAAAATAATTACATGAAAAATAATAGCAAAAATAAACTCACTGTTACCCCCTTAAATGGGTTATACTGCTAATCTCCATTAGCATTTTCTTCCAGTCAAAATCAGCAGTCAGCACCCACACATGGAGGCCGGAGCCCTGATTTGACAGACATCTTGTTTGGATGAAGATCATCAGCGAAGATATTGTTGTGTGGTGTACTGTGCTGGTCAACTTGAGTAGCTACTGTACACCACATCAGGCACACACAAGGCATTTAATTTTTTTTTTTTTGCTCATGCCTCTCAAATTTAATAAATTAAGTCATTCAGTACCAGACTTTTTCAGACACGTTGTGAAATGATATAAATATGTCATTGGGATAGAATGAGTTAATATAAATCCTCAAAAATGCGTGGACTTTAGGTATACAGTATTTGCGTAATTGAATTAGGTCCTTAGGACGGGATGTCTAAAAAATGCTTATGATGCTATAACAGTATAAACTTGGTGGATGCTCTATTAAATATACAATACTTGCATGATGGAATCCTATAGTTACGTAATCAAGTCTTTCCAGCTAAAGATAATGCTGTTTAGTACGAGTGACGCTGTCAGAAATACATTCGTTTCATCTATGTTTATTGATGCATTTATAGTTTAGGGGTTTTATGTGCATCATACACGTTATTTAACTTATTAACGAAGGACCAAATAATGATTATGTCATTATTATGAACAGCATACAATCCAAGGGCACAAATACGTGTATTTTGTATTTTAGGATCCACGTATTTTTGCAGCTGCGACTGCAGACAATCGGAACGAGCGTCTGTCCGCGTGCACGCGCACGAGGCAACAGCTGAAGCGGGGTCGAGCGCGGAATGCGTGTCCACGAGAAAGTCACCAACTTTTTTATGGAAAGTGCACGTCACCGACAGCGGCCACTCCACTCCCCTGTGCACTACCGGACTGGACGCCTTTGGCTCCACACGAACGTGTTCTGAGGATTATTTATTTATTTATTTATTTTCTTCTTGGAAAAAAATACACCCGCTAAGAGGTAATTCCCTTATTTTATCTTATTCCAGGTGTGTTGCAAGCTACATGTATATGTGGCAAAAGAAAACTGTAAAACTCAATTTTAACAGTTGAGTGGAATATAAGATACAGTTTTGTGTTACTGGGGGGAGTAAAAGGTAAACGGTGCGCAAAATTGAATTAAAAGGCCATTTATCCATAAGCAGACCTTTCTCGGTGGAAAACATTGTAGCATTTATTTGACCCTATCTAAGTCATATTTGGTATCTCGTGAATGGATTGCACACTCCTCACTACATGGGAACCCATGTGAATTATCCTAACCAATCAGTAATAATAATTTTGAAAATATTATTTATCTAGACTTACAAACCTGACCCACAGCATGGAATACATGCCATAATGCTTTAAAATATTAGGATCTAACTTTATCATAACAATAGTTTTCCGTTTATGATAAATCTCATCACACAATGATCCTCATACTTGGGCACAAGGTATTTAAGGACAACGATAAGCAGCGGCGCGGTTCTGGCGATGGCCGACTGACCGTCTTCGGTCATCGTGTTGTCTGGCCCTTCGTCTAACCATTTTGTCAAGAGCCTGTGGGGCGGCATGTGGGTGCCATTGTGAGCTCTGTGAAACCGCCTATCACTCATCAGAAATAGCCACGATCACATGTCCCCCACAGCCCTCGAAATGATCTATAAATAGCAGCCAGCACTAAGCTACTAAAAGAACCTGGAAACAAAACATTACTGTGTACAAAATTATTATTTTTTCCCTGATGTACTAATAACAATTAATACAGTAAGTCTTTTTGTCATCGTCCTTCCATTATGCAGCTCACGTTAAAACCAACTTGTCGCTGTGATCCAAACATGGCTGAGGTGGCGCCTGTTGAGGCTGTGGTCAACATGGAAGATATCCCAAATAAAAAGGAACATGTGAGCAACACAGATAGCCAGAAAGATGAGAAGAAGAAGGAGGAGAAGCCAGACGCACAGAAGAAAAAGGCCGGGGAGGCACACGTGAACGGCGTAGAACACAAGGGAAAGGACAAAGCTAGTGGCGATAAGAATAGAAGAAGGAAAACCGCTAAGGTTGTGGAGGAGGAGGAAGCGCAACCTGACACAACTGAAGAAAAGAATATTTCTGATGTCATGCTTAAAAAAGAGGTGAGACAGCCATAGAGTTTTTTATCATTCACATTAACCAATCACATATCCTTCCGTTGTCAAACTACAGAAACTACTCCGATCCAGAAAACTTGTAGCCAGAAGCTATGTGCCCAACACGAACAAAGACAAGGGCGACGTGACGGGAAAGTTTGAGGCTATGCAGAAGGCCAGGGAGGAGCGCAGCAGGCAAAGGAACAGGGATGAGCAGCAGAAGAGGAAGGAGCAGTACATCAAGGAGAGGGAGTGGAACCGCAAGAAGCAGCAGGTCAAAGCCCGATATGCCCACTAACCTGCGAGTGTGACCCGCATGGCATGATGGATGAGGCACGGCCCGCTGACCAGGCCGCCACGCTCCGTGAGACCCTGCAACATACTGTATAACACAAATCATTTGCTCTCTGTTGATATCATAATATGTTTTTGTGTTACATTCACATATGCACGAGTTAAAATCAGACGGTTTTATTTTGATGATATAGGAACCAAACAGGGTGTCTTAAAAGTCACTGTACACTTCCTGTTTTCTATCTTGTTTCGGGTATCATTTGGATGCACGTGAGGCTAATAGCGGCAATTGACAGCATAGGCTTTTGCACTTTTTGTAAGCAAGTTAATATAATCTTTCCCCTGGCTGTCCACCTGACAGCAACGTTTGTTGATGCTAAGTTCCAGTGCGGCCCTCCAGACAGACTTTCCCTGGCATTGCAGGAATGCCTGCCCCACGAGTTCAGTGTTTTTATCAGTAGTTGTGGTTTGTCAAGAACAGATCCTGTTAGGAGAAATTTTCCATTGACAGTGCAAATCTTATTACGCGTTGGAGAAGTGTGATGGCCATAATGCTTCTGAAACTGGCGCTGAACTGCAGTCCGGGGCATAAAAACATCTTGCCATGTAGCAATTTTACAACACTACACCAATGTCAGTTGGTGACCCATGGGCAAGGATATGCATACAAAAACCTTGAAATATAAACTGTCAAATGCTGATTGCTGTCTCATGTCGGTCTGAACAATACCTAGAATAAAATAGAAAAACGGAAGTGTACTGTGACATTTGGGACACCCGATACAGTACAACCCTTGAATACACACATGATGAATGCATGAAGTGCTGAATTGCTCACTGTACTATCTTTAGTACAGTATAATCCACATCCCAATTGTCAAAATAATAATCCATCCAGTCATCCAATTTCTTTAGCGCTCTTCCTCATTAACATTCCCTTAGCTGGAGCCAGATCCAAATGGCTTAGGGTGAGATGCAGGGTACCTCCTGGACTGGTTGCAAGCTGATTGCAGGAGACTTATACCAGAAGATAAAAAAACAAAAAACAAAACACACTCACATATGGACAATGAAGAGCCTTCAATGAACCTTCCAATGAGCCTTCCAATTGAAATATATTGATTAAATAAAACATTCACACTCAAACCCATGGACAATTCAGAGCAGGGGTAACCAACCTTTTTGAATCTTAGAGCTACTTATTGGCTGTTGATTAGTGTGAAGGGCTACCATATTTGATACACTCTTCTGAAATAACAAATTTGCTCAAATTATAATTGTAATAATATTAGATGTTATTATTAGGGTGAAGGAAAAAAAGCTGCTAACTCGGCTACGTCGACCACCAAAGTTGGTTGAAACACAGATTTCTGACTCAAAAAGTGGTGGGCGGGTCGAAATTACCTGAGTAATCAATGCATTTATCAGTAGGATAATTAATTCTAAAAAGATTTGTTAATGACAGCTCTAGTCATTATTAATGAAACTCATCATGTCTCTTTCTCACATTTATTGGGAAACAGATAAATACAAATATGCATCTCTTCATTTCTATACATCTCTACCATTGTTTACATTTTCAAATGATCAGTGATACAACATTCTGAGTTAATCACAATGCCCCATCACTGGTGAACTATTTTTGGAACAGGTCCGCGGGCTACTCATGTGGTCTTTGGGTCTACCTGGTGCCTGTGGGCACCACTTTGGTGACCCCTGATTTAGAGTCTTCTAATGAAGCATGTTCTTGAAATGTGGGAGGAAACCAGAATACCTGGGGAAAAAACCATGCAAACACAATGAGAACACAAACTTCACATGGAGGCGAGATTCAAACCACAAACCTCATGAATGTTTGGCAGATGTGCTAGCCACTATACCACTGTGCTACTGCAAAACTCAATTATCTTATTTCTCTGAATTTGCGGTGTTTATTAAAGAAAAAAAACCTACACATTTTTAAGAAAAAAACCTTAGCAGATTCGAGTAGAACCAAGATTTATGAGAGGCAAACAGCACAGGAGTAATAACTCGTTGATTGAATAGTTAGAGATCACGAAAACTCCACACAGGAAGGCCTGAGCCGAGATGGGAACTACTATAGTGCTTCCCTATAATAATATTAGTTGAAGTAACAATAAATTAACCAAATACATTTTAACTTTTTTATTTAAAGGCAAACATCACACACCATTATGCCGACTTGTCCACTCCAAATAGGTAAATAAAACCAAATTAATACAACTATAATATGTTGAGGTGCCTTACGCAGCTACATGAGTGGGGGAAAAAAATATAAACAACTGGCATAACAGACATGGACACTGGCATAACAGACATGCGTGCGATGTTGAATAAAAAATTTCCAGATTTAAAATTAAAATGCCAGAGATTAGGAAGTCCTGTTGAGACAAACTGCGCCTGAGATGGGCGGTGGTGAAATAAAAGCATAAGTACACTGGGATGAGAGCGGATTATCAGTGATACTCAAGCAGAACAAACGCCCATGTCCCCTGCCCTTCACTAACTGGCCTGGCTGGACACACACAGTATGGTCATCTGCTCTCCGTGCAACAGTCCAATCAAAAGCCCACCTACACATCACATGACCCACTTATCATCAGGGATTAGGCCTCTGTTCTTGCAGAGAGCAGCATGGCTCCCAAGCGATCGAGGAGATGATCCCATCTAAAGTGTAAACACTCACTCCTTCTCCGCCTGAACCTCGGCAGATAAAAGAACTTCTTGCTTCCAGCGATGAGGAGGAAGAGGTGAAGCCGGCAAAGGTGGAGAAATCCTACGTCCCCAAAATCACAGGTGAGACGCTCTGGTGCCAAAAGAAGTGGAAGGTGAGATAAGATGTGAGCTTGTTTTCTTGAATCCCCAGGTAGTGTAAAGGGGAAGTTTGCCGAAATGGAAAAACAAAGGCAAGAGGGGGAGAGGAAGAAGATGGAAGGTGTGAGAAAGAGGAGGGAAACCCAAGACAACATGGAAAAAGACAAAATCAAAAGGGAATTGGCCAAGAAAGCAGCTGAGGTAAGTACAAATTGAGAAAGTGGAGCTTGTACAAGCTGGCAAGTGGAATCTGTAAGGACTCACATAACTCTTTGCTGCTACATGGATGAGCTATTTCAAATCACATTTAAGAGTCAAACGAAAAATGGCTTACTTGGCATACATTTTAAACAGTATATATTTAATTAAAAGCAAAGGAATTTTCAGCAAAAGCAAATCAAATGTGTTTGCACCTTCAGACAGTCTGCAATGGTTATGTAACGGTGCCAGACAGTTTCAGACAAGCCATAAACACGCTACATCTTTGTCCTCATTGTAGTTCAGCAACACATTGTCTCATATTAGATTACAGCAGTACACAATAATACTAACATGTTCATGGGAATAGCTGCAGTAAATTCTCTAGTAAAAAAAAAATCTCAGGGTTAATTAAAAAAGAAAAAAATGGCTTTGAAAGTGACTAATTTGACAATCCATCCTGTAGTTTTTGTTGTTTTATCATGCAGACAGACTAAAACTGTTAAAACAACCATCTTTTTTTAGAGGTATTAACGCCAAGAATAGAGATTTTATTGAAGAAAACAGAACCATTGAACATACCTATCCATCTTTCTTCTCACTATCGCTTACATGGTTTCAGTTTTCTTTTCTTTTTTAAAGTCACCCAAAATGATTTTTTTTAGGATAGGAAAAGCTTGAGAGTGCGCTCATGGTTCTTCACACACAGTGACCGTTTTGCACATCCAATTTTAGCTTCATCTATTATTGTCTCCTGTGTGTCCTGCTTAGAGTTGACCTGGTCATTGAGAAACAAGTGGAGCAGCACTCTCGCAGTGCTGCCAGGTGTAGACAGCATATGACTGGCAACTGTTTCCCACACCTCCTAGTGGCTGTAGACCTCCTTACTGTGTGACCGAAATTAGACTGTGTTATCTTTGACTGACACTCTGCAAATGGCCACACCAGATCGACAGAGTTAACCTCTCATCCTAACACTCTCAGCCACACAACTATGTGTGTGACTGACTTTGCATTTATAAGTTGAAATCATTGTTTATATTCACTGGGTCTAAATCAGGAGTCACCAACTCCGGTCCTCGAGGGCCCCTATCCTCCATGTTTTAGTTGTTTCCCTCAACCAACACACCCGAGGACCGGATGAAACAATTCGTTTAACATGCATATTTTTGTAATGTGGGAGGAAGCCGTACTACCTAGAAAGAACTCAGGCAAGCGCATTTTTGAGATTTAAACTGTGTGGCAGACATGCAAACCATTAGGTCAACGTGCCTAACAGTGTTACGGAAAATGAAATCACAAAATAAAATAGAGCCATGTTCATTTGATGAACCTGTTGACTTGTGACTGACAGAATTATTGATAAAAACTGTGAATTATAGGAAGGAGATGACACCACCCTGGTACGTGTTGTTCCTGCTAAACCATCGCGAGCTCCGGGCAGAATCAAAATGAACTTTGAGGACATAGAGAAGAGTCGAGAAGAGGAGCTGAAGAAGTCAGCGGAGGAAGAGAAGAAGAGACGCTACGATGAAAACAGACGCTCTTTCCGCGAGGCCAAGCGCCGCTCGATTGTCCCAGAGGTTGGAACATAAACAAATGAATATTCAAGCTTTACTAGCACAGCTAGCTTCACTCCTTCCTTCTCACCATTTTTCTGATTAGGAGGAGGACGATAAGCCTGTGGAGAAGTTGCAGGTGTCTCCGGGAAAGTTGAAGATGACGTTTGAAGAACTGGAAAGGGAAAGGCAGGAGCAAAAAAGAAAGCAAGCTGAGGAGGAAGCCAAACGGCGCCTCCAACAGGAGAAGAAAGCTTTTGAGGAGGCTCGGCTGGGATTGGTAAATGTTTCCAGATCTTACTACAAATATTACTACGGTTCAGAAGTTTTGTTCAAGATCTCATGAAGTGGGTGTTCCTGATGTTGTGGTCAGTGAGTGTATATCTTCTGCCTGGCTAAAACATGCTTACAACCTGTTTGCGTCTTTCCAGGAGGAAGATGAGGAAGGCACTCAGGCACCATCTCCGGACGACAAGGAAGACTTCCGACCTGGAAAATTGCGGTTGAGCTTTGAAGAACTTGAGAGGCAACGAGTCGAGGAGGAGCGCAAGAAGGCTGAGGAAGAAGCCAAGAAACGAATGGAGGAGGAGAGACGAGCTTTTGCTGAAGCCAGAAAGAGCATGGTAAGTATTTCTTGCAATTGAGTACAGCTAAAGTATCATCAAAGAGGATGGATGGTATTAGCTAACACCTGAAACGGGTGTTCCATGTTTATACTGCTTTTTGGGAAGTGCCCTATGTGTTCCTGTACACAAAGGTTTCATAAAGGCATGCTTGGGTAAGTTTGGTACAGAAAAACCTGACCATCAACCACCTTTGGAATAAATAGAAAAAAGATATGGCAAGCCAGCAGCAACATCTCACTTCCATTTTTTATCATTACGGCTGTTTGAGGTGATTCCGTTTAGGGCTCTTGAGCTCTTCTTAACCAAAGTTGTATGTATGTCTATGCCAAATATGTCTCGGTGAGCTAAACCTTACAGAGAAAGCTAGTGTTCAATTAAGAAGTTTGCCCCAATATTTTAGTCCATACGGTGTAGACTAAAGACTTGCCGTTTAAGTCTCATTTGCGTTGTCACGCAGCTTGTTGACGAGGATGACGAGGCTCTGATGGCCTTACTGAACCTGGAGGGCAGCAAACCTGGAAAGATCTGTGCCAGTTTTGAGGATCTGGAGCGCCAAAGAAGAGAGGAAGAGCAGAAGAAGGCAGAGGAGGAGGCCAAGAAGAGATTGGAAGAGGAGAAGCGGCTCTTTGCAGAGGCACGCAAAAGCATGGTAAGTCCACATGACCAAAGACTATGACTGTGTCTCTCATTACCTTCTCCCTTATCACTATAAAAGATTTTTTATATAGTGGACTAAATAGTTCACTCATCAGACAAATGAAAGTTTCAAATGAGAGTATCAGACATTACTAATGAACACTGTTAAATCTGTCCTTGCTTTCGCATAATTACAACATACCGGATCAGTGTCATCTGGGTTACCTTTTATAATAAATAAATAAATAAATAAATAAAGTATTGTTTTAAGATGAATGTATTTTACAAAATGTATGTCCATCCTCGTTACTACATCGACTGTTACTTTTCAAAATTGCATTGTTAAATACATTGAAATCACCGTAGGGGATAACTTGGTGTTTACTCACTACATATCTGAACAGCACAACAAAATGGCTTACTTGGTATATAGGGCACTTTATAGCGGATGGTGAGGGCTTCAGAAAACAGCCTATTGGTGTGTATGTCTAGCTTCGTCCCCACCTCGATCTGCCTATTAAATGGCTGAGTCACTACATTGTTTCATAGCTTGGACAATGAGCCTATTGTAGGCCTGCTGTTTTATTTTATGTTGTTTTAACTGTTTAATTATGATTGACTAATTATGGCTCTGTGCTGGCGGTTGATCTGCAAATGAAGTTCCCAGCAGAAAAATAAAGTGAATTTGATTTGATTTATGTTTGGCTGATACACAGACACTCTCCTTATTTACTTATAAATTCCAACCTTTTTCTGGAAAAGAGCAGAGAGACTTCTTTCATTTATAACTAATTGTTATACATGGACAAATTAGACACTCAGTATCACGTCAACATACTTCAAATCAATCTGCTTCATACTAATACCTGTGTTTTATTCTGATGGGCTCATATGGTCTACTTTGTATTGCTGTTCCCTTGTCCAAATTATTTCTTTAAGAGCCCCAGCCTGGATCAGGAGAACTCTGCATTTGGCGATAACACAGTAAGATATTTCTACCAAATAAACAAACAAACAAACAAACAAACAGATTTTACTTAACGGTATACAGTGGCATATTTATAGTCACACTGCTTGATGATCATCATTTATATGATGATTAGAGTTTCATCATTTACAAATGCAGCCATTTACTTGACCGTGCTTTCTGTACTTTTAGCACTGCTACAGCCACATTATTTTATGTGGCTCACGAAAAATTGGAAATGCTGATTATGAGATTGTTAGCGAAGCATTTTAAAAATAAATTTCACAATACAGGTGCATCTCAATAAATGTAGTTCTTTTATTTCGGTAGGAGAAATACTTCACTCTGTGTTTAGTGAATCGGTATAATACTCTATATAACTTTCACTCTTTAAATTGAACTACTGAAATAACGTTTTCCACGATATTCTAAATTATTCAGATGCACCTGTAAACTTGTGCTTGCCGTTAATTCTTATTTCATGCGTTTGCTGGTAAAAAGTATACTAATCAAATGCAGGGACTTTGCTCTTCAATGTCTGACTTTGGATATTTTATTAATGTGTGTAGGTTCTAGATGACGAGGATGAATTAGTGAGGACTGAATCGCAGGAGGCGCTACACCCAGGAAAACTGGAGATGAACTTTGAGGAGCTGCTGAAGGAGAAGGAGGAGGCCGAAAGGAGACGCAAAGCAGAGGAGCGCAAACAGAAACTGGAAAAAGAGAAGCAGGAGTTTGAACAACTCCGACAAGAGATGGGCGAGGTTAGCCTCAAACAGAGTTGGAAATATACACCGACAAACTATATTTTTGCCATTTTCATTTAATTTCCAGTAGATGTGAAAGCTAGTTGCCCCAGTACTTTAGTCCAAACATGAGGTCGAAGGAACGCAAACGAACATTCATTCCCTATTTCACAGGAAGAAGTGAATGAAAGCGCCAACGTTGTAAATAGTGAGTACGAAGAGCTGACCAAGCTCAAGAGGACTGGCTCCATCCAGGCCAAGAACCTGAAGTCCAAGTTTGAAAAGATCAAGCAGCTGACTGAAGAGGAGATTCAGAAAAAGATTGACATGGAGCGAGCGCGGAGGAAAGCTGCCGATGATGAAATTAAAGAGAGAGAAGCTGAGCGGTTCCAGGAGGTATGAACACCTGCAAGGTGTCTAAATTAGTAGTGGGGCAGTGGCGATCAGAGGAGGTACCATGCATTGGAAAAGGGGTATAACAATTCTCCTGTTTGCAAATTTTTAGGAGGATGACGAAAGCCAAATATCTTCGGCCCGAGGTGAGGAGTCTCCATTCAAACAGAAGGTGGACATGCGAGCCAGGTTTGAACAAATGGCCAAAGCCAGAGAAGATGAGGAGAGGAGGAGGATAGAGGAACAGAAGCTACAGAGGATGCAGTTTGAACAACAGGAGATCGATGCTGCCCTCCAAAAGGTACCATTTTCACATTCAAGAAATGTATGTATCATGAATGCTTTGACGGTTGGTAATTGTTTGTTTCATCCACTCGCAGAAAAAGGAGGATGACGTAGAGGATGAGGCAAGCATCGTCAATGGCTCCTACGAGGACGACGAAGACCACGCCAGGTCCGGCGCCCCGTGGTTCAAGAAACCTCTCAAAAACCAGTCCGTGGTGGACTCTGAGCCCGTCCGCTTCACCGTCAAGATCACCGGAGAGCCCAAGCCGGAGGTGACCTGGTGGTTTGAGGGAGAGATGCTCCAAGACTGTGAAGATTATCAGTACATCGAGAGAGGGGAGACGTACTGCCTCTACCTGCCAGAGACCTTCCCTGAGGATGAGGGCGAGTACATGTGCAAGGCGGTGAACAGCCGAGGCACGGCGGCGAGCACCTGCATCCTCACGATAGAAAGTAAGACCACCCTGGTGTGACTGCATGCCTGCATGAAACACCTTCTGGCAGTCCAGCCTCATTTCCGAAGTGGATTGCATGCTCCTCTTCTTCGTTAAAGTGGGAGTCAACCCAAACATATTTTTTTCAAGAATATGTTTCCAGCAGGCCCACTAGTTGAAACGCGGCATTCTGATAAATATAACGTTTGTGGAATAAGCGTTAATGCACCCGTTTTTAGCCATCTCCGGGGGCGGCCATTTTGTCACTTCCGTCAACTGAAAAGGACATCACAACTGCTCAGGGCTCAGGTAACGACCAACCACAGCTCACCTGTTTTATGAAGCTGAGCCGTGATTGGTCGTTACCAGAGCCCCGAGCAGTTGTGATGTCATTTTCAGTCGATAGAAGTGCCAAAATGGTCACCCTCAGAGATGGCTAAAAATGGATGGATTTTGCTGCTTAACTCATATTGACGCTTAACGCTTATTCCACAAACGCAATATTAATCAGAATGCCGTGTTTCAACTAATGGGTTTGCTGGGAACATATTCTTGAAAAAAATATGTTTGGGTTGATTTCCACTTTAAATGAGCCACAGGTAACAGGGCCTCTGTTTCTGTTTTACAGCTTATGACTACTGAGGCTCTTCCACCTGCTGAAAACCTTTCCTGTTGTATCTCTTTAAAAAAAAAAAACATTTGTCCCTTATGCTCAAACAACAGAGGGAACCAAGTGGCAGTATGCTTGGCATTCCTAAGGGAGGCATACACATGAACACAAAAATGCAGAATGTTTACTTGTTACTCGGTCGTAAAGCTGCACTCCCTGTAAATATAGGGTATGACCTGTGCCAAAACACCGACAATATTCTTGTATAATCAGTAGTCTCATAGGTTTGCCATGTTACTTTAATCTCCTGTCATAATTCTAAATAGTTTAATCAATGATGTGGTTGTGTCTTTTTCAACATACCAGCAAATGTTGTGATGCTCACCTCACGTGACAGTGACATAGTAATCATCACTTCAGTACAAATCCACAGCAGTGAGGTTCGTAACAGATATGATGACATTGTCGAGCCTGTGGCATATTGTAGAAAAAAAATGTGTGCATCATTTTACGTAGTCAAAATGCTTCAATTATATAATCCTCTGTAATGCCCTTTTGTCATCTTAAGTTATTTTTACCTGTAATACTCTTGTTAAATTTGATATGCAGTTGTGCTGGATGGTAGGTAACTATTTCACGGTTTGACAATAAAGAAAGCCTACGCTTGCATTCTTATTTGTCATACATTATAAGAGATGTTGTAATAAAATGAAGAACAATAGCAGAACTTGGTGTGCTTAATTATATGGGAAAAGCCTGCAAGAATCTTTTGACTGCATGGTATGGAGATACACTGTTGCTATTTACAGCGCTGAACATATATGAATACATCACAACAGATGTTTGTGTTACCTTTCAGAATCTGTACTTCTAATAGGCCTAAGTGACTACACTACAAAATAGTCCTACAAATGTGGACCATTGACTGTGAATATGATTTGCAAATGTGCACACAAGATGTACAACAATCTGCAATATTTAGCATCTCATGTGGCAAAAATGAGTACCCCCAATAAAATACCCTCTATCCATCAGTCCATTTTTTTACAGTGCTTGTCCTAACTGCAGCATATCCCATCTGAATTTAGAAAGAGGTGGGGTCAACCACAGGGCATAGGCATACTGTACGTAAAGAAATAACCACTTACACTCACATTCACAACAATGGGCAATTTATTGTGTTCAATTAACCGAGCATGCATGTTTTGGGGAATGTCAGAGGAAGTTAGCGTAGCCACAGAAAATGCATGCAAGGTTAAGGAAAACATGCAAACTCCATACAGGAAAGTCATGGTTCAGATTAAACCCTAAACCCCGAACTTCACAACTGTGAAGCAGAGGTGTTAACCACTCGTTCACCATGCTACCCTGATAAAAGTGTCATCGCGAAGCTGAATCCACCCATCTGTATCTTAACAGACTAACAACAAGAACTTAAAATTTGGGGTGTTGCTGGACTAATTTATGTGTAGCCGTGGGAACCAAGCAAACATTTTTAATAAGATAAGCCATTTTTACCCTTTATTTTACTCTTTGAAAATATAAGTTTTTTAATTGTTTTTTCAAGAGATTGCTTACAAAACCATAAAGGGACTGCGGAAATTCAAGACAATATTATAAAAAAGATGTATAGTTTGCATTTATAAAAATGTATGTGATGCTATATATAATAAGAAATCACATGTAGTATTAGCAGTTGTTAAATAAAACATGTATTGCTACTGCTTGAATACTGTATCTTCATTTTTCCAGGTGTATGAACGTACACATTACATTTAGGAGATAAGGGCACTGCCATATTTGTATCATCACCATGGTAACGTACGTGGGCGCGCTTTACCCAGACGTAGCTGAGGGCGCTAATTTACAAGCAATATATCGTTCTCTTGAATACATAGTAATGCAATACGTATTAACACAAACTGCAACATTTTTAGTTCTCCAGATTGTGGAAAGACAACAGGAACCAGGATAAGAGGACGCGCACGTGCTTTGACGTAATACGGAAATCCTGCGTCGTGACAAAACTCCGCCCACTTGACGTCTTGCCCAAATGTATACTCTACTGTATTAGTGTTTTTTTCACGGAGTTTTATCGTATAGTTTTTCTCTATTTTTGTGAAATACAGTACATTAAATGAATTTTATGTGCATGTGGTTTAGCATACCACACAACTCGGCACTGAACGCCAAGCAAGTCGGCCGCTTCTTGCGAGCCTCGTAGCAAAGCTGGCTCAGTTTTCGCCACAGCGATGGTCATTTGTGTGGAGGAGGTGTCCGCGTCCCTCGTGCGGGAATACCTGAGCAGAAAGGTACGTTTAATGCCTCCAGAAGATTACAAAAAGACACTTTCACGTCGCCTGTAGCCACGAACGTTAGCAATGCTAAACAGTTATGATGCTCCTTTTAAGTCAGTGTTCGCTTATCCCGTTGGAGTGGGCACTAGTATCAGCACTGCCACTTTACATTAATCAATTCAATCAAAGGTCATGACCAGTATGTACATGTTGTCAGATGTTAGTTTCACATTGATCTGTCCGCTTCTATAACCAGTATTTCTCGACCTTTGAGCCAAGGCACAAACATTTTACATGAGAAAAATTACATGACACACTATCAAACATTAATGTCCCCAGAGATAGTTACGCTCTCAACAAGTCTGTCTGTCGGTCGATCAATCTATCGATCCATCCATCTACTGGCATTAATGAGGATATGAGGTCATGGGTTTGTCAGTGTGCGAGATGTGCGAGAAGAGGGGTGAGTTGTGGCAGGACAACTAGTGGCTGCTTCACCATGACAACGCGCCTACTCACAATCAGCCTCATTCTCTAACAGTGTGTACTCACAAATTTGTGCGCCAAACATACAGTATCTACGTATATTTGACGCACAAATCTGTGATGCATGAATGTCTTTGGATTTGAATTTGTGCCAAGGCTTCAGAGTTTTCAGTCAGCCTGCACATGCAGGTTAAATAACTCAAACAGCATTTGCAGGAATTTGCATTTGGCAAACAACCCTCAAGAAGATCAAAGTCACACATCTTTGTCCTCCGCATTAGCAGTCAATATTCTGTCATTTTCGCCTGTAATAGTATACAGACTGTACAATCAATGTGCAGGGACTCAAGAGGACAATCGCCTGCATGGATGAAGAGCATCCACGCACACATTCCAGCATCAACAACAGATCTCACTTGAGACAAGTTCTGCACATTGAGGATCTGTACAGAGCAAATAAGGTAAAGGCCTTTGCTACGCAGCAAATATTGCACAAGTATGCACAGGTAAGTTGGTAATACATGCTACATATTGCAAAACAGCCATTAATTAATATATCAACCGAAATGTTCGCAGATTCCAAGATTAATTTTCAAGTTTGAGTCTTGTTTTGTTGTGCCAAAATTAAGCGAAAATCAAGTTGATGGAATCGATCATGCAGCATTTTATGAAAATCGCTTTGTGCCACAAAATTAATACAGTCAAATACAATAAATGAGATGAGAATTAATTATTTAAATGGTCCATTATTTAAATCCATCCATTGATTTTCTTTAGAGCCTGTCCTCATTGAGTTTGCTTGAGAACTTGAGCTAGCTGACAAGAGGTGGGGTCCACCGGGCACCAGTCAACTGCAGGGCACAAAAAGAAAAACAATTATTCTTGCTGAAAGTTTACACTAATGAAATAAAAAAAAATTAAAAATGAAATTATTTCTGTATTGCATATTATTTTAGGTGGAGACTGATATATTGTATTCATGAAACACTGATAAAAACAACTCATGGTACAGTACAGTTAAATGAATTACAATGACTTTCAAATGAACTAGTTCATATTAATTAAAATTTTGGCACAAAACATCCATCCACCTTTTTTCTGTTGAGCTTGTCGTCATGAAGGTCGACCCCTGTGTGAGCTGGAGCCAATCCTTGCTGACCTTGGGTGAGAGATACTGGGTGAGAGATACTGTCTGAGGCAAACGTGCTAACCATGTATAATAAAATAATAAAAATTAGGATTCATTGTTTAAATAGTCTATTAATTAATTACAGTGTGTATGAATTAACTAAAAACAAGAAGTAATATAATTGAAATACTTGCATTGAATATACTGTTTATTCAATGGCTGATTAAATGTTTTCTTGTTTCATGAATGCTGAAACACTGATAAAAAAAAAACTAAAAACTAAAATGTTCATGACAGTACAATTTATTTCAGATTGTAATTCACTGTTGGCGTCGTGATTCACTTGCCGGACGGATGTCTGAGAGTGTGAATGGTTGCCCTGTGATTGACTGGCAAAGAATCCAGCACATGACATAGTCTTCTTTTTGGCCGATGTTAGCTGTGATAGGCGCAAAATTCATCGATTCACATTTCGCAAAAATTAATAATTAATGGCAAATTGAATGATTTCCCATTTTAAGTGATGACTTCACATTGACTTTCAATACATTTTGGCACCAGGTCTACAAAAATGCATACGTGATGCCCCTAATTACTTCTCCTTCTGCTATTACAAAATAGTTTATTTGATTTATTGTACCATCGTTACCATCTAAGGACATTAATGTCACTACAGGTTCAGAGGTCGCCTCTGAGGACTTTACTGGAGATCATTGTCAAGCATCACATTGAAGGTCACAAAGATGACATGATGGCCTGTGAAGGTGATGAAAGTGATTCTCTGCAGTCTTCTTTGATTAGCAGCAAACCCTGTCTTTCTCCTGCAAAAACGCCATCGCAAATGCACAAATCTAACGCAGAACACAGCACAGCGTCCTATGCTTCTGGTGACCACATCAAGCTAAGGTAGTCAATCAGCAAGTTTTTGACTAAGTTACAATGTTTTCTTTGTCTGAAAACCAAATGGAATTTCCCTCACAGGTCACAGGATAAAGAGGCGTCCCCACCTCCAAGGGTGGTATTGTCACTTGACGGAGAGAGACTCATGAACCACAGTGAAGCTAGGTCATGGTTAAATGCCTTCGCAGATGAAAATGGTCACTCTAAGATGGCATCTATTCATGACAATGATCGCCTTACTATGAGTGAGCCTGAAAAAAAGCCTCCTGTCAATGAAGTCATTCAAAGGAGCCGACCCAATCGGGTTAGACGTGGTATGATGGCTGGACCGATAGCCAGCACGCTGCAGGTAGCGTCCACTTATTCAACCGTGGTGAGCGTTTCTAATAGAGACACATTGATCATGGTCGTCTTTTACTGTTGCGATTTAGGAGTCAACCAAACAAAGGCAGAATCGACAATCGGCCACGCCTCAGCTGCTGCTCAGGAAAGGAGAAGAGGAGCACAGGAAGTCTCGGGATGGACCGTCAGGGAGCAGTTCACAACAAAAAGTCTTCGAAAAATGGCCAAGTGATTCTACAGAGAGAGTGAAGAGTTTGGAGAAAAAGGGACAAGGCAGATATGACAGACAGATGTAAACCCCTTCTATTAAAATTACATGTCAAACATTTTTTGTGCTCATAATTTTGTGTCCTCTCTCCTAGAGTTAAGTCGAAGATGCAGCCAACTGTGAAAGATTTGTCTGAGTTGGTGTTAGGTACGTTTTTGTCTTAATATTTCCTCAGGGGCAAACACAGTGGACTACTGCTTAGCACATCCGCCTCACAGTTGAGAAGTTCTGTTTTCTAATCTCGGCTATGGCCTTGTGTGTGCCACACCCGTACCCAAGTGCTTTTGAAATTGAATGCACGGGTAGATAAAACTCTTTTGATCTGCCATAGCTGATGGCACATTTATTTTATCTTCAGATGACGTTGATGATGAGCTGCCAGAATTCTCCAAAATACCCGTCGAGCACACTGCAACTGCAGCGAGCAGCCGTGCGGTCCGCCCAATGGACCAACACACCGCTTTGGTTGTTGATTTACACCAGGGGACTTTCAGATCAAGGTTGGAGATATATTTCTTTATTTTTTGCTTTTGCTGTCCCCAGGAATTGAAATCAATTCTCCTTGGCTCAAGTCTCAAATGCTTCTCCGTCGAGTGGAGAAATCAGGGTTTCACGTTCTCCGAAACGCATGACCTGAGATACGGAATGGTGCAGAAAAAGGTTGCCATAACTTACTTTGATTGTCACAAAATGTATTTGTTTTGTGCTGTGTCCTTAATATGTTGTCTGTTTATTTTCTAGGGTGGTCCTTGTGGGGTTCTAGCTTCTATCCAAGCTTTTGTTTTGAAGAAACTTCTCTTTGAAAACATGGACAGTAGTAATACAAGACTTCAGTATGTTGAACTTCCCTTCCATACGTTGCATTATTCAGTATCATGCATCATAGTACGTTTAATTCACGTCTTTCGGTGCTACTCCACTGAACTTGGGTGTTAACATTTTAATAGCTTGTTTTTCACTCATACACCACTTTGTTCTCAGGCGTTTAAGACCAACAAATGCAACAAGAAGAAAATGTCTGGTCTTAGCTTTGGCCGAAGTTCTGTGGAGGGCGGGCGAGGAAAAACAAGCCATGGTAGCAATGTAAGACCTTACTTTTTAATCCTCTTCAATTGCAGCCTGTACCTACTTTACAGTATTTTTAATGCTGACTGCAGAGTGGTCGTAATGACGGACCACTATCTTAACCTGTGCATTAACTTGACACCCGGTTTTGTTTTGAAACAGAAACTCTGGAAGGATACTTTTCACTCCAAGCGGACACTACAAATCTGAAGGAGTGCTTGAAAAGGTATAAAGTTGATCCTTTAACACAATATTTTATTATTTCTGAAGTAGTTGTGCCTCTCCTGAAGTCCTGTGGCTATTGTTGAAAAATAGTTGTCTGAAATAATAATGTTGGTGAACCAGGCAAGACACCTGATGTTGTGTGAGCGTTAACTGCTGTGTGGAATTTTCTTTATTTAAATGGCAGTTTTGTGTAGTAAATTATCTAAAAATATGATAACACATTTCTCTTCTTGTACCTACACTCATCTTATGCTTCTGAGGACAAGTGTTATAGAAAATTAATATTATAGAAAATTAACGGATGAAACTGTGCGGGCGGAAGAAAATGTTATGTTACTTTTGCTTTAAAATGGGTACTGTAAATAAACAATAAATGTGGATGCATATAATAAGCATCTGTACATTCTGTATGTCTTTCTTTTTTGGGTTTTTTATTTATTTTTTATTTTTTTAAGGTGATCTGTTATACAGTGGACAGCATTGAAGACCTGCAGTTGCTTCTGGAGCAAAACATTGAGCAGGTGAGTGATCTCCTGTGTTGCCTCCCTTACCTATTAATTAAATGAAACAAATGCATTTTTTTTTCAGAATTTAAAACCCATGTTTCTTACTAAAAGACATTATTCCGTCAAAATACACAAAGAATGACGAATTACAGCAAACTTAATATCCACTCTGGTTCAAATGCAGTTTTGGGGGACGGATTTCATGCAGAATGTCAAGTACAGCTTGCGTTACTATGACAACCAGGACAGAGCTAGGGCATTCGACGAAGCAAGTGGCAAGGATTGTGCCTTCTTGGCAGTTAGAGTAAAAGCCATGTCAGCTGTATGCCGATTTTTTTTTTTTTTTTTTTGTAAAGAAACGCAGATGACGACACCAAAGCAGACTGCAGATGAAATCTGCCCTGGCGTTTTTTGGGCAATTTTCACTCCAATTAGTAGACGTAAGCTATTAGTGACCTTTGGACCCCTGTAATGACTATTCAAAAAAATGACAAGTAACAAATTTAGCCACCTTTTGTGGTGTTGTTGAAGACTTGTGGACAATCTCGAGATCCCCTCCAGAAAAGGAGCTGTTCAATCGTCTGTGTCTGGACTGCAAATGATTTGCACTTGTGCAAAGCCACCACCACCACTGACTAATTTAATCATATACACCCCCACAACCCCATAAAGCGAGCACTTATACTCATTCCGCTCTGTTTTTTCACCAAATTGCCAATTTACACTTGAGAATTAGTGTAGCGGTTTGCCATATGACATCGGCAAACACAAATAGTCCCCCATCCCCACGTTGACAACAAATCTTAACAGTTAAGTACGGTATGTGCTGTTTATTCGTATGCTGGTAACTCTGTAGCCCCACCTACCTTGTGGCTTTGACATGATAGTGCTGCTGTTCAGTCCGTCGCTGTGTAATCTGGCTGTCACTCGACAATGGCAAATGTAGGAGCCAAATTAGCCAATCATGGGAAGAGAAACTCGGCATAGGGTGAATAAATATAAATGAATCCCACTGTTACGTTACAGTGAGGCGGAAGTGCAGAACAGCGCGCTCACAGACACGTCAGAAATAGGCAAGGAAAAGATTAACTTGGTTGTTTGACTTAACACTTGGGCAGACCACAGACCCAATTATTTTTATACATGGAATTAAAAGGTCACTTGTCCATAATGCGTCCCTTTCAAATACTGTGTATACTAATGTACAGTTATTGATATGTGTTGTTCATCCAGTTTGAGACAAGGGAGCTGGGATGTCTACTGCTGACCATATCTGCCGTCCTGTCTCGATCTATTGATAAGTATGGAAAGGCCAACATAGATAGAGTATAAAAGACACCTCTCAGTGTAAAAGTATACATGTTTAAAAAAAACACATTTTTTTAAATGAAATGATAATATTTCTATCAATAAATAATAGATTTCTTTTGTCAGATTGAAAGAAGATATGGACGTGGCCACCACCGCACTCATTGGTGCTCATGGCTACTGCACTCAGGTATGCTAGCGATTAGGTGGTTAACAAAATGTATGTGTAACTCGAAATTAGGGCTCCACAAATCCACTTATTTTCAAACCAAGTACAGGTTTGAGCACTTACATTTTAGTGTTCACAAATAGCAAGTACCGATACTTGATCTTGCAACAGTGATGAAAATGTGTTTTTATTTGAATCAAATGTTGTTTAAAAAAACACACACACATCACAAACTTTTCTTGAACGTGTCAAGAGCTCAAATGTAACACATTTTAGAGTAACAATTTGACGTTTTAACATCCAACTAGGTTGGCAGAATGTACCAGTCCCAAATTAGTGCCGCATGATTTCGCCATCAAAAACGGTAATACACTTAAATCTTTTTAGTACTGGATTATTTCAGAGTGGTTACATGGGGTTTGACGGATAGCGAATCAACACGCCAAACAAGAAGCAAAGCGTGCTTGCTTTATTGCTGTTTATTTGTCACTCCTGGTTGCAGTTTACAGTAAAACTGGCAAGTAAAACAGAGAAGGATCAGAGAACGAGTCCCTGGGGGGGCGGCGCTCGTTTGCACGTATTAGCTCTAGAATTGTCACAGTCATCTAAGTAACACTGGAGCAATAAAAGGAGACATCACTGACAAGCTTAAGACCAGCCTGTACATGTGCCAAATATTTTCTAGCTTCTATGTAGAGTTTTTTTTTTTTTTACACTCTATGACTGATATTCTCTCTGTTATAATAATCAATAAACAACCATAGAAATTTGAGACTGTTAATGTCTTTAAAGGTAAATTAATTTACGAATTCAGCAAGCACAGGATCAAACAATCTCCCAAACTGTATTTCTGTCACATGTATTTCGAAATTCTACTATAACAAAGCATTTTTGCCAATTATAAAGAATGTGCCCTGCATATACCTAAACACTTTTTCTAACATGGTGCTTTAACACATACATTTGCCCTGCGAGGGATAAATGAAGTCTTATTATACAGTATGTCTCGTTTGTCTATTTACCTTTGTGTGTTTGTGTTGTCCAGGAGCTTGTCAACCTGCTGCTGGTGGGACGAGCAGTTTCTAACGTCTTTGACGGCAACGTGGAGCTGGACTCCGGTAACGGCAACTCGACGCTGCTCAAAGGAATCAAAGCTCACTGTAATATTGGCCTTCTGTCCCTGTTTGAACATTATAACATCTTTAAGGTGAGCCACATGCACTCAACCACCGCCTGTCACATTCAAGTACAAACACAAAAAAGGACTGAGCATTATGATAAGATGCAGTGTACAGATGGTGACATGTTCCCTCGACGTTTGAAAAGCATAAATCAAACCGCTTTCACTTTTTTGAGCTTCAGTTGTAAAACTCAAAGCATTTCCCCTATCACCGTCGTCTTCAAAGAAACATGTGAATAGGGGCCTGTTATTGTTGGCCCACCGCAATTAATCAGTGAATGATGCCAGACTGCGTTTTGAGATAAGATAATTCAATTAGTGTAATCAAGTCTGTGATTGCTGTAATGTTCGCATAAAAGGGGCTCTAAAGGGCAGCACTTTTCAAACACTTTAGAAATACTCATCTTCATCGTTTTATCCGTATGAATGTCTGTCTATTTTCTTTCAGGTTGGAGACTGTCTAAAGAACCCCCTTTTTCCCATTTGGGTTGTGTGCAGTGAAAGCCACTTCAGTGTGCTGTTTGGCCTGCAGGAGGAGCTGTTAACATGTCAGGACAAGGGTGCAGAATTTGATCTTTACTATTATGACGGATTGGCCAATCAGCAGGAAGAGATACGCCTCACTGTCTGTGAGTGAACATCTTTTATTTTCTTTATACTATCCCCACTTATTTTTGGTTTGGAATTTGCAAATTTACCTATTTGCAAATTATTTTTGGGAACCTTTATTTGTGGATAACCCTCCCCAATATGTGTTCTTTTTTGAATTGGCAAAAGACTGTCTACTATATGGCCTCTCCCAAGTGTATTGGGATCATAGTTTTTGTGGTTTTGTGGTAAACTATTGCAACTATATAATCTTGTCCTCTTGGAAGACTTTCTGCAAGATTTAGGCATGTGTCTACTCTGTGGGACGGAATTGTCCGTTTGTAAGGTCATGAAATATGCGACGGCTCTTCAGCTTGGTTATTCTATACTAAACTCATCCAAACACACCTTTTAGGGCCATTTGTTTTGTTCTTGAAACACAAACTCAAGTCTTGGCGTAATTACACTGTCTTGTTTCCACAACATTTTGGTAAGAAAAAAAAAAAAATCCGAACTTTAATTTCTTTCTATTTGTAGCTGTCGGCAAAACATCTTTGAGTTGTCAAGACGCTGATCTGATTCCTCCTCTGGAGCTCTGCATTCGAACAAGGTGAGCCTCTGTTTGCATTTAAAGCGGGGTACATATACCGTTTTTTAAAATAAGTGAGACCCCACCAATGAAGTGACAAAAAGCCATATGTGTGCTTACTGCTGTGGTATTTGGTATGTACTTGAAATGACTAACACAGCACACCTCACGTGTAACGATGTCTGTCATAGTACCGAGACTTATTTGTGAGATGCAGCATGGTGCCACAGGGCATCCACGCTGCCTGAAAATACAAGTGAGAATTGTAGTAGCTAGAAGCTAGGCTAACTTTTAGCTCATGTGATAACCTATATTGTGGTCTCTTTGTTATTTTTACCTTGTGAAATGAGTTGTGACACACACTCAAAACAAGCAGTTGTTTCTCTTTGTGTAAGGTAGCACAAGCTTAAGCTTGCCTAAATGACTATTGTTCCTTTGCACATCTCGGTCACAAAAGTTGTGGATTGGCAGCTGTGTTAACCACACAAATAAGGATTTGCACATTTAGATATTAAACAGCCCCCACCAGAGAATCGTTTAGAAAAATGCGATTACTGGGCCTTTGCTGACGGTGATCAGAAGGTGCAATCAGATACTGAAATTGGGCTCAATTATCGGTTTGTGTACTCCAGTTTTCGTAACACTGCCTGAGTGTTCTATTGATTGACATCCCGAGTCCCACAGTGAGTTCAGTCCACTTGTTACAATAATTCTTTGTGAAGTGAAGAAGATAATGAATGAAGATACATAGATAATGAAATAGACTACTGTAGTAATAAAGTCGATTGTCTTTGCCTCAGTTTCGTTAGGAATCATTGCAACCTCAAAAACAGTAGACTGTAAACCTGCAGGCAGAATGTGTTATCTGATGTAACTACTTGATCTAATTTGCTCTAACTTTTGTCTTTTTCAGGTGGAAGGATGCATTTGTGAGTTGGAATGACACAGAGCCTATTCTCTGAATGCCTGGATGATTTTATATTACTTTCCTATAATGTTCAAATACCAGTACATTTCTATATCTGTTTGTTCTCAGCATGCATGACAAGTTTGACTCATCGGTGCCTGTAGTTTTTCCTTCACTCAATGACATGGTTATGATTCATACATAACTCTTGAATCCTTGAATGATGCGATTAAGAGACCCTAACAAAACAAAATCTCTATATATATTTTTTCAATTTTTATTACCATTGAGGGGATATAAATGCATATTCAAAATCATTTTTTTATTTATATAAAAAAGAAGCATCGTGTATTATAAAAACATGAACACAAATAACCTGTTGGGTCACAATGGGACTCTATCAAGTACAGTAGTTACACATTTGTATTGATCATGTCAAAAAAAAAAAATCTCTGGATTTGTGTTAGGGATGTTGAATTTTGGCAACGTTTGTATCATATTTTATGCAAATACAAATGCACTTTATTTTCGTCTTTTTATGAAAAGTTAGGTAGCAGCTTTTATATATTTTATTTACCACAGAGGCCTTTAACTTGTTATTACGCCCAGGTAGTTGTTTATATTTTTCTGTAAGATAAGTTTGATACGTCCCATCTCTTAGGAATAGTATGAAAAAAATATATAATTTCACATTTTGTCTTAATGTGTAATGTTTCACCATGTCTTGATGTATGTACAAATTCCTGTATTTACGACTGCCCGATTGACGACTGACTCTACATATATATTGAATCAAGGAGAGAAAACGAGAGATTATAGAACCGTCAGAATTGTTCTAGTGTGACGATGTTCTGACTTGTCTTTTATTTTTACTTCACTCATCTGGAGCGCATACTGTAATAAAATGATTTAATCACATAATGGCGGTTATGCATTTCCTTCCTTGCGCCGTCCCCCAAAATAATAAACTAAAAAAAAAAAGAAAATCCTGTTGTAATTGGCAATAATCCTTCATAGAGATTGATTCGCATACAGTAACAGCCAAATATATTATACAGTAGATGAGTCACTGTTGAAAATCATTGCAATGTACACCAGCCAGACCCGCACAAGCTAGTGTGATGTGAGGAGCTGTATAAAGAATTATGCCTAAACAAATTTCAATATGCTCAGTCTTGATTGACACGGTCAGAGAGCGTACACTACCTTTTGTTTATTCACTGTACTGCAGAGTATCAGGTGTAGCATATACAGTTTTTTCTTGGCTCTTGACAGAGGTAGACACTTTACTCTGCAATTAATAATTAGCGCTGGTGGAAACACAAAGTTGTAACTTTCAATTTAGAATAATGTCATCAAAACTTAAACGGCAGTTTACATCAGAACATCCCTCCAGAGTACACTGTTGTGTTCACAATATGACTAAACAATTTGACTGTTTATTCAGACAAAATTGCACAAAGACTTATCGTTGTGATGGCACTGAGATATGTACTAAGAATTTGGAGACAGAAAATGGCTTTTGTAGGGGAAACATGATGTTTTACTATTTGTACAAATTGTTTTGAGAAATGAACATACTGTTTCGCAAATTTCAATTCTAATCTGAGAAATGCACAAAAACAACAGAAAAAATTCATTGTATACATTCTTTTTCCAAACGCAAAATTGAAATTATATCACTTCTGCGGTTGGGATTTTGAATTTGGACTGCGAGCTTCCTGCATGCAGTGGGTATGTTCTCCATGTGCTTGCTTTGGGTTTTCTCCGTGTTTGCCCATTTCCTCCCATGTTTCAAAAACAATCCTCGTAAGTTAATTCAAGACGGAATTGTCCTTTGGTGCGAATGTAAAATTGATGCGTGAGTGATTGTCCCGACAGTATGTGACCTGTGATTGGCTGCTATCCATTCAAGGGTGTAACTCGCCTCTCGTCCACAGTCAGCTGGGATAGGTACCAATCAGTTGAATGGAACGCAACCTTAGTCGAAAAAGAATTTCATAGCATCCACAGAGAAACGATCTGGAAACTGCTGAGGTACTCAGAAGTATCCATCAAGCTGATGAACATCATTAAAAAACAGCTATGCAACAACATCCAGCAGGATCATACACATATGCTAATTAACTAACCCCTTCGCAGTTAAAACTGCCACCCAAGGTAAAAGAATGGAATCCTTGGGTTTATGGACCCAAAACTGGCTGGGTCTCCCTCAACTGCTGCAGCATTTGATTCTGGTAGGTTTGGAAAATAAAGTCCTTTTCCAGCGAGCCCGTGTCAGCATATTCTTCCTTTACAATTCTCAACATTCAGCTGTCTTTCTTGGGAAGAAGCAGGAACCTGATCAAGCCGTGATGCAGATGTCAGGGCAAGGATAGTTAAACCGCGCGGGTGTACTTAACTTGGATGACAAGATAAGTGGCTTCCTGTAAAGTCATTCTCAACACAGAAGGAAGAATTGTCTGTTTCCAAAAAGAGAAAGAATTAATTTACTCTGCACAGATGCTGGCTATATGCGTCATGGTGGGGCACACAGAGGGGGTGGTGAGGAGACCTTGTGCCAACACCTCCAGCTCAAGGGATCAAAGACAGTGCAGCTGGCACATGCGTGTTTTTTTTTTTTCTCAGTACATGAGCTTTATGGGTGCATTTGAGATGACAAAAGGTGTTGCTAATCTATTTTGAAAGAAAGTCAATCATCTTATTTCCAACTGATGTAGTAGTGAGTGATTGTATATTATTGGTGAGACACACTGACATTCCTTGTGCTAGCGATGATTAAGAAATGCTGTATATCAATGAAGGTGCTGACTTTACAGCCATCAAAGCTGAAATGTGATTGCTATAAATAAAGGTGGCATGCTCGAAGAAGGCCTTGGGCACTATTAAATTGGATTAAAGTGTTTAGCTTTGCCTCAGAAATGCTGGTGCACATTGCAGGGAGTGGAATATACGTCAAGAGGTGCCATGTTTAGGTCTGAGGTCATATGCTAGTCATAATCTCGCCAGAAACGTTGGCGTGGGAAGTGTTTCAGTCAGAGCCAAAAAGGTTAACCAAATTGAAAATATTTGTATGTATTAATTCATGTATGGAGATTCTTCTAGAAACTGAAATTGTCACACACTCACAAACTGCACCATTAGGCACCAATGCGCTTTCTACGGGCAAGAGGCGGGGTACACGCCCGACTGGTACCTGTCTGTGGGATATTTGGAGCCGGGTTGCATATAGAGAGACTGAAGAAAAAATATCAGATAAAAATCAGGTGCATCCGACTGTCCCTCTGTAAACATGTCAAACCGAAATCCCAAAGTAAAGCCACAAACTAGCATAAATCCGTTTTTAAAAAATGTGTGGTGGCTATTGGGAATTGTGGTCAAATCTGTGAATTTTCCAGAAGGGCTGGTGTATTTCTGGGCCGGTCCTGGCCATCACGGCTGCCAGAAGGCCTTGAGTTTGACATCTGTGATTTAGATTCTTCAATGAACCTAACATGCGCATTTTTGCAATGTGGAAGGCCAGAGTCCACGATCGAACTCCTGATCTCAGAATTGTGAGGTTGACGTGCTACCCGCTTTGTGCCTGTCTTCTGATGCCCTCACTTCCACTTTCAATATCATATATACCTTTGCGAAGCGGCATTTTCAGCATTATCAGCAACCAAACCAAAATGACACATTACACTGGAAATAACACACCTCGGGAGTCATAGTGTCCCATCACCCCAAGATGGGACGGGCTCGTTGAAGAAAGACGGGTGCAGGAGGGCTCCCACTAATATCTAACACTACATTCAGCCTAATGGTGAATTACATTTGAAATGACCTGTTTTTATTTGTTCCTATGCTGGTCTGTCAAAATATGACTTCACAAAAAAAAAAAAAACAGTTCATGGCACAAAAATTATGATTTGATGTCTTGAATGAAGGAACATGTGTGGTTTTGGAACGTGGGAGGAAGTACAGAGAGCAAAATGAATGAATCAATGAAAAATGTAGTTGATGGTGATGGAGGTGCACGGGGGGATAAAGATTTGGTGCTGCATGGTGCAGGCTGACAGGAAGGAAATGGTTTCTGTGGACTCTTTATTGCGGTGGTACTTCTCAGTGGTACCAGAGGAGGTTTGGTGCTTGTGTGTAATTGTGTTACAGCCCTCCCACATGCTGTCCCCAGCGCATCTTCTGTCTCCTCTCCCAATCTGGGCTGTTTGTCTCCAGATAAGCGATATCCTCCTCAGATTACCATCGTGCATCCGTGCCCTGGCCACCCAGAGGGGAACGGGATCCCGAGTGTGTCCCCACGAGGAGCGAGCTGTATTTTTAGCTGGCTAATCCTTTTATAGCTGGAGCGGAAGCCACCACTGCTGCCTGCCTATGGTCCCGTGTAATTATCACGTGTCGAGGAAGAGCTTTGATGGAGATTCAATTTGGGAAAAAAACGCAGTCAAAACTTTGCAACTGTTGAAAAAGAATATTCCTCGAAATGATCATCAAACGTAATGCAACGTTCCACATACATTGGATGACATGGGCAAAAAAACCCAAACTGTTATATTCGCATCACTCAAGTCTTGAACAATGACTCTCAAACTTTTTACGCCAAGTTCCATCATCATGACCGACATTCAAACAGTGGTATAGTAGGTCCAAGTGATTATCACAAACGAGACATATTTAATATTGTTGTAAGCTACAGTAACATGCACAGCTTAAACATAAACACTGTGCTTAAATAAAGGAAAAACAAACCAAGCCTACATAAATGATTTGATTAAAATGTATGCATATAAAAGTTTCATAAAAAATGTACCTTAAGAACTAAATATTTTTCAGGATTTAATGCAAATGTATTGAAATTAAAAGTTAAATACAACTGAACTGTATTTAGCCTGTGATTCTTTCGCATACAACTAGAGGAAGTCCACTTTGAGAAGTTCTGTTTAAAATTTGGGTGAATTCCCGAGTAGGAGTTTGAGCTCTGGAGTTTGCACAAAATGGATGACTTCCTCTTCTGGGGCTGAAACATTTTTCTATGTCCTGTTCTGAAAAAAACCCCAAAAAACTTTACAGTACTGTATACAGTATATGATTCTAAGAGGTGCTCAGACCTGAGCAATAATTTGCAGCGTGGTGACCTGATGATGAGCAAGTCTGCCTCACAGTTCTGGGTTAAAATCTTGGCACTGTTCTTCTGTACATTTTGAATGATCTCCCTCATGCTAGTTTAAAGTCAGCTCTGATAGACTCACCCGTGACCCTACGAGGAAGGGCACTATAGAAAATGCATAGATTATAAATAAATTGTCCCTCCAAAGCACATCAAGACACACCGGCGTGAGAACTGAGTTGCTGTAATCTTTGGCTGAGCCTGTGTTTTCATCTTTGCTGTCAGTTTTCCAATATTTGTCTCAAAATATTTTTTCTACACCCACCTCCCCCACACCTTCCTAAAAAAACAGGAGATAGCCACTGTAACTGTTCCCAAGGCGCGGATCTTAGCACAAGACAGATGGATGGGATGAAGAAGAACAACAGATCCCATTTTCCTGTTTATGTCAACTTGTTTAAGATTGAGATGCCGCGCAGACATCATCTAAACTCCCTAATGACACGGCCTTTCTACGATTTGGACTGAACACATATGCAATTTGCTCTGTTTTTTTTTTTTTGGAAGCTTTGAAGGCAGACATGCAGGAATTTTGATGAGTGAAAACAAGTATGTTTCACACTTGGCCCAAATTGAAGACATTCATTTCTGTGTGCCAATAATTGCAGGATTCAGATGAGTGAGGAGAAAGATGTTCAACCTTTTCATCATCATGATTCGGAATATTGCTGGCAGACCCTCTGCTCACTAACACAACGTACATGACGGCACGCTAAAGCAGCTAGCGCAACTTTGTCATGTATTGCCAAAAACATAATATCACTGGTTTGATGTATTTGTTTGGAATGTACAATCTTTTAAAACAAGGGAGGCGATAAACGTAATTGAAAGGTCACACAAAGGTGGTGACAAAGGTCATGTCAGCGCCATGGTTGCAAACAACACCTTCAGATCCCATGACAAGAGGTAGAGCGCTTTCCAATTGCTTCTTTTTTAACTTTTGTTGCTAACTGGAATTAAATAACAGGCCAAAAACCTATAACAGTAACCTTAGCTTTGCAAGAGCCTGTGTTTCCACGTGCCTCTGCGAGCGGCAGTGTGTGTGAGCAAATGATTGACACGTCCCTCTGTCAGACCTGTTTACACATTCTCTGATTGGTTAGTCTTATTCACACCGTGATAAATTGAGAAATAATCGTTAAAAATTAATTTGGAGGCATAAAATGGGGCCAGGGATGACCCCCCTACAATGAGTTAAAAATAGTTTTCTGCCAGGCATAGAGACAGTTTTAACATATTGTCGCTGTCCTGTGAAAAACACGTCCATTTTTTTTTCAATTTTCTTATTCTCACGTGAATGGTGTTTACGTGTTACAGACGTTGCATTAACGTGAACACTTTTCCAGAATTAGACATAAGTGCTTTTCACAGGACAGTGACGACATACTGTATGATAAAACGTTTTATTTTTTAATCACTGCAAACTCCACCTTTGATTAATTAATTAGTTAATCAGGGGCACTTGAAATGGTTGCAGTTGTGGGCCGACTCCCGTTGAACATGATTTTAAATGTGATTGGTTAATTCTGACTCAGCCACAGACCGTGCACACATTATTTCCGTTGTTTACTTTTACTCATAAAATATGTTTTTTCTTTTATTCAATTGAGTTGTTCATATTATGATTACATTAATGTTGGGAACCGTTTTGAAATGATTTACCTTGGTATTAAATACATTTATTTCACAAAAAAACAGGCATTTGAGCAAGGGTGTGTAGACATTGTATCCACTGTTTATCTTGGTAGTCAAGTCAGGGTCAAAGTGTCCAGCCAAGCCACTGATTTATGAATTAATTGATAAAGATATGTGCCCTAATACTTCCAACCATGCCAGTAACGTGTCTGTGCTCTTTTTCACAGAGCTTGCTAGTCCAAAAGTCTGCATAATCCAAATTACTCAACCTCCTCCATATGTCAGTCAACATCTTAAATGTAGCTGACATCTAATATTGAACTCTGCCAGAGGTAATAAGAACACACATCTGCCAGTATGTTTGCAATGAGGAAGGGGCGTGGCTCTGTTTTGGTCACACCTGCTAAACCAGGTTACTGGAAATGAGCTGAAATTGCATTAAGATCATTTGAAGATGCACACTTTAACACAGATGAGCTTAGATCCCTTGTTGAGACCAATGTAAATTAAATATTAAATACTTAAAATAACATACCATTCACTCTTTTACAGTGGAACCTCTGCAGTAGAATGTCTTGAGGTAGTACATATTTGAATTGTGCCCATAATGTCTACAAAAATATTCCTTTGATGTCGTGCATAACTTCAGCGGCCCAACCGCTTTCATGCATGACGTTACATGAGATCACAACATAACTCGCAAGAGAATCAAGGGATTGCACTGTAAAACATACAACAGTTTTGTAGTTTGGATTCAAAACACTGTATATCATGTTTGTGACCTGTTCTGAAGCAACACCTAGTTTAGTTTAGTTAAGTTGTATCATGGCAATACAGTGCTGCCCACGAGTGACCCGATTTCAGAGTTTTTCGACTGATTTTCTTGCTTTGATTTGTAAGCAGAAACTTGAGATACGAACGCTGAATGGTGTCAGTGAACTCAGCTCACTTGGAGCAGTTTGTCACAGTGAACACATCTTCAGAAAAAAGGCTTCGAGCTGTTTAATGCCCCTCCTAGTTGAACATTGTCTGTCAAACTAAACATAAAACAAAGAAAATTGCATGTTGTGTGTTTATTTTTAAAAAAAAACAAAAAAAACACATTGCCACTAGCATAAGCCTAACAAACAATGGGAAACTCCATAGACGGACTAACAAATAGCACCCCTGGGGTGGTGTTTTAACGCTTTCAGAAACGTATATTTGAACAAAAATGGTAACACATGTATACAGGCAATATAACAATTCTCACAGGTATATATTTTTTATCTTCTGAAATAAAAAAATGATTTACTGATTTCTGAGTGACAGTCAAGTGAGTTCTATTTGCATGATTAAAAAAAGCACATTGCAAACAATTGTGTTGGACTTAATGATTTTTATCCTTGATAATACGTAATTTAGTCCCTTGAGTTCCATTTGCAATCTCACCAGGATTTTATTTGCAAGAATCTCAATGCAGTGTTTATGCTCTGCTTCAATAGTCTTTATTGTCCAATAGTGCAGTATTATCAATTCTCTTGACATTCTGCATGTTCTCGTAGTGAGCAATCATTCAAGTGCCAAATAAAAGGTGATGAAGACAAGAGTATGACAAATGATCCAATACAGGGCAGGCTTAGAGTTTCACAACAATAGAGGACTTTCTCTTCATCATCAAAAGCAAAACAATCCAACACTGGTGGAAAGGTTATATTCAGTACACACTTCCCGAATATGTAAAATATTAAATTAATATTACACATTACAATTAATATTACAGTAAATGTGCTGAATGAAATACTAAGGAAAAATCCATGTGAAAATAACCATCATGTCCAATAGAATGTATGTCAAGAAGAGTAACAACATAAAACATAGAAAACATGTTTTTATATATATATATATATATATATATATATATATATATATATATATATATATATATATATATATATATATATATATATATATATATATATATATATATATATATATATACACACACACACACACACAAACACATACATACACTTCGTATATTTGAAGGCACTTCCTTGGCAAAACGTTCCTCCATCATGATGGTGCCTGCCAGGATAAAAAAAAAAATTAAAAAAAAATCAAGCACTTCGGAAGAGGCAAAACTGTTGTACATTTTATCATTGGTCTTTCTGACGATGTTGCCTGAGCGAAGAGGGTCATTACTGGTAATTTATTGCTAATCTCCTGCACAAATGGTGAGTCAACCACACATCACTCGACAGAGCCCTTTAAGTGTGATATATGTTTGACAGATTTGTACAGAAGAATGTGGAGGGCACCTCATTACGTGAATCACTCGAAGATGTGTCAGCCCTGTCAATTTTCTCATCACAGTTCCACCAAATATCACGTACGTAAGTATTACAACCCACCCCCCAAAAAAATAAAAAGAAGTGAAGTACTATGTAGATGAACTCTATTGCAGCAATCACTCACCAGTGGCTCCTAATTGCATCCTCTGAGAGCACTTAATTGAGTCATGACGGATTCAGGACCAGTCTGCAGTGAATGTGAATCCAACCCACTGTCATCACGCACTGCTTTAATAAAAGAACTAATCAGATTCTGAATTATTCTTCTTGCTCCCAAACTTTTGACTGTAGTGTAAAATGGCTCTTGTAAAATATTGACATGATATGCTATGTGTTCACATGTATTAAGATAGCATTAGAGTTCAATGAAAAATGTCTATTAAAAATAATGTTGAGCAATTCAATTTATATATATGTGTGCCTATAACCTCTGCTCACGTGTGAAGTCAAACTTTGAAGCGTCACTGGCGCAAAGATGTACAAACACGGACTATAGGTGTTTTTTGTATGTATGTATGTATGTACGTACGTACATATACACATACATATATACCTATATATATATGTATATGTATATATATATATATATGTATATGTATATATATATATAGGTATATATATATATGTATGTATATGTATATATATATATATATATATATATATATATATATATATATATATATATATATATATATATACATATATGTATATATATACATATATATATATACCTATATATATATATACATATACATATATATATATATATATATACATATACATACATATATATATACATATACATACATATATATATATACATATATATATATATATATATATATATATATATATATATATATATGTATATATATATATATATATATATATATATATGTATATATATATATATACGTATAAATATATAGTAAAGTAAGTAAAGTAGTAAAGGCTGAACTTTTGATGCAGCTCTTGCATTGGATCTTATTTAACTGTGCAGTCACACCTAATTAAATCATTCTGTGATTTCACAAGCGCAATTTCAATGAAAACAACAACAAATACCATAGAAGTGGATCAACAAAACAATCAGGTTACAATTATAACGTTAACTTCAATCCATGAGAACCATGTCATGTTGAAAACTCAAGTACTGTCACAAATATGATCCAACTAATACTGTGAGTGATAGATGACTGTGAGTCTAATGCCGCTGAGATATAATTACCAAAGTGCACGTGTATTTTCTCCTTGATAATTCCAGGAATGAAGAAACATTCATTCTGTCGAAGCTTGTGAATGAGCCCTTCTTTAAAGACAACAATAATACAGGACATTGTACTATATACTGTACATTGTACATGCTTAAAACAAGTAGTTTGGACGTACGGACGTGGTCCAACCTGACCAAACTATTCCTCGGTATGCAGGGTTCTGAAACTACTGTTCATGGGCAGCCAACTGTCTGCAGCTATTTTTACTGCAATTCAAAATTTGAACATTACATTACATTACAAATGTAGCAGCCAATCAGAAATGCGATGTGGTATCACGTGAGCTTTCGCAAGACAACAAGACGGTTATTAAATGTCTCTTGGATTATCCTGAGTGATTATCCTGCGGTGTGGGGTGTCTCCAGAGTGATTTTTCCTCCACAATCTGCTTGGGAATCAAAACGGTTCAATATTTTTACGATCACATCTCCTTGTGGGTGTGTGAGTCAAAACAGAGGCCAGCTGAGCCATGGACTCACATGGTATTGTGAGGTGAAACAAAAACAAACAAAAAATTTGCCAATTAGAAAGCGACCCGAAGCTACCTACTTCTACCTACCTTCTACTTCTCAGTTACGGAGTGCTTCCATCAACACGTTATGCTTGTGTGGCATGGTAAAAATATCACATTTCTAACGCCAATCCAGCCCTGTTGTATGACAAACGGCTGTTCACCTCAGACATGAAGTGACCTGTGTATGTCACATAGCAGTACGGTATAGGAGTAAAGCTACATGCTTATTCTTACTTAATGTTTAAGAGTTGAATAATGCTCAGTTTACTGTACAATACGATACAAACGCAGAGAATTGCACTACCTAACCAGATTTTCCTTTATATCATTTTACATTTACGCTTGTGTGCCTTAGTTTTGCACTAAAATGCAAAGTGTGTGAATATTATTTTTTCTCAATATTGCTTATTATTTCTATGCATTTGGAAAGTTGCAATATGTTGAGTTTAAGTAAGTACCAAACATTCTAACATATATTGTGTTACTTTTTATTCTTCATTCAGCTATTATAAACACCTTTTACACTATATATAGAACAATATCATAATTGCGTTGCTACTTTTACAAGGCATAAATTCAGTTTATCACTTAATTACTTTTTGGATGAAGTAATTTAGTAATTAGTAAATTAATTAGATTTTTAAAGTAACATGCCCAACACTGGTCACCGCATGCATGTATATGGCGTTGAGTATTTCCCAATTATGTGTGGGGTATCTTGTATTTTAAAACTTTATGTTCAAATAATTATTAATACAGTATATAAAACACAGGATGTTAAAAATCCGTATGTGTGCACCCCTCTTAATCTGTTCACTTGGAAAGGCAAGAGAATGTCTTTTGAGCCTAAATTTACAAACTTTACTAACTTGTACCAATATGGACATGCCATGAGTAACACTTGATGATTTCCTCATAATTTACCTTATTACTGAAGAAAATTATTATTATTTTCTTTAACTTACATAAGATCTCTATGATTGTGTGCAGAGTGGACTCATTGCTAATCGTGTCAGCAATCTGGCACATCTTTTATAATCTGAAAAAAAAGGGACAAAAAGTCAGTCAGATAGTCAGTAGTAAAGAGCACATATATACATATATACATACATATACATATATATATATGTATATATATATATATATACATATACATACATATATATATATATATATATATATACATATACATACATATATATATATATATATATATATATACATATACACATATACATATATATATATATACATATACACATATACATATATATATATATATATATATACATATACACATATACATATATATATATATATATATATACACATATATATATATATATATATATATATATATATTTTTTTTTTAATTCAGTTAAAAAAGACAAAACATGTGCAATACAATACTTTTTATATTATTTTTAAAAAAATATATAGATTTTTTATTTTTATTAGTATACCAAATAATAAAAATAAATACATCATATAATATGTCACAAATTTCACCAATGTGATTCTACTATATACTTACTCCCTGGGTGATTTTTATTACACGCCGCTGGTGCACCTGACAATTTAGTGACAGAGAGTAGACCAGCCAAAAGTAGGTCTAAGTTGTGGCGCGGGTGGTGTAATGCAAAATTGGTGGATTTGATCAAGGTGCAGGCAGACAGATTCTAAGCTCCGCCGATGTGTGCAGTGGATGTTATCGTATTTCTTTCATAAAAATGAATTATTACTCAATTATTGTTATCATCATCATCATTTTAAATATATCTTTACATCTGACCATGGCACAACTATTTTGGGGGTTGGTGGTGTGGGTCACACACGAACGCACTATCGATGGTAAAAGACAGTCTTCAAGTCCTCAATCCACTCTGGCTAACTTTACATCATTCGCAAGCGGAGATTTTCTTGCAGGGTCTTTAAAATGTACTTTGTAATGAGCCAATCTCTTGAATGGACTCCAGTCCTTTCGCCAAGTGGATCGTGCCCGGAATATAAATGCAAAGAGGGGAACCGCTTCCATTGGATGGCAAACAAGGTGGCTATGTTACCTGCCACAGCGGTGCACAATGGCGTAAACACCTTTTATACCTGCGCCCGTCTACCAACGTTGCACTTTGCGTTAGACTTGAGCTGGGCACGAAAATAGGGGACATTGTGTTCCATTCAAGTAAAATATGACACTGAGTACCAATTTTCTTTATTTTTTATGATCAGGAATAATTTGTTCAAGAAAAGTATGTTGTGGCTTTCATTTAAAGAGGCCTCGAGTTGACCTCCATCCTGCATCATGTGTCTATAAACTGCTATCACTTAGTGTTCCAACAACTTTGTCTTGATGCTTTCATGAAGAAAAAACATCTGCAATTACTTTCAGATGTCATTGCCTGCCTCCAAGTGCAAAAAAAGAAGAAGAAAAAGAGTACTTCTGCAAACTAGGTATTTGTATTTGGATATCAGTGGTATCCAACCTGGGGACTATGGTTGTGAGTTTGTCTCTAAATAAATATATATTTTGTAGCGATATAATGATTATAACAATATTTTGCTCCTCTCACATAGCTAAAAAAGTTCAATAATATTTTCACAACAGTTCTCACTATAATGCAGTACAGCTCTTAATATTATTTAGTTGTGCATCTAACACTGTAACTGTTGCATAAACGTTCAGTTTCGGTTGTTAGTGTAGTTTGTGTAGATACAAATAGTTGAATCATTAGAAATTGAATAACACAATTAGGCTGTCAGCTGTGAGAAATTGAGCGAAAGTACATCCATGCAGATTTCTACTGAGCAATATTCACTGAAATATAACAATGGAAAGGAAACTGACAACACTCAAAAATAACTAGAAACAAATTACAAAAAAATATATGTCATCAATGATCTATGATATTAAACAGATTTTATTATAATACAATTATGACTTACTTAATTCATTAATTAAGATATGATTGTCTCTAAGGACTGTACAATATACGAGTGTTCATAGTGAAATCTGGATGATTCACAATTAAATTTGGGAAAAACATTCAAATATGTGTTGGGACTTTAACTGGCTAATATTGTTGCTTTTGGTTATGGTTGCAATTTTAGAGAACACAAAACAAAACAAAAAACTGCTTAAACGTATATATTTTTTTGAGATGGTGCAAAAGGAGAATGGAACACATACATGCTGGTCTTGAGCAATCTCTGGTGTTGTGATAAAGTCTGTCAAAGTGTGTTCTGCATTCCGATGAGAACTTGACTGGTCCTGCTTGATAGAAAAAGGTCTCATCAGCCAAAATGAATCAAGCTCCTGGGTCACATAATTACTTCTTAATACAAAAATTAAATGGCTCACAATCAGGCCTAAGGTGACTTTTTGAACAGAAAAGAAAACGGCAACTGTAAACCTGACCGATGGTTCAAGTAGATTTGGTGGCTAGAAGAATCAAATTGTCATTTACAATCCAAATTTCATATAAGCTTACGGATTTTCACACCACTAATGAAGTCTGTCCAGGTCCTGAGACAAGTAATCATCTTAACCTCGTGTCGCTGTTCATTTAAATCTCTCAGCTTCAGACCATGTGCCGTTTCTCGACATTGTTGCCTTATAAGCCTCAAACACAAAGCAGCTCAAGTTTTTTGCCTTAAGTTGGCTGAGAAGAATACAAATTATTTCTTAAATGCTGCAGGCCATTTTTGCACGAGAAAAAAGCCACATATGCCCCGCTTAATCTGTGTGCCAAGCAAAATTGTCTTACAATAGTTTTAAAGGCAGTAGAGAGCATCAGTCAAGCATGAAACTGAAGTCTTTCATCTAATTTTCTTACCTGCAAAGTGCTGAATGAACTTGTGTTTCATGTTTAGATCACGAGGAGCGATTTCTGGAAAGGAAAATGAGCATTTGTGAGTTCATTTCCAGCCATTTATTGACAAATGATATCATTACACAGACTTAAAAAAGGTTGCCCAAGGTGAGCATGCAGGGCTGCTTTGACCCATAGCTATTTCCATAGACAGCAAATCTGCGACGTAGCGCAAATGCCGGTGGATCCTGATTTATGTATCAGCGCAAGGCTCGCTGCATGTGTTTGCGAACGGTGGACATCAAACCTTCTGAATTATTGAAGAAATCCATTAGTTGTACATACTACTATTATTATTTATATTATCACAATATTTTTAAAATCATCCCATTGGGCGCTGTAGCTACAGGGAGGGATAGGAACTATCGGGGCTGGGAGGCGGCCTCCAAGTGCCAACTTTACGGCACAGGTGCTTCCACGATGTCCAGACTCTTGTGGGCCGCATCGAAAGGGAATGTGATTAGACGATTTTATTGGCCATGATTAAAGTCGGCCGTGACCTTCCCCACAGCGGCGCATCCCTCTCTTGTACATATCCGCCGGCCTGCTGTGAAGTTGCCAACATCAGGTTGAACTCAACTGTGCGCAGAATTGTGACGTGCGCAGGATTTACACTAGTCACGAAAATAGTATTGGTACACAAGATAATCAGGCGTTAGACATACTTGGTCGGCAAGTGGCAAAATCAGGACAAAAACAGCCCTTGTCTTTCTCTTTACCTGGTCTTAGTGTGTTCAAGTAATGGCAGTACAGTATCATGTCCATGCACATAATGCAACATAGTTACAAGATTAGTTTTAGGTCGTTTCAGTCATCAATGATACAAAAGCAAAATACCTTGAGTCCGACTGCTTTTAAATTGTAAACCATACATGAAAAAAAAACAACTTTTAAAGATGGGGAAAATAATCATGATATTAACTTGTTGGTTCAGAAAACAATTTATTGCAAAGGTTTGTTTGTTGATCACATTTTGATACAACTGAGCCAGGGCCTGCTTTAGATGTCCCCCTGTTCCAACACACCTGTGATCAGAATCATTATCATGCTTCTAAGAGCTTGCTGATGAGCTGATCATGTGAAGCAGGTGTGTTGGGAGAGGGAGACATGAAAACCAGGCAGGATAGGGGCTCTTGCGGACCGGACTTGGGCACCGCTGGTATCGTGATCTTAACCAAGATTTTCAACTGGGCTTCTGGGAAGTTATGTTCGCTCCCAATGAATTCTGCCTGGCAACAAGTGGCCATTGAAACATGTAACATGACCATGAGAAAGAACCACTGCTGCAGACAAGTTAAAAACATGTTGTGAGAATTTCTGATGATAATTATGGTTAACACATCTCCCTCACAGAGCACAGATTGCAGATTCAAATCCGGTTTCTGGCCTTTCTGTTTGCAGTTGGTATGTTCCTTCTCAGTCTCTCTTTCCTAGGAGGGGTAATAATGTTAATGGACTTGCAGTCAGTAAGCTATCCAGAAGCACTTGGCTTTTAAGATGATCACATGTACAATATATGACACAACAACTAACTTCTGTCAATTCCAATTAAAAAAACACAGGACTGTGGTACAGTCTGACCACCTGAATTGTTTCGAGCTAGAAAAATCATCATTAACGCCTACTTAACAATGTAAACAGTGACCTATGATTAAATGCAGCAAAGAATGAGGACTGGTAATAATAATAATAATGTGCTGGTGTGGAGTGGTTGAAGTTTAAAAAAAAAGTGCCATATATAGTAGTTTAAGATAGGTAGTCTACCTGTTCAATATTACTAGATGGCAGCATATTGCGCAGTGTAGGTGCTTTAGCACTGCCAAAAATAGGCTAGAAACACCTATGGTGCCACCTAAACTCTTATGTTGCCTATCAGTTTTGTTGAACTCCCATTTGGTCATGTCGGGGCCACATAGGGAGATTCTTACAGTGTTTAGGTGCAATTGGATGGCGACTCTTGAACTCCCACAGCGTGTTACAGTTTTGCAAAGTAGACTTTTCCGAGTAATCCACAACATTTCGTTAGCCGCCCGTGACTCCTCGCTGACCCGAAGTGTGTCTGGATTTTGGCCAAGGGTCGCTCACATCAAGGAGGGTGCAGCCACTCATCTTGCCTGCTTTGAAATTTGAGGATTAATACAGCAAGTTAAAAATTGAGAATGCGGAATGATGCTTACAGTTCTCGATCTGGAGATCTAATAAAAGAACATTTATGGGGAAAAAAAAAATCCAAATTAGGCTAATATTGAGTTGTTAAAATCGGTTACGAAGTATCAAATATTATAGATCTCAGTTGTGTCAATATAGGGTCAAATACTGGGAAGTTGTTGTTTGACTTTCAAATTAAGTCTTTATATTATTTCCCTTGAATATTAGGATCAGATACCGTTACAAGTCGACACTACAACCTCCTGTATAAGGAGGTCTCTTGCAGAGTGCATGCTAACAGGCTAAAGAGCTTACCGTATGTGGAATTTAATGCCCATCAGAATAAGTCTGTTCAAGTAGGCATGTGGCCTAACATACTGTACATGAGGCCCGGACTCAGGAACACTCTGTACGGGAGTGTGGATTACAGATAATGGCCACCACGGTCAAATACTTTTTATATGTCAGTAAAATTGATCTAGACTTCTTATAAATGGTAAAAACATTTGAATACAGCTGATCTTTAAGGTTGAAGAAATCAGGTCCAGGATGCTGGTCAACATTTTGATGCCCGATTAGTTTTAATTTCAAAACCGTTTTCCCATAAAATTACATAACTTGAAATATTCTGATACAGAGTCAATCTGTCACTACCATAAAAACATGAATTAACTGTAAAGGCTATATTCGAAGTAAAATTGTAATATTCTTAAATGTCATACAAGCAAAAATATCAAACGAAAATCTATACAGTGAGTTAGCCACTTAAAGCCTAAAGACAATTTCACATTTTTTATGAAACCGTAATACAAGAGTGGTTCATGCCACAGATGCACTTCATGCATTTACTGTGACACAAATGAAAAAAGTTGTTAACCCCAGTAAAACTCTTTGACTGGTGAAAGCTAATCTTTTGTTTGGGCTCTGGGACCAGGATTATTGTGCCCCATGAATAACTGCTTCAGAAGGCATGCAAATGTTATGGGACTAAGAAAACACATCCGGGCTATTCTATTTATCTGCATTGCTTCAAGCTTCACCCAGGGTTAATGATTTGAATCTTCGGATGAATCAGAACTCTTGAGTCCGAGTCTCCATTAGCCCGAATCCTATGAGTGCTCTGGCTGGATGCTGTTAAGTTGACAAAGCGAGTTAGTGGACCCATAACAAACGCCATGGAATCCAATGAATCACTAAATCTGTTTACAGACTTTAATTTGTGGTCTCACCAGAGACACAGCAGACTCAGATGAATCACTGAATATATTCACTTACTCCACATATCACTTTAATGAATGACACAAAGTAACATGAGTCCTTAAAATGCACAGACTTTAACCAGATTACTTAACACTCCTTTTTGGAAAAACTCTTGGGAAAAAAAAAATCATAGAAAGCCAAAATATAAATACACATACTGTGTAAGATTTTGATGTTTGCTGATCGAAGGTCTTGAATGCGCCGATCATGGTTTAAACTAATTTTGTGTGACTGAAGAGGCATATTCTTCCTAAAAATTTCCAAAAGACATCAAGGCTGTTGCAATGGGGTCCGTAGCACTTGACGGTAATAAAGATAGGCGCATGACAAAAAACTAATACAAAGAGTGAAAGTGATCTTATTGTCAAAGACATTTATATGTCAAGACACATACATATGTCCTTGGCACTGAATGAGTTAACGTCCAAGCCGTAGGAAGCAGTGTGGTTTTCGTCCTGGCCTTGGAACAGCGGACCTGTTCTACACTCAAGGCAGGGTTCTCCAGGGTGCATGGGAGTTTGCCCGATATGTTTTGTAGACTTGGAGAAGGCATTGGACCCTGGTGTCCCCTGGTTGGATCCTGTTGGGGGTGCTCTGGGAGTATGGGGTACCGGACGCCCAGTGCAGGCTGTTCGGTCCCCGTGTGACCCGTACCAGAGTTTGGTCCGCATTGGCGGCAGTAAGTCGGATTCGTTTCCAAACAGGGTTGGACTCCCCAAAGGCTACCTTATGTCACGATTTTGTTAATAACTTTTAAGGATAGAATTTCTAGATGCAGTCGAGGCATTGAGGGTGTCCGTTTTGGTGACCTCAGTGAAACCTATCTGCTTTTTGCAGAGGATGTTGTTCTCTTGGCTTCATCAAGATTCGATCTTCAACTCTAATTGGAGCGGTTCGCAACTGTGTGTGAAGCGAGAATGAGAATCAGCACCTCCAAATCTGAGACTATGGTACTCAGTCAGAAAAGGATGGAGTGCCCTCTCAGGGTCGGGGGATGATATCCTGCCCCTAGTGGAGGAGTTTAAGCATCTTGGGGTCTTTTTCACAAGTGAGGGAAGTATGGAGTGGGAGACTTACAGGTGGATCTGTGGATCTGTAAGCGATGCGGAAAGACTGAGCCAAAAGGTGAAGCTCCCGATTTATGGGTCTATCTCCGTTCCTACCCTTACTTATGGTAACAAGCAAGATCTCCGATACAAGCGGCCATGAGTTGCTGCCGCAGGGTGTCCAAGTTCTCCCTTAGAGACACTCGGGAGAGGCTCAGGGTAGAGCCGCTTGAGAGGTGCCAGATGCGGTGGCTCTGGCTTCTCATGATGGTGCCTCCTCGATCGCACCCTAGTGAAGTGTTACAGGCACGTGCCAGCGGCAGGAAGCCCTCAGGGGCGACCCAGGACACGCTGGAGAGACTATGCATCCCGGATGACCTAGAAATGCCTCAGGGTCCCCCTGGAAGAGCTGGACGAAGTGGCTGGGGAGAGGAGAGTCTGGGCTTCCCTGCTTAAACCGCTGCCCCTGCAACCTGACCCTGGTTACGCGGAAGAAGATGGATGGATGGATGGATGGATGGATGGATGGATGAACAAAAACGTGGCATTTGGACGGGGGTGTATAGATTTTTTTAATATATACTGTAATTTATATTGTTGTCTACAGCCACATTAAAACAACAAAGACTTGATAGATCCTTACAGTAGATTACTTCCCATCAAGGCAAACAAAACTTCATCTAATCAGTCAGGTTATCGTTAGGTTTCTTCTTGCTCTCTCATTGTTTTCAAAACATCTATCATTGCGTGACCGCCGCACTTTGGTAGCGTCACACGCATCATTTGATGATATGCTTTATTTTGTATCCTCAAAAGATAAATTCCATCCACCCACTGGTCTGAGAAAGGTGCTTTTCCAATTGCACAGGCTGATGTGAGATTGAAGCTCATGCCTGAGCAACACCTCTCCAACACGAGCAGACTCACTGGCATGTTGGGCAGAATCTCAACAGCAGACCAAGTGCATTATTTCCACTTAATTAAGTCCTACTGCACATACTTTAGCAATCAGGATTCATCATAGTCTCTCAGGCGATATTCGTCTACAGATTTAATTTACAGTATGTTTCATAATATGAGAGGCAAGACTAACTGCTCAAATATTCATATATGAAAGTAAGGACATGAATAACAAAGTTTCCATTGAGGTCTACATGAAAACAAACAAACAAAATAACAAGCAACCACATTGACCTTAAAAGAAAAATGACACTAGGGATGCGTATGAAAATCTTCCGTCACGATAAAGGACATTTTATATCACGATAACGATATACCGCGATATAGATATGTTCCGTTATTCTATAAAAAAATTATACAACATACTATGACTGCTTACCTTTTCTCACTACATTATGAGGTAATATTAAACAGCTGTGTATCAAATAAGAAATGCATTCAGTAGTGCAACTAGATAAAGTGGCACAACCTTAACCTTTCTATCGTCTGAGTGAAATGTATCGTCTTATGGCTCAGCTCTAATTCATCGTTCCATCCATTTTCCAAACCGCTTATCGTCACAAGGGTCGCGGGCGTGCTGGAGGCTATCCCGGCTGTCTTCGGGCAAGTAGGCGGGGTACACCCTGAATTGGTTGCCAGCCAATCGCAGGGCACACAGAGACAAACATTCACACTCACAATCATATCGAGGGACAATTTAGAGTGTTCAATTAATCGTCCATGCATGTTTTTGAAATGTGGGAGGAAACCGGAGTACCCGGAGAAAAACCACGCAGGCACGGGGAGAACATGCAAACTCCACACAGGAAAGCCAGGGCCGGATTCGAACCCACGACCTAAGTACTGTAAGGCTGACGTGTTAACCAGTCGACCATCGTGCCGCCCCAGCTCTAATTCGTTGGGAAAAAATTTTTGTCTACGGTGTGGAGTTGATCGTTGACTAATCGCGATTTGAAGGAACTCAGGCAAACCGGCAGAGGCGCTGTCCACTCAACTAGAGCGCAATTATTTACACAACTGCTTCCAGTTGCAGGCGTTCATTTTTTATTTACTTAATTGGACCCATCGGGCCACTAATTGAAGCGTAGCCAAGGCCACTTTTCACAAATTTTTCAGAGTCTTAAACACTGTCCCCCACTTCAGCTAAGAAACCGGAATACAGAAATTCTTCTTGCCAAGACATTTTGGACAATTCTACACTTGCACCTTTGTGGGAACATTTTGGAGAAGATCCAAATTGGATGAGTTTGGTGTGTTAGACCTTGACCTTAACTGCATAAAACAGGCTACTAGAATGACATATGACTTCATCTAGACAAATACACTTTGTGAGAAAGGTGTCCAAGAACTTCCTTTCAGATACCCTACCCACTATAGGACTATGACCCCAAGGTAACGGTTTGTACATTTCCCAGAGAAAAATGTACAGGTGGGCAATGTGTTGGAGTGGTTATAGCATATCCGCCTCACAGTTGGTTTTTGGTTTCAAATCTCGGCTCAGCATGCAAGGGTTCCAAACATGTAGGTTCAATAGAGATCTAAATTGTCTATAGGTGTGTTATGTGAGAGGGAATAGTTGTTGTTGTATGTGCCCTGTGATTGGCTGGAAACTACCGGCCCAGGGTGTAACGCCACCTCTCACAAAGGGTGGGATGGACTCCAGACACTAAATCAGGTCAAGTGCTATTGAAAATGGAGGGATAAAAAAATGTACAGGTATGTTTCAAAGTTGTAAAAGACAACGCTACAAAAACATTACTTTTAATGTTTTTTTTTTATGTACCGGTAAGTCAATTCAATTCACTCTTTATCATTACTTCTACTTTTTTTTCTTTTTTTACATTTTTTAAATTTGTAAGTCAACAGGCTTTGTTCTTGCCATTGATGAACATATTCCAGTTTGAACGCAGCGACGATCTCCATTCATGCTTTAGGATTCCTCAATGAATCAGTGAATGAGTCATTCACGTTTGGCACAGTGACGTTTCTCCTTGGTGAATTAATGCTTCCTACCTTTGCTCTCTCCATCCATCACTAAAGCACAGCTGGAATGAGGCTGAAATTTTCCACTCACAGCAAGTGGAAATTTAGGAATATCGCAAACAAAATCATCTGTTTGCCTTTAAGTGCAATGAATCCATTCTTAAATCATTTAAATTGGTAATTATGATAATATGGCTTACTCTAGGCACATAAAATACTGTAGTGTACTGTATATGCAAAAGAGATGTTATCATCCATATACTACACAAGCTTCCAATCCAGCGAAACTAACTCAGGCTTTTAAAGATAAGTTGGACAGTTCAGACGCCGACAATGACAGCTGTCTCCCACGCTAAAATGACGGATTATGCTTTGATCATCACATGCTAAAAATAAATCTTATCAGCTTACCTATGAGTTTACTGTTATCCAGCCTGGGAACGTACAAAGGCTTTTCACGGGAGGACAACTTCAGGTCTTGAAGGGACGTGAAGAGTCCCCCATTGCAGCGCCTGGAAATATGTTTGTCCCATTGCTGGCTGTCTCTGATCACCCGTAAGATTAAATCCAACAGGGTTCCTCTCTCCTTCTGTTTGACCTCCTTGTTGTCCACACACTGGCCGGAGGTGATGAGCAGAAGGAGGAAAGTCAGGAGTATGTGCCATCTCCTCTCCACCTGCATTACTGGGGTTCAAACACGCCAACAAAAACAATTAATTCATCATTACATTGAATATGAAACGCATTTGTATCATCATCATCATGACTGAATCCTGAAAATGTTCACTTACTGTCCATTTAGTACATGTTTGTTAGTATATGGCGTTGCAAAGTGCATCAAGTGTCACTGCACACTTACTAGTGTCGAGTGGACACGTTGACTTCCTCAAATGGTTTAAGTCTTGGTCCTGGTCGCAGCGAGCTTGTTCAACGCAGTCTTTGGAGCAATATTCTCCCGTCTCTATTTATACGTGGAGCAGTCGACTTCTTGGGGGTAATATCGATTTCGTGTGGGTGGCAAAGCAAGGTTGACATCTTTGGTGCTGTTTCATCCCGCGGCGTTCGCTCACTTTGGCACGCTGCGCCCCTCCTTTGCGCACATCACAACTTCAAAAACTCACGCACAACATTTTTTAAGGGCATCCCCGTGCATGAAAATCTTGCACCACTACTCCACTATTATTTTAACTCGAGAAAATAAGCAACACGGAGCCAATAGCCCGCAAACACAAGTTATTGTTTTCTTCTCTCAACGGAAAAAAAGTTGGATATGTTACGTCCTGAGAGCAGTACGCGTGATGCTTCACTGACCTGTCAACGTGTAGGATGTTTGTGCACCCGTGTCTGATGTCTTGTGACCACCTGCCTCACTAGACTTTTTCCTGACGGCATAGCAGCTGGGTGTTCCTGATTTGTCGTTTTCAAGAAATACATGGAAACCGCTGCAATAAAGTGATGTGTCCATGCACTTACTTCTCTTGTACTCCCCCGATGTGTAGTGACCAGGAATTGAGGTATATTCTAAATGGTAAAGCGATCGTCTTAGTTCACCTTTTTTAGGTGAACGTTACACTTCCGAATTGTGCTGTACGGGGTAAGTTGCTGACTCACCTGTTGCATACCAGCGTTACAATTGTGCTACGCAATATAATTTACCCTGTAAAGGTGAGGGGAGCGATTTGCTGCATTTCGTCCGAACGAAAAGTCAGAATCACAAATTCTACAGATTGATAAAAAAAAAACAACGACATAATGTTCATTGCTTATTAGGATTCAGAGCAAATTTTCCTTTATCCTCCTGGATTTCAAAATGATCAATTTAATTCTGTTGCCTGTAAAATAAAACAACACAATGACTCAAATAGTACTACTTAAACACTGGAACATTTAAACAAATAAACTGAATTTGAATGGGAATTTGAACAAAACACTAGACAAACCAAACACTAAGTCAAAATCTTCGTCACCTAATTGAAATAGAAAGAGTGAATGAAACAAAATGATGACACAGATAAAATGTTAAAAGAATAAGCTAGGTTAAACCAAGGATCTCCTATAGAGCAGAAATCATTATAGCCTATTTTTCATTGTTACTGGAATACTTGACTAACATACATACAGGTGTATATATATAGAGGGCCATAATCCTCCCTAATTATTTACCACTTCTGCAATTATTCTTTCATTTCCCAATATTTCGAGTTTGGAATAGTTTAATTTTGTAATATTGTTATATATTAAGATATTATGTTTTGGAAAGCTTCACTGACTAGCGTTTTATAATGTAATGTGATGCAATGTGATGAAATGCCATTATAAACGCTGTTTTAATCCTTTTTTGTTAAAGGAACTATTGTACTACGTTACACTCCAGTTCAATAGGTGGCAGTGTGACGCCTTTACGTTAGTTGCAAAACCCATAGGAATAAGTTCTGACGTTGTTTGTCGTTTCCATGGCAACTTCCACTCGAGGTAGGGGGTCTGAATATTGACGTTATAAAGCAACGTCATTACGAATGGTTACTTGCATGAATCACGGTTGAAATTACTCTTATAGTCATTGATCACCTTTTACTTACCTTTTACATGAATGAATTTCCTTTGCACGGATGATCGTAGTTACTTTTTTAACTGTATAAACAACCATTGCGGGTGTTTACTTTTGGAGAAATTGCGATCGTAATCGTTTTCAGTGTTGATTAAACAATAGCGACGTGCAGCGTGGTCATTCAGTGGAATTCAGCAGCACTCATGGTGTAAATTGGATAAAATACACGTTAGTTATTGACCACGTAAAACATGAGCTCAGCGTGGATACGTCATGACAACAAAGTTCGACATTTAAATGAAGGCGGGGGAGGTGGGCTGGTATGTTGAGTATTTTTGCTGCACTTTCTACAACTTAACATCTCTACTGATGTATAGGGTCAAAACAGCTAAAGAAATTAATCCCATAAAACAATGATTATGTGGGCGTTTGATTTACTACCATATGAGGTGCAAAAAATAGAGGTGAGGTTGGATTGAGAGCCAGTCATGAAAGATGTTTTCTGTTTATATATATATATATATATATATATATATATATATATATATATATATATATATATATATATATATATATATATATATATATATATATATATATACACACACACACATAAATATGTGTTGTCTATGTATATATGTGTGTGTGTATATGTATATATGTACTGTACTGTAAATACTTGACATGGGAGTCAAAGGGTTAAGGATCACTCTTTGAGTACTGCCAACATGCTCTTGAGCATGGCATTGAATTACCTAACTTTTGCACAGACCCATCATGCGCTTTTGCACATGCAGGGATCAAACTCCAGATCCATGGCCAGATAAGCGGCCATATGTGGCCTACTAAAGAAAATCATGTGTCCATTTCTTTTTCTTATACCAAAATCTACACCAAAATTATAAAATGTCTTCACATACGGGTTTTTTTTTTTTTTACTAAACCCCTATTTAAAATGACTAGAAAAATAGTTGAACAAAGTAATTCCTTTGACTTCTGATTTCAACATTAATTATCGATCAGTCTGTTGTGTATTTCTAATAATATGATTGTGTGATTATAGTTTCAGTCATAACGGCCCATTTAAAGAAAACATAACTACAATGTAGCCCACACTATAAATGAGTTTGACACCGCTGCCTACTGCTTTCATAAAAATATGGCCTGTTTTAATGTAGAATCATAATAGGCTATATCATCATATCTATTGCTATACAGTATATTATTCATACATCTAAAAAAGAGTGTAAATCGAATTGTCCCTCCGGGGAACAATTAAATGCTGTTGTTTTCTTCCTCTGATCACAGTTTTTAATTGCTTTTTTTACAGCTCCCACCCACAGGAGACTCGACTAAGAGTTATCCCACATCTGTTCCGGAAAAGTAATGTCGCAGAGGTAAAGTTCTCAGCAGCCACGGTAGTTAGGCTACCATATTAGGTGACACATTTCCTACCAATACTGTAAGATAGTGGTTCTCAAACTTTTTACACTCAGTTCCTTCTAAAAAATCATTTAGCCTTAAACATCAACATCATGACCAACATTAAAATACAGTAGCATAGTCGGCCCAAGTGTTCATTAAAATGCGATACAGATTTCATTCCCAAGTATTTATATTATTATTGTAATCCGCTGTAACATTAACAGTTTGAACATTATCACTATGCCTAAATATAGGAGAATAAAAAAAAGCTGTACTTAACAATGATTCAATTCAAATGTATTGCACATAAAATCAAAATAAAAACTGTACATAAATAGATACTTAAAACCAACAATTTTTTACAGATTCAATGCAAATATATTGAATCTAAAAGCTAAATACGGGTACAAATGAACTGTACGTAGGCAGTGATTCCCTTTAAGACGAGAGAAGGGGTCAGAAACCTTTCAGAAACTTAGAGCTAATTCTTGGTTACTGAATAGCGGAAAGGGCTACCAGTTTTATGCACACTTCTGAAATAACACATTCTGAAATTAGTACCTTTAATCACATAATACTCACAAATTTGATAATATTTTTTATATTTATGTGAAGACACTGATCATTTTAATGATACATATGAATATCCAACACTTTATCTTTATAAACCTGCCAGTGTTTACATTTTCAAATGCCAACAACATTCTTAGAAAATCACAACGTCCCATCAATGATGAACTATTTTTAGAACAGACCCGCCAAGTAAATACTAACATTTTGACAATTTGCCTGGTGCAGTACTGGATAATTTTCAGCCAGTTCCAAGCCATTGTATTTAGTGAGTTAAACAAATTTAATTCACTTAGGTGTGGATAAGCCAAATCTTTTTAATGTAACAAGTGACAAATGCGTGAAACTGACATAATATACCAATATATAGTTTTGTACCATCTCACCGACTAGTGTCCCGTTCAATCTTTTATTATTTAATTGAGTCCAAAGTAGTCCAAGGAAAACAAACTATTAATTAGAACTTATACTGTGTAAAACAACTTCCTACCTTTCTTGATTTTTTTTTTTTATGATCTCTATCATGTTTTGATTCTGGGCCTGATGACAACATAACCTGAAATCCTAAAAATATTCATACCTGCAAAAACGTTGCAGTATATTAATATTTTCTTTTCACTCCTCACATTACCTGACCTGTAGTGTACAGTACAGCATATTTAAAGACATGTGATTTTGTCAAAACACAATATTTCCAACATTAAGCCCATTCCATTTGCGTTGGAAATGTTTCCCTCAATAACGACCGACTTTTCATCCCAGGACATACAATGAGCTGTGGGCAGAGGCCCAGGTGGAGTTGAGTCGTCTGTTAGTCGAGGAGATTCCTGCACAGCCTCTTGAGCCAGAAAAGGACCGAGTGGTGTTCTTCCAGAGACTGGCCATGCTGTACGTGCGCTATTTGCAGATCTTAAGACAACTAGAGAAGGTCTACGACCAGGTGGTGCACCCGCAGAAGAGACGGCTTATTCTGCACACCCTTGAAAGTGTGATGGGTCGAATCTTAGAGCTGAAGAATGAAATGGTGGAAAAAGAGCTCACCGAATACCACTACGTGGATGATGTCCTACACGACCTAAAGCTCACACCTGTAAGTTTCATTTCTGACCGCTAGATTGAATGGAAATCCACTTGATATGAGTGCTGCAATCAATGAACTTGTCTCGCCAGGCCGACCTCGAGATTCCCATCCCTCACTATTTTTTGAGTGAACGCAGCACAGACCACCGAGCGCGAAAGGCAATGCTCTCAAATATCCTTCAGATGGAGGAGTCTAGTAGCACGCAAAAAGTCAGTAAGACATCCTACATTAGAGATGGGCGAGTACCGATACCAGGTATCCGAATCGGGTCGATGCTGGCCTTATTTTAAGATATCAGGGCTTGTGGAGGCTGCCGATACCAGCCACCGATACTAAAGACAGCAAATCTGACTTCCTCCTTGCTAGTAGTTGGCGCTAAACTGCGTCAGTTTCACACATCGGCTAATCACCACCTGCATCAGAAAGAATGGTCTTTGTCAATGTGTTTAAAATTTGTATACATCAAAAGTACTACCGGTATCGGTACTTGGTATCGTGAACATCCCTGTCATACATCATTCAAAATGTCATTAGACTGTCTCCAATAGCCATTGCATTGGACTCAGTCGAATAGTGAGAGTACGTTTATCTTGTGTCTTTTTCCACCGGTACGTTAGCGTGTGCCAAAGAGCATGAGTCAAGACGAGGCCATCCGAATCATTCAAGTGGCAGAGAGGGCACGCCAAGGACGCCTGAGAGCAGCCTTGAATGAAGCCAGCAGAAGATTGAGCAAGATACCCATGGCCGAGGCGCCGCAGCCCGCCGACATGGACCGAGCTGCGATCCGCATCCAGAAGGTCCTTTGTCAAGAACTAGCCTCCAAACATTTTTGCGTGGTTTCACCGACTTTGTGCTGAAAGATTGTGTTGATTTTCATCTGCAGGTTTGGAGGGGCCATGTCGAGAGGAAAAAGGCCAAAGCTGCTCGCCTTGAAGACATGAATTTCCTGGGAATGGTACGCAAAATGCTATACAGGCCATCCATGATGTAGACTAAATGTGCCTTAAGCTTTGCAAGTTCTGCCTTTCTTAATACGTGGGGTCACCCAAACTAGTTTGACAGTACTCGCTTTTCCAATATTTTGCACGCATTTCTCTGTCAGATCCCGCATCCAAAATATCAGTCACCATGTGAGGCCATAATCACTGCCCAGGCCAACGAAAGGGCCATACGAAACAAGCAGAAGGAACATGAGGATGACTATCAAAAGTCTGTGACGGAAATCGCAAACCACCTTCTTGAGGTGGAGGGCCAAGACATAGCCAACAACATGAAAGAACAAATCAGGCAGTGGTTCCTTGAATGTCGGTCAGTTGGACACAAAGGTCACGATTTGTGTTGAAATAGTTGAGGAACTTCTCTAAGGGGGTTGTTCGCTTTTGTTTTTCAGTAATCTAACAGGGGTATTCCCAGACTTTCCAGATGCCGATGAAGGAGGCTCGGCTATCCTTTTTGCTGAAAAGGATTACCAGCAGGTATAAGACACAATTTCTGTCCAAAAAAGATTTGCAGGCATGATGTTGACTGACTTTTTTTTGTAGTTACTGAAAGAAATGGCGGAAAATGAAGACGATGGCAAAAATAAAAAAGGAAAGAAAGAGGAGAAAAAAGACCCTAAAAAGTCCAAGGGGAAGGATGCGGTAATGGCTGCATTCATTCATAATAGTCCCTCAAACCGGAATTAATGACTTTGAACAAAATAAATCTATCATCATGCATTATAAACGGATACACGAACCACAGGAAGAAGAGGAGGGCTTGGTGATGTTACCGTCGGCTTTTTTGGCGGACTTGGAAATGTGCAACAAAACCTTTGTTGGTAACTCAACTTTAGCAGATTTTTTTGTCATTATGCTTTATATGGAGAAGATGAGGCAATTACTTATTCACAGCCCCCCTCCGACCAAAAAATGTGAATGTCTCCACAGATTTCTGGGAAACCCGCACAGAGTCTCGAAATTTCAACCAGCGGCATGAGGTGGAGCTGATCAAGGAGGAGAAGAGGGTGGACATTGAGTCAGAGATTCGATTGAAGGTGAGTATTTAGGAATGCAAAACATAAAAAAAAACAAAAACAAAACAATGATCACATTTGCTCACTTTCACAAACACTGGGCGAGGATGCCGACATCAACACTTTTGTGCCTTTCTCAGGTGGATGAAGAGATGAAACAGGAACTGGCAGACTGGAGGCTTGCTGTTGAAAAAACCCCAGCCAAAGTTTACGCAAAGGTGTCTATATCTAGTTAAGACAAATGTCCATGCGTCATCTTATGTAATACTTGGCCGCCCTGCTTGGACTGCCGTCAACTGTGTCACTGTATTTGCAGAAAAAAGCAGGCAAGGGCAGTAAGAAGAAGAAAAAGGGGGAGAAAGATTTGACAGTTGATAGGTGAGATGAACTTGCAATGTACTTAGGCATAGAGGTCAAGTAGTGAAGCACGCAGTGGATATAAAAAGCCTACACACCGTCAGGTTTTTGTGAGATAAAAAAATTAGACCAAGATAAATCACTTCAAAACCTTTTCCCACCATTAATGTCACCTATAACCTGTACAAGTCAATTGATTTAAAAAGAAATGAAATAAACAACCGAGGGGGCAGCCACAAATCTTGAGGTGGCATTGTGCTCCAGAAACTTTTACCGTGTCTAACTGACAAAGCTGGCTCATTTGCATACTGAAGGGTGATTGGAAGTTGGGTCTCAGCTCACTGCAGACAGCTATCCCTCACAACGAGCCGGCAGCGGGCCGATACTCTGAGCAGAGTGAAAAGGGGAGATGGAGCAGAGTCGAGAAACATGACACAAGAAAGAACTTGATATATTTTATTTTTGAGGGGGCAAGCGAGACATTAAGACAGTAAGAAGTGGAGCGAAGGAGAGAGGCATGACATAAAAATACGTGAAATATAATATATTTTGGGGGATTTAGTTTGGGGGGAGTACAACATTTATTTGAGGGGGCCAGGCCCACTCTTGCTCCTGCCTAGACCCGGCCCTGCAACTGAAATAATGTTAGCTGCATCATTTTGCACACCCTCTGAAAATAATGGATTGTGAGTGTAATTGAAATTAACGAATCACATTTCAAACTCATGTTAAATCAGACCACAAGATGTTTAGTTTTACTTCCACTCTCGAAGATATAAAAAACAAAACAATCAATTGAATTGTACAGGTCATAGGTCACATTAACAGTGGATTAAACAAAATAGTCATCTTGGTCTATTTTTTTTATATCGCACAAACCTGGTATTTAAACAGGAGTGTGTAGACTTTTTATATCCGCTGTAATTAACTGATTGATGCCTTCTAGGACTCTTGAGTCTCTATGTCAGGAGATGGTGGAGCAGGGTTTGTTGAAGCAGGCAAATGCTGTGTGGATGCAGGACTACCTGGGTAAGTCATTGTAAAAATTGTCCCAAATTGGCAATTTTTCTTCATTAAATCAAACAAACTTCATCTATAAAGCACCTTTCTTATGCAACAATAGTGTTTCTCATGGTTAAAATCAATCCCCTCCCGCCTCAGTGATGTAACATAAAGTATACGAGTGCAATATTATGAATTAAAATGAGTGCTTGTGGTTTGCAGTGTAGTGTTTGGTATCTAATAATCTAGTCAATTTATTTAGCTACTTGTGAAGGGCAAAATATTAGAAATTCAGATATACTGTTGCACTGATAGACATATGACAGTGTTAACCAACACTCAGCACTAAGAAACGCAGATTTTTTGATCTAGTAGTTCTTGTAATGGCTCGTTTACGTGTACCTAATGATGTGACCATTGAGTGTATTTTGATTACTTAACAGCAATGTGCTGCCCTCTTCCGGTGTGAAAGTTGATAACGCCAAGACCATGCTGACCAATTTCTGATGTTTTTAGTCATGATAAGCACCCGTTCCTGCAGAAGAGTTTTACTCTTCAGTTACCGAGCAAACCATTTCCTTTTTGTTTCAAAGGTGACTTCAACTATCTTGGAACCACATTGAGACAGAATGACATTGAACCCATGCCTTCGGTGTCAGATGTGCGGCAACTTATATCTCTCTATGGAATTCTACCTTTAGGTATATGATTCACACATACAATCGAAACCATTTTTTTTTAGAGTGTTCATGAGTTGTGTGTGCTTTGCAGGCTCTCAAGTGGTCCATGAGAAGGCCCCCCTTATAAAGTCCATTCTACTAGCAGGACCGGCAGGGGTTGGCAAGAAGATGTTGGTTCATGCAATTTGCCAGGAGACTGGCGCCACCCTGTTTGACCTTTCTCCTCTCAACATTGCTGGAAAGTATCCAGGCAAGAGTGGCCTCACGATGATGCTCCATTTGGTCTTTAAGGTAACACAGCACACACAATCAAACTAGAGTTGCTTACAGGTTTCAGGTTGTTTTTCTATCAATAAACACTTATTAGTATCAATAACTTCTTATCAGTGGTGGGAAGTACCAAAGTAGATTTTTTTAGGTATGTGTACTGTACAACTTAGTGGGATGTAAATTTTGATTTGAAGTATATGTTTTGTGACACCAGTCCTGGAACCTTTCTGACATGCTCATACACAATCTCTGAAAACAATCATTATTTTAAAAGGTCTTTTATGTTGTGGAAAAAAAGCAAGTCCTTACAAGGATCATTTTCGCACAAGGTTGCAAGATTGATGCAGCCTTCAGTGATATGGATCGATGGCGCAGAGAAAATGTTCTACAAGAAAGTTCCCAAGGAAGAAAGAGCGGTATGTCTGATTAATGTAAAAGTGGTTGAGTACCGCATATAGTTAATATGTCTGGCATTTCGAACTAAAAACGCTCTACACATGTCCAGTTAGAACCTAAACGCTTGAAGAAAGATTTGCCCAAATCACTCAAGCTGATCAAAGAAGAAGATCGTGTTCTCATAATCGGAACAAGTAAAGATCCCACTTGTGCGGATATCAAGTCACTGTGTAAGACGTACGCAAAAGTCATCCTCATTCCAAGGCCTGACTATGGCTCCAGATATGGTAAGAAACGACACACTTAATCCTAAAATTAACAAAGTGCATCAATCTTAACTTCCAATGTTTGTATTAACATGAACATCAACATGAAATGATTTCAGTTTTGTGGAAGTACCTGATTGAAAAACATGGAGGCAAGATAACTTCAGCCTTGGACCTCAGCTCCTTGTCAAAAATTTCCGATGGCTACACCCCATCTTACATGATCCAGGCAATCCAGCAAGTTATTACCAAGAGACGAATGCTTCTGCTAGAAAAGAGGCCTTTGACTGCTATCGAGTTTGTGGCCCCATTAGCCAAGTTCAGCCCCGTGTTTCAGGATGAGGAAGAGGCCTTAAAAGTACTGTCAATGGTTCTATTTAAATACAAAGCAAATTTTCCCGTTGTTTGAATTGTGTTTTTTTGTGCGTCTGTGTGTGTTTGTTTCCAGAAATGGTATGCAAAGACTCCCTTGGGAAAGAAGCGGATTAAGGCTGCTGCAGAAAGGGAAGAGGCACAGCAGGCGCAAGCTAAAGCAAAAAGTGCCCCAAAGAAAGGAAAGAAATAATGTACATTGTAAAGAAATTTATTTTAACAAATATGGCTGTCATTATAAACGCATTACTTTGAATAAACTTGGATGTGTTTACAAGTTTAATCGCAACAATCGTGCGTTGGTTGATTTGCTGAAAGGTGGAGTTTACTTCTTTTGGCCACTAGAGAGCGGCAAAACGCTTGCAGCTGCAGTTTGCAGTTTAAACGCTTTTTGGTTGCACTTAGATGGTTGGGCATTGCATTATTTGAGAATTAGCAATAATACTCGTTCTTAGGCCTACCACTAATAAAGTCGAGAGCCATTAAATAAAATGAAACAGAATGTGGGCAGCCCGAGAACAATTTTTTTAATGTTTAGAGTGGTTAAATGAATGTTTAGGGTTTTAACTAGTTGTCAGCTTGTTTGGCTGTGCTGTAATTAGACGTGCAGGACTGTTGACAAGGCTTAAGTCAAGGACATCTAATGTTATTCTGCTGCATGATGCAGCTGCCTGGCTATGGCACACAGCAAAGTATGTTATTACACCCAACTACAGAAAATGACTTTTAGGTCAGTTTGTCAGGGCTAACAATTAAAATACAAAATTCTTTCCTCCCACTAAAATATTGTCTTCTGATGGTGTTATAGTCGCTGTTATGTCTAGACATTTGGATTTGTAGGAAATGAAACACTTGAGTTTTAGATGGAGTCTTTAGCTGTTCTAAATTCACTTAACACATCCTGGCTTTGTCTTGGGGTTCTTTTTTTCTTTTGCTCATGGCCACCATCAATCGGCTGCGATATACGTATGTGAATGCCCAATTTGCTGTGTTACATGACATGTACTTTCTCGATCATATTCACAAGGGGAAAAAAAGTAACAAACCAAACTTATCACTTAACAAAACAAACCTTTGGGATAAATGGCCTAGTGGAACTTTGGCAAGCGCGAGTGGTTTGTAGGCCACCATACCACCCTTGCTGACGACAAGTTGTTTTTTTGTGCCACAGTAGGACTGTGTGGAGATTACCGCGTCGATAGAGTTTCACTGGATTAAGGAGTGCTCAGTACCACATGGAGCTGTCTATCAAACCGAGCAAACACAATGCTGGGCTGTCCTGGGTTTGTGTTCTGTCTGCTTGTCTAAATTAGGAAACGTAAATCTCACATTTTTAATTGGGCGCCTATGAAGTGCTATTATCTTTAGCTTGGACATCATAGAGAAGTAATTTTAGCTATCCTATGGACAGAATGCAGAATGACAATAGCACATCTAAATGTTTTTTTGTGAATGGTGACCCAGTGAAATGTGAGCTCATTATTGCTTAATCTCTTCATGACCTTTCAACTGTGACGGTGGAGGAGGTTCCCTCAGGGTTGGCGTGCGTTTTGAGCTGTCACCCATGAACATTTATGACAATAACAGATTACTTAATCGCAAACAAAGCAGACTGCAATTATTTGCACATCATTTTTGACCTGTAGTCTGTTGAACATGGCACTGCTACAGTGACGCATGCTGCTGACTTTTCTGAGCCCGGATAAAAAAATGGGTGGGTTGCATCAGGAAGGGCATCCATTATAAAAACTGCCAATCAAATCATGTGAGTTACTTGCTGTAGGACAAGTCAAAAGTTACGACAACACTTTTGAACATGGTCAGCATAGAAATCTACATACTCAGTCAATGCATGTTCCCTCCCAGCAGCTCACATCAGTTCTGCTCTTTTGTGTTTGTACTTTGTGCCCCCCAAAAAATGACTGTTACCAACTAATATTATTGGTGAGGAGGAGCTCGATACACTGCAATCCATTTATAGGTATAGAACTACATCCTCAAGGGGCACCAAAAATGTTTTTCAAACTAATAATAAGGACAAAAAGATGACTTCCCCATCCAAAAGAGTTCATACTAGAAATGAACATTCCTTTTGAAACTGAAGAACTGAATTCAGAGAAAACACTGTCAGTGAAATTCCAAAGGGAAAAAATGAAAGGCGACAAACTGCAAACTTTTGGCTGGCCTCACAGTCAAAGGTTCTATGTTCAAATCTCATCTCAGGCCATTCTGTGTGGAGTTCACATGCTCAATGTGCTTGTGTGCAATTTCCTCCCAGATACAAAAAAACCACATCAGATAAGTAGTACCAAACGAATGAGTGGAAATTAATCGAATACATATGCAGATCGTCATAACATTTGCGCAGGTATGTGACCAAGCATGATTTCACAGCAATGTCATGAGCTTTTCCACCTCCTATCTCCTATCTTACCAATATTATACATTTTGGTTGATTGTGCTGATTCTATTGATCCCAGTCACATTCCGCTTCACACGATTGAAGCTATCTTTGCCTGCATACTGACAGAGAGCTATTTGGAGGTCAGTATGTGGGGAGGGATGTGTCAGCTGTTCACTAAATCGCTCCATCACAGCAGCAAGGGGAAAAAAAGTACTGGAGACTGTCTCCTTCGGGGAGTGGGACTCATATTCCGAATGTATTCATGCTGACTTGTTTATATAGTAGGCTTTGTTAAAAATGATCTTTGCATTTTTGTTGTGAAGGTCTTCTCAGACAAAGATATTTTGTTTTCCATCATGGCCAGCCAGTGTGAGGATGGATTTCTCTTAGAATACGTCTGAGTTAAAGGTGCGTACATCACCGCTGGTGTTTTGTTTCTTGGCATGTGTCTTGACATAATTCCACACCATAAGGGAGGGCTGAATTCTATTTTAATATTGAAAGATGAACATATTGCTGTGTTTTGTGGGAGGCTATTTGTGAATTATAAAGACACTCTTGTGTGTATGATATTTGTCTAGCGATGTTGGACCTAAACGTTAAATTGAGTTAGATGGAATTCAAATCCAGTGGTTTGTTGTGACGCTGTCCGAGCTGTCCTGCAACTGAAGCTATTTCAAGAGTCCTGTAAAAATCCTGGTCTTACTTATAGTATGGTATGGACTCCAACTTTTCAGATTTGATTCAATTTATTCTCATTTGGCCTATTGTTTTTTTTTTAAACTTCCTTCTCTCAATTGAGGGCATTCGGTCTGGTAGAGACAGCATCACAGCTGAGTCTATATTGGTGGTGATGAGCTAAGTCAAGCGAGGTGACAGAGATTAAACTGCTCGTCATTACCGGGGAGGTCGAGGATGCCACCGCGGGGATCCACCGTGCGATAGTGATGTCATGTGGGCTGACTTTTAGATGGCCATCTTGGATTTTGTAACATTCGTAGCAAAGTTAACATCAACATAAGGTGCCTTTGAGATTTCCCCAATTCAATCCAAAAAGTTGGGATTTCCTACTGAACTTCATATTTGTCATTTCAGGTAGATGTTTTGCTGTTAGAAATGCATTCTCGTCAAGCTCACACACATTTTCATATATTTACTGCAAGCGGACAAATTGGGACAATGTACATGTAAATAGCAAAATATTGAATGTGAGCTTGCTGACAGGATGGACAATAACAGGGTGGACGGTTTTAGCCAATGTTAGCATAAATGAACACACGGTGAACCTTCACTTAGCAACATGATTCAGTTATCAAGATGTGTACAGTTTAACAAATATATTTTGAACTTCTGAAAGGTTTTCATAGCAATTGGTATTTTGCTATGACAGGGTGGACATGTTAATCCAGATAAGACCCAACTTCACATAAGGATGAAAATTAGGAAATATAAGTGTGAAAAATCTATTCTGCAGTTATCTACTGTTCCATCCTCCGTTATAGAAAGTCAAAATGCTGAAATCACTGAAAACATCAAAGGGCTTAAAGGGGCAAATACCGCCGAAGTACAGGGTGGACAATAATTTCAGAGATAGAAGTGACAATATGGTTGTGAAAAAAAGATTATACACTTACAACAAGATTTTAGAGTTGTATTATTATACCTCGTTTTCATGATGACTAAGTGATCCTGATGAGAACACCAAAGATGATATTATAATTATGATTGTAGTTATAAAACAATTGTGAAAGTGGTTTGGATAATGGATGGATGGATGTGAGATTGACCCAGCAGCAGACAGTAAAATGTGCAGATATTCTATAAACATTAGATACAACTGGTCAAGATCCACAGAGCAGTAGAGTTCTCAAACTGGGGTCCCTGGTTTTTACAAGTTGAATATATTGGCGGTTCATATTTCACATGACAAAATGTGGTGCGGTTGTACTGCAAGATACCTCCTCTTGTGTACTTGAATACGGCAACTGAAATACATATAGAAACACCTCTCAGTATATATGTGGCATTACAGTTTTATAACTGTAACCTACAAACCCCCAAAATATAATGTAACTTTTGTGGGTGACTCGGCTGAGATCAGCGGTAGAAGTAGTCACCCTGCATTTGAATGGGTTTGATTCCAGGTTCCCCCTTAAGTCTGATAAACTTTAGCAAGATGTGGTTGCGCTAGACTCTCAACCTTTCTGTCACTGTCAATAAGGTATGATTATATTTGTAGTGACAGAATTTTGATACAGGTCCTCTATTGGATCTTGTCAAGAGATTCTGTAGGTCAGGTGCTCATTATCATCAAGGAAAAAGTGTTCTGGAAATAGTTTCTATAATGTAGAGAAATTATAGGCGCTATAATTATTGAAGAATACGCGCTAATTCAGCCAGAGACAAAAAAAACAATGTAGCGTGGCACATTGTTGCCCCGTTATCCAGCGACTTACCTGTAGCTCATATGTGTTTCCAGTGCTAGACTGAAAGGTTTCAGTCAATCCGAGTGAAGCCATTTAGATTGCAAGAAGTATGGCAGACAATATACCTGGAGGAATAGTAGCAGCAGCAAGTAAGTTCTTCATCTCATTCAGTTGCCCACATTGATTATTGAGTGCATACACAAACCTTTTTGTCTTTACGGTTCAGAGAACCGTCTACAGGTGGTGAGAGGCTTGGAGGATGTAGAAGTGTCAGAGTGCGAGAGCTGCTCCTTTGAGGTGACCCTCAACTTGTCATACATCGAGGGAGCGTGGACCAGGGATGGGCTGCGGCTCAAGTCCAAGCCCAACTGTCGCATCAGCACACATGGGAAGACGCATTCTCTCATATTAAACAGAGTGGCGTTGGCAGATGTGGGCTTGATCTCTTTCCAGGCAAATGGCATTCAGACCTCCGGCAGACTCACTGTTAGAGGTAGGCTAGGACAACCGACTGACACCTCTAGAGTCCAAGACAATGACATGATCAAGTTCAAGATTCAGGTTTCATTAAAAGTGCCTAAACCTCAGGATAACGTAATTGCTTTCCATAGGTTAATTATTATGTCTTTTTTCTTTAATTTCCTACCAGCTAGGGACATCCACATTCTCCAAGAACTCGAGGATGTTGATACTATGGAACGTCAGTCTGTCAGCTTCTTGTGTGAAGTAAACCAAGTGGATGTGGATGGTCGGTGGTACAGAGATGACTGTAGAATCCGACCTGGAGACAACATTAAGATTAGACATCAGGGTAAATGAGCCCAGTAATTCATGTGATGTGAATAACGTATATTTAACAAAATACCCTCAAATAAGGTAGTATGGTATTCCTTCTGTTTTGAAAAATGGTTTCAGGTAAAACCCATACCCTGTCTTTTAAGTCGGTCAGGCCGGAGCATGCTGGAGAAATCCGATTTACTGCGGAACGCGTCTCGTCTTACGCAACTCTTACAGTAAAAGGTGAGTCTGGTGGTGGATCAAAAGGTCCTAGGAATTTGATAAGAACACATACAAAACTGTTTTCGAGTAACATGAGTGCCACTACATCTAAGCAATGTCTGCGTGTATATGCAAATGCACCCATGACATGCTACAGACATAGTATGGTGAAAACAGTCTTTTGCTATATGTATTTGCTTAGCAGATTGGGCAGTACATTAAATTTGTAAATCCTACTTTAATCCTAACAGGCAAACAGTTTATGTTCGAGATTGTGTTTGTAATTTCCCTAAAGTACTTGACTCAGCCTGTTCTTCTAATCATCAGAGCTGCCAGTCCAAATAGTGCGTCCTCTGAGAGTCAAGATAGCCATGTATCACCACAGAGGCTTACTGGAGTGCCAAGTTTCTCGAGCCAACGCTCAAGTCAAGTGGTACAAGAACAATAAGGAGCTTGTGTCCAACAAAAAGTACCAACTTGTCAGCCAAGACATTTATAGGCAACTCACCATTGATGACGTCTGCTCCTCAGACGAAGACACTTACACCTGTGACACAGGAGATGACAAAACCAGTTGTCAGCTTCTAGTTGAGGGTGAGATATATGTAGGCACTGTATACACATCATTTATTATAAGGTTGCATGTATGTAGATGTTTGGATTTCATTTCAAACTTTTGTTTTTCTCATAGGAAATAACAGAAATCATTCTACAGAGTGTACAGTATGTGTCAATAACCGAATTGTGCTGTGTGTTGTGACTGTCCATGCAGAGCAGGCGATGAGCATTGTGCGGGGCATGAGCTCAGTGGAAGTGACAGAACCAGAGCCAGCGCTCTTCCAAGTGGAGACAAGTCTGAAGTCAGGAAGGCCGCCCAGATGGACCCTGAATGGGAATGTGTTAGAGCCCAGCGAAGAGGTGGAGATCTATAGGGAGGGTACCATCCACAGCCTCTGCCTCACTTCCACAGACAGCTCCATGTCGGGGCCTGTGGTTTTTGTTGCTGGCAAGAGCCGTTCTTCAGCTGAACTTACGGTAAAAGGTGGGTGAACCAGCCCTCCCCCAAGTACATCCTCTCTGTGATCGTTATAAGGCTGAAGGTATCGCTTTCAGTTGGTCAAGTGTCTCTCTCCCTGTAGAGCGGCCCCTCCAAGTTGTCCGCAATTTGGAAGATGTGGACGCCAAGGAGAACAGCTCTGTCACTTTGAGCTGTGAGTTTGCCCCCTCCCCCAGAGTGGTGAGGTGGTTTAAAGGTCGTACAGCTCTGAAGACTTCAAACAAGTACAGCATGAGGAGAGATAGGAAGCATGCAGAGCTGACAATCCATGGCTTGGTAGGAATGGATGCAGGGCAGTATCGCTGTATGGCGGGGGGTTCCCAGAGCATAGCACATGTTAAGGTCGAAGGTATGTAGGTTAAGTATGATTTGTTGAGCTGAGAGCTGTTCTATATCTGACACTTGTAATGGGTTCATTCTCTTTTTTTGTTATAGTGAGAAAGCTAAGGCTAGTCAAACACCTTGAACCAGTGGAACTTGAAGAGGACGGCATCGCCAGTTTTGCTTGTGAGCTCAACTATGTGGTTGCCAACGTCGAGTGGCTCCTCAACAATGTCCGCCTCTATTCCAATGCCATCAACAGGATCCAACACATGGGCACCATGCACAGCCTCATCATTAAGAAGCTGAGACCCCAGCAGAGCAGGGTCACATTTAAAGCTGGCCTTCTTTCGGAGACAACAACTTTAAAGGTCAAAGGTCAGCTAAAATAAGACTTTTCTGATGGTTTTGTTTATTTTGGACTAATAAACCAAATCAATGATAAAATTATGTTTTTGTTACTGCTTCTATTGCCTTTAGAGCGCCCTGCGGTCTTTATAAAACCTCTGGAGGATGCAGTTGGGGAAGAACAAGGGGAGGTCTGCCTCCAGTGTGAAATTTCCAAAGAATCTGTGATTCCAGTCTGGAAGAAGAATGGCATTGTCTTGACACCTGATGAAAACCATGAGTTGTGCCAGTATGGGAGGTCCCTGGCACTGATTATTCATTGCCTTAGCAAAGATGATGCTGGACAGTACACCTGTGATCTGGGCACCAGCCAGACCAAGGCTAAAGTTACTGTGCATGGTTGGTTGAACAGCAGTATAAATAAAATACCTGGGCAGTGCATATTCAAACGGTCTTTATTTGATCTATTTACAGATTTACACATCACTATTATCCATCGCTTGAAGACAACATCTGTACTGGAGGGTGAAAGCTGCACTTTTCAATGTCAACTCTCTCACGTTCTTAGTGATGAGCCTTTCTGGACCATGAATGGTCAAGTGGTTGTCTCCGACAGCCACTTCCAGGTCATCAACAATGGTCGCAAGTACAAGCTGAGGATTAAAGATGTAGTTTTGTCCGACGCTGGAGAAGTGCTCTTTACAATTAAAGACTTAAGCTGCAGGACCATGCTCTTTGTCAAAGGTGAATAACCAGCATTATAATCAAGGCAAGATGAATTTAACAAAACACATGTTAGTGTGTGCCCTAATATATTTACTGTGATGTTAGAGAGGCCAGTGCACATTTTTAGGGATCTGCTGAATGTCAAGACTGTGCCAGGTGAGGATGCGGAGCTGAGTTGTGAGATCACCAAACCTGAGGTCAGCATCCACTGGCTGAAGAATGGACATTTAATCAAGCAGAGTCACAAATATAAGATGAGTGTGGAAAAGAACCTGGCAAGGCTGATAGTCAAGAACACCACAATCAGAGATTCAGGAGAATACTGCTGTCAGGCCGATGGGGTTGCCTCACGTGCCAAGCTAGAGGTTAGAGGTAAGTACTGTACTTAAGGAAAATATTCATCTGGATCATCACATTTTTCTTCAAGAAAATTAAGTCAAGACAGAAATCAAGGTGATGAGGTACTGATGTCATGGCATCTCCAATTAGACTGCCATGATGTCATATTTAACTTACTCTTGAAGTAAGGTCGATTTCTGCACTCACACACAATTTCTCAAATTTGTATCATTCCAGAACTGCAGCACTCATTCGCAAGAGAGTTGAAGGACACTAAAGCAGAGGAAAAGGGTAAAGTGACTCTGGAGTGCGAGACCAGACAGCCAGCCAAGCGAGTGACCTGGCTGAAGGGCATGATGGAGCTGAGGTCAAGTAGGAAATATGTCATGAGGCAGAAGGGTGTGGTGCTGTCACTCACCATCACTTATCTGGAGAAGTTGGACACAGATATCTACACATGTGATGTTGGGACCATGCAGAGCCGTGCACAGCTGACTGTGCAGGGTGAGGAAGACAGTAGACACTCATAAAGTAAATTCTAGTCTGTGAATTTAGCTTCCATCTCTCTTAATCCCACCAAACAACGCAGCCAAAACAGACCAAATTGGACCTACCAACTTGCTGCAACAAAAAATGCGGGAAATGGAAATGGCATTTCGAAGCGGCACCAATATTATTTAATTTCAAACAACTTCCCTTGATTGTCAAGGAAAAAGAAGATTCTATTAGCCTCTGTAAATATATTTCACTATTGACAGAGGAAAAAAGGCGAGACCGTGGTTAACTGAGCTATTCCTAGTCCAAGTAGTTGCAGACAGTCTACAACACCCCGAAATCTGTAGCAGAATCTGCACACTACCCTATGCGACTGAATTATTCAGTGTCATTCGTCCAATCCCTGGTGTGCAGAAGACTTTAATCTTCTTTGTAGGAAACCGTTGTAAAAGTTTGAGGTATGAGCCAAGGAAGAATTTATAACATTTAAATTCAGTTTAGGACTACAAAAAACAAAATAACATACCGCTGATCAGTGATACCTGCACTGCCTCAAATTGATGGTGTCTAATATTTTGGTAGCCTTATTAACATGGGAGCTTTGTGAGATTTCTAGTCCATTTTTTGTCTGTCAGGCCAGAGGGTGGTGATCCTGGATGAACTGGAGGACACTGAGTGCCTTGAAGGTGACACAGTCACATTCAAGTGTCAAATCTGTCCCAGTGACTACACGGGGGTGAAGTGGTACCTGGACGAGACTCTGCTCTACAATAATCAGCTTAATGAGATCCAGATGCTGACGGGAGGCTACCACACGCTGACATTTAGACAGCTAGCGCGCAAAGACACCGGTACCATTTCGTTTGCAGCCGGTGACAAACGATCATATGCGTCACTGTTGGTCAGAGGTGAGATTTTGTCTTTGCTTCTTATTTTCTCGTTACATTTCATTTGGTCTTTTGTCAGTTGGTTTCACTTGTTCATATTGCCAGAGAGACGTCCAACCATTTGTAAAGCGCTTGAGGACTGTGAAGCCATTGAAGGAGGGGGTCTAGTTCTGTCCTGCGTGACCTCAAAACCATGTCACATCCTGTGGTACAAAGATTGCTGCCTGATGTGGAACTCATCAAGATACTTTGCAAGTCGTTCGGGATGTGAGGCCAGACTGGCAATTCGGGAGGTCTGCCAAAGTGATGCTGGAGTATATGAGTGCAGTGCTGGTTCTGTTACAACGAGGGCTGTTGTGACGGTCAAAGGTATCAATGGGAATTCTCCAACAAAAGAATATAAAATATTGTGAAACGATTACATGAATTTGGTTTACGAAGTTTCTGTTGCTATTTCCTTTTAGCTATCCCAGCTGAGTTCACAAAGCCTCTGCAGAACGTCGAGTCCCGAGAAGGTGAAACTGCTACCCTGACCTGTGAGTACTCTCTGCCGGGAGTCCAGTTCCACTGGAGAAAAGGCATTGTGAGCCTCAGGCCTGGAGACAAGTATGTGATGAAACAGAGACAGACCATCAATTCACTCATAATCCGAGCTCTGAAGCCAGAGGACTCAGGGGAATACACCTGTCAATGCAGAGACCATCAAACTACAGCAAGTCTCAAAGTACAAGGTAAAGCCATGTACCTGATCTTGGCCTATGTAGGTTCTTTTTTCATTCAATATTTCAACTTTCTTTTCACTTTCAACAACCTCCTATGTATAATTGTTCCTTGCTTTCCAGCCATTCCGATTACATTCATCCAGCAACTGAAGAACACGCATGCAGAGGAAGGGAACAATGTCATATTGCGATGTGAACTCTCCAAATCTGGAATAGCTATAGAATGGATGAGAGGCCAAGAAGTTTTGTCGAATGGCGTGAAGTACCAGATGAGACGATGGGAGACAACTCTAGAGCTTTTGATATGGAAAGTTATTCCTGAAGACAGTGGGCTTTACAAGTGTTTGTGTGCTGACCAGGTCACATCTGCCACTGTCAAAATCAAAGGTAGGAAGTGTTCTATTGTCAAAGTACATCAGAATCTTGATTCATTGGTGCTAAATATTTCCGAACATTTGGCAGCTCTGTCACTGACCTTCAAGCAGAAGCTTCGCAACGTGACCTTCGAGGAGGGCAACACTGCAACTTTACGCTGTGAGCTTTCCAAAGCTTCTCTCTTTGTGGAGTGGAGGAAGAGTGGGGATGAGCTCATCAAGAATAGTGACAAATATCACATTCGCCAAAGGGACACACTGATTGAACTGAGGATCCTGAATGTGATCCCAGAAGACAGCGACATCTACACATGCATTTGTGGGAGCATAGAGACCACAGCAACCCTCACTGTGAATGGTACAGTACTTAGTTAATCTGTAGTTAGATGTGTGCGTTATTGTTACTCATTCATTCATCAAAATAAGATATACATTTTAGAGACGCTTTTAATGTATGCACTATTGTTTAGTGAAGATAGATATACATATTTTCATGTTGATTTTTAGCACTCCCGATCACCTTCAAGCAAAAGCTCAAGAACCTTCAAGTGGAGGAAGGACGCAACATCACGCTGTCTTGTGAGATCTCCAAACCTGGCCTTGCTGTGGAGTGGAGGCTAGCCGGTGAGCTTCTAGAGGATGGGGAGAAGTACCAGATAAAGCAGAGAGGCTCCTTGCTAGAACTGACCATCAGAGATGCACTGCCAGAGGACAGCGGCATCTATGCCTGTGTCTGCAGAGACCAGAAGACAAAGGCCACAGTTAAAGTCGTTGGTATGTTACACAGTATATGTAGGTTACTGGCTGTGATTAGTTTGAAACATGTTCTTGAGTTTAAGCATGGAATCTTAAGTGGATAGTTTCTTATGCCTAAGATTTCTGAGTGTTACATCATAGAACCATGTGTATTTCAAGCGACTATTATGGTCTAAAACAGGGATTGTAATCCCCTAATGTTCTCTGGCAGCCCATAGGGGAGATGATCCTGACTTTGAAAACCACTGGTCTTAAACATTGTTTCTAGAGCCACTGTACTTCCCCATTGACGAAAAGTCTTAGGACATAGCCCAAATACTCTACTTACTGATCAGTGATTGAGCGAGGCCAGTTATCTCCCCCTTAATCTCCATGACAATTCTGCACAAAAGAAGTAGTTTCCACCTTGCCAAATATCAAGCAAAGGCTTTTTTTTGCCGTTGAATGAGTTTGTAGTGGTAGAAATGATCCGTCAATCCGTCACTGACGGACCGTTAGTCCATCACTGGCGGACGCCCATTTTTCTGAGGTTGTATTTGGGTGACCGATTGACGGACTAACTGATGGATTTAACCGACGGACTGGCAATTACAATTCAGTTCGTCACGAAAAATGACTGATTGACAAATGGCGTACGGGTATCCTGGCCGCTGACAGATGACGAATGACGGACCAGCAAAATTTTGTAAAATGCCCATCTCTGCTACCAGAGACCAGTTGAGTGACGTAGAAACAGAGACTGTGAGGCAGGCCCTCTCTCAGGTCCAACATCAGATCCCTGAGCACACCAAATTATTATAGAAGATTCAAATGTGAGACCAACTCCATATATTTGAATCCAATGCACCTGGTGATAAGTGCTGGGCGTCAGTGTCACAATCCGATGTGCATAATATAGCCGATCATCGGTCATCAGTACTTTTGCTTGACTATATGCCACAAACTGGAACATTTTCTTTGTTCTTGTGAAGCTATTCCTGCCACGTTTAAAGGGAGTCTGAAAAACCAGGAGGCAGAGGAGGGCAGTAGTGTGACTTTCCGCTGCGAAGTGTCAAAAACTGATGCCCTAGTAGAGTGGCAGAGAAACGGACAGGTGCTGTCTGAGGAGATGTCAGGAAGAAAGTATCACCTGAAGCTTGAAGGGAAGACAGCTGAGTTGACCATTGTCAGCATTCAAGTGGAGGATGCAGGGAGATACAGCTGTATCACAGGAGATGAGAAAACTACTGCCGAACTCAAAGTGAACGGTAAGTAAAATGAACATACAGTACATTTCAAATATAATGTTAGGTGATTTCCATGCTGATGACATAAATCTGTGTGCTCCGCCAAACAGCACTTCCTGTCACGTTCAAACGTGGGCTCAAGAATTTGGAGGTGAAGGAAGGCGACAGTGGGCTTTTCTGCTGTGAGCTCTCCAAACCTGGAGCGCCAGTGGAGTGGAGGAGAGGTCGAGTGCTTCTGAGCAGTGGAGGAAAGTATGAGATGAAGCAGGAAGGGCCTTACACAAAGATGATTGTCAATGATGTGCAAGATAGCGACGCTGGGAAATACATTTGCAAAACAAAGGACAGCCAATCAACTGCAGAGCTGTCCGTTCAGGGTGAGTTAACACAACCCCGTACCTTGTTAAAACATACTGTTTTACTTATGTTTGCCTGATGAATTAAGAAGATAATTGTTGTCGATATCATACTAATGTAAGCCATATGAAACCAAATACAGTAATTGGACAAATTAGTTTACGTTTTTATGTTTGTTTTTTGTATGTTTCACATAATCACAGCACCGCAGTTCCTTGCCCTTGGAATAGGCCTATTTGTCATGTTCATTGAGATGCTGAAGAAGTAATATAGATAATACAATGTACTTTTGGAATATTACAGTCGGCATGGATAAGGATATTTTTTTTCTTTCCATGTATCTTTAATCTCACACTTTGTTGTATTTGTCTTGCACACTACACAGAACCTGATCACACACAAGCGCAAATAGTGCTGCACCTCTTGAGGTGCCTTCAATACTTTTCTTACATTAATTCAAGTATTCATCTATCATAGGTGGAGTGATGAATATTGAATATTGACTTGACTTGAAAGAGGCCCCAATAAATAACATTTTCAATGTGTAGCATTGATGTGGAGGGCCCAAAATTCCTGGCAGCGGCCTTTCCTCAGGTGTTCTTGTTCCTTTTTTCTGTAACATTTTTCTTGCCTGACAGGTTTACCACCACGTTTCACACTCATGCTTGCCAACCAGGAGGTGATTGAAGGGAACAGTGTTTTTCTGCGCTGTGAGCTTAACAAACCTGCCCACTCAGTGGAATGGAGGAGAGGAGGGTTGGTGTTAAGGCAAGGAGACAAGTACCAGATGAGGAAAAAGGATTTGCACCTGGAGATGACTATTAATGAAGTCACTCTCGAAGATGCTGGTGATTACACATGTACTTGTGGTGAAGAAAGTACTACAGCTTCGCTTGCAGTGAATGGTCAGTATACAGGAGTGCATTTGTGATCACTTATAATAATAATAATAATAATAATAATAATAATAATAATAATAATAATAATAATAATAATAATAATAATAATAATAATACGTTTTATTTGGAAGTGCCTTTTGAGACCCTCAAGGACACTGTACATCAATATAACAACAATTAAAAACATAATTACACTCAGGAAATAAAACAAATAAAAAACACAATGCAGTGCAGTTACACTGATTAAAGGAAATGTTTAAATAGGTGTGTTTTGCATTGCGGAGGTCAAATGGCAGAGTTCAAGAGCTGGGGAGCAGAGCGGCTTGAAGGCACTTCTCCCCATCGTGCTGAGATGAGCAGGTGAAAGAAAGAGGAGTGGCATAGTGGAGGAGGTCAGTCAGATATGGAGGGGCAAGGTAAAATTCTGAATTTGTCCGGGAGCCAGTGAACTTGCTGGAGGATGGGGATGATGTGATGGAAGAAGGGCTGTTTTTTTGTTGACACATGCTGCGGTATTTTGGACCAGTTGAAGCTTATGGAGATACTTGGCCGAAGTGGAGAGAGTTGCCGTAGTCAATACGGGAGGTGACAGGTGATGGGTTTGTAGGACACATAGAGCTGGGTGTCATCAGCAGTGGAAGGGGATATTCAATTTATGGAAAATGGTGCCAAGGGAAAAGAGGTAGATAATGAGAAGCAGGGGGCCCAGGACAGAGCCCTGGGGCACACCTGAAGTAGGGTGGGGGTCGGATGCAAAGGACTTCAGCTGGATGAACTGAGTGTGGTCTTTGAGGCATGAATGGAACAAGTCCAGGGCGGTGTGGGATATGCCGATGGAGGAGAGTCAATTTGAAGATGATGGTGTGTATGTGATGGTGTCAAAGGCCACACTCAAGTCAAGGAGGATAAGGATGGAGAGTGAACAACAGTGTCAGCTGCAACAAGGAGATCAGAGGTAATTTTTAAAGGAGCTGTTTCAGTATTGTGCATGGGACGAAAACCTGATTGGAAAGGCTCATATAGGCTGTTGCGTGTTAAATGTGAGAGGACTTGAGTGGCGACTACTTCTTCTAGGACCTTGGAAAGGAATGGTAAATTACTTGGAGATGGGCCAGAGGTTATTGTAGTTGATGGGGTCTGAATCAGGTTTTTCTTGCCAGAATAGTAGTGACAGCTGCAGTTTTTAACAATGATGGGACGATACTGGTGGAGAGAGAAGAGTCAATAAGACTAAGAGGAGGGAAGCCGTGAGCGAAGGCAGGATTTCATTCAAGGTTGCGGGCAGAGGTGGCAGGTGGAGGGCTTGGATTTATGGATGAGATCTGTAATATAGAGCTACATAGTTACCGTATATCCATATAACTCTTGAATACGTCCACATAAAATCAAAACACACAACTACAACAATTCAATAAAAAACAAGTCAAAGCTTTGTGTTACTATTATACTATTTTACCATTGGTAATCTTTTTTTTCCCAATTAGAGCGACCTGTCAAATTCCTTCATGAACTGAGTAATATTGAAGTGCAAGAGGGCAACGCGGTAACGCTTTGCTGCCAGCTCTCCAAAGCAGGGCTCACTGCTCAGTGGATGAAGGGAGATGACCTGTTAATCAATGGTGAGAGGTATCAGCTGAAGCAGAGAGGCTCCACACTGGAGCTGCTCATCAGAAAGGGTCAGCCTGAAGACAGTGGTGTTTACAGCTGCATTTGTGAAGACATTAAAAGTACTGCCACAATCATAATAACTGGTGAGAGACACTGCACCTCATGGGAACATAATTAGACAAACCATACACATTTTATGCAATTACTGACCACAGCACTAGCTGCATCAAAAACGATACCTTTAATAAGTTTATGCTTAAGGGTGTTGTGGTGGTGGAAAACTGCACTGCATCACTTTGAGAGCTGTATACATCCATCCATCCATTATCTGTACCGCTTCTCCTCACAAGGGTCGCGGGGCGTGCTGGAGCCTATCCCAGCTGTCTTTGGGCAGTAGGCGGGGGACACCCTGAACTGGTTGCCAGCCAATCGCAGGGCACACAGAGACAAACATCCGCACTCACAATCACACCTAGGGGCAATTTAGAGTATCCAATCAACTTACCATGCATGTTTTTGGAATGTGGGAGGAAACCGGAGTGCCCGGAGAAAACCCACGCAGGCACGGGGAGAACATACAAACTCCACACAGGGAGGCCGGAGCCGGGATCGAACCCACGACCTCTGAACTGTGAGGCGGACGTGCTAACCAGTCGACCACCGTGCCGCCTACGAGCTGTATACATTTTTTTTAAAATTTACTTTATTTAGCTACACTCACCCATTCATTTTCCATCCTCTATAATTACTTATCCTGGTAATTAGAGTCACCGGTGAGTTGGAGCCTATCCCAGCTGACTTTGGCCAAGAAGTGGGTATAAGCTGGACTCCAACCAATCACAGCAGATATCGACAAAAAAACATTCAGACATATCTAAACTAACCTGTATGTTTTTTTTTAATGTGGGATAAAGCTGGAAAAAAATCTGTGCAGGTAGAAGAGGTCTACTCCACACAGGAAGGCCAGAGCTGAAATTTGAAACCAGAACCTCAGCATCGTAAAGCAGATGTGCTAATCACTTGTTTACTGTGTTACTCTATTTAGCTATAAGGCTCACAGGAGACAGAGCGATGTGGCCCAACCTGTGATGTAGACCATTGAGAAAAAATTATAGTTGGTACATCAAGCGATACCAACTACCAACGCAATGGAAAAACTGAGACCCTGTATTGGGTTTTGAGGCTCCACATTAGACTGTATACTGCATAATTTTTTATTGAACCGCAAAAATATGGCATGATTGTCAAGAAATAAGTGAATGCCACAAAGACCAAAAATGGTCAAGAGAGTGTGGATATTTTGAGAGGCAATGATCGATCACCCCATTCCCTGACTGCATCTGTGCATTCCAGCAACAGAGACTCCCCACACTTTGCTTTCTAGCCACAGGTACACATGAATTTATAAATGTAGTTCAATCTTATTGCAAAACAACTTAATACATACAATTACAATATATATATATATATATATATATATATATATATATATATATATATATATATATATATATATATATATATATATATATATATATTGCTGTATTGGAATGGTTTGGTGTGCCACGGCGTTGTCTGGGTCTCACTTAAGCTTAGAACCTGGGAATATACAAATACGATAATAGAAGCTCTCAATATGATGCAGGGGAGTTGTACGCCACTGCAAACAACAACAACAACAACAACAACAATAATAACAATATTGTCAAAAGTACACAGCAACTGTCTGTCAAAGAGAGAAAGAGAGACTTTATGCTAGTGCCATTCGGTCTCACAAGTGTATTTACTATTGTGGTCAATAAGTGTACATTCCTCACAGTAATTCCCCCCCCCCCACACACAGCAATTCCTGTCACGTTCAAGCAAAAGTTGAAGAACCAAGAAACAGTGGAAGAGAGCAGTGTGACGCTCCACTGCGAGCTCTCCAAACCAGGAGTCCCAGTTGAGTGGAGGAAGGATGCTCAGCTCCTGAGGGAGGGAGCCAAATATCAGATGAAGCACGAGGGCAGGGTGTGTGAAATGCTGATCACAGATCTAACTCTCAAGGATACTGGCGAATACAGCTGCTCGGTTGGTACAGCTGTGACATCAGCTGATATCAAAGTAAGAGGTAGGCTTCAGTCAAGTCAATACAAGTTACCTATGAGCACAGTCACAGTTTATTTGGTGAGTTTATGTGAAAACCTGGAATCAGAAATGCTGTTCCACCCAGTTAATTAATAGTAGAGACTAGAAATCATACACACAATTATCAGTCACACAGATAGTAAAATAGTGAATGCAATTTTTGGTACATCTGTATCATGTAAACAGATCCGGCATATAAGCTTTATCAAAACAAGATACATATAATAAAAATTGTAGAAGGTACTAATGAGTAATGATCACTTTAATTAGCACTGTCAGAAACTTTACGTTACAATAAGTGCTGCATCTCACTATCTTCTATCACTATCATCAGTGATCAAAAGCATTCATAATTAATTTGAATGAAAGAAATAGCCTGATGTATTGGTATTCTAAATATACAAGTAATAATGATGCCAAATATGTTAAAGTTATGAAAGTTAAAAAAAACAACAACCACAGTAGTATATTTTGATTAATGTGTGGAATTTGCAAGTATTTCAATACAAAGGAATTTTATATTATATATATATATATATATATATAATATATATATATATATATATATATATATATATATATATATATGTATATATATATATATATATATATATATATATATATATATATATATACCCCGCGACCCTTGTGAGGATAAGCGGTATGAATAATGAATGAATGAATGAATATATATATATATATATATATATATATATATATATATATATATATATATATATATATATATATATAATATTCCTGCATTATATATTGTATGGATTTTTTGCTTACCTTTTTACATGAAATATCAGAATATTAGAAACATTTCCAAGTATGATGCAGCATAGTTCTAAACAATGAAAAACTACAGCTACAATCAACATGTGTATTGTTAAATCCCAGTCCAAACTAATCTTTCACTGAACTTCTGATAGCAGTTATGATTACATTGTGTGTACCTAACACAATGTTCGGATTGGAAAGACTTGGAAATATGTTTGATTTTCATGTGTTGCTTTTCCCCAGCACTTCCGGTTACATTTAAGCAAGAAGTTCAGAATTTGGAGCTGAAGGAAGGTGACAGTGGAGTGTTCTGCTGTGAGTTGTCCAAACCTGGAGCACCAGTGGACTGGAGGAAAGGCAGAATGATCCTGAGGCCCGGTTACAAATATGAAATGAAACAGGAGGGAAATTTCACCAAACTGTTTGTCAACAATGTAGAAGAGAGTGACGCTGGGAAGTACACTTGCAAAACTAAAGACAGCCAATCCACTGCTGAGCTCATAGTGAAAGGTGAGTGATCTCACATTTACTATAATACACCCAACTGTCCCATCCAGATGTTCACAATAAGATGTATTTCCAGCACCTCCCATCACATTCAAAACTAAGTTAAAGAACCTGCAAGTGGAGGAGGAGAACAGCGTGACATTGACATGCGAATTGTCGAAGCCCGGCCTTTCTGTTGAGTGGAGGAAAGGCCAGGAGCTGCTGAAGAATAATTTCAAATATCAGCTAAGAAATCGAAACAGCATGCTGGAGCTGACCATCAAAAACACTCAACTGGAGGACAGTGGAGTCTACAGTTGTACCTATGGCGATACCAAGACTGTAGCCAACATCACTGTCACACGTAAACCATGATCTCTATGCGTAAGTATGTGTGTTGTGAAATAGTACTCATTTTCTCTATTCCACACCCACAGCTATTCCCCTCACATTTAAGATGGGTTTAAAGAACCAGGAGGCCGCTGAGGGAGGCAATGTGACCCTACGATGTGAACTGTCCAAGACGGGGGTGTCTGTACAGTGGTGGAAGGGGGAGGACCAGCTCTATCAAGGTGGGAGGTACCAGATGACCCTCAAGGAGAACATAGCTGAGATGAGCATTAGAAACATCCAGCCAGAGGACGTTGGGGAGTACAGTTGTGTCTTTGGCGAGCAGAAGACGACGGCTGAAGTGAACGTGAGAGGTACTCATATGCTTCTTGTTTTTTCCTGCACAATCTGTTCTCACATGAATTCCATATTGGTTTCACTTGAAATCTTCATCATTCATCATCAGAATGTATTAATAATTGTGAGGAATCGTATACTTGAGAGCACTAGAGTATTATTTGTGGCCAATCAAATGCTATTTACTTCCCTAGTTTTATTGTCTTCTCATCCCAAGTAACAGAATCTCTTTTTTCTGTATGCTAGCGGCAGCATCAGTGTTCTTTGAGAAGGAACTGGAGAGCCAAGCGGTGATGGAGGGCAAATCGGTGCTGCTGTCATGTGAAGTTTCCAGTGTGAATGTGCCTGTCACTTGGAGAAAGGACAACACGGTCGTTGAAGATGGTGGACGACTAATTATTACGAAAAAAGGACATACGCACATGCTGGAGATCAAGCAGCTAAACCTGGAAGATGCTGGCGAATACTGTTGCATCAGCAGGGGCAAAAAGACCACCGCCAAGTTGATTGTGAGGGGTATGTGGAAATGCAAGAATCTCCCCCAATATTTACCATTATTGTAAAAGTCTCCCTCTCCATTGCAACAAATGTATCTTTCTCTGTCTTTCTCCTCCAAAGAGCGAGTGCGAATTGTAACAGAGCTTAAGGACATCACCGTGACTGCAGGAGAAGATGCCATGTTTGTGTGCGAGCTTAGCCACGCCAATGTGAACGAAGGTGTGTGGTGGCTGGGCTCCAGTCCACTGCAGAGGAACGATATGAACCGCATGACATGCCAAGGTCGCACTCACCGACTTGTCCTCACCATGACAACACCTGAGGAGACGGGTATTGTGGCATTTGTAGTCGGGGAGGAAAGGACATCAGCAAGTCTTCTTGTGGTTCCAAAGCCCAAAGGTGTGGAGGGACGTATCTATCAAACCCTATGGGGAAGATTTGTTAATCTAAAGAGATGTTTTAATTTTCAGTTTTATTTGAGGAGAAGCCTCAAGATGTTCTAATCTCGGAAGGAGAAATTGCTACTTTGGCCTGCACAACCTCTGACTTCACCACCCCTGTTACCTGGAAGCGCAACCATATCCCTCTCCGAAACGGCAATAAATTTGAGATACGAAAGGAGGGAAAAGTCAACTTGCTGCTAATTCATGCTGTCGAGCCCCTGGATGCTGGAGTTTACTTTTGTGATACAGGCGATGTGCAGGCCAGTGCCAAGCTTAATGTGACAGGTAATACAGGAAAAATGCAGCATTACAAAGTGAAGGTGTGTTCATTTGTGTCATTTTTCTTTCCTTCTCCAGAGCTGCCACCATTTTTCCAAGAAGAGTTGCAAAGTGTTGAGACTGAGGAGGGAAGCTCAGCCATCCTGTACTGTGAGCTGTCCAAACTCGGGCTGCCGGTACAATGGAAGAAGAACAGTTTACCACTTAAGGCTGGCAGGAAGTACGAGATGAAGCAGGATGGCTGCTTCCTTCAGCTTCACATCAAGGATCTTAAACTTGAGGACAGTGGCAGCTACACATGTCAAGCAGGAAATGCAGAAAGTACTGCAACTGTTACAGTCAAAGGTGAGGTCAAGTTCATATTGCAATCAAGCATATACACTTGACTAGCCAAAAGCATTTTATCCCAAAAGTGTTTTATAGGCTAACAGATAAAGCCTTCCACACACTCTTAAAACATCTAACTGTGTAATTCTCATGGTTTGCTGAAGAGTTTGCATGTTCTCTCCATGCATGTGTGGGCTTCCAACAAAATGCGTGGTAGCTTAATTGAAGACTTTAAACTGTTAATAGATGTGAATGTGAGTCTGATGGTTGTTTGCCTGTATGTGCCCTGTAACTGACTGGAAACCAGTCCAGGGTGTACCCCACTTTTACACAAAGTCAGTTGGGATAGGTATTAGCTCAACCATGACCCTAATGAGAACAAGCAGTGTCAATACTGATTGATGGATTCAGTTTTGTTTATGTCATATTAACATTTTGAGCATTCCATGTCCATGATTGCCCAGAGCTACCACCGTTCTTCAAGAAAGATTTGAGAAATGTGCGGATGGATGAGGGAGGTTCAGTTTCTTTGAGCTGTGAGCTATCTAAACCTGGTGCGCCAGTGCAATGGAAGAAGAACAGACTGCCTCTGAGGGACAACAGAAAGTATGAGATGAAGCAAGATGGCTGCCTCCTCAAGCTAAGCATTGTGGACCTCAAACCTGAAGACAGTGGAAGCTACTCATGTCATGTAGGAACTGTAGAATCAACTGCAACTTTAACAGTGAAAGGTAGGTACAGTGTCTTCTTCTATTTTCTGCTGAGTACTTCTCTCACAGTTGAATCAAATCTTTCCTAGAACTTCCGCCATTTTTCAAAGAAAACTTACAGAATGTAAAGGCTGAGGAGGGAGGTATTGCCTCCCTGTGCTGTCAGGTATCGAAGCCCAACATTGCCATACAATGGAAGAAGAACAAGTTGCCATTAAGAGCCAGCAACAAGTATGAGATGAAGCAGGATGGTTGCCTCCTCCAGCTCCACATCAAGGAGCTCAAACCTGAGGACAGTGGAAGTTACACATGTCAAGCAGGAAGTACAGAGACCACTGCAAATGTGTCAGTAAAAGGTACTGTTCTTGTATCTTTGAACCTTTATTGCTCTAAAAAATGATACAATTGGATATTAAGATGGATATAAATAACTATCCACATAGGACACTTTTCTGACTTTTCTGATATTTGTGGGTCACCTTAATCATATGCTGTGACGAATTTCCCCAGAGCTGCCTCCATTCTTTGTTACAAAGTTACAAAATATTGAGGTGGAGGAGGAAGGTTCAATCTCACTGTCCTGTGAATTATCCAAACCTGAAGTGCCAGTGCAATGGATGAAAAACAGACTGCCTCTCAGGGGCAACAGGAAGTATGAGATGAAACAAGATGGCTGTCTCCTTCAGCTCAAAATCAGTGACGCCAAACCTGAGGATGGTGGTAGCTACACATGTGAAGCAGGAAGCGCAGAGACCACTGCAACTGTTTCTGTAAAAGGTACATTCACTTGACAGCTTTCTGAGCTTGATAAAAGACACATTCTCTATATACTGTACATTATTGATAACTATTGTGGTCCTTTTTATCCATTATGAACATTTTACACATCCATGGGCATATTTGTATAATCTTTTCCCAGAACTCCCAGTTACATTCAAAGTTGACTTGCAAAGTATGAAGGCAGAGGAAGGAGATACAGCCATCCTGTCCTGTGAGCTGTCTAAACCTGGAGTGCCAGTGCAATGGAAAAAGAACAAGTTACCTCTGAGGGCCAATAGGAAGTATGTAATTAAACAAGATGGCTGCCTTCTTTATCTTAACATTATGGATCTCAAACCTGAAGATAGCGGAACATACACATGTGAAGCAGGAAGTGCAGAGAGTTCAGCAACTGTAGTTGTGAGAGGTATTTAACGTATTTTTTTTCAATGCACACTGAGTAGTCAAACTAAACACACACACACACCAAACGATTGTGGTAAATGCATGACTAAGTACTACATACTCAATGTGAACCGTATGTTGGTTCAGAAAAATCACTCCTTGTTATGCTTAAAATGTAATACTCTTCTAATTAGATCCCAAACATGGAATGAAGTTTAATTAATGGTTTGCCCAACAGAATTGCCATTATTTTTCAAAGAACAATTACAAAGTGTGGAGAGAGAGGAGGGCAGTTTGGTCTCTCTGCACTGTGAGCTGTCTAAACCCGGAGTGCCAGTGCAATGGAAGAAGAACAGGTTGCCTCTGAAGGCCAGCAAGAAGTTTGAGATAAAACAAGATGGCTCCTTCCTGCAGCTGAACATCACTGACCTCAAGCTTGAGGATGGTGGTAGATACACATGTCAAGCAGGCAGTGCAGAGACCATTGCAACAGTGTCTGTAAGAGGTGTGTCCATTCAGAGAAAGAAATTCACCCTAATTGTTTATAACACTATTTTACTAATCCTTCTCTAGAGTGCCCAGTTTCATTCAAAGATGACTTGCAAAGTATGGAGGCAGAGGAAGGAGATACGGCCGTCCTGTCCTGTGAGCTGTCCAAACCTGGACTGGCAGTGCAATGGAAAAAGAACAGACTGCCTCTGAGGGCCAACAAGAAGTATGAGATGAAACAGGATGGCTGCCTTATTCAACTCGCCATCAAGGACCTGAGACCTGAAGACAGCGGAAGCTACACTTGCCAGGCAGGAAGTGCAGAGACTTCTGCAACTGTAGGTGTGAGAGGTATGTCAATGTTGTGGGCAAAAATACACGGAATTGTTTGCATAGTGAATTTAAACTTGCATTTCAATTTTGCACTGTGTCACATTTTTTGACAAGTCAACCTATTATGCTAAAAATATACACGATAGGTTTATCTGATTAGAACCCATACATCTAAGTTTAATCAATCATATGCCCACTTTTTAGAGCTTCCATTGTTCTTCAAAGAAAAATTACAAAGTGTGGAGATAGAAGAGGGAGCTTCAACCTCTTTGTGCTGTGAGCTGTCTAAACCTGGAGTGCCAGCGCAATGGAAGAAGAACAGGCTGCCTCTGAGGGCCAACAAGAAGTATGAGATGAAACAGGATGGCTGCCTTCTCCAACTCAATATCAAGGACCTCAAACTTGAGGACAGCGGTAGTTACTCATGTCAAGCAGGAAATGCAGAGACGATGACCACATTGTCGGTGAAAGGTGTGTATTTATATCAGTGGCCTTCATTAGGGACTTACCTGACGTCATCCACCTCTCAAACCACCACTACCATGTAACAGCAGAACAGCATACATCATCTGGAGCACTTCTGAATCAATATTTATCGAAAATGACCCAAAAAATTTACTCACCAAATATGCTTATTATTAAGTGTATCAGTGTGGGTGAATCTCTTCAGAAGTGTCTTTCTAGTCAAAGTTGACAGTTTAACCCTGATCAACCAAGCAGAGTACAGAAAAATGCAAACATTATTGGGGGCTACAGCTGGACCTGGGAAGAAGAATTTTAATTTTAATTTGGTTGATTCAAGAACCAGTCCCATTGCTGATATACTGAAGTTTAAGTTAAATTGACCAGCACTACCAGTGATTCCAAGGCCCTGGGAAGTATAGATTTACCCAGCACTACATAGAGGCTGAAATCTGATTGGCCATAAAAATCTAACATCAACATCCAAGTACTGCAATCAGTACAGACAAGAGAAACACTTCAAGATGAAGAGAATAGACTGTTGGTAATAAATTAATGCACTTAATTGGAAGAAATATTAGAATTTAGGTTGTAAATGTAGGTAAGTTCTTCTGATAGTCTTCCAGCCAGCAGAAAAGGACTTGCCATCCCTGCTGACCAACCACCTAATTTTGTTGGTCATCTTGAAGTCCTCTCTTTGTGTTGAATTCCCCCAGAGCTCCCGCCATTGTTTGTGACAGGCCTACAAAGCATAGAGGTACATGAGGGACGTTTAACCTCTCTATGCTGTGAGTTGTCTAAACCCGGAGTGCCAGTGCAATGGAAGAAGAACAGGCTGGCGCTGAGGGCCAACAAGAAGTATGAGATGAAGCAAGATGGCTGCCTTCTCCAGCTCAACATCAAGGACCTCACAATTGAAGACAGTGGTAGCTACACATGTCAAGCAGGAAGTGCAAAGACTGCGGCAACCTTGTCAGTGAAAGGTGTGCATATATTTTAGTGTTTAGGTATCTCAATCACACTGTGTCACCTAATCTTGGCGCTCATCTTCATGCCATCTCTTGATGTTTAATTCCCCCAGAGCTGCCACCATTGTTTGTAACAGAGCTACAAAGTATAGAGGTCGATGAGGGAGGCTCATTCTCTCTGTGCTGCGAGCTTTCAAAACCTGGAGTGCCAGTGCAGTGGAAGAAGAACAGTCTGCCTCTCAGGGCCAACAAGAAGTATGAGATGAAACAAGATGGCTGCCTTCTCCAGCTCAACATCAAGGAGCTCAAACCCGAGGACAGTGGTAGCTACGCATGCCAAGCAGGGAGTACAGAGACTACAGCAACTCTTTCTGTCAAAGGTGTGTGTATTATACAAATTCTGTTACCTCCCACAAAAATTATCACTTGACATTTATGGAAATGTCTGATTTTAAGATGCCCATCTTCAAGATGGAATCTTGAAGCCTTTACCATTTATCACGATACAATAAATGATTTACTAATATGTGCCTATTTCTGCAGACCTCCTTCCACTGTTCAAGAAAAAGCTACAAATGACAGAGGCAGAGGAGGGAGCTACAGCTGTCCTGTCTTGCGAGCTGTCGAAACCTGAAGTGTCAGTGCAGTGGAAGAAGAATGCACTGCCAATAAAAGCGAACAGGAAGTATGACATGAAACAGGAGGGCTGTCTTCTCCAGCTTCATATTAAGGAGCTCCATCCTGAAGACAGTGGCAGCTACACATGTCAAGCAGGAAGTGCAGAGACTACTGCAACTGTGTCTGTAAAAGGTGTGTGCATCAACTTACTGACTTCCAGACAGAATTTTGTATTGCAGTTCTGTTTTTTATTTGACTAGAATCATCCACACACGGCTTCTACATTAGGTAAACACATGTCATGTGCCCTTACAAAGGTGTGTTTGTAATACAACATATTGATGTTGTTTTCACTGTTTGTGATAAAAATATTGTGTTGGATCTCAGTTGATTGTGCAAGTGAGTATATGTTATTTAAAGAGACAAGTCATAACTTTACTTCTTTTCCTAATGCATTCTAGAACTGCCTTGCTTTTTCAAGAAAGAATTACAAAACACAGAAATTGAAGAGGGAGCGACAGTAGTCTTGTTCTGCGAACTGTCCACACTCGCCTCAGTACAGTGGAAAAAAAACAGAATACCACTAAGAGCAAACAGGAAGTATACGATGCAGCAGGATGGCAGTTTGCTGCAACTTCACATCAAGGAGCTAAATCCCGAAGACAGTGGAAGTTACTCATGTCAAGCAGGAAGTGCAGAGACCACTGCAATTGTGTCTGTAAAAGGTTGGTACATCTACTGTATATCTAAAATATATGTACAGCAACAAGTTATAGTAATCCATATTAATATGAATTATTTCCCCTCCCCTTCAAACTCCCCACTCTAGCACCTAAGACATTACCAAATTTAGAACCTCCCACGATACTACCACGAACAAGGAGTGTCACTTCCAAACCTGAGAATGTGAATCTCCCCAATACTCACCCAATCCCTCCAGAACCCAAGAAGAGGACAGCCCGAAAAGCATCTATCACTTCTTTAGAACAGGATGTAGAGCGCATATTTAACATAAAACAGACCATTCCGTCTTTGCAAATAGAAACTAAAGACCAGAAGGAGGTCCAGACTGAAAAATCTATTGAAAATGACTTTGAAAATGCTCAGGATTCAAACCAGGTGGAGGACAATATGGACCAAAATCTGGAGGTTTACATGAGACCAGAAATGTTAGTTGAGAATGAGAATGTGATTGAAAAAGTTGAGATGGAGAAGACACAACAAATTAAGGCAGAAGTCAGTCAGCCAGGCAGGATTCTTGGAGACAATAGCATTGATCAACAGAATTGGTTATTTAAATCTCTGGAAACGGATTCAACACAAAACAGAAAACCATTTGAAAAAGTAAGAGAAATTGAAAAACTAGATGACCATCCAGAGATAACATTGTGGAAGAAAGTCGAGGAGGAGAAAAAGGCTATTAAACCATCAGTAACATCCATTGAGAGTAAAATATTGGAACAAGAGGTAAAGTCTAATATTAAGGATGGTGAAGTGGGGAAGGCAGGAGAGGGTTTGTTACCACCTGTGAGGTCAAAAGGAAAAGCAGCAGGAGGAAGAGATCCTACTGAATGTGTTGGAAAAGAAATTGAGGAGCTCATTATACAGCCATCACATACTACAGTCAATGATTCTAGGGATCTGAATACACTAACAAACCACGTAAAGCAACTCATGACCACAGAGAGAGTAGTGGAGCCATCAGTAAATCAGCTGGACAGCCACTCTGTAAAAAGTAAAGAATTGCCTCAAGAAATAAAGACTGAAGTAATTCCTCCAAGGCCTCCTGTGAGGTCAAAAAGCAAAACAAAGGCAGGAATGGAAAAACAACCGTCAAGAGACACTGAGACAGATCAAGATGAACAACTGGTGACAACATCCAAAGATCAGCTACTAAAACGGACAACAAGGTCTTTGAAAGACGAGGAATCAAGACTTGAGAAAAACATGTCAGAATCAGCAGACACTGATCTAGTGGAGAAGTTGGTTCTACCCAAACAGCTGATCAAGCATCCAGTAAAACCTATGAGACAAGAACCTGAAATGGACAAAGAAATAGCTGCCGGATCAACGGGAAGGAAGGAAGAACAACAAGAAGTGCAAATGATGGAAGAAATTCCTCTCCTCTATATCTCTGAAGATGAAACTTTCTCGGAAGCTTTGACCGAGATCCCCATAATCGAACCTGGTGGCTCCTATGATGAAACATCAACCCAACACTCCAGGCCGCCTACCATTTTGGTTCTCCAGAAGACAGTCCAGGATGCTTCACCAGAGATTTACATCAGTACTGAAGATGAACCAGAAATGCAAGAATCTACCGTCAAGATCCAGACTCCCTTCAAAGGCTACGAAACTGGCAAAGATACACGGCCATTCTTGAAAGAGGTCTTTAAGAACCAGTGTGCAGATGTTGACGGCAATATTCATCTAGTGTGTACTGTAGAAGGACAGTATGACTGCGTGCGCTGGCTTAAAGATGGTCAACCAATCAGTAGTGATGAACGACATTGTTTTGAAACCGCAGAGGGTGGGGTATGCTCTTTAGTTGTCACTGAACTGACCCTTAGTGACAGTGGCATCTACACATGTGAGGTGGTCAATAAATTTGGCATTACGTCCTATAATGGAAACATAACGGTGGTTCCACCGCAACAGCCTGCTCAGACAGTCCGCAGGCAAGTGCACCCACCTCTTGCCGCAATTACTCCACTGCAGTTGGCTCCACTGAGGCCTGAGGACAAAACACAGATTCAAGATCAGGCAACTTCAGGGGCCGATGCTGATAACTATGTAGAGAATGTAGACGTCTCTTTGTGGGAGGCCTACAACCTGACAGAGCAGCACATTCAGATGAGCCAACAAGCGAGGAGACCATCGTCTCTTATCGCCACCAGCTCCAGTGAGTAATACGTGCATTTTAATCACAACACATTTTCCGTTTTCTTCATTGAATTGTCTTTCTTTAACAGTGTCAAGTCCATCTGATTATGACACTGCACCAGATGTGATGGAACCTATAGAAATTAAGACCCGTTCATCAAGGTAATAGAGCAGAAGATTTTATTCTCAAGATAACAACTTATTTGTTTTATGAATATGAATACCACAGAGAACTTCCTGAGGCAACAGACCAAATGACTCCAAAGGACTTGGATCTACACTTTCCTGATCCCTGCCTTCTTAAGGACTTTTTACAAGTAAAAGGTCAGCAGTGATGCCATTAGGTTTACTTCTTTCCAGGTTTCTATCAAGTATATCAATGATTTTGTGTGCCTCAAAATCACAGGCACCCAAGAAGGCCAAATGAGGACACCATCTCCTAAACACCTTAGGGCCCACACACCTTTAGCTAGCACTGTCTCTGGATCAGAATCTGAAGGGGAAGAGGATCAACTCGAGGTTTGGGGTTTTGATTGGAGAAACTGCAATTGTTGCAGAAATTGCGTGTGAAAGGCTTTTCCTGAGTAAAAAATACATTCAAAAATTATACACACATAGCACACACTAAGCAAAAATGCTGCCTTAATGTTTTGCTTGACATAGTGATAACCAGAACATTCTAATCTTATTTAGTTCTATAATATTCCAGTGATGCTATGTGATAGAATAATTGTTCATAGGTTATTCCATATTTACGTTTATAACTATTGTATGGTATTTATTCAGCATTATAAACTTGTTTTAATCATGTAAGTCGACACTATGAAGTCCAGACGCGCATATTGATAACCTCTTTAACGTAGTTCCTTTTTAATTCCCTTAGACATTTGAAATGTATGTGGCTGGAGCAGACTGCAACCCTAACAGTGGAAACAAGGACAGTTTTTTACTGAAGGAGGGTCAATTTGTAGAGGTCCTGGACTCTGTCCATCCAGACAAATGGCTCGTAAGAACCAAACCCAGCAAAACCAACCCTGCTCGACAGGGATGGATGTGTCCAGCCTATCTGGAGAAGAAGAGAAAGGTTAGATGTTCATTCTAACACTTTGTGAAATAATTAAACTGTTAAAAAAAAGTGTGTTTGAAATAAATACAGTTTTTGTTATTTTTTGTTTGTTTTTATAGGAGGCTTTCACACAGTTGCGGGCACCTCAAGAGGATCTTGATGGAATTGGTTCCACAGGAGAAGAGTATAGGAGGGCTTTGAGGTCTGTTAACATTATTGAACAGTGTTATGATTGTCTACTATTCAGTAAAAATAAGTTTCATTCCAACTTATTTTCTTTAGCCAACTGATCCAAGGTCTGATTGATGGTGAAGAGGAGTTTGTGAAGGAGATGAGGCTGTTTATTTCTCATCCACTAAATTACTTGGACTCGAGTCGCCATGTTCCTATCAACATCTTCAACCAGAAAGATATCATTTTCAGAAATATCAAGGACATTGTCCTTCTTCACGAGAAGTAAGTACGCAATACACAGTGTACATATGTATATACACTTACCTGCAATATTAGACACAAAGAATACAAACAGTAGGCTATAATTTTCTGCCGTCAGCTGGAGCCTGATTTTGACACTATGAGCTGTGGTTTCAGGTCTATTCTCCCTGGGTTGAGAGCATGTACTACAGACGATGATGTCGCCATGCATCTGATCCATCACTTTGAGGACCTTGAACAGTATGTTCACTACATGCTCGGACAATCACAAGCAGAGGCCTCCATTGCTGATAAAGCGACCCAACAATATCTCAAAGTAAGCCTTGTCAACATTAACTCTGTAATCTGAGTGTACACTGTAAAAAACGCCAATGCAATTATTAAGGCCATTTCTTACTGTAATGCAGGAGTTACCAGGATCTGGTAGACCTGAGGCTCCCGTCATAGATACCTTGACCTTCCTCCAAAGACCACTTGAAAGGATTCAGACATATCAAGCATTGCTGAAGGTCAATGATGAATAATTTATACTTCATACTGTTTTCAAACATTGCATTTCTAGTCCACAGGATGTGAACTCTGTTTTGAATGACCATTTTATTTTCAGGAGTTAATTAAGAACAAGGCGAAAAGCGGCCAAAGCTGTTGTCTGTTGGAGGATGCCTTCTCCCTTGTGTCCTGTCTACCGTGGAGGTCTGACAACCTGCACCAAGTCTCCCTAATTGAAAACTACCCCGCCCCTTTGACTGCCCTGGGCGAGCCTGTGCGGCAGGTCAGTGCAAGTATCAACCACCATCTTGAAATGTTATTTCTAGAAAGAAAGTAAATAAATGTCTTGAGTTAAAAACATGCTGGTTTTCCTTTTTCTTTTTTTCCTCCAAGGGCGCTTTCACAGTGTGGGATGAAGCACCAGAAACAAAAAAGACCTCTAGAGGTCACCAGAGACAAGTCTTTTTATTCAAGGAATGCATTGTCCTATGCAAACTGAAAAGAGATGCCAGTAAGAACTGTGATACATATACCTTCAAAAATAAAATGAAGGTAATGACGTATCCATTGTGCTACTATTGTTGGTCACTTGTTGACCAATCCATGTTCACTTTCTGACTCTATCCACCCCAGCTGAATGATGTAGAGCTAAAGGAAACAATGGGAAGTGATGAGAAGACTTGGGAGCTGTGGCATGAGCACAGGGGCTCAGTGCGGAGATATAAGCTGCAGGGCCGCTCATCGCTGGTGAAACTTTCCTGGCTCAAAGACCTGAAAGAGCTGCAACAACGATCCATCCTGCCCACTAACAGTAGGCCTTTCATATTCTGATCTACTACAAATGTCTGTCTTTGTTTTTAAATGTGTTTTTATTAATGTTGTTGTCTGTCTGCTATGTTTGTGTCTATCAATCGATAAGACCCTCCTGTGTTTACATCACTGCTATCGGACTGCACAGCAAAGATCGGGCAGACAGTCAAACTGAGCTGCAAGGTCACAGGATTGCCTCAGCCAGTGATCACTTGGCTCAAAGGTCAGAATAATAAAAATTGACTATTAATGCATCAGCTCACAAATATAAAATGTATTCTTTTCAGATGGCCTTGCGTTGGAGGATGACCCTCGGCACATCATCACAGTAGACAGGTCAGGCACTTGCATTCTGATCTTGGACACTTTGACTGCAGAAGACTCTGGACAATATGTGTGCTATGCTACCAGCAGCATGGGTAGCACTGGCACTCTGGCTACTGTTGTAGTACAGGGTGAGTCTCAAGACAGATTAGATTTAATATCATTTATATTTTCAACCTGCAAAGGTTTTACTTACTGTATTTGAAAATGTTTTGCCACAGCTCCACCCAGATTTGTTAGTCGGTTGGAAAGTACTTGTCTGATAGAGAGTGAAGACATTCACTTTACTTGTTCAACTCTCACAGCTCCTTTGCCCAGAATCAGGTCAGTATGCATTTTTCCAACACTGTACATGCATTGGTGATGACAATAGGTACCTAAAGGTAAAAATGTAATATATAAAAGTGCATTCGCATATAGTTACTGTTCTAATATAAGGGAATAATAAAATTACGGACAAAAATATGGTGTTTTTCCACAGTGTTTGGTAATTTAATCATAAATGGAGTCTACATGATATACACAATAATGATTAGGAGCACAAGAGCCCTGTGAAGGGTTAATGTTATACAGTAAAAAAATATTTTTTTCTGTTGTAGTCCTGTAGAATTGCACTACATCATACTACAAAGCATTTCTAATCAACCGTCAGGTGTTTTATTGTCTTATCTATCTAGATGAGATGAGCAAAATTTGCAATCACCTCTTGGTATGATACAACACCTCTTAGTCTTTATACCACTAAAAACTAGAAGCAAAATATTAAATATATTTTTTAATGCTGTCACACTGTTATTTCTGATCATCCAATCTGATCATTATTATTCTTTTGTTATTAGAAATAAATGCCTGTTTGTAAAGGCAGAATTCTGACAAATCTCTTGTACTGAATCTCAATGAAGGCAATATACTCCTCTTTTTCCTCTGCAGGTGGATGAAGGATGGCAAAGAGTTGGCTGACAAGCAAAAATATTCCGTCTTGAATGACCTCCGAAGTGGAATATTCTCTCTAACAGTCAACAGTGCAACAGAGGCAGACATTGGACTGTATGAGTGTGAGGTATGATGCGATCATATATTCGCCATGTCTAATAATCGTCATTGTCAGAGATGCTCCCTGAAGACAAAGAAAGTGAAATATTTTTGTTTCACTACAGCTTTCAAATGAGTTTGGCTGTGTCAAGTGCAAGGCCGGACTGTGCCCCTCCTATGTCGCCCCGAATGACTCTGAGAGTGACCAGGCGGGCGACTTACCTCCTAAAGGTAGGACAGTTCGAGCTATACAAGGTAATTATGCTGAACAGAACATAGAGGCCTCTGAGGTCTTTTTCTTAGGGACATACTTTAATTTCTTCTACGTGAAGGAAGTAAGCACATGCCATCGTTCACAACAGTCCATGTCTGTTCCCATTTTATTATGCCACTTGACAGTCCTCTGGGGCACTTCATCCATTTTGTCATGTTTATTGCATTTTGAGACATTTACTTACTTTTCCTTTTATCCATTTCACATGCTTACATCTGGAGTTCTTTCATCTAGCATACCAGTTGCCAATTTATTAAACTGTGGAAGACTGCCTGAAAGAACAAAACGTGGATGAGAGAAAAGTGCTCATTTAAATTCATTCATCTGTCTTCCACCGCTAATATTTTCATTTTCGGTGAGTTATTGTCAAGCTGACATGCGGTGATAAATTGCAGTATAAAGTGAGGACAAAATTACGTACCCATAAATATAGTAACTTCAGTGTCTAGCTATTGACCACTCTTGAGAGTTGTTGAAGATGCTATATAGCGTCCATGCTAGCAACTATAGCAACTATGCTAACAAAAAAACCAAAAAAAAACCCCAACTATGATTATACTAGAGGAACTGGGAGCTAGTAACTACAAAATAGAATGAATGCATTCGTTTTATAGGTAATCATGTTTCCACTCGCCACAGAGGACGCAAACTTTTCCTCCTCTAGATGGAGTCATCTGAACCACTGAGGTGTCTCAAATAATGGTTGTCATTCTCACTGGCCACAACATTACATACATGTATTAAGGATATCAAATAGAGGTGCCAAATTTAATTAAACACTTTAACGTTTTATTAGAAATACAATAACTCTCATTAGGTCGAGTGTAGTTGTACACCTGCACTATAAAGCATGTTAAAATAACTGTTTGATACATGTTTTGTACTGGATCTCTTTTTGAAAGATTGTGCAAGTGTACCTAATGTTGTGGTTGGTGACTTTGAATAGATTGAACATTGTTTTTGGTATTTTACCCTTTCATTCTCTATAACCTTCATGTTTCCAACTTCCCTCTACTAGTCCAAAAGCAGAAGGTTCCTCATACGGACCGCTCCATGTAAGTCATCATTGTCATGATAACATATAACCACTCAGCCTTGCCCTTTTTCACCTCTCGTCAACGCATGCCCAGCTAACTCTTCACCACCACAAATATGAGATGGTCATGTGCTGGGCAGATGTTCTCATACAGGAGTGGGCACATGCCCATATCTTGTCAATGTGGTGGATACTTTACTATAGTTTCACTGAAGCAAACAGGTAAGACACACATTATTTGTGTTCTCCGTAATCTCAGGTAATGTATGTTTTATTCGTGTCTATGTTGAATCACTACATTTATTAACAGAATGGTATTTTGTATTTTTCTAGATGCAGACTCAGAGGGTTGGTCGTCTGACTTTGTGAATAAATGGCTACAAGCAGATTTCACTCCCTCTTCTATTGCTAAAAGCCTTTTTCCACCTGTTCACGAAGAGTGAGTATTACATTTCAGCAATATTTATCTTGTTTAACCTTGGAATTTTTTGGGAAAAAAAAATATGCTGTAATATAAAATCTTATATTTTCCTGCGGATGCACATATTTTGTCCATATTTAAAAAAGCATTTTGTCATACAGCTGTTTAGGATGTGTGTGGGGTCCTATGTGGCCACCCTTTAGCATTCATGAAAAATTGTGTCCCCACTATCATTTAAGTTGTCCATCCCTGAGCTACAACATATGAACAATCCTCCAGATATTCACTTGTGAACTTAAAACACTCACCCCTGATTGTGTTTTGGTCTTCAGAGCTGAGTGTAGTATTGGAGAAGTTCCTCAGCCAGCATGCACGGATCAGTCAGAAGAACAGCAGCCTCTGTGTTACTTGGAGGAGGAAGAAGAGGAAATCTACATCACAGAGAAAATGCAGGAAATTACAGACGGTACATCTTTTCTTCTGTGTTAAAAAATTAAGAATCACTCTTTTCAAAAAGTAATCATGTCACCTTCTTTGATGTCGTGTTCAGTTCCTCCCTTTATCCAAGTACCCCCTGAAGACGTGTGTGTTGAACCAGGCCAACCAGCCACATTTACCGTCATCATTACAGGAAGGCCGATGCCACAGATACAGTGGTACAAGGTAGGAGTGCTGTGTGTGTGATTGGGGAGATTCAATAAGAAGGTCATTTTGTAATTTGGACAGATTTTTTTTGGTGGGGGGGACCCTTTTTGGTGTATGGTGTCAAAAAGGTGACAAGAGCTCAGGGGTGGGCAAAGGTTTCGGCTCAAGGGCCACATTTGTTTTTTTTTTAAACTGATATATGAGATTTGAGATAATACATTAAGTAACATTGTTTATTGGCTTTTATATCAAACTGTTAGAATTTTTGTTTTCTTTTATTTATAATTAAATTTTAATTGGCCATAACCCTCTACATGTTTGTTCTTTGGTACACTAAACACGTTTATAGGTCAACGTGAAAGCTGTTTTTATCTTTTAATTATTATTTCTGTGAATATAGGAATGTGCGAACAGTCGCATAATATTTGCAACAAAAAACACGTAATAATTTCAAATTGCTGCACCGTTTTTTGTCCGCATGTCACTGCCAGGTCAATATATTTAAAATACTAAACCTAAATCTAAACCCCATTCACCAATTATTCTTACCATCTTATTATTATTTTTTAAATATTTGACACACAGCATAACAAGGGGATTAATCCGATAACCAAATGTAAGAAAAACTGTTGTATTAATGCATAACCCTAACTCTAACCCAATAAAAATGCTCCTGAGAATGTGAGTGCTTAGCAGGCCCGATTCAAGTACAGAACAGACCTATGTGGCCTGTGTGCCCTTTGTCCACGTTTGCGCTCGATGTACTTTTATCCTTTGATTGATTGACAGACACGCAACATGTTGGATGTCATACATTTTTGGTTCGTTTAGTGTGACTACTTTAATTCAGTAGAGGGCTACAGCTCATCTTGCTTTTATGATGCCACATTTTTACGTTATACCTGCCTACAAACCCCATTTGGTGGAAGTATAAGATCAAAATGTACCATTTCAAACCTTACCAAGACGAGTTGAACTTAAGTTAAGTCTTCACTCCTGATATCACTTCATTCAAACAAAAGATTCTGATAAGTTTGAGTTGTGCTTTTTTTACTGGAGGATGGAGAAGAACTTGCAGCCAGTCCCAATGTGGAGATCGCTCAGCACGCCGCCCGCTGCTCACTGACCGTAGTGTGCCCGCACGGTGAAGACAGCGGCATTTACACCTGCTTCTCCTACAATGACTCTGGCCATGTGTCTTGTCAGGCTCAGCTCACAGTTGAGGAAGGTGAGGCAATGATGATGATGGATGTGAAAAATACAAATGATTATCAGTCATTTAATGATACACCTGTGTCCATCACTTCATTCTTTTTAGGTCCACCGGGGTCTCAGGAGAGAGAGGTGGAATTGGGGAAGAGAAGAAAGCTATTCACTGTCTATGATGTGGGTGAAGAAATTGGAAGGTGAGCACCAGCTTCATATCCGTATCGTCCTACCATCGTGTTATCTCTTGTTAAGATTCATTGGGGTGTCTCCATCCCTAGGGGAACATTTGGGGTAGTGAAGCGCGTGATCCACAGAGGGACAGGTGAAGTCTTTGCGGCCAAATTCTTACCCCTCCGAAGTAGCACCCGCACCCGTGCTTTCCAGGAGAGGGATTTGCTCTCTCGTCTGGCTCATCCCAGGGTGGCTTGTCTTCTGGACTTCTTTTGCACTCGGCGCACACTGGTGCTCATTACAGAAATGTATCCCTTCTAAAAAAAAAATGTCTCACATACAATAACCCCTTCTGTCCCAGTGGATGAACTTCTTTAACATATGCAATCACTAGCTGCTGTTCTCATGGCCTTGTAGACCATTTGTTACTCAGAGGATTAGTCTCAGAGAAAGAGGTAAGAAATTTTGCTAAATCAAATTCTCACACACTGTATATTTTTCTTGTTCATTTCACGTAGCACTGTGAGTTATTTCATTTCAGGTTCAGTCATATATCCAGCAAATTCTTGAAGGTGTTGGACATATTCATAGCATGAACATTTTGCATCTGGACATCAAAGTGAGATTTTAGCTCAGTTGCAATACTGATAAAGTGACTTATTTTTGTATTCAAATAATTATTCGTGTTGTTTTATGTATAACCCCTCAGCCAGAGAACATCCTCATGGTATACCCACCCAGAGATGAAATCAAGATCTGTGACTTTGGCTTCTGCCAGGAAGTAGACACTTCCAGACATCAGTATAGCATGTTTGGTACGCCGGAGTTTGTTGCACCCGAAGTTGTTCACCAAGAACCTGTCAGTGTGGGCACAGATATTTGGTGAGTCAAAACCCACAAAACCCGAAATTGCAATCAAAAATCAAAAATGTTGTTTATTGTAATTTCTTTGCTTCCTTTATTTTACCCATTCCTTAGTTACAAAGTGCAGCCATACCAAGACTGAACAAAAAAGTCTGTGAAATTAAAGTTTATAAATTATAAGTTAATACTATTTCAATAATAAACATAAACGTGCACAACAAGAATGAGGTCTAGCAGCAAACAGACAGCATGTTTTGTAATGAAGGATTTTGGAACATGAAACATGGAAATATCACTAATAAAAGAGCACGCAAACAGCATAAATAATGATCAAGGCCTACATTGAACACTTTTAAATATGGCTTATCAGTCCCACAGAGACCGAGAGAGTAATATCTTCTTTAGCCAACACAAACTCAAAATAGTGACTGCATTTCCAGCTTGAAAACGTGAATCTCTCTTCTTCCTCCATTGTTATTTTTCATGTTGTCAAGATGTGACAATGCCACATATGTGACGTCACACTTTTGGACGGGAAAGCAAAATTGTGAAGTCCCAGAATGCTTCACTTCAAGCTGTAAAGACTGTAGCCCCCCTTTTTTACTGTGTGTCTTTATCTAGAAATGGGGTCTCCTCCTGTATTTTAGTATCTTTTAACAATTCGTTTTTTATACACATGAGGGAAAGGACATCATGACAGATATGGTGCATGTTATTCCTATTCAACTGTTGTCAAATGTTATTCCCCACTAGTCCACTACACATCAGAGGCAGTCAATGAAATTTCCGCTTGATAGTGAAGGGTAATTTCGATAAGATTTCCAGAAGCAGAATGCAAATGCATTTCAATAATGAACTATGCATTATAAAGGAGCTACAATAAGTTTATTTCACTGAGATAAATAATCCGTTTACATTGACTTTTGGAGTTAACCGGCATAACCTGGCACCGCTGTGGGATTGTAATGTGATACCTGAATCAGTAACTGTAATAACATTACAAATATATAATGAGCAACGCATAATATTACTCTGTGACCAAAGAAACATCTTTCTGTCTGTAACAGGTCAGTGGGTGTCATGGCATATTTATGGTATGTATATCTCCAGGTAACATATAGTACGATAGCATGAAACTATCCATAGTGGTAAACACAGTTTCTTTTCTATTACTTCCTTTGGCAGTCTTTTATGTCGTTGCCCCTTTATGGGTGAAACGGACCGCGCTACACTGCTAAGAGTGGGAGAAGGGACCCTAAACTGGGATGCCCCTGACGTCATGAGTAGGAGTCCTGAAGCCCAGGCCTTTCTTCGCAGTCTTCTTCAACCAGACCCCGAGTAGGCCCTGTTCCAGTCATTATTATTGAACTAACACTTTCTTTGGTAATGACTAGTGAAGTTTTAATTGACACCACATACGTACTCCACTATATGGGTGTGGACCCTATAATTTGTTTAGTCCAAATAGCGAAGAATTCTTATGATGATAATAATAAAACAATATTCTCTCTTGGTGTGCAAAAAATATGAATTTATATTTTTTCTCTACCCTGTATAGGAAGCGACCATCTGCCTTTGAGTGCTTGAGCCATGAATGGTTAGAGGTGAGACTTAAATATTGCAAACAGCTTTGCTGTGTTTGACAGTTCTTCAACTTGAGAATGAAAATTAATTTCACTGTGATCAGGATGAACATGCAGGGGAAGACACAGATGAAATTAACACAAAGGGTTTAAAAGTTTTCATCTCAAAGAGAAAATGGCAGGTGAGGTGTTTGTATAATTCATCAAACTCATTTGGGGGAAATGAGAAATTCTGCAATGTGTCTTCAGCGGTGTCTGTTGCTTCTTTACCACCAGCGTTCCTTGACTTGTGTTGGCTCCGTGCTGACACTAAGGCAAATTCCAGAACTCCTGGATGCTCCCCTCAGAGATACCGCAGCGACTGTTCCCCGTGAACACCAGCAGAACAGCAGCACCTCTATGAGCAGTGGTTCATCATCCGAGTACGATGAGGCTGACTCTTGGGACTTCTTCCAGCACTACAGTCCATCTGAGGAGGAGGAGGAAGAAACAGAGGAAGACTACGATCCTTTGAGCGAGAGAGCGCGTATCCCAGAACCTTTTACCAAGCTTCATCAAGGTCCATACGAGGAGGAAGAAGAAGTAACGTTTGGGGAGGGGGAGGAGGAGGATGACGACGAGCTGGTTGGTCGGAGGAGCGAGCTAGAACGGAGCGTGAGTCGGCAGTCGGGTGCGTCGTCAGAGGTTTCGTACCTTCAAACACCTCAGAATGAAAGAAGGTTCAACAAGGGCAGTAGTCCATCTCTCAACCTTTCCGATGGTGATGAAGGTTCAGGGAGCGATGCGGGTCGAATCCCTCGTGGCAGCGTGATCCGGAGCACTTTTTACAGCTCATCTCATCAGCTTTCGCCCATGTCTGCCAGACACATGACATTACGGGACAAGTTTCAGGCCAAAAAGCAGGAAAGAGGTCGCAAGCCACTCCGGAGGAGCTTGTCAGGGCGCCTCAATGAACCTCTCATAGAATACGTGGAGGATGACATGGAGACCAACCGAAGCCAGAGACGGGGGTCCGCCCAGCCCACGATGCACAAGTCTACTTCCTTTGATGGCAGTCTCACCCGCACCAATGTTCCACCTCACAGAAGGAGCAGGTCTCTTGATGAGTACTCTCGGCGATCTCCCAGCTCACCCAAGCCCTCAAAGCCAGGTGACGACGAAGGAACGCAAAGTCTGAAGGAGGATTTCACAGACGATGAAGTGGGAGGGAAGAAATTGCTGGCGATTCCAAGGCCCCGGAGACCCACACGAAGAAGAGGTTCCACTGTTCCCGCCACATTGGGCGGCAAGCCTGCTCCATTAAGCCTCCTTGTGGGTGACAGAATGAGCCACAAGATGGATCAGGAGCAATCAGAGGGCGACGCCTTCGCTGGCTCCCAGGGCTCCTTGGCTGAGTCATCTATTTTGGAGCACGGTGGCTCTGAATCCTCCAGTAGGCTCGGTTCGTATGAGGAGCTCAGAGGAAGGTACCGATCAGAAGAAAGTGAAGGGTATGATGACCCGAGGGAGCCTTTGACTTCATCATCCCCTCGCTCATTTCAAGAACTCAAACCCAGAAGCCACTTTCCTCAAGTTCCACCGCGCAACCGCACGCGCTCCAACCCCAACATATGTCAGTGGCAAATGTCCTCAACGCCCAGTCCAAGTCCCAGCCTCTCCTCTCTCCAGGCTCCTGAAAGGCCTCCCAGGGCCAAAGATAAGAAAGAAGGCCACGGCCTTCAAAGACATGCTTCTGCGCCAGCTCTTGAAATCCAGCCACCTGCAGGAAAATCTCCAAAGCTGGGACTTCTGAATATCTTCCGCAGGCAGTCCTGGGCTAGCCATTCCTACTCCCAGCTGGACGGCACAGAGTTGGGACCAACACTAGGAGAGATCATGAAGCCGGATACGCCTACCATGTCGTTCAGAAAGAAAATGAGAGCTTCAGCTTCGAGTTTGACCAAGCTGTTTTCAAAATCATCCAGTAAAGAGGATCTAAGTAAAGGAGGTGCACTATTTTTATTGTTACACAGGTGTCTGATTGAATACAATCACCTTTATTAAATGTATTTTTATTACAACAGGGCCAATTGTGAAGGGCTCAGTTCTTCCTGAAAGGGAGCATGGGCTTGAGAGTCCAAAAAAGAGAACCTCCAAGCGCTTGCCTACTTTTAAGATACCAGCATTCAAAAAATCAAAAGGTATCAAATTAACCTAATTTAATTTGTCTGTTTCTCATATTACACTTGTTGCCAATAATTTAGCTTTGCTTCATTTTATTAGATCCTTTAGTCCGCCCCAACAAGGCTGATGTGCTTCAGTTGGACGGAGGGGGAGTACTGCTGGTGTGGAAGCCTGTTCAGTCGAGTGACCCGGTTACCTACTGTGTGCAGTACTGTACCGATGGTAGGATCACAGCCGAGACACAGATGTACGGTTTTTGGAGGCTACAAATGAATTGCGTCACATTCTAAAGGAGTGCTACGTTGCTCCTCAGGTGGGGAGTGGACAGTCCTGTCAGAGGATGTGAGTGACAGCAGCTACGTAGCGAAGGATCTACCCGGAGGAGTTTCGTATGTTTTCAGGGTGGGCTGCATCACCAAGACAGGAGCAGGACCTTTCAGTGATGCTTCCACTCCCATTGTCATGGCAACTCACCCTGAAGGTGAGCGCAACATAAACTTTTCAAAAGCGGGCCTTGAATTTGTCTTCAGCCCTCCATCGATGTTTTTTTTTTTTTGTTGTTGCGCAGATGCAAACATTCCTCTCGTCCAGACTGAATGCCTCGGTTCAAAGGCGATTGGGTCAGAAAGCCGGGCAACACAGAGGAATTACAACTTCCTTTCAGAGATCAACAGGTTGGGCTATTATGAAGCTCTTTATGAAGCTCGCTTTAAGCAAAGCTACGTCCTTGTGCTCCATGCGTCTTTATTCGTTAACATCGTTGCCTCAGGGGTCGTTTCAGCGTGGTCAACTTATGTCGCGATGCTGAGACCAGCCAAGTGTTTGCCGCCAAGATCACGCCTTACCGGGCGGAGCAGAGACAGTTGGTCCTGAGGGAATATCAGCTGCTGAGGAGGCTTCACCATGCCCACCTGGTACAACTGCACACTGCTTACATCACTTCCTGCTACCTGGTGCTGGTGGAGGAGCTCTGTCCTGGCAAAGAGTTGCTCTACAGTCTAGCTGCAAGGTAAGAGAGGCTCACTACAGCATTAATAAAAAAAAGTTAAAAAAAACACTAATACAGCAAAGCTCTACTGAAACAACTCTATTTATTTCCTCCACCAAAAGCCAGAAATGTTATTTTAATTGCCATTAGTTTTAGAGGTATAGCACTATTAAAATTGAAGAGCAAATTTTGGTGTGTATCTGAACACAAGCAATTTTGTTAGTATTTAAAGAGGAAGTCAACCCAAACATTTTTTTCCCAGAATATGTTTTCTGCAGGCCCACTAGTTAAAACAAGGCATTCTGATAAATATTGTGTTTGTGGAATAAGAGTTTTAATGCACCTGTTTTTAGCCATCTCTGCGGGCAGCTATTTTGTTACTTCTGTCAACTGAAAATGACCTCGCAGTGTCTCAGGGCTCAGGTAATGACCAGCTCACCTGTTTTCTGAAGCTGAGCCATGATTGGTCGTTAGCAGAGCCCTTAGACACTGTGATGTCATTTTCAGTTTGACAGAAGTGACAAAATGGCCGCCCCCCTGAGATGGCTAAAAGCGGGTAGATTAACTAATGGGGCTGTACAGAACATATTCTGGAAAAAAATATGTTTGTGTTCACTTCCACTTTAATGAAGCATTATCTAGTAAATTAAGCTCAGCTATACATTTTTGTACTTGTATGAGTGTGTTGGTAAAGGTGCTGTATATGTGTGCATTTTATTTCATCAAACCCTGACTGTGGATGGTATAAATTGTGAGGTTACAGGCTTGTGTGCGAGCATGTGTATGCATGCACGTGTCATCTTATGGCCACCCCTTAGCGAGTCGTTGAAACACCCTGGCCACCCCATTGAAAAAGTTCCGACCTCAACCATGCCTCGACGATCGGTTAGAAACACCGTATGTCAGAGATATTATTACATGCATGTTTAATCAGCTCCTCATATTGATGTGACTACTGCACATGTGCGTTTTGCAGAGATGTGTACTCAGAGGCTAGTGTGGCCGAGCTGCTGGCTCAGATCCTGAGTGCAGTCGACTACCTTCACGGCCGGCGAGTGGTCCACTTGGATCTCAAGTCCGACAACATGCTGGTGGACGACGGCAACCACCTGAAGATTGTGGACTTCGGCTCGGCTCTGTCTTTCACGCCTGGTCAGCCCCTCCACACTGAGCACCTGCAGGGTCTGTCGGAGAGCAAAGGTGACTATGAAACGCTGGTTTGACTTCGTGGTGTTGATGTTGTAAATCTCTAATACACTAAACCTTTGACTGTCATGGCCTTCAACAGAGCGCTGCAGCAAAGGTACACTTTCTTTACTGGAGGATGGATGGATGAGTGCGAATAACTTCAGATGATCCTAACATCCATAAACGCAACAACCAATTTTTCCATCTATTTTTTTTTTAAATTTTTTAATTTCTTAAAGATATGAATCATTTTTCGATAACTCACAATGTATCATGTGCGTGAACTTGCCAGTGCCAATAACTGCACAATATTTTATGAACAACATGATGTTTCTGTCTGTTTTGTCAGTTTATATTGTCCTTCCTAAAGCTCCGGAAATCCTTGAGGGCCAGGGTGTCGGACCTGAGACTGATGTTTGGGCAATTGGAGTTCTCTTGTTTATTATGTAAGCACACAAATCAACACTGTGGTAACTGTTATGAATACCTCTTCTTCCTCCCTGATGTTTGTAATTGCTGCCCTCCAGGTTGAGTGCCGACAGCCCGTTTCATGCGGAACTAAGCTGGGAACAAGACAGAAACATCAAGAAAGGGAAGATCCAGTTTGGACGCTGTTACCCTGGTTTGTCCGAAGGAGCCTTGAACTTGATGAAGAGCAGCCTGAATAACAAATCCTGGTGAGTGTCTCATCAAAAGTGTCATTGTAGTTAATACAAACATAGAGAACTGACTTGGACTTGTAGTGTGGGTATTTGTGTCCCCAAACCTGTGGGCCTGTAACACTCACTATTAGGGATGTAACGATTCACTCAAGCCCCGATTCGATTTGATTTTCCATTTTCAGTTCACGATTTTCGATTCGATATTTTAAAAATTGCTACCATGCTTGTCTCTGTGCACTAGTGTGGTTCTGCAGCCATCCACAAACACAATACGCAATGATGTATGGAGCAAAAGCATAATTTGATCTACACATTCAAAATGTGCTATGCATCTGGAATGAAAAAATCATCATAAAAAAAAAATCATTTTCTAGATTAATTCAATCAAATCGATTTTTGATTAATCGACTCGATTAATTGATTAAAGTGGGGTGAATCGATTTAAAATCGATGTTGGATTAATTGTTACATCCATACTCACTATATGTCCATGAATCCAGTATGGGGCCTTTTGGTACCACCATGACAGACAGGGTTGATGTTTAAGAGACATAAAGTAAGTGGGATGAATGAGGAAAATTATGTTAATCAATCAATCAATCACATTTTATTTATATAGCACTTTTCATACATAAAAATGCAACTCAAAGTGCTTTAATGTTAATGTGCTTTCATCCGGCTGTGATTTGAAATGCATAGCAAAATCCAGTTGTGGTTGTCTCAGTTCAAGTTCATATGATTGTTTATTTCAAAGTCAAGGTTCATAAAAATGCAGCCAAAGTCAAGAAACTCAATAATGCTTGAAATGTTCCCTTTTCTTTTTAAGGGGGAGACCCACTGCGGCAGAGTGTCTCCAGAATCCTTGGCTGCGTGCTCATCGCGCATCCCACCGATCACGCCACTCTAAGGTGTGTTTCTCCACTGATAAGCTCAAAGCGTACCTCATGCAGAAGGAGGAGAAGCGAGACCAAGTGCGCACCAAGCTTCAGGGTCCCTTCTTCCAGTAGCGAGTCAACAGAGAAAAACAATGAAAGGGTACAGTATAGCGGTAACCAAGTTGCGTGTCAATCAGCGGCCCTTTGAGGAAACTGTGATGTGTCTTAAAAAGCTTTGTATCCCTTTAATTTAGATGTGTTCAAAGTTGCTTTGCTCTGGTTTAAGTGCAAACATATCAGGGATAATGTTCAGCGAGTGAGTTTGGATTTGATAACGTTTCTCTGTGCATGTTACATTTTAATTTAAATATCACATTGTTCAGTAGTGTCTTTTTTCATGTGTAAATGGGATTTTTTTGGTAGGTTGGATGTCTCAGTAATACAATTTATTGTGTCAACCACCTGCTTGGATGAGTTACCGGATGAAGGGTGAAATAAACCTCATAAAATGACCAGTAATTGTCATCATCTTATTTATTCCACTTTACTTGTAAACATTGACAAACAGACATTCGGGTATTTTGAGTGTCGCATTGTTGGTACACTCACCAGTCACTTCATTAGGTACTACCGCACAATCTAATTGCATCAGGTAGAAAATAACATTTTGAATTTACCAGTAGTTTTTTTTTTGTAATTGGGTAGCTCTTCATTGCATCACACTGAAAGGTGATTCTAAATTTAGAAACACCCTTTAAATACAAAGCAGAATGTCTGATACGGCCCGAGAATTCCAGTACTGTAGTGGATTTGACCTGATTGGTGTACCTAATAAATGGCGTCAGATTCAGGCTTCCTTTTTAAAAAGATCAGTGAAGCATAACAATCGTCACCGTTAAACATTTTGCTTCTACTAAGTTATCGTCCAACAAAAGAAAAAAAGTGGAGTGAAATGAGCTCCATGTATTGTTTAAATATTAACCACTGGTAACTTCCATCCCTCACTCGTTTAATCTTTTTCTTCTGGGCATGACTGATGCTCAACTAACCTCTCGCCATGAAACACAGAGGGTAAAAGACAACATTTCTCCAGCACAGACTTTATTATTTGCTGTGTTCACGGACGTTGGTGACGATGGACCACTTTGTCACACTCTGAGATGCTGATGAGTTTCCCCTTTTAGGACTTGGTCTCCTGAACCTTTTGGATTTCCTGTACAAGGAGAGGGAGACATATTTACATTTAGGAACAAAGTGAAAGCATTTGAAAGTCAGAAGATTTAATATGGTTGGAACAATATCTTGATTTTCCAAATTCGAATGTGCCTTGACTCACGTCATTAAGGATCTCCTTCAGCTCCTCATAAGCCCGTTCTAAGTCGTCATTGATGATGACAACATCAAAAACTCCTGGCTCCTTACCTGGAGAGAAATAATTCAGCTGATGTGTTGATATTTTTGGAATTTCATATTTTTTGTCCATATACTTACTGAGCTCCATGTCGATGCGAGCCGCCTCCAGACGTTTCTGTAAACTATCCTCGGACTCTGTCTGTCGTTCTCTCAGACGTTTTTCCTAAGGAAATAGTTGCTGTTTTTTAATTTTCCTCCCCATCATGTCGTTGGATTGCCATGCAATAAGTGTTTCACAGAAAGAAAAGGCAAATGTACAGCTGCATAATCTAATAACATTTAATGCAAGAGCTTTTACAAATGTTGGGTTTTTATTATTCTCACATACAATCCAGAGTTTCTGTGTTCAAATCACTTTACCGGCTTGTGTGGCTTTTCTCTGAGTATTCTGGCTTCCTCCCACATTCCAAAAGTATGAGTTTAGAGAGAGAGATGAATTGAAGACGCCATGAAAAAAATTATGATTTGCAGTATTTTAGTTTGTAATATTTTTTTTCTCTGTCATGTCATCAGTAAATAAATAATAGAGCTCTGGTATTACAACAAACAGTAAGTGTGGGCTCGCTCTCGGGCGGGATGGGCAACTGGTGGCCCACAGGCCGCATGTGCCCACACTCTGAGTGGCCCCGCTGATTAATTGCCACTCCCTCCTCCAATTTTTTTTTTTTTTACAAAAAGACTTTTGAGGGGGGAATTATGAACATGTTTCCTCTACATGAAAATACTATAACTTTTGTCAAAGTACAGTCTAGTTATATTTAACTTAAGTTCAAAACATTTGACTTTAATCTTTAAGAATTGTTTATACTTTTTTTTTTTTTACTTTTATATGCAATTCATTTTAATTCAATCAATTTATTTCCAGTAGCCTTTATTTATTTTGCTATATTGGGTGCTTGTGTTCAAACTGCAACATGTCACAGCGGCTTATACATGAAAATATACCTTTTACGATAAAACTTCTTTTGATATACACTTTTACATTGAATTTAAATGTTAGTCATAAAGGCTAAACTTCTATAGATGCTATTGATGTAAAAATAAATTTAAAAAATCGAGAGCTGCTGTATTAGAATGTGCAGGTGTACCTAACGCTGTAGCCTTCTATCAGTACTGTATATGAAGTGGATCCTTTACCAGAATCTCCATAGATGGAGGCTGGATGGAGATGTAGATGGGGTTCAGGTCCGTCTCTTTAATCCTCCTCACACCTTGGATGTCCACATCCAGGATGCAGATCAGGTTCTTGGCCTGCACGTCTTCTATGGCAGCTTTACTATAAAACATATACGCACTCTTGTTGACTTCTCACATGAAGTTACCGAGCTAAGAGGATTGCTGCGTTGATCTGAGCCGCTCACACTTTTTTGCGCCCGCCTCACAATAAGAAGGTGAGATTGAATGCGACACACACCCACACACGCTTGTGTTGTAGTATCGGGGGTTAATGCTCCATCTGTCCCAAGACAAAATATCCTCTTGATCCCCTTGAACCCAGTTGACCAGTTTTAGAGAGCATTCTTATACAAGGCAACTAGCCTCTTTTCTAATAAAGTTAGTGTTCAACTGGGTTACCTATTCATTGGATGTCTGAGAAGAGATAGCACACTGTTCAAAACAATCTACTCAATCTCAACCCAACAACAAAGGGTTTGAAGTAAACAACAAAATAACCACATACTGTGATTTTTTTCCCCAGTGCAAAGGGCTCTCTTGCATAGAAATTACCATTCAAGGACGGCACAAAACTGCTGAACCAGAAACCAACATTAAGTGCAATAACTAACTAATTTTGTGCATTTTTTCACAAAATCAACTCATTCCAAATGTTAACATTATTGAGGTACTATCTTGTCCTGCATATCATTCCAAATCCCCAAAACATTATTAGACCTACTCATGTTGAAGCATAGGGCAGTATAAGACGTGGTGAAAGTGCCACCAAGCTATGTCTGTCATCTAGCGGTGAATTGTGATATTACACGTTCTAACTACAGTCGATACAGTACCGCGAATTGGCATTATGGCTGACTTTTTTTCTTTATTTTTGCCACCAGTTGCCCATCCTTGTTCTCGTTTATTGAGATACACTAGCAAGTCAGCATCTGTCGGGGATGGCGGATGTTTACCTTGTTCCGTACAGGTTGCCAGAAAACTCGGCGTTCTCAATAAAGTCACCGCGCTGGATTCCCTCCTGCATTGCCTCTCGGTTGGTGAAGTGGTAATCTGTGTGAAGGGATCACATATTATGAGTGGCACAATGACAACACATGAAACTTGTCCCATGCAATATATTAGCCAGACAGGGCTCACAGAATGATCACTTGAACACCACTAGTGGTTCTTTTTTTTTTTTGTCTAAAGAAACCCATACTGCAATCTATCATGAAACACTCAATCATTAGCATGAGAGAAAAATTGAACCTTACTGTGCAGTAATTTAAAATCAAGTCATTATGAGGAGACAAAATCATGGGATTTTTTCAAAAATTATAATACAACGAAAGAATACAGCAATATAAATACAGGATGCACCAAAAAAGTTGACCAAAAAATGTTTCAACAGTGTTGTCCACTGGTGGTCCATTAGAGAACCCTCAAGTGGTTTGTGTTGCAATTCTCGGGCGACAAATTCAAAAATATCGCGTATTCACTGACGGTCTTTGAATGAAACGAGCAACAACAAGAATGAGCTAACTCCATTTCAGTCATTTTTGAGTTAAGTGAAGAAATAAAAATGGTAAAAAGGCATATCTGTTGTATCGGGAAGTATTGACTCTTATTCTCAGTGTCTCAAATTGACCTCGAATTAAAAAAACAAAGTTTCCTACGATGCTAATGATTGGTTTCAGGTTGTTTACACTCTACTAAGGGGTGCAGATTTTGTGGACAATCCCCCACAAAATGGGACAGGACAACTGGACTCACTACGGAGGCATCACGGGGGGCTATTTTCAAAAGCTTTTTACTCCAAAGTGTACTTATGTCTTAAGGTGATTCCCCAAACATTTCTCTCTTTTTTTCAAATCCAAACAGCACTTCCTATACATCCAAAGAGAGCGTTCCAGGGTGATGAAAGTAACCCCCGTCCCTCTGCCTTAAGATATACGCATGTGGGATCACACCGGCGGTCACCTTCATGTGTGGTTTCTGATTCATTTGGGCACAAAAATGACGTGTCTAAATCTTCTGAGGAAAAGACGTCTGCTACGGGCAGTAAAGTAGCCCCCAGAAGCATGGGGAGCGTGTTGAGGCCTACGGAGAAAGCACAACAAGCACACACATACACACACACACACAAAGTTTCATCCCGGCCTGTAGGAAGGGAGACGGTGTGATAGGTAACGGACAAAACCATTTTTGCAGTTCACTTGGGAGTAAGAAGTAATGCAGGAGCCCCCGGGGCAGGTTGGGAAATGTCATACGAGGAGGTGCAATAGTCTCTAGTTGATGAAAATCTTTCTGAATTAGGTGCAAATCTGTCCAGAGCTACTACAACGCAGGTGCTAAAACATTCAGCACGCCACATTAGATCCCCAGTTCGGCAGTACCTTTTCCGTTTTCCTCTCCAGGGCGAGGGTTCCTTGTTGTGTCTGTGCGCAGAACGATACACTGTTAATGATGTATATATTTTTAATGAACAAATAAAACGATTGACATCACAAGACATTCCCATTGCTTCCTATGGGCACGCCTCTGTCAGTCCTTACTTTGTCATTCAAGCAGCCTAGTTTGCATGGCTGGCAAGGCTGGCATATGCCTACTGATTTTCTCATTGGTTTATGGGACAGCTATGATAATAATAATATTACAAAATAGCATTCTGTCGCGGTCACTCACTGATAGGTTCCCTTGGTTGATTACCATGCAACCAGCGAGGGATTGTTTCCTACTTAATGATTGTGGGATCAATAAAGGCATTCTTATCTTCTTATCTTATCTTATCTTGTGTGACTGCCTTTAGCCCCAAAGTGGCTGGGATAGCCGTGCAAACTTGATATAACTGGGAAAACTATCCGGAGAATTCTGCCACTCTACATTTTTGTGTCTAGATTTTGCCAACAAACAGTATTTCATTACATCCAGCCAGTTACCAGCCAATCGCAGGGCACATTTCGACAAACAACCATTCGCAATCCAATTCACACCTGTACACAATTTAGAGTTTTCATTGAACCTAATATGCGTGCTCTTGAAATGCGGGAGGACGTTGGGGTACCTGCCCATGAAATGTGAGCGTAAATCACACTTGCTTTTTGGAAGAATCTGGACTAAAAAGCCCATCAAATATTAAGGGACGTACAGTGCTGCATGTTTTCCTGGTACGTAGCAGAAAGGAAGCGTTTGTTCCACTTACGTGACACGCTAAATCCAAACACTCCTTCGTGGTCCTTCATCAGCCTCTTCATCAGTGTGCTCTTGCCCGCTCCGGATGGGCCACTTAGCACTACAGGTCTCGGTCCTGACATTGTCTGATATAGACACACACCCAAAGACATGATATTAGACTATTATTATTATTATTATTATTATTAGCAGTAGTAGTAGTAGTAGTACTGTATTTAACTACCAGTACAGTGATTGACATTACCGCTTTTATTTTTCGTAATTAGCTATATCAAAGTTTATAATTTTCTATATCAAGAGTTCACATTGTAATATACCACAAATTATGATATAGAACATTTTATTATCATCATACAAATTATGATATAGAAATGTATAGATATACAGTATATACATACATACATACATACATACATACATACATACATAACACATATACTTTATATTAATAACATGATCAAAATTGTACAAGTTCTGCTAATAACCCTGGCAAAACTGCTTGGTATACAAAGAACAGTCAAGATAAATCACTTCAACATACTTCCTTGACACCAATGACTAATTTCCGATCAGACAGGGATTTGAAATCTTAGGACAGTCCTGTTATCTGAATATACAGACAAGCCCAAAACTATTCATACCCAAGTGGAAAGACTAATATAATAGATATAATAATATGAATAGCAAACTGCGAACAGGCGGGGCTTCACTGTACTCTAATTGCCACGGAAATATTACTCAACCGGAAGTCCTGTTAAGTCATCCGCGCTAATCTCTTGATCCCTGCTGCTCCTCTTATCCATCTCACCTCCACTCACCAAGTGTACATGCACGCATGCAGACAGACACACACACGCACACGCACGCAGGTTTAAAAGTAGATCACTTCTCTTTTCATCACAACAGTTTTAATTCATCCTAATAATAGACCATCTCCTTTTTAACTCAAATAAGAAAGCATGCTCCTCCACCTAATTGGTGAGTGGTGCAACAGGCCAAGGCCGACAGGTTCACGTTAAGAACTCTCATTAATGAAGTCATGGCGAGTCAGTCAACAGGATTAATTGGGTCTGGGTAAAGGTGCAAGGACAGGCGACCTGTTTATAGCTTCGGTGCCAAGAGAGTTCATTTATAATGCTCAATTCCACAAGGATATCCTGATGCAGGGCATTTTCATTTTAACAGCTCATTTTGTATTTAGCTGTTTTATTCAGAGATCAAGTAACACCCCAAAATAATTCATTTGACAAACACAAACTTTTTCAGGTTAACGTTGTATAAGTTACAAAATACACCAGACTTTCTTTTTCTATGTTTACAGCAAGAAAATAATTTAAGTCTTTAGGCATTTTTTTTTTAGCTCTGTATTACTTGCAAGTATCTCTGGAGGGATATGCTTGTTTTATATTTGTCTGTACAATTACAGTTAAATCTATGTCAAATTTCTTGATGGTAGGTGTCAAACCTTTTCAGCTTCATTCGTGTAGTTTTTTAAAATTGTATTACAGGCCTATACAATGTGCTGTATTTCACTCATGAAACAAGGAATGCAAGGAATTACACTTTTTATGTATCAAGACATTTTTTGCCACACACATTTTTATGGTCACATTAGCTTAAATATAAAACGTTTTGATTAAACACAAAACAACATCATAAATAAATGTGGACTATGAAGTTACATAAATCAGGTGTTTTAAGACGATTCTATTTGTTCACGCCTCACTCGGTCACTTGGAACTGGTCACCCAATCAGCAATTGGATGTTTTTTTCCCATTTCCCCCCAAAATGTACTATGCTACACATTATAAATAGATGTATTTTAAAGATAAACATTCAAATTATAATCCAAATACATTACAAATACATATTATAATAATATTTTTTTGGGAGACATTTTCCCCAAACATAATTTTAAGACTTTTGCTTACCTTTCTGCACCCTTGAAGAAATGTGGAGTGGACTGCTCAGTTAGGCGTGATGTTCACGGAGGGATTCGCTGATCAGCTCACTGTCAACCTCAATTACTCCCCTGTGCAACATCCACGGACCAATCACACGTCTGCATGCTGGGCCAGCTTGTTTATATCCATCCCATCCACACCTGTAAGGGTCCACAGGTACTCTGCTGTATTGACAGCTGACATATACATTTACATATCTGGAAGTGGCTCTGTCGTCTCTGCTAGGCTGATGTGAAGAATTAAAGTGATTAAACAAATCTCATATCATGAACGGATATTTGCCGAGGTCTGAACTATTGTCACCTGCGTAATCTTTCCAAGTAAAAGCACAGAATCGCACGAGTGAGACTCCTTGTCTCCATTTGAGCTGTGACCGGGCTCGACTCGGCTAATCCTGCAGCGACCCACTTCTTACGGTCGACATATTGACTCATCACAGCATGACCCTTTCATAATGGACTTCGAAGCCCCTTTTGGCCACAACTTTTATTATCGTAACATTGATAAAGACAAAAAGTGAGGAGGTTGTATGAGAAGAGGAAAAGGAGTCAAACAAACATTAAGACAAACGCTGTACAGTAAATACAGTCGGGTCGTTCTAA